>NW_017617112.1:2097653-2835153 GCF_001879475.1 Ipomoea nil | reverse complement strand
TCAACACTTTGTTAATAGAGGTCCTCTGGGTTATCAAGGTACTCAAGTTCAATCTAAATTTCCCGTTTCAGAGGCCCCACCACAATCGAATACGGAAGTTTTGTTGGAAAAATTGATTAAAGGTCAGTTAGAGATTACAGAAAGGATGGATAAAATGGAAGCTCGCCAAAATATGGTTGAAAGGCAATTAGCAAATCAACCTTCTTTATCAAGTACTAAAGTCACAGGGAAGTTGCCAGCTATGCCTGAAAATCCAAGGGAGCATGTAAATGCAATTGTCACAAGGAGTGGCAAAATACTTGAAGAGCCACCCCTTCCAATCAAAGCATCAATTCCTAAAAAGACAGTTGAGGAGAAGATTGAAGAGATACTTGGTGGTATAGAAGATGAGCCAATTGCTGTGCAAAATAATCCACAAGTTCAAAAGGAAGTAGAGAAACCTGTGAGAAGGTATGTACCCCCATTGCCTTTTCCTCAAAATCGTGAAACAACAAAAGAAAGTAGGTGGAAAAAGTTTTTAGAGATTGTTGAGAGTTTGAAAGTTTCAGTTCCCTTACTTGATTTGCTTTCACAAGTTCCCTCTTATGGAAAATTTTTGAAAGAGATTCTAGCTAAGAAAAAGAAATATGGGGAACGAGAGATGGTAGCTGTGGCACAAGAGTATCAAGCGTTGACCTCGGGAATTGGGAGGAATATACCTAAGCATAGAGATCCGGGGAAGTTCACAATTCCTTGTGTGATTGGAGGCCGACCTTTAAAGGGATCCCTTTGTGATTTAGGAGCCAGTGTGAGTGTTATGCCCCTTACTCTTTGTCAAGGGTTAGGGTTGGGAGAACCAAAACCAATCCAATTCACCTTAGAAATGGCGGATAGATCCATCGTAAAGCCTATTGGAATTCTTGAAGATGTCCCAGTTCGTGTGGACAAGTATTTTGTGCCTTGTGATTTTACTGTGATAGATGTCCAAAGGAACTTAGACGTTCCACTCATTTTGGGGAGACCCTTCCTAGCCACTATTGGAGCAATGATTGATGCAAGGAAAGGGTCCATGATTTTTTACTTTGGGGAGGAAAAGGTGGAATTTAATGTTCTTGATGAGCCAAAAATCATTGAGTGCAAGTCAATTTTGCACATCGACCCTACTCTCAAGGTGACCCATGATGAGTATTTGCATTTGAAGAGTCTATGGGGTGATGAGATCAAACTCGCGGATCAACCAGGATGAGCACTCCATAACCAGGTTAGGTCGAGCTAGCGACGTTAAACTTAGCGCTTCATGGGAGGCACCCCATGTTATCTTTTATTTCTTTCATATTTATTGCTTTCTAGTTTAATTTTATTGCTTTCTAGATTCATTTTATTTAGTTTTATTGCTTTCTAGTTCGTGATTATTTTATTGCTTCTTAGTTTTCTCTTTTCTCTTGTTCTCCTTTTCTTTTATTTTGCATCAGGGATGATGCAAAGTTTTAAGTGTGAGGGGGAGGAATCATTAATTTGGGGATATTTCTAAAATTTTAAAATTTTTGCTTTTGCTTGGATGACTCATATGCTATTTTTGGTGAATAAGCTACTTGTTTTAGCATGCAGTTACAATTATTCTCTCTTGTTGGTTTGTGGTTTGTTTTAGTGGTGCTTGCTGCATCTCAATTTGTGATGGATGATTTGAGGTGTAACACATATTTGATCTATTCCCTTGCCAATAGCTTTGTTAACCACTTAATAATTGGATTAATTCTTGATCTTGTGTTTTGCATTGCTAGTGAAGGCTTATGTGAGATTCCGGTCATGGGTGTTTTGCTAGAACTTGCCTCATTACTCCCTAAGTGATGTCTAAGTTTTGCATGTTTTGAAGTGATTTAGGCCATTTTTGTTTATCCATACCCTTTAAACCTGTCCCTATATATATTTTATCCTTCGTATCCCCATTGTGCCTTTTGTTTGTTCAAATAAGTGCTAAGCACTTATCCCCTCTTTGTGATTGTTTTTCTTTGATTTACCCCATTATTATAACCCTTAGCCCGTGGCCAAATATTTCCCCTTCACCCTTGAGAGAATGAAACTTTTATCTTTATCTTTTCCGTAAGAAGAGTTTTTATGGAGTTATGCTACGAAAGAAAAAAAAAAAAAAAGCAGCCAGTGTTACAAATGCTCAAGTGTGGAGGTCATGAAAGTTTGGATTAAAATTATCTTGCTATATCCAAAAGAAGTCCAAAGAAAAGAATGAAAAAAAAAAAAAAAAAAGATTGAAAGTTTTTGAGTTTGGATCCCCACTTTACCAAAGAGATGCTAAGTTCTTAAAAGAAATTTGCTCCTTGGAATTATGATTATCTCATCTCTTCCAAATTTTGAAAAGTTTAGATAAATTGTGACATTCTCTCTTTTTGATTAATTTTTCCATACCACTTCTTTGTTAGCCATCACCCGTAGCCCCATTACAAGCTAAATAAAGTCCTATTTGATCTTAGCATGCATTCTTAGATTTGATCTAGGGGAGTATGAAAGGCAAGCCTATGGGATCTCATTCATGAACCGTGTCTTGCATAATCTCAACTGAGTATTTGTGCACACTTGATCCTCACATGCTTTCAATTCTTGGAGCTTGGTTATTGGCTTGGAAATGGGTCTCTTATGTGCCAAACTAATTTGATTCTTGAAGCTTGTTGTTTTGTAGCAAGTTGGTTGGTGGTTTGAAAGGTTGTGCAAGAGAGAGCATGAGTAATTTGTATGTTTTGACTTGTGATTTTATTCCTTAGTTTTGCTTGAGGACAAGCAAAAGCTTAAGTGTGAGGGGGTGATGTTAGCACATCTGTTCTTGTTTTTATGGTTATTTTGAATCATCACAGTAATTAAGCTCTTTCATTTTGCTTATTTAATACATGTTTTCCTTGCTATTATCATTTAATTATGGTTCGCACTTGTTTTGAATGTTTTACGGTGTTTGTTAGCATTTTTGAACCATTGTAGGTCAATTCTATGAGCAAGGAAAGTTCAAGGATGAGTTTGGAGCAATTTTGGACAAGTTCGAGACCCAGAGGACTCGACGCGTCGAGCCTTTCGAAAATTTCCAGAAAGGTTTATGATCGAGACCAGCAGGTCTCGACGCGTCGGGCGCAGCAGGTCTCGACGCGTGGAGAATTGGCTCGACGCGTCGGGCGCAGCACGAAGTCGCGAGATATTTGAGTCCAATTTGAGTCCAATTTTGTACCAGATTCCTATTTCGTCTCAACTTTATACCTACTATAAAATCCCTCCTTCCTCAACCCTAAAAAAACACACCGAGAGATTTTTAGAGTTCTTTGTAGACAGGAGAGAGAGAAATCAAGAGGCTCAAGTCGTCTTTGGAAGCAAGGAGGAAGCCAGGGAGATTTGGGAGAATCGCCTGGTTAATTCTTGTACTCTTCTGATGATTTGTAATCCTTTATTCATATTTGCTATGTATAATTTAGCCATGCTCGGCTAAATTCCTTAGGGATTTTTGGGTGAATTTGTTTATGAACCTATGTGCCTAGTTCGTTAATTTCTTAATATATTTATGTTTGGTTTTATGATTTGTGTTGCAATCTTGTTTTTAACCTGTTGTTGTTGGTAATTAAAGGCCTAAATTACTAGCTTCACAGTCATGTTTGTGTCACCAATGGGAGTTGGGGCATAAATTAGGGCACACACGATTGCACCTAATGGTTGGTCCTTGGGAAAGGGGAACTTATTAGGGGAAGTTTATTCTAGATTATTGCTCATCGGGAGATGGTAGTAATTAGGAATAATTGAATGCTGATCTTTGATCTTATTGGGTGTTTAAGCCATGGGAGTGGAAATTCACTAGGAATAGAGATTACGGGAGTAATTCGATTCCACTTTGCATTCCCATACAAATCTTAATTCCAAACCAAATATTACAAACGTTAATTGGCACTAGGTGATTAAACATTGTGATCCCAAGAATCCTATTTTGCTCTATTGTCTACAAAACCTTGCTACTTATTTTATTCTGCTTGTTATTTTATGCAATCAATCAACCTTCAAGTTTTGTTCGGACTAGTTTCATATGAGTAACCTAGTAGCTAGTGATTAGTACACCACCTCTCTGTGGTTCGACAACCCGAATACTCCGGGTATTATTTGTTTGCCCCAAATTACAGCAATCAATAGGCTTATAACGTTTGAAACGGTCCTACTAATTATTATTGTAATAATATCAACGATTACGAAATTAATATACAATTAATTCGTACCGATCATAATGACATATTTCAAAACACTTGAGTGATCAAAACATCCGTACAAATTAAAAATTTCTGAATTGAGACCAAAAACTGCACCCAAGTAATCCTAACTATAATAAAGCCAAATAGATTTTGGGCAAAATTCCCGCCCAAACATTACGATGCCGTTTTGTTATATATATATATATATTTTTTCTTTTTCTGTTTCGCAAATCAAATGGGAGATGTGTGTTAGGCCTGAAATTTAGGGGAGTGGGCTATTGGCTATTGCGTGTAAAATTAGTCTAAATGGGTATGGAAGTGTTAAAGTACAGATATTGTGTATTATTTTATATACATTACCCAGCCAATCGACTTCTACACCTATACATCTACACATATAGACCTTTTGCTTATATATAGAAAAGGGTTACAAGGAAATCAAAAACGAGTGCTGCAAATCCTGCAATCTGCTTTAGATGCTTCAACTGTAAAGCACAAGAATTGAAGCTTGATGTCTAGCCACTTTGTTCTTGGGTCTCAAATCCATCTTTATCCCACCCGAAATGCCATGAGTACTTTTAGAGCACACATATGAGCTGTCTGAATCAAGAACAAAAAAAACAATCAAAAGTATGAAATGCTTATTTCATGGAAAGTAAGTCTTTGTTATTCTTCTTGCATTTCAGAGTTGTTGATTTTTTATTATTCATTTATCTTAGTTGAAATATTGTGTTCTGTAGATTGTGAGGTTTGCTACAAAATTGGTTTTCACCATACTTTCAAGGAGTTTGTTGAGTTTAAGAATAGGTCAGTGTTAATGCACTACCTTTTTTTTTCTCTATAAAATATGTGGTAAGTGTGGTTGAGAGGGGAAAATATTACTTAGAAAGGGCATATATAGAGATGAAAATGAATGAAGTGAATGTGTCTGTGGACTTCTGGCAGTGAATAAGTTGGCTGATGAAATTGTCAATAAACAAAAGTAATGTTCAATTAATATGTACTCTGCTTCTATTTTTCATTTCTCTCTGTGTGGTGGGGTAGTAGGATAATTTAAAAAAAAAAAAAGATCTATCCAATGATTGAAAGTAATTACTCCAAAGAAGACCTCATTCTCATGAGGTTCGCCTTTTCTTTATGGATTATGGAAGAGAGGATAGGCTGATAGGGGTAGCAATGACTGGGATTTGATCTAGGTTTAGTTTTTGTAAAAAAAAATTAAATTAAATTGTGTTGAAACTTATAAATCTAGGGTAGAAATGTATAGAGATGTTTGGTTCTTTTTTATTCTGTTTTTTCTATTCACATGTATTATGATAAAATCCATATTATTATTTTAGGTAGGAACAATGGTGTTAGGAGACACAAAAAAATGGCATTAGACTCCTTTATCATCACTTGCCAACAACTTTCAATTGTTAGTGTTTTTGCTTTTAAAATAAATTAAATTTAGAAAAACTCTATATATCTTTTGTATAATTGAGTAGGTTACAAGTTACACAATAACCAATACACACAACCTATTCACTTTACAGCAAGCCCTACTACCATGCAGTAATAATTGATAATACACATTGATTACCCTATAGTAATAAAATATTGAGTTATGACATTCCAGAAAGAAATATGTGCAATGCATATTCATTTTGAAGCAACAACTTTTTCATCTGAATAGTTAACAGAGACAAGCAAAATGAAAAGGTTGAAGGGATCAACTACCATAGGGAGAATGTTAAAGATAAAAGTATCATGAAAGCATACCTGGTGTGCTAGGTTGGACTATTTTCTTGCTTTGCGTTCCATGAGACTTAATTCTGCACCATATTCATAAAAAAATTAATGTGTTTACTAGAAAAAATCATGCACTGGGAAAAAAAAATCATGTTTTAATAAAAAAATTATTATTTTATCTGTTTTTCATAGTCAATAGTACACAGATGTTAGGAAATGTTTTTTCCCTTATTTTATTAGTCCTTAATTATTTTCCATTCCCAATATGCATGCTTAAAATTTATTTATTTTCTCTTATATTCTACCATTGAATTGTTATTTGTAATTGTGTGATTTTGTATTTAGTTAAGAATGCTGTTTTTTAAAATGTATAAACAGCCATACGTTTCAATGTGTTTCACATTGGTGATTTTGTCTTTTTGTGTGGTGTATATGTACATGCAAAGAAAAATATATCAATTATAAAAGAAATTACATTTTAACGGTTCGTTTTTCCTGCAAATCTCTGTTCTTGGTCACTCCTACACAGTTGAATTTTCTCCGTCAGTGTCCAAGATTATGAGGGAAAATTTCATACAGAGAATATAAGTGTCAGATTTTGCATCTGAAATCATAAATCCTAATTAACAATTTAATCAAACTGGGCAGAGATTGTCTACAATACAGTATACAAACTATAGAAAATAAAGAAAAAGGCTGTTTACTTGCTTTCCGATCAGACCTGTTGGTCTTTGGTGACGCTCCCTCATCTTCTACCTCTAATTGACTAAGCTCTTAGAGATGTACTCAGTCAGACATTTATGTAGTATTTCCGACGGCTATTTCCTCCCGTCGTACTGATTGGTGTAAATAAGTGATCGCCGGTTTTGCCAATATGTGTGTTTGTGAAATAAAACTGGAAAAAAATGAAATAAAAAAGGGTGTTAAAAAATGGAGGCATCAAGATGAATTATCATCCTGGAGCAAAAGGCGTCAACTTCACCAGACAAAAAAAACCAAAAAAAAAACAACGAATTGAAGCTCTGTAGTTGCAACTGTAGTACGGTTTCTAAATTGGTAGAGAGAAGGCAGAGGAAATGCTTTCAGACAGAGATGAGTGGATTTGCGTAGGATTAGGGTTTGGGGTTGATTTTATATGTGGGCTTTTAATGGTTTTGGGTTGGGTTATAGATTGGGCTTCTTGCTTGGGCTAAAACAAAATGTATATATTAATATGTATAGTTTTGATCAGGATTAGTAGTAATTATTATTGTGTGGACCAGGTCCACACAAGCTATGTGAACTATTTTTTGTATATAATAAAATAATGAACATTTAGTGTATATTCAGTACACAAATAATGTACTTTTAGTACATTAAAAATTTACTTTCTTTTATGGTACATATAATACTATGTGAACCATGATCTACACGATAATTTGTCGTTTAGTACATATGATTTATTTTAAATTAACAAGTTATATTTTATATGTTTTTAATTTTTATGCTTTATTATTGTAATACTTATATACTTAATAATGTTAATTAAGAATGTTTTGTGATTTTATTTATACTCAATTGATGTAGAAAATATTGATGGCCAAGTGCACCCCAATATTTGATGTTTTTATTTAAATCCTATTTAAATAGGCTATAGCATTATGATACCACATCTTTCAAAATACATTATATATATTTATATATACACAAAATTCTAACTGTGTATTGCACGGGTCACGGGTGGAATACTAGATAATGATCATGCAGGTACTATGGTATTGGTTCCTCGAATGGCTATGACACTATCAGATCTAAGATTGTCATTCAAGTTTAAGAGAAGACAATTCTCATTAATGTTTTTATATGCAATGACTATAAATAAAAGTCATGACAAATGTTATCCCATGTTGGATTGCTACTCAAGAAGTCAATTTTTGTACACGAACAGTTATATATAGCTGCACCTAGAGTAAGCAATTCTAAAGGTCCCATGTAGTTTACAAAGAGGTCTTTAATAATTTGTAATTTAAAATAATTTCAGATTTTATAACAAGTACTAATGTTTATTACTTTTTTTTGAAAACCTAATGTTTATTACTTAGTATGTTTAAATCTCAAATTTAAAATCCTACAAGAATTGTAATATCCACATAAAAAATGATTATCTTATAATAAACAATAATAAGTTCATTAATGTTAAAATTTTAATCCGTGCATCGCACGGGTATCATACTAGTGCCAATAACATCAAAATGATGCAACACGAATTGGTGCGACAAACATTGAATCAGTGCATCACGCATCAACGCATGCTTCGAAGCAACGAGGGGTGCTTGTCAATCCACATGCACCAAATGGTGCGTTAGTCCCAATGCTCCAAATTAAGCTTCCAAAGCTCAATTACTCTCAAGCTTTTAAAACAAATTACGAAATGCTAATTTCATTAGCATTTAGTTTAAGTTTTTGACTTCTCTAAAATAGATTCATTTTGAGAATCAATTTCTCATTCACTTATTATTTATTTTGAGTGTACAATATATCAAATTCTTTATCTTACTACGAAGAGTGCAAATTACTTTGACTTGATCTAAATCTAAAGTGAACCCCACATATATTTATATCATAAAATAACCATTCAAAAATGTCATTCTTACTAAAAATTTCAACACTTTAATTTATTCCTCCATAATTGATGACTACTCTAACTCTATTAGTTTACAGTTTGACTTGGGTCAAGTGCACCCTTCACTTTTTGCTTCACCCCTACATCTTGGAGTTTTTTTCAAGCCCATGAGGTAGTTCTTGTGCAACTAGTGTCTAATAACCACAAAAATTTGATTGATGTCTTCTCCAGTCGTTATACCGTGCACCAGGGCGCACATAGCACTGTGCGCCTCACGCCTCCCAAAACGACGTCGTTTTGTTAAGTTGTTAAAAAAATCATCTATTTCGAATGCACATAAACTCATAACAGAATACACATAATCTAACATAATACATAATACACATAAACTTTTAACTGAATACATATAATGGAGTTTGGTTAACATAATACACATAAACTCTTAACTGAATACACATAAACTCATAACACAATACACATAAACTTTTAACTGAATACACATAATGGGGTTTGGTTAACATAATACACATAAACTCTTAACTGAATACACATAAACTTATAACACAATACACATAAATTTTTAACTGAATACACATAATGGGGTTTAGTCTGTTCGAACGAACAAAGTGATGTCAGCATGAACGTGCGCGTTGTGTGCCTAAACGCACGTTGCTATGTGTGTCGTGGTGCACGATATAAATTGCTTGTCTTCTCTATTTGTGAGAAATATAATATCTCACCAACCATATTATTTTAGTTTTTGTTCAATGCTAGGCCCACCTCTAATCTATTGTCCTGCCTATGGGAGAGGTTACAAAGTATTAGTTTGGAATAGAATTTCGTTTAGACTTCATGAGATACTCAAACTTTGATGGGATAGAGATGTAATTCAAACAAAATCTAATTTAATCATAGGGGTTTTAAATTATATACAACAAAGATTTCAAGTTCATTGTGTATTACAATTTAATCATTACTTTTAATCTTGAATAATTTTAAAGCAAATTTCTTACTTTAAATTAGTTAATTTTTCTAAAAGTCAAATCTTATTAATCTCTAGATATTATATTTTTTTCTTCCCTAACATCCAAACACATAAGGCCTGTTTGGTAAATGGTAGATTCGTTAAAATTTTGACAAATTCGCTATTTATGTCAAAACACCATAAATATCGTTTGGTAACCCAATAGTTTAGATCAGTGAACATCCTCATTATTAATAAATAAATAAATTTTAGAGTGACTTCAAAATTTTTAATAGTGGAGGTTCCTCAACGCTTGACCATTCGATGTGTTGAGTAAGTAAATAATTGTGAATCCTTGAGCCTCCTTATATATGGAGCCTTAGGGCTCCAATTTCACTTTTCTCACCGTGTGAAAAAAATGGGTAACTAACCTTTATTCTTTTTTTAAAAAAATAAAAATTCTTTTATAATAATAATAATAATAATAATAATAATAATAATAATAATAATTTATTATTATTATTATTATTATTATTATTATTATTATTATTATTATTATTATTATTATTATTATTATTATTATTATTATTATTATAAGTAATCAATTTACATGTTAATCACTAACATTGAACAATTAATTTTACAAAACTTCTTTTTACAAATTGCTGATGCAATTCACTTGTCAAAACTACTAACACAATTTGCTAACCACTAATCGCTAACCCTCAATTCGATTTAACATTAGAGTTTGGTTCGATTTGAAACGGGTTTGGTTTCGGTTCGAATTTAGTTCGGTTTAAAATCTCCAAATTTTAACATTTTCAAATTTTCTGAACATAATACCAAACAATACATATTCACATAATCCAAATCCAAAGTCTAAACATTATATAACAAAATAGCAATCCAAAGTTCAAACACAATACTAAGTACTAATTACCAAGCATCAGTTGACTTTTTTTCACAACCGACTCTTCAGTTGGTTCAGTTGGAATATTTTATTGACAAGATGAATAATCATCTATCTGTATAACTAATATTAGAAGAACAAGTGTCAAGTACTATATAGTTAATTTTTGGACACAATTCGTCATTGCTAATGCACAGGAATATTATTTTTCAGTGCACTCGAAATATATTGCCGTACTAGAAAATAATTCCAGTGCACTGGAAATCAAAATTAGAATGACTGTAAAGCACATTAAATTTATAGAAACATGAAATTAAGGAAAATACTAAGTGCATTAAAAAAAAAAAGGAAAATACTAAGTATTGTAAATATAACTCAAGTTAGATATAATTGTGAGGTAAAGAACGATCGCGACAAACAACAAAAGTGCAAAGTAGAGAACAAGCTATAAAGAAATCAAATAAAGTTTTAAGGGAGATACCAATGAGAATAAGAACTGAACGGCGGAGCAGGCATCAAGGGACTTGGATTTTTTTTTTTTTTTTTTTGAAAGTAAGGGACTTGGATTTATTATTATTATTATTGTTAAAAATCAAATGGTATTCGGTTCGGTTTAATTTTTAAGTGGATCATCCAGTTTACAAGAATCTTAAACCGTTCATTTTTTATTACTAGTTTAGTTCGAGTAAACCGAACTGAATTGCCCACCCCTAGAATTATTTTTTTGTCAATAGCCTCCGAAATGCCTTGAAGTGTGTGTGTCCACCAACTTTTTTTTTTCAAAGGAAGGGGGATACCCAAATATACAAATTAAATTACGCCTCAACCGAGGTTCAAACCCAACACCTCCCACATAAAAGAGTAAACATGATACCAGTGGACTACAAGGTCCTTGATAAATTGATTAAAAAATTTCTTTTATTCCTCATACTTAGGCTTTCTAAATTGATTTGATGAGAACTGAATGAATTGTATTGAATAAACTTGATGACAATTGTACAGACGGTGTAACACCTCTGATTTTCAACAACTTTTTAAACCAATTAAAGCTTAGAAAAGAGATAAAGTCTACTCAATAAGATTAAACAAGGTGGAAGCTAACTAAACAAAACCGGAAGATGCTATGCCACACCTATATCAAACATAGGTGCACAGGCAGATACTACAACTACAGCAGTCTAACAATTCAACTGCTTAGGCTCACAGGCCTCAACAACTATTAGAGGAAGAGATAAAACTATCTACAGGCCACTAGCGCGCTCTCCAAAGCTACCCAACCTGTAAAGCAACAATAAGAAATGGGACGACGCCCGGTCAGCGAATAATGCTGGTAACCCACCAATACCTGTTAAGTATCATACATAGATAGGATATATATACAAAATCATTTGCGAAACGGGATATAGTATATATAAGTTCAAAGCCAATAGTAGAAGTCAAACACAAGACTCTATGCACTCACAATAAAGATAAGGGAACACATCCCAAGACATCAAGAAGCAATAACGACACATAAGAACGGCTCAAGGCGTATTCTACCATCACTTAGTAGAATAACACCCGACATGCATAACACAAGAGAATATGGACACAACCATTGGCAATACAAGCCTTTGTGACAACACATGTCACAAATAGAGAAATACACAACAACGGCTACACAAGCCTTCGTGACATCACCCATCACGAATTGATATGCCTTCCTTATGCCCGGTTCCAACCTTATGGCTACCCCCAACCTTATGTCTAGTTCCAACCATTACCTCCAGGACCCCTGTACAACCAAGTCTATCCTTTTCCCTCCTGGGACCGTCGTCCCCCACCAACAACCACCAACAAGACCATCGATTTCATAGTACACGAGGGTACCGATCACACACACGGCAACACATGCCTCCCAAGAAATACGTGAACCCATCACTCAGGTCACAAACTCCATAATCGCGTCATGGCCACCACGAGGACCACTGCCGTACCTTGGTGACTAATGTCCCATACCATTAATCGTGCAATCCAGGTACAGCCACACACACCACACCACAACCGGAATCAATCAACGGATCACAACGAAGATATGAAACCATACTCAATCAAGGAATGGATCACAGTCCAACAACAACGATGATTAACACAAGTCATCATCAACAATAGGAAAGGACAAACAACACACACGCTAGCATTTAAACACCGAACTAGCATGCTTATCAAACGGGTAAACCAAACGTAGTTCCGAAGAACACACAAGACTCATCACTGTTCAACAAATCACAATGTTGAACACTTAGCACGATTCAAGACACCAAAACCTACATGGATTCCTACCATATAGTTCTAGACATACGAAACATCAATAAGACATTCAAATAGTTCCACAAAGAACATCGGGAAGTCAAAAGACCAATTACCGAGTCAAAAGAATCACGGGGAACAAATCCCCAACCAACACCAACATAGCTACCCGCGGGTGGAGCCACGGGTGGACCTCCACCCGTGGTTCTGCCCGCGGGAATCACCTTCCCGAGGCCTTGTACCCCACGGGTGGGGCGGCGGGTGGTGCCCCGCCCGCCGTTCCGCCCTCGGGTACACACCCTGTACCAAAATCAATCCCTTCGGGGATTTTCAACTCCAAGCTCAGATTCAAGTCCAAAACATGCCAAATCTCACCAAATACAACAAAATGACTTGAATCAAAGGAATAGCCAAGCAATGGCATACAAGAACCCTAATAATAAGCTCTAGATATGCATTCTCACAAGACAATGCATCAACACTCACATTTCATAGCAAAATCACATGTAGAATCCAAGAAATCATCATATAGGTAAGCAAAATAGATTTTGTAGAGCATGAGTTACTTTTTTTGCTTAACATCCAAAAACAACACCAACTTAGGCTCAACTCAAAGCCAAACGGGAACCTGTGAATCACATCGGCTTTCACTAATTAAAACAAGCAATTAAAACTAAACTAATTAATAAACCCTAGGGGATTCGAACCTTAGCTTTCTATTAACACTAACCACCCCACTAACCAACTAAGCCAAGCTTCACATGTTGATCTTTAAGTAACACTAAATAATTAAAATTAATCAAACAAACATAGCTAACAAATAAAGCTAACAAGCTTATAGGGGATTCGAACCCTCTCCCAAACTATAACTTAACAGCTACCTTACCATTACACTAAGCACCACTTTGGTAACATTAAGTAACAACAATCTATTTAACATCTAATAAGCAACAAGGATAGGCAAAGCTCACCATAACTTCTTCTTCTCCATCTCTTTACTGCATGCAGACCGCGGGTGGAACACGGGTAGGGTCGCCACCCGCCGGCATCTCAACATCCCAACTGCATCCCTAACATCCTCTAAGTCTAACGCAACTGCCGGAAGCTCGCCGGAGAAGGGAATGACGCCACTTCCGGGCTCCGTTGTCTCCGCCGCCGTCACGCATCACCGCTGCCACGAACCTCCCACCACCGCCGATACTGCTGCTTTGGACGTCGAAAGCAGGGCAGAAGCTCCTTACGCTGGCCTGCTACCTTGCCGTTAAGCAAAACTGCCAAGGGCTTTCTTGTAATTTCTCATCTTCTAACTACTTTTGGTAGTTAATGTGTAACAGTGGATATAAGCTTTGCTTCTTCCTTCTGGGAAGGGTTGAGTTAGTTTTTGTAATCTTCAGTACACGAATTCAATGAATTCAGTTTTCTCTTTTCCAGTTTACACATTCTTCATTGTCTCATTCCATACTTGAATTCTCAACATGTATCAGAGCTCTACCGGAGTTACGCCGCAGCGGTAACGACGAACATAGCTTCCGGCGGAGGAACTTCAGCCGGAAATCCAGCCGGAGACGCGAATGCCTCATTCGCTCATCTGAATGCCACGAATTCGAACCCTAATGGTCGAAACGATGAATTCGACGACCCCCTCTACCTTCACATAACCGAGAATCCGAATCTGGTCTTGGTTTCTCCTCCTCTGACAGAGCTCAATTACTCATCGTGGAGCAGGTCCATGAAGATAGCTCTTGAGGTGAAGAACAAATTCGGCCTCGTTGACGGTTCAATTCCTTGTCCAAGCCATCTCGATGCCAGATATACTGTGTGGAGGAGATGCAACAACATAGTGTGTTCGTGGATTCTGAAATCCCTAAATTCCACCATTGCAGAGAGTGTACTCTATTGCGAAAAGGCTCAGGACATCTGGAATAAGCTCAAGGAGAGGTACTCACAAACAGATCCTCACAAGATAGCTGAAATCCAGAACGAGATATTCAGAAACACACAAGGTAACAAAACTATCAATGAATACTTTACCAAGTGTAATGCTCTGTGGGAACAGCTGAACGCAATGAGACCTCTGCCAAATTGTGAGTGCAACCCTAGATGTTCCTGCACTCTGCTTAGTAAAATTCAGAAAGAGAAAGAAGATGATCGAGTGATTAGATTCTTAGAAGGGTTGAATGATGAATTCGAGACTATAAAGTCGGGAATCCTTGTTATGGATCCCATTCCAACCATGGAGAAGGTTCTTAGCATGGCCTTGAAAATAGAGAGGAAGATCAATGGATCTGCTAATCACCAGAAATCTGTTGAGGTGATTCAATCCAATGCCATACAAAACAGTCAACCACAGCTTACAGAAGGGATGTTTGGAGATGGGAGCACTGTGGCTTTCTCATCTTCTAATACCAACAAGAAGAAGCTCAACAATTTTGGTGGCAAGAATGTACCTAGGTGTACCTTTTGTAATATGAATGGACACACGGTGGAAAAGTGCTATAAAAAGCATGGCTACCCCCCTGGATGGGTAGCTAGATACAAATCCAAGAACAAACAAGGCCAAGAAGCTCAGAAAGCCTCCATAAATCAAGTTGGGGATATAGGAATGACTGCAGAGCAGTTTCAAAGGCTGATAGCTCTTCTACATTCCCAGAATCCTGAGAATCAACCTTCCACAAATGCAGTCACAACCAATAGCCAGGGATTGAAGCCAAATTCCAACGAAGGCAGGTTTATTTCCAACCTCCATACTATCAATGCTATTTCTTCTAATGATACTTGGATATTAGACTCAGGAGCAACTGATCACATCACTTGCTCCCTAGACTATTTTGAGAATTGTCAAAGGGTTCATGGATTATCTGTAAAACTGCCCAATGGTGAAACTGTTAGTGTGACACATATAGGGGAAGTCAGATTACATCTTAATATGCTGCTGAGTAATGTGTTATATATCCCCTCCTTTACATTCAACATTATATCTGTTAGCAAGCTCACTAGACAAGGGCACTGTGAAGTGATTTTAAGTGCTGATTCTTGCAAGGTTCAGGCTCCCAGTGGATTGATGGTTGGTTTTGCTAAGGAAAGGAATGGCCTATATTTGCTCAGTGAACCTCCTGCAAAAGGAAAGAGCATTCAGCTTGATAAGAACATCCATTGTAATAGCTTGTCCCTAGATCTATGGCATTTTAGACTAGGACACTACCCTGTGAACAGAATTCAATTTTTGAATGGAATAAAAGATGTTCAGTTGTCAAAATCTTTGAATATTCCTTGTGATACTTGTCATTTTGCAAAACACAAAAGGTCCCCTTTCCCTAACAGAAAAGAAGACTTTGATGGATTTTAATGTCTATTTTATCAGCCGTCGATCCACCACTGCCTTGCCGGTATGCTCCGCCAAAGATCGCAACTTGCCGAAGCTTTTGCCGCTACTGCCGAAGGGAGGAGACAACGAAGGCTTGGTCACTCACATTCGCTGCCTTAACTCGTCGAAAGAGAAGCTGAGCTTTGCTGGGGGGGGGGGGGTTTCTTCGCCGGACCGGATGCAAGAGAGAGAGGTCGCGGTTGATGGCTGCCGGTTGCTTCTTCTCAGCTCTGCCGAAGCTCTGTCTCGACGGGAAAGGGAATGGCGAGTGAAACTGGTGATCGAAGGAGGTTGCTCGGTCTAGAGAAAGGGAGGTGAGAACGGTGTGAGGAATGGCAATGCAATACACGGGCTAGGGCGGTGGCATTCTGTGTTGATGATGCGGAAATGAGAAGGAAGAATGAACGTGCGTTTTTAATCAAAAGGACGTCGTTTTGCATCGTATGCACCATGCATGGTGCATTCGGTTGCACAACATAACTATTGCTCTATAAATAGGTAGGGCATCTTGCTAAATTGGGTTGGGTCAAAAGTGGGAATTGGACCTAAGTTCTAATTGGTGGGTTGGGGTTGGGTTAGGATTCAAGACCACAACATAACCTATAAAATACTTATACACATATACTTTGGGCTTATATTAATAGGTAGACTTTAGGTAATTAAAATATCTTTTGGACTTATGGCATTTGGGTACAAAATACTGGTTCACCATACTAAATAGACCCGAGCCCATTTCAAAATAAATAGCTATATAAATATTTTTATTAAAAATATTTAATATCGGGACTATAGTTTATTTTAGGAAAATACGGGGTGTCACAGACGGGGGAATATATACAAGATGAATTATAGGAAGACTGGGACTGGGACTTATAATGTGATTCAAAACACAAAGAGTCATAATACTAGTCCTAATACTCTCCATCAAGTACATGGTATACTAGTAACCTGTAGTTTGTCTCTAAGAAAATAAAACCTAGGACTAGGTAAAGCTTTAGTAAATATGTCTACAAGTTGATCTTTTGTTGAGATGATGTTGACTTGAATATCTCAGCAGCAACTCTATCTCTCACAAAATAATAATCTATTTCCACGTGCTTGGTGTGTGCATGAAAGATAGGATTGACACACATATATGTAGCACCAAGATTGTCACACCATAATTTAGGGACAGAGATACCTGCAGGGGCGGAGCCAGGATTGAATAGTGCGGGGGGCCAACTACGGTTGAAGTACTAAATCAAATACTTTGATATCCCGTTAACATATTTCAAAATAATTGTTACATTACAAATTTAATAAAGTTTAGAATAAATCATTTATAATTGAATCTATATTAAATTATTTTGCAATATGCTTTCCAATGCACATTGCTTTGTACGGTTGAAAGAATGAAAACATTCACGCATGTTTTAAAAGACTATTGATTATTTCTTGAAAAACCCTCTTCACAACATAACGTAATAGCAATTGTTTTCTTCTCAAATACATATACTACACAATTGTTACATTATTATGCATTTTAAATTAAATACAAAATTTATCACATAACCACAAATTTACATAATTAACCAAATAAATGCACCTTGATATTTATTATTTAGAATCAAACAAAACAACTATTTAAGATAAACAATAGAATATGAAACAAAAATTAACTAAAAAAGTAGTTAGAAACAAAAATAAAAAATAAAAACAATAATTCACTTGAAAAATATGCATACATTTTATTAATGACAAATTATCTTGTTATAGCGTATATGCCACATATATGTATGGTTCTAGAGAGAGAAACTAGTAAGTAGGTTAAATGATGTTTAATTTGAATGTGAGTCAACAATATAAGGAAGACATAATTTTAAATGGGAGAGAACTGGAGAAGTTGAGAAGATGAAGAAGTTTATAACTTAACCTGTAAAATTAATTTAAGTGGAGGGGGACTAATATTTTGTAGGAACAACAAACTTTTAAAATTCTATATAATATTTTTTTAAAAATATAATACATATATAATATTAAAAATATTGGGGTGGGGGAGGGGGGCCGAGGCCCCCCAAGGCATTAACTTGCCTCCGCCCCTGGATACCTGGAACCTTGATTTCTCGCAGAAGTGACATAATCCAAATTACCTCAGCATAGATATCAGTTAAAGCCTTGTATTTAGCATCACTAGAAGATCTAGCAATAGTTCTTTGTTTTTTTTTTTTTTTTGCAGACCCATGATACAAGATTAGAGCCAAGAAACACAGCAAAACCACTTGTAGATTTACTGTCCTCCGGACAGCCAGCCCAGTTAGAATCAGAGAAGGCATGTATTTCTTTCGAAGATGACTTTCTGACTCGTAAACCAAAAGTGACAGGTCCTTTAATATACCACAATACTCTTTTTAATTGTTCCAGTGAGAAACTGTAGGAGCATGCATGTGTTGACACAACTGATTGACTGCAAAGGAGAGATCATGACGTGTGATAGTAAGATACTGTAATGCACCAATCAAACTCCTATACTATGTAGGATCATCATACAAGGTTGCATCAATGGCCACGATTTTAGAAGTAGAAATAGGAGTAGATAGTTCTTTACATTCTTCCATCCCAGCACGTTTTGGAATGTCATTCATGTATCTCTGTTGTGAAAGCAAAATTCCATCATTGCATTTAACAGTCTCAATTCCAAGAAAAAATTCAAGTTCACCAAGATCTCTAATTTTAAATGCAATAGACAGTTTTGACACTAACTAAGTAACTAGATCCTGATCACTCCTCATCATAAGTATATCATCCACATAAACTAACAGATACACGCAATCAGATCCCTGTGAGTAGTAAAATAAGGATACACCCGTTTTTGATGCCTCAAAACCAATGGATAGTAGGAAATTGTGCAAACGATTAAACCAAGCCCTGCGTGCCTGTTTTAATCCGTAAAGAGACATTTTCAATAAGCAAACATGATTTGGATACCGAGTATCAATATAACCTGGTGGTTGCTTCATGTACACAATTTCATATAGATTTCCATTTAGAAAGGCATTATGAACATAAAGTTGCCTAACAGTCCATGTACATGATAGAGCCGGAGAAAGAAGTAACCTGACTGTAGTTGGCTTGACCACCGGACTGAAAGTATCAAAGAAATCTTTCCCAGGCACCTGATTGAACCCTTTTGCTACTAATCTTGCTTTATGTCTTTCAATGGAGCCGTTTGCCTTCCGTTTTGTACGAAAGACCCACTTACACCCAATAATATTCATACATGCCTGTGATGGTACGAGTGACCATGTTTGATTCTGAAGAAGAGCATTAAATTCTTGATCCATGGCTTCACGCCATTCTGGGTACTTAACTGCCTAAGTGTAACAAGTTGAATCTGAAGGACAAACCTGAACCATTAAAGCTGATGGAGGAGCCTGAGACTAACTCCGAGTATTCATCACGTGAGTCCGGACGGTGGACTTCACAGACTTTCCCCGAGGCCGACCACGAGGTCTGGCAGCCGGCTGGACGGTGTGATCCGTAGGCTCAGGTTCGGGTAGAGCGGCGGGCTGCTGCTGCGATGGTGGTGCAGCTCTATCGTTGCTGGAGGGTGTGTCAAAGACGCAGTGAGGTTGCCCAGGCGGGACAGTGATGATCGCGGCAGGGTAAAGGACTGATTCAGCCCACGGAGTGATCAGTACTAGAGGAGATGCCTGGAAATTATTTTTAGTAGCAAAAGGATAGACTGTCTCATCAAACCTCACATACCTGCACACATAAATCTTGTTAGTTTGTAAGTCCATGCACCTATACCCTCAGAATGACTCAGGATTGTGAGATCTAAATATGATCTAACTATATACAGAATAATCCACGAGAAACTTAACTCGTAGTAGTGGAAGCGGAAGCACGGTAGATCTCCAGCCATGGTTGATATCCTGTTGTATTGCCTTTGAACAGTAGATCTGCAGAATAGGGTTAGCTGTTTTTGTCTCATACTTAACTCAAAACCCTAGATGGTGTATTGGTATTTTCTGAGCAGTATGAGTACCATATAATGAATCATGTATCTTCTATCCCATCAATACAAGCTTTATATAGGCACATTGGTGGAATAAGACTTAAACCTAAATGTCCAGTCCAACCAATTACTTAATAGGCCTAGTCTACTTGCACCACATAAGTAAGACCCATAATATATAATATATATTATACGGGAAAGTCTTACAGTCTCCCACTTGGTGCAAGTACTAGCAAACTCTCATCAAAGAACAAAACACACGAACCATAGTAATATGTCCTCTACTGAATAAGTGAGTAATATCTCCTATGATCACATGCATTTTGATACCCCAACTTGAATCCTTTATGAACGAAACCAATGTTTATTCTTGGTACCTTAAGGGATGCTTCTCAAAATAAAATATATATGTGCAACTTAAGAGAGAAAATCATCCAAATTGTACAAAAGAGTACACTGCATGATCTCTAATATCCTTAAAAGCATGCCTTAAGTAGAGATCTCTTAATGTTAGCATAATGCTAACTATATTTTATGACTTCTTTATAAGTTAACATAAGCACTACTTCTAACAGCTAAGAGCTTGGAGTTGACACGTCTGTCACTCCCACTCATCAAAATAGCCAAAAGATAGTTAAGTCACAGAAGCATTCCAATAACTTAGACAATAAACCAAAACTCTAAGTCCATAAATTTGGAATCTTAAACATACACAATAACTTCCTAAATAATCTTAAGGTCCACCTCAAAATGAACTGAATATTATGAGTCTTACTTTTATGTTTCTCAAAATTGTCTTGAGTCTTACAAACCAAAATGGCTAGGATCAATTTTGAAGAAACTAAAGACTATTAAATGCTGAAGAATTAATTACTTAACAGTACACCACAAGTTATATGTTTTGTTCTAATAAACTCCTCAATATTGTTACAGCATTTTCATAAATATGTTGCTAAACCAATATGAATTTATATGAACAAATACAATATTAATACTTGTGGAATCTTTTGGACTTATTGTTTGACATACAATACAATTTATGATGTATGAAACCTATTAAATTCAAAATCTTTAATGGAGTATCTTAATGATCTTTTTCTAAATGATCACTCTCACTGATTCTGGAGTATCTTAATGATCATTTTTTAAATGATCACTCCCACTGATTAAGATATTCTTTAGCAAAATTAATGATATACGTACTCATAATTGATTTGACCAACTAATTAATGAAGATATAATTCCCCACCATTAGTTGGGCATACTAAATAATCAATATATGATTCCAAGTATAGTCCAACTAAAGGAATAACTAATGAGGACATAATTCCCCACCATAGTTAGAAATACTATAATAATAAAATACACTTTCCAAAACCAATTTAGAATTTGGCTCAAAAAAGGTACATTTTATTCTTGGAATAGAGTTATATCAAATCACGTAACTTACTACAGTTAGTCCGAAGAACCGAGTAAGAATCGTGGATCAATTAATAAAAGTGGTTAAATTTTGGGAAGTAACTAAATACATATTTTGCCAATGCAAATCATGAAACTTTAGAATTATAATTGAACTAAATTTATAAATTCTAAGAAATTGTAATAAAATTATTATCTAGTGGGTTGAGGGATTTATTGACATAAAACTTGTCTGTGGGCTAAAGTTTTAATTCTATTAAATCCAACTAAACTCTTATGATAATATTTTATCTCAATTACTAAATAGACAGAAGAATCTAGTGACATAAAACTTGTCTGTGGGCTAAAGTTTTACTCAATTAGATTCAACTGAAATTTTATGATGAAATAATTATCAAATAAGTTGAAGAATCAAGTGACATAAAACTTGCCTGTAGGCTAAAGTTTTACTCAATCAGATTCATTACAACTATTATGATAAAAACTTAAGAAATCATGTTCCTTTCCTTAATCCATCCATGTGGATAGATTAAGAAATATGATATAAAGTTTACATCATAAAATTAAACTTTGTGATAGAGATGAGAATTATTTACAAATAACTATAAAGTAAATAAAATTGATTTATTTCTATCATCACTGATAAAACTACTAAACTACATTCCTATACATAATTGCCTGTGGGCTAAATTATGACCGTAGTCCAGTATTTCATCCTGATTATCTATACAAATATAACGAAATTGCCTGTGGGCTAAATTCCATCATATTACATACAATTAATCACAAATGATATGTCCAAAACTGTATGTGATCAAGATAAACTGCTTAATATATAATTTTAACTGATTAAGGATGCTGTGGATACTCCCCAACTCATTAAAATTATAAGATCACTAGACAATTATCATTGCCATCTTTATGTAATTTAAACCTGAGACAATTTTAGTAAATTAAAGATGTTGTGGCTACTCTTTAATTAATCTAAAATTGTAATCACTTGGCAAAAGAAGAATTTAAAGCCCCACAAACAAATTAAACCAACCCATGATAGACAATTATTAGGTATACTCCCAGGAAAGTTGGTCGAGACGAAGCTCGGTTAAATACCAACTCCATAGACAAAGTAGCGTCGCAAGGGGACTAGTAGCAACAAGGCTTTTAAGCCAGGGCCATAGAACTAGTATTCCTCCCCAAGAAACTTCCATAAGTCATGCACTCTCATATTTGAAGTAAAATCGTTTGGGAGATCTATGAGATTGTAGATTCACCTACGGATAAGGCTTTAAATTGATGAACTAAATTAACGGACTAAATGTGCTTAAATACAGGCACTACCGCAACTAAAGTTTATGCATTTGTCAAACTTAAATAGGAAGTAATATAATTCCATCCTAAATTTATGCATTGCTAAAGGCATAATAAAAAGAATTGCATAATTTAAAACAAAATATTATGCTTAGGACAAATATGCATAAAATTAAACATTAAACTCATATATTCCAGACAAATTGCATAACTTAAAGCAATTTACAATATGAGATTTCAATAGTTTTTAAATTTTAAACTGTAAGCCCATGACAAAATGTTTTAATCAATAAAGATCAAATTTATGAGAAATAACTAAATTCACAAATTATAACAATAACAAACCAAAAGTATATGTTATCATTTGTAAATCAAAATCTCACAAACCCTAATTGCATACTTAAACTTAATATTATGCACTTAATGTGATCAAATGCATAAAACAATATAAAGAATATGAAAATACACCAAATATTCATACTTAACCAAATATGGGAAATAACATTAATCATAATTCAAAGACTAAATTTGACGGGCATATTTTACACTCTTATTTTATATACGTCTTTATAATATTTTTGCATTAATTAAGTACTTTTATATAATTATTATTTATTCTTAGAGTTTAATTAATTAATTAGTGTTTTATAATAACAATTATCCTTCTCTCCCTAATAATAATAATAATAATAATAATAATAATAATAATAATAATAATAATAATAATAATAATCCTAATCCTAACTCTAACTCTAACGTGGTGGCCCAACCTGCTAACTAAACAAAACAAATGAAATATTATACTTGTTTGATTCCTACGTACAGCGCAACAAGGGAAATAGGACCTCATCAAAACTTCAGCGCAAATTTCGACGACTCAAGTGGCATTCATGGATGATTTCATCGCTTGGCGCAAAATGAGGGAATGTGCGGTGGAGGTGCATCCAAGTCTATTTTTAGAAATAGTATAAATAGGGTAGGTTTCCTATTGTAAAATGTTCATTCTTCCCTCCTCTATAGTATTCGTTGAAGTTGTTATTAATGTCCATTTGTGGCTAATTTCTAGTTGGTTTAGTGAATTGAAGCCCCGGAGTTCATAACGCTGTAAGGTTATTTATTTAACTTTATTATATATATGTTTTTATGCATTTTGAGTATTAAATATTCTTCTAAAGTATTTGAATAGTTGTATCATTTAATTGCTAGGGAGGCCTACTAGTTATTTATTTGATATCATTATTTGCTATATTAGATAATGTTGTGCTACAAATTATTCTAATATTCAGTAGCAACTGAGGTTAATTATTGACGGCTTAGTGATAATTGGTCTCGGGTAGAATATTTTCCTAAATTAAATGCAACCGCTTGTGCTTGTGTTATTTAGTTTGTCGGTTTTCCTAGTTCCTATTGCTGCTACTAAATTTAATCTATAGCGCTAGGGGTGTAAATGAGCCGAGCCGCTCGCGAGCCGCTCGTGAGCGGCTCGGTCAACGCTCGGCTCGAGCTCGGTCAAAATCGAGCTCGAGCCGAGCTCGAGCGGCTCGTCAAATAAACGAGCACGAGCCGAGCCTAGATACTCTAGGCTCGTGGCTCGTCGAGCCGGCTCGCGAGCCGTATAATATACAATATAATATATAATATTATATAATTAAAATATATAAAAATAATAATTAAAATTTAAAACTCAAAAGTCAAAACTTAAAAGCCCTATTGTTTTGAACATATCCGGGACGAAATATATATGTACAAGGAATCAAGGACTACTACTGTTGACTTGTGTTTTGTTGTGATTTGCAAACTTATTTTGAATGTTTTGAAGTTTGAACAAACAGACTTGTGTCTTCACTATCTTTTACTTCGTTGCGAAATTATTTTGAGTGTTTTGATTTGAAGTTTGTATTATTTATGTATGGATAAAACAGAGCAGTTTAAATTTTAAATCAAATAGGTTAAACCGTCAAATTCAAGGTTAAGATCGAGCACGCATTTGAACCCGAGCTCGAGCCTGATCTCGAGCTCGAATTCGAGCTCAAAATCAAGCTCGAACTCGAGCTCAAGATCGAGTTCGAGCTCGAGCTCGAACAATCGAGCTGCTCGAGCCGAGCTCGAGCAGCTCGATAATTGCCGAGCTCGAGCTCGAGCATCCAGTTACGAGCTCGATCGAGCTCGAGCTCGAGCTCGAGCATAGCTGCATTTAACGAGCTCGAGCTCGAGCATACCCATGCTCGAGCTCGGCTCGACTCGTTTACACCCCTATATAGCGCTTGTCTTAGATTATTTAGTAGTTAGGGGTAATTAAACCGCTTGTGCTTTATTTACCTACAACTAAGGGAAAACAGAAATGAAATAATTTCACGACAAATATTCAATTGCATATTAATTACTTTATTAATCAATGATCAGTGTTGAATTTCGGTGGTGGATCTTTACTAACCAAGGTATCTTATTATAAGTGTTTTCGATATATTATTTTCACTGTTTATTCGTTCGATTAAATTTCTCGTTTATTTAATTTCTCTTTTATTTAATATTTATTCTCGATATATTTCAAACCCCCCATTGTTTCCTTAAGCACAAAGGTTAAACTAGTTACTCCTCGTGGGATCGATCCTTACTCCCGCTACTACGTTTGTAAGGTTTTAATTTGGGAGCCTACGACAGCTCACCAAATTTTGGCGCCGTTGCCGGGGAGATTTTCTAGCTTATTTTGTGTTTGTTTATTTATTTATTTGTTTGTTTGTTTGTTTTTCTCGTTAATTTGTCCCAAAAAAAAATATAATTTTCTTTACTTTCGTTACTTTTACATAATTGCTACACTATCTTTAACGGTTTATGCCTATAACTCGATCTGCTAACAAAGAAGTCTTGCCATACAATCCAGAAATTGAAAGAACTGTACGCAGGTGGAGGAAACAAGCTTTGAGGAAATTAGAATTTAGTGATCTGGCTACCGATTCTGTCAACTCTGATTTAGAAGAGGAACCCATGGCTCAAAATCGGACCATAAAAGAACTTGGAGCTCCAAATTTAGATCAACAACCATTATGCATCACTTTCCCTGCTCTGGATGCCAATGTGCAATTCGAACTAAAGTCTGGATTAATTCATCTTTTGCCTTCTTTTCATGGACTTGCAGGCGAAGATCCTCACAAACACTTAAAGGAACTCCATGTGGTGTGTTCAAGTATGAAACCCAATGGGGTTACTGAGGAACAAATCAAGTTGAGAGCCTTCCCCTTTTCGTTGAAAGATTCAGCGAAGGATTGACTATATTATCTACCTTCTGGGAGCATCACCACATGGAATAACTTGAAAACAATGTTCCTTGAAAAATATTTCCCAGCTTCAAGGGCGGCCAACATTAGAAAGGAAATCTGTGGTATAAGGCAAAACAATGGAGAGTCATTGTATGAATATTGGGAGCGTTTCAAAAAGCTTTGTGCAAGCTGCCCACACCATCAAATCAGTGATCAATTACTCATTCAATACTTTTATGAAGGACTCTTTCCAATGGATAGAAGCATGATTGATTCCGCAAGCGGTGGTGCTTTAGTTGACAAGACACCGGACGCTGCGAGAACTCTAATTGCAAACATGGCTGCAAATTCTCAACAGTTCGGCAATAGACTTGCCCAACCGTCTAAGCAAGTGAATGAGGTAAATATTTCTGCTCTTGAACAACAAATTTCTGGTTTAACTACTCTTGTTCGTCAATTAGCTGTATGCAATATGCAAACTGTAAAAGCATGTGGAATTTGCTCGGTAGTTGGGCACCAAACTGATGGCTGCCCAACTCTTCAAGAAGAACCTATTGAACAAGTCAACATGGCTGGAGGTTTTCCTGGACAACCTCAAGGTAAGTATGATCTGTTCTCCAATACATATAATCCTGGATGGAGGGATCACCCAAACCTTAGCTATGGGAACTCACAAGGGAACCAGTTTGTTCAGAATCGTTCTAATTTTCAACAGTATAGACAACCATTTCCTTCAAGACAACAACCGACCCAAAACTTTGGCTCAGGTACGAATCTAGAAGATATTGTTAAATCTCTTGCTACTAACACTTTGCAGTTTCAACAAGAAACACAACTATTCCAACAAGAGACAAGAGCTAGTATTCAAGAAACAAAGGCTAGTATTCAAAACTTGGAAAGACAAATGGGCCAACTAGCAACTACGGTTAGTCGGCTGGAAGCACAGAGTTCTGGCAAACTACCCTCTCAAACAGTTGTTAATCCTAAAGAGAATGTAAGTGCAATTAATGTTGAAAGTGTGTCTCTGGAAAAGAATGTTGATTTGAATAAGGAAATAAGTGCAGGAATCATTGCCAACAATAAAGAGAAGTCCCAAGGTAACCTTTCTTCTTTTTTTCTGATTATGAACCAGTACCCCCATTTCCTCAAGCTCTTTTAGAACCAATAAGAGGAAACTCAAATAACGATTTATATGAGACCTTTCGTGAATGTGAGGCTAATAAACCATTTTTAGATTCTATGAAAAAGGTACCTCGCTATGCAAATTTTCTAAAAGAGGTATGCACATTGAAAAAGAAACAAAATAAAGGAGTTGATGAAGTGAAAGTGCACGAGAATGTCTCTATGGCTAGTCAAGGCAATCTTCCTGAAAAGTGCAAAGATCCAGGTATGTTTACTATCCCGTGCATGATAAGTGGTGTGAAACTTGAAAATGCTATGTTAGATTTAGGAGCTTCTATTAATGTGATGCCATATTCTGTTTATAATTCGTTAAATCTTGGACCCCTGAATAAATCTAGTATAGTAATTCAATTGGCTGATGGATCTACTACATATCCTAGGGGTGTGGTTGAGGATTTGCTTGTTAAAGTTAATAACTTGGTTTTTCCTGCTGATTTTTATGTACTGGATATGGAAAATGATAATAAAATTTCTCATATTTTGTTAGGAAGACCATTCTTAAAAACTGCAAAAACTAAAATCGATATTCATAATGGTATGCTTACAATGGAGTCTAATGGTAAACTTGTGACTTTTAATATATATATGATATGATACCATGAAATCTCCTAGTAATGATAATTTTGTAATTTTTGTTGATTCTTTAAAACTTGTTAAATTTAATGAAATTGTTTCTAATGAAAATACGGAAGAAAAAAATAATAAATCATCTTTGAGTCCTAATATGCATGAAGGGACTATTTCTTTGAATAATCGTAATCGTCGAAGGTACTCAAAAAGACGATGGAAATTTAAAGAAATATCAGAAGTCGAGCCAACGACGATAAACAAAGGCGCTGCTTGGGAGGCAACCTAAGGTGTGTTTGTTCCATTTTTATTTTATTTTATTTTATTTCCTTTTTCTGTGCATTTTTTTTATTCAACATTGGGGACAATGTTGGTAATAAGTGTGGGGGAGGGATTTAGTTTTATTATTAGTTTGCTTATGTAAAAAAAAAACAACAAAAAAAAACAAAAAAAAAAAATTATTATTATTATTTGTTTTCTTATTTCAAAATTTTCAAAAATATTTTACTAGTATTTTATGCAAAATAAGTATTATTTTGAAAAACTGCTATATTTTCCTTTCCTGAAAAGCATAACATGATTGAATAAATAGTTTGGCAAATTGTGATTAGTTTGTTAGCAATTCCTGTTTGATATGTAGTAATTATATTAAGTAAGCAATAAACCTGTGAGTGTTTTGAGCCACTGACTGACACTTCGGTCTTATTTTCTTTCTATTGTGTGATTTCTTCCATAATTTTGTTTCTCTAGAACTTGCCTTGATTCTCTTTTAAAGCTAATTAGACCATGCATGATTCAAATGTGATTAAGGCCATTATTTGATTTTGAGCCTCACTAGCCAAATAACCGGTTTGTCCTATGATTTATTTCCCTTTGTTAACCACTTTGAGCTTTATGGCCATTCCTTTCTTTATTTTGGACCAAATTACAAGCCTTTTATATCTAAAATAATACCTTCACCCAGCTGAATAACTAGTGGAGTAAATTTTGGATTATTTTTGTAATCTACGTGAGGTTGGGAAGAATAAGTGTGGGGGAGACCGCTTGTTTTGTTGACATGATTGAGAGTGAGGTGGGTTGTATCTTCGTTGCCAATGTGGTTTTGGCCTTTTATGGAAAAGAAAAAATGAAGGCAGTTCATCATTTCAAAAAAAAAAAAAAAAAGTATGGAACATTGAAAAAATGAAATGAAAAAATGAAGAATATATGTTTGAAAAAGAAAAATGTTGCTGAAAATTTATGAGAAAAATGAGAAAGAATCAGCAATTTTGAGTTGAAGTTACGTCCAAATAAGTTAAGCAAGGGAATACTGAGGAAGAATGCTATATTTTTAAGAATGATAGTCATGTTGAAACCTCAATAGATTGTGTTTTTGAATGGAAATTGAGGGTGTTGGATTATTTATATTTATTTGCTCCTCTAGTTTGAAGCTTATGCTTAAACTACTTACCTAAATATTCCCTACCTTAACCCTAGCCCCATTACAACCCGTGAAAAGTCCTTATGATTTGTGTCATGCATGATTCTTGTAGTAGTGATTGAGAAGATATGCAAGCCTATGGTAGATCAATTTTATAGGAATGAACTTGAGTGAAATTTATACCCATCAAACACTTGAGTGATGAGTGATATTCCTGTGAGGGCTTACTTATTTAGTTTTCTCCATTTTCAAACAGGGTGCTAACTTATTAATTGCAGGGTGCTTCAGATTGTTGTTCATGATATGTTATGAGTTTTGAGAATTTCTTTTCAATTTACTTCGCAAATAATATTTTTGCTTGGGGACAAGCAAATGTTTTAGTGTGGGGGAATTTGACGGGCATATTTTACACTCTTATTTTATATACGTCTTTATAATATTTTTGCATTAATTAAGTACTTTTATATAATTATTATTTATTCTTAGAGTTTAATTAATTAATTAGTGTTTTATAATAACAATTATCCTTCTCTCCCTAATAATAATAATAATAATAATAATAATAATAATAATCCTAATCCTAACTCTAACTCTAACGTGGTGGCCCAGCCTGCTAACTAAACAAAACAAATGAAATATTATACTTGTTTGATTCCTACGTACAGCGCAACAAGGGAAATAGGACCTCATCAAAACTTCAGCGCAAATTTCGACGACTCAAGTGGCATTCATGGATGATTTCATCGCTTGGCGCAAAATGAGGGAATGTGCGGTGGAGGTGCATCCAAGTCTATTTTTAGAAATAGTATAAATAGGGTAGGTTTCCTATTGTAAAATGTTCATTCTTCCCTCCTCTATAGTATTCGTTGAAGTTGTTATTAATGTCCATTTGTGGCTAATTTCTAGTTGGTTTAGTGAATTGAAGCCCCGGAGTTCATAACGCTGTAAGGTTATTTATTTAACTTTATTATATATATGTTTTTATGCATTTTGAGTATTAAATATTCTTCTAAAGTATTTGAATAGTTGTATCATTTAATTGCTAGGGAGGCCTACTAGTTATTTATTTGATATCATTATTTGCTATATTAGATAATGTTGTGCTACAAATTATTCTAATATTCAGTAGCAACTGAGGTTAATTATTGACGGCTTAGTGATAATTGGTCTCGGGTAGAATATTTTCCTAAATTAAATGCAACCGCTTGTGCTTGTGTTATTTAGTTTGTCGGTTTTCCTAGTTCCTATTGCTGCCACTAAATTTAATCTATAGCGCTTGTCTTAGATTATTTAGTAGTTAGGGGTAATTAAACCGCTTGTGCTTTATTTACCTACAACTAAGGGAAAACAGAAATGAAATAATTTCACGACAAATATTCAATTGCATATTAATTACTTTATTAATCAATGATCAGTGTTGAATTCCGGTGGTGGATCTTTACTAACCAAGGTTTCTTATTATAAGTGTTTTCGATATATTATTTTCACTGTTTATTCGTTCGATTAAATTTCTCGTTTATTTAATTTCTCTTTTATTTAATATTTATTCTCGATATATTTCAAACCCCCCATTGTTTCCTTAAGCACAAAGGTTAAACTAGTACTCCTCGTGGGATCGATCCTTACTCCCGCTACTACGTTTGTAAGGTTTTAATTTGGGAGCCTACGACAGCTCACCAAAATGAATTATGAATAAATGTACAGTAATGGCAATAGTCAGTTGCCTTAAAAAAATTTCTTATCTGAAGTATTGCCACATAAACATAATTGGAAACAATTTAGGATTCATAAATAAACCATAATAATAATGTTGTCATTAAAATATTAATGTTAATAAATAACCTTATAATCACCATTAATATTTGGTAATAACAATCAAAGTATGATAATATACCTTCTTTAATGTTTCCATTTTTCTTAAGGAAATAAAATGTGGCAATTTCAAAATTATAGCAGTCAAACTATAACTATAGCACTAATTACCAATAAATAATGATAAAAACTTAATGACTTACCTTAATGATGCAAACTGCATCTCCCATAGTGCTAGATTTCTCCCATCTTCACCGTCAGTAACCTCAATGCAATGTCACGTAACAATAATCACCAAATAGGTAATCTTTCCAAACATAATAGATTACCAAGACTGCCTATGCATCGGCCATTTTGCTCATGCGTGTAGGCGTAAGACTGCCTATGCACGATGCCAAGGGACTGAAAAATAGAGTGGAGACGGCGATACTCGCCTCCGAGATCGGATTGAACAGACTTGATAGAACGCGAAAACTGGCGTTCTACCATGACACGAAAAGACTCGAAGATATTATAAATGTCTGATTTTAACCGCATAGGGTAAAACCAGCAAAAACGTGTGTGGTCATCCACAAAAAGTACAAAGTATCTAAAACCCCCGGCAGAAACAACGGGTGCCGGGCCCCAAATGTCCGTGTACAGCAAGTCAAGTATATTATTACTACTAGAAAAAACCCTATCTAGCGGGAATCGAGACGATTTCCCGAGCTAACACGATGAACACAACTTCGACATACTGGACTTTGATTGAGTGACCGGGCATTTTTGTAAGACTCGATTTTGGGCACGTTCATGCGGATGTCCAAGCCTGCGATGCCAAACGTCAGGTGGCGCACGAGCCGTTATTAACGCAACATGTGACCGTGACATGGGTAGCTTGTACAAACCCCCCGTGGAAGGACCCCTAAGGAGCACCGCCTTGGTGTGACAGTCCTTCACAACAAAATGATCATGATGAAATTCAAAATATACAGCATTATCAATTGTAAAACGATTAACTGATAACAACGGTAAGGAAAGACGGGGGACATGCAGAATATTGTTTAATTTAAGAGTTCTAGACACAGAGTTTAATGATGCATGGCCAACACTGGTTATACCCAAACCTGATCCGTTGCCTACGCGGAGCACATCACCGCCGGAGTAGGGATCTGATTGCACCATCATCGTCTGATCAGGCGTGGCATGCGACGACGCCCCGGTGTCCGGGTACCACGCGTCTGCCACAACCGCCGCCTCGTCTCCGGGAACTGCCGCATGGGCTTGCGGTTGTGGTGCGCCAGAGTAGCGCTTGAAGCAGTGGAGCGCCGAATGCCCATGAGACCGGCAGATTTGGCATCTCGGTCCTCCGCCACGCCCTCTGCCTTGTCCACCCCGACCACGGCCGCCTCTGCCGCGCCACTGCTGTCCGGAACCAGCATGCCGAGGTCCACCGCCAGCGGCCTGATTTTGTCCGTAGCCTCGGCCAGCGATCAACGCAGTGTGTCCGGAGGAAGCGCCGGCAGTGGAGAATTCATCTGCCCAGATGAATTCTTGGGCCTGGAGATAGTCCGAAAGTTGCGGAATCGAGACCGGTGTTCCGGATGCCGCAAGGGAGGAAGCCATCGACCGGAATTCGGGGCGGAGACCTCGGAAAACCCAGAGGTTTTGTTCATCAAGCGAGACCGGACGGCCGGCCAACGCTAAATCTTTCACCAGTAATTGCGCGCGGTCGAGATACTCGGCGGGTGTACTGTCGCCTTGCCTGAGCGATTGGAATTGCGCTAGGAGATTAAGGCATCTCGCCCGTGTGGAGGAACCAAGCGCCACTGTGATGGATGTCCAGACCTCCTGTGACGTGGTGCGACCGACAGCGAGATATAACACTTCGTCCGCCATCGAGGATACAAGCAGCGACAGAATGCTTTGGTCCTGCTGTATCCAGACGCCATGAGCGGGATTCGGAGAGGTGGTGGACGTGGTGCCAGAAGCAGCTTCGCCGGAAACCGGCGTGTCCAGCGTCGCCGGCGGGCACGGCGTATCGCCGGTGACAAACCCGAGGAGCCCCTGTCCACGGAGGAATGGAACAAGTTGAGTGCGCCAGAATAGGAAATTCTTGGTGGTTAACTTCATAGAGATGAAGTGGTGAGCCGAAGAAAGGGTGTTTGGGGTGGTGGTGGTCGACGGTGTAGCGGCGGTGACAGTCCGTTCGCTAAAATTAGTCGACATATTCGGAGAGGGAGAGAAAAAAGGTTCACCTAGCTTACTGATACCAGATGAGTGAAACAGATTATCGTTAAACTGAACTCTGAGAAGATACAGGAATACAAAAGGAGATTAGAGTCCTACCTAACTACACCTAGTCAATAGCTAATAGTTATAGGACTAATTCAACTCTAATGTTACATAATAATTAAATAGGAAATATAACATGACTAACAATTACTATAAAAGGTAATAAATAAGATTAGCCCCTAAACTTAATAACAGTAATTAACAATGCCAAATTTAACTTAATAAATGGCAAAACTATAATTAAAGGGATACTGAATGCCAATCTCATATTACCACATAATAATTAATCAAGACTATAATGTCTTTTAGGGAGACTGAAATTATGGTAATAATCAAATTACCATTGTAAAGACAATATACCAACTATATTGCTTACTATATCATGAATTAATATTATTATTAAGGCCTTGAAAACTATTGATAGATTAAAATATATATAATCAACTTAAACAATAGTTGTAATTCTTAATGGCCAAAATAACAATTATAATCCTTAAATTCTTAATGGCTCATAAATAGACCCATGATAAATTGATAATAATTATAGCACTTAATCACTCAAATTAGACCCATAAACTCAATGGTCCAACTGAGTTGTGACATGGATATAAAATGGTCTAGTACTGAAATATATCCAAACTTAATAATTAATATTATTACCAAGCAGGAATACCATTAACATAATATGGTAGTCAGTAATAATTAAGACTTAGTAAACATGTTATGCATAATAATCAATATTATAACCATAATAAACATGTTATAAGTCAAAATAAAATAGCTATAATTATTATTAAAATATCAATCAATAATGGTGGGATCCAAACTTAATGACCCAAGATAGGTCCCAAATAACTTGTTCAAAATACGTTTTAAAGCCCTAAGTCAGAAATACGACTAAAATATGCTCAGAATTAAATGAGAAACCAAACAAGCTGTCTTAATAGACCATAATGTCAAATATTGGCCTAAGGATCCTAAAAATTGAATGACATTTAATATAGAGACTATGAGTTAATAATATGTTAATCCAACTTTATGCATGCTTTTATGAATGTATAATTATAATAAAATAATTTATGAATATACATAGCATGCTTGGATTTTTACATATTAATATATATTAACCCATAAATCCTAAATAAATTGCAATAATCCAAGCAATTTAATATGCATCTCAATATTAAATTAAAATTCACATAACAAATATAAATCTTAATATTTGCCCATAATTGAATGATAATTTAATTATGAATTCAATGTCAAAATTAAGGAAACTAAAGGACATCATTCAAAAACAAGCAATTACCATATTTTTACCATTTACCAAAATAATATAATATACCATATTAAATTAGGTAATATAAATATGGTAATAATTAAACCACATAATTACCATTTACCAAAATTAATATGTAATATTAATTAAATAAGGCAACTAAATATGGTAAAAATAAAGGTATATTACAATTTTGAAAAAGGAAATGTACCAGTAGTACTCATCCGTCTTCTTCCTGGAATGCTGCATGCCTTCGCCGGACCATCACCATCCACGGAAGACGCCACATGAAGGAGGAAACCGACGCCGACCTTAATAGCAGTGCGCAGATGGAGCAGCCGCAGCCCGGAGCCAACGTCACCTGAAGCAGGACGTCGCCGGAAAACTAGCGAAGAAGCAGGGAAGCCACCGGACGAACAAACCGGCCATTGATTTCTCCATCGATGCCGTACGTGGCTTAGGCGAAGAAGTCGCCACCCCACAGCATCCCACGGTGTTGCTGCTACGACGCCACTAGAGTCTGAAGCTGTCGTCGCCACCCCACAGCATCCCACGGCGTTGCTGCTACGACGCCACTAGAGTCTGAAGCCGTCGTCGTCTGCAAATCGCAAAGCCGTAGCTTGCCGCCGTACACCGTCCACTGTAACCATTGCCCATTCTCTGGAACACTGTCCGCCTTCTTCCGTAGCATCTCTGGAAAACCAGTGCCTTTATTCCTCCTCATGTAGCCGCGAAATCAATGGCCAAAGTTTCTTTATGATTGAGAGTCGGTCTCCCACCAACAGCGCCCCATGGCGCAACACTCGTAATTCCGGTCAGGCAACAAACATAAAATCATCAATAAATGGCATCAGCATGAAATTTTTGTGAGGGGAACAATGAAATTTCATACAACGTATATCACATTGAGCCAAACAAATATTTTTTAAAAAAATAAAAAAATATTTGATTAATGCTAAAAATAATAATTTTCAGCAGTCCAAATATTCATATACAAAAACTTAATGTATATGAAAATAAATTAATATTGTTTTAGGCACAACAATCAACCAGACAGAGATTAATAAAGGCTCTTGATACCAAATGTGAGATATAAATATGATCTAACTATATACAGAATAATCCACGAGAAACTTAACTCGTAGTAGCGGAAGCGGAAGCACGGTAGATCTCCAGCCATGGTTGATATCCTGTTGTATTGCCTTTGAACAGTAGAACTGCAGAATAGGGTTAGCCGTTTTTGTCTCATACTTAACTCAGAACCCTAGATGGTGTATTGGTATTTTCTGAGCAGTATGAGTACCATATAATGAATCATGTATCTTGTATCCCATCAATACAAGCTTTATATAGGCACATTGGTGGAATAAGACTTAAACCTAAATGTCCAGTCCAACCAATTACTTAATAGGCCTAGTCCACTTGCACCACATAAGTAAGACCCATAATATATAATATATATTATACGGGATTACAAGGATATCCTAAGAAGGCACATGGAGAGGAATGATATGACATTTTGTGACGGTTGTATGGTCTGAGATACGGATAAAATAGACACTCCAAGACATGAAGAAAAGAGTAGGAAGGATGAGAGTTAAGCAATTTTAAATGAGGACTGGAGTTATTTAATACAATGGATGTCATTTTGTTGATAAAATAAACTGCAGTTTCAAAAGCAAAATTCCAAAATTTATATGGAACAGAGGCACGGGCTAGGAGAGCTAAACCCGTTTCAACTATGTGTCTATGCTTTCGTTCGACACGACCATTTTGTTCATGAGTGTAGGAACAAGACTGTCTATGAACAATTCCTAATTGAACAAACGAATGATGCAACTTTTTGTATTAAGCTCCTAGGTCAGATTGAATGGATTTTATTTTTCTATTGAAAGAGCGTTGAACCATTATACGAAACTGTTGTGAATTGTGAATGAACAATGTCTATAGAAACTGGAAAGGGAGGATATGTTATAAGATGTGAGAATTATAGCACTGTGTCGTGTTGTTGAAAACACTCCCTTAAAAGCAATTTCCGTCTTCTCGCGGTTGCTTTCGACCGGTAATACAGTCACATTGCGTGAGTTTTTTGTATAAGGATAAAGTTGTGAAACAAAGCTTAAGGAATATAATGCTCAAACAGAATTTAAGCAGGAGAAAGGGAATGTGGCGTGTTCTGCCCTCAATGAACCAACATGCTTTATAGTGTATGCATGCAACTGCCAATCTCCTGTTTAGCCACTCAAATGAGAGAAAAGGGGATCATGGGATTGAACTCTCTGATGAGAAACGGACAAGGCAAAAGTTTGACCATGAAAATAGGAGAAAACTTAGCATGAATAAAATTAAGGAGCAAGTGGGACAACACACTTTATTAAATGTCTTTTCCTATTAAATGTATTCCAACAATCCCCCACACATTTAATAATAAAGACTAACAGGATAGTGTCTGAGCAATAAATAAAGTTGATCTTAATGTCAGTGATTTGTAGTCTTGAACTGACATGTAGTGACATTGAGTAATTTTCTTCCCGAGAGTGAAACAAGTCTTGAACTCGTCGGTTGGACAAATTTTGAACTCAGATGAACACACCAACTTTTTCTCTTTCTACCAATGCACACAGTTTTATCTAGGCCAACTTTTAAGCTTTAATATCGCTCTGTCAAGTCTATCACAATATAGACTACCCTTTAGGGCTACAGAGTTACTGAAGCTTAACTCAACGTTACAAGCTTATGTGAGTCTTTCCATGACCTCGATTGACCAAAGAACTGGTACTCGTCATGAATTCCTCACCTCACAGATTTCAAGCCCATCTCCCTTGACGTCTCAAGGATGGCTTTTCGATTAAGCCCTTTTGTGAGAGGATCTGCAATATTCCTCTCGAATTTCACGTATTCCAACGCGATTACTCCGGTCATAATCAATTGTCGTACAGACTCATGTCTCACTCTTATGTGCCTTCTCTTTCCATTATAGGCACTGCTCTTTGCAACACAGATGGCCGTTTGCGAATCACAATGCAACGACACAGAAGGTGTTGGACACCCCCACAATGGTATATCTGCTAACAAGTTTCTCAGCCACTCAGCTTCTTGGCTTGCCAGATCAAGAGCTATGAATTCTGCTTCCATAGTTGACCTGGCTATACATGACTGTTTAGTCGACTTCCATGATATTGCTGCTCTGCACATAGTGAATACGTATCCACTAGTGGAGCTGGCATCATCACCCTCATTCACCCAGTTTGCGTCACAGAATCCCTCCATTACTCTTGGGAATCCTGCATAATCAAGGCCCCAATCTATAGTGCCTTTGAGGTACCGAAGTACTCGATTCAGTGCATTCCAGTGTGCACCACTAGGGTTGTGAGTATATCGGCTGAGTCTGTTTACTGAAAAGGCATTGTCAGGCCTAGTATAATTCATTAGGAACATCAGACTTCCAATTATTTTGGCATATTCTCCTTGAGATATACCTTCCTCCATGTTTTTGAATAGTTTGATACTCGGATCATACGGGGTGTTAGCCGGGGTCACATCAAAACTATTGAACTTCTTTAATAGTTTTTCAGTATAATGACTTTGAGCCAGATGATAACCCTTAGTGGTTTTTGTAACCTTTACCCCAAGCATCACGTAGGTTTACCCTAGATCCTTCATATCAAACTTGGTACTTAAGACCCTTTTAGTTTCATTGATCATGTCAATATTCGAACTAAATATCAGCATATCATCTACATAGAAACAAATAATCACAATTGTAGACTCAATTTCTTTCGAATATAGGCAAGCATCTGACCAGTTAACAGAGTAACCTAGGTCTACTAAGGTACTATGGAACTTTTCGTACCATTGTTTAGGGGCTTGCTTCAAGCCATATAACGACTTTTTGAGTCTACATACCTTTTCTTCTTGACCAGGTTCAGCGCACCCAGGGGGTTGTTCCATGTAGATTTCTTCTTCCAAGTCACCATTAAGAAATGTAGTTTTTACGTCCATCTGGTGGACTAACAACCTGTGCATTGAAGCTAAGGCAAACAAAACACGAATGGTTGCAATTTTTGTTACTGGTGAATAGGTATCAAAGTAATCTTCACCAAATCTCTGAGTGTAGCCTTTGGCTACGAGTATGGCTTTGAATCTTTCAAATAGACCCATCTGCTCTTAATTTTCTCTTCAAGATCCATTTACATCCAACTGGTTTGCACCCTTTTGGGATATTCACTAACTCCCAAGTGAGATTTGACTTAATTGAGTCTAACTCACTTTTGACGGCTTCTTTCCACAAAGTGCAATCAACAGATCGCAAAGCATCATCAAAGGTTTTAGGTTCTTCTTTTAAAACTAACTGACAAATGAAATGATCACATATTTCGTTTATATCTTGCAACTCAGTCATATAAGTAATGAAATCAGAACCAAAGCTTTTCTCAATTCTTGACCTTTTACTTCTTCTAGGTTCACAAGAATCGTCTAAAGTACTAGTAAAAGGAAACCATGCAGGTTCATCAAACTGACGGCTATTGTCAGTTAGGTTGTGAACATTTTTCAAAGGAAAAATGTGTTCGAAAAAAACATGCAGCATCTCGTGACTCACATATATAACGATCTTTTAAACACACAAATCTGTAAGCAGCGCTGTTTTCAGCATAGCCTACAAGAATGGCATCTAAAGTTTTAGACCCTATGTTGGGCCTTTTGAAGGACGGAAGTCCCACTTTGGCTAAGCACCCCCACACCTTGAAGTAATTGAGGTTGGGGGCATGTCCTTTCCACAACTCATAGGGGGTTTTCTCAAACCCTTTATGGGGAACCCTATTTAGAATGTGATTGGCTGTTAGAACAGCTTCTCCCCACAGGGAGTTTGAAGCACCTGCACTGATTAGCATTGCATTGAGCATTTCTTTAAGAGTTCTGTTTTTTCTTTCTGCTATACCATTTTCTTGTGGGGTATATGGAGCAGTTACTTAATGAATGATTCTAGACTGTTCACACAAATTTTTCAAAAACTTTGTTTCATATTCACCTCCCCTATCAGAACGAAGCCTTTTGATCTTCTTATCTAGTTAATTTTCTACTTCTGATTTAAAAATCAAGAATTTTTGTTCGGCTTCATCTTTTGTTCTTAGCAAATATACTTTTGTAAAGCGGGAAAAATCATCAATAAAAATTATATAATAGCGCTTTCCACCTCTACTTTCAGTACTTTTAAAGTCAGCCAAATCAGAATGAATCAATTCTAGAACTGAAGTAGAACGAGAATTTACAGCAGAAAATGATTTTCTAGAAAATTTAGCTTCAGCACATACTTCACATTGAGAATATGAATCAGTAGACAGACTTGGCAATAAATCCATACTTTTCAATCTATTTAAGCAGTTTAAGCCAACATGGCCTAGTCTACCATGCCAAACATTTATTGAGACAGAAATATAAGCAGAAGGGGCATTATTATTATTATTTGGACCATGCCATTTTGGAACAACATCATGATGTGGTTCAGGTCTAACCACATTTACATCTAGCACAAAAAGTCCATTATGTAAATATCCTTTCCCAAGATACTTTTCCCCTCGAGTCATGACCAGACGGTTAGACTCAAAAACTAACTTAATCGCAACCTTATTCAACAAGGCTCCAGAGATTAAGTTTCTACGAAGGGTAGGAACAAATAACACATTTTGCAAAAGAAGTTTCTTGCCAGAAAATAACATAAGTTCTATTGTTCCACTACCCCTTACCTCAGAAACACTGGAATTCCCCATGAAGACTTGTTCCCCTTCAGTTGTCACGAACTCTTTGAACATGTCTCGGCTTGTGCAGAAGTGTCGAGAGGCTCCAGTGTCTACCACCCATTCTTCTTGATTTTGTACTACGTTCGCCTCAGTGATCACAGCCACAATCACTTCTGTGTCTTCTGCATTCTCAAGCAAGTTGGCTTGATTTCTCATTTCACCCATGGTTTGCTTTTTGGGAATTCTGATTATGAATCCCTTTGCGGTGATAGCATTGCGCTGCACGATGCCCCTGTTTCCCGCAAACGTAGCATGGACCGCTTTTCCCTTTTTTTTTTTTTTTCTTTTCTGGATTTTGTCATTTTTGAAGCGGTTGTCATTGAGTGGCTCAAGCTTGGCGAGATCAACAACGGGTTTGGAGATGAGGGAAGACATTGTCATTGTAAGAATTGCTTTTAACTGTTGTGAATTGTGAATGAACAATGTCTATAGAAACTGGAAAGGGAAGATATGTTATAAGATGTGAGAATTATAGCACTGTGTCTTGTTGTTGAAAACACTCCCTTAAAAGCAGTTTTCGTCTTCCCGCGGTTGCTTTCGACCGGTAACACAGTCACACAACGTGAGTTTTTTGTATAAGGATGAATCTGTGAAACAAAGCTTAAGGAATATAATGCTCAAACAGAATTTAAGCAGGAGAAAGGGAATGTGGCGTGTTCTGTCCTCAATGAACCAACATGCTTTATAGTGTATGCATGCAACTGCCAATCTCCTGTTTAGCCACTCAAATGAGAGAAAAGGGGATCATGGGATTGAACTCTCTGATGAGAAACGGACAAGGCAAAAGTTTGACAATGAAAATAGGAGAAAACTTAGCATGAATAAAATTAAGGAGCAAGTGGGACAACACACTTTATTAAATGTCTTTTCCTATTAAATGTATTCCAACAGAAACTTATCAAAGATGGCATACAAACTTGATTTTAATTTCATGGGAAAATACCAAGTGTAGTGGGTATAATCGTCCACGAAAATAACAAAATAACCATCAATAGACAATAAAGGAACTGGACCCCAAATATCTGTATATATTAAATATAATCAAGAACACTAGTGCTAGATGACTCAACACGTGACAGTGAGAATCGAGCAGATTTGCCCAATTGACACGCCGAACATAAACTAGAATTACAACGAATAGTACGACTAGAGCCACTAACCGAACAAGACTGAAGAATTTGAGTAAGGACACGTTGATGAGGGTGACCCAAACGATCATGCCAAATCGAAGCGGTAGCACGAGCGGAGAGAAACGCGGAAAGAGACGAATTTGGAACAAGTAAAGTGTATAGGCCTCCCGAACTACTGCCCCGAAGGAGGATTTCCTTGGTGGTGATATCTTTCACAAGAAAGAAAGAAGGATGAAACTCGAAAAACACATTATTATATATAGCAAAACGTTGAACAGATAATAAAGAGGTAGACAGACCAGGAACATGCAATATATCAGACATCGTAAAAAACTTAGAAGTGGTATTAAAAGTAGCATGACCAACACGACTAATAGACATGCCCATACCATTACCGACACGTAAAGTGTCATTACTAGTGTACTTGTACGAGGTAGAGATGGCAGCTATGTTTGGAGTTGCATGATTTGTGGCTCTAGTGTTCTGAACTCAAGTATGAGAATTTGACGAGGTTTTAGTTCCCAAACCATCATGAAACACCAAATCAGCCTGAGAACCCAGAGCGCCTGAATAGCGCCGAAAACAATTGGCTCCCGTGTGACCGAACCTTTTACAAATTTGACACGGATCATCATAGCGCCAAAAACAATTGGCTCCCATGTGACCAAAACATTTATAGATTTGACACGGATCATCATACCGCCAAAAACAATTAGCTCCTGTATGGCCGAAACCTTTAAAAATTTAACACGGATCAACAAAGCTATGTCTACCACGCTGTTGACCTTGGTGCGGATTGCCGCGGCTCCAACTGTCACCTCCTCGATTCTGTCCAGAATTACGCTGCGGCATTTGGTGATCTGACGCTTGAACAATATTATGGTGCCGATTTGTAATTCTTGATTTCTTCTCTGGAGCAGGAACTCCTTTAATTTGGACAGAAAGGACAGCAGCGCACCAGCACGGTGATGTAATTCTTGTGGGGAATTTGATGTTGTACTCAATGATGAAACTAAAGATGTAATTCTTGAGGGGAATTTGATGTTGTACTCAATGATGAAACTAAAGAGCACAATTTCCCAAGCAAAGAGATTGATTATGAATTGTTGTTGTGGTTTGTTCTTGTTAGGAATATAGCGGAATAATGCGGAAGCAAAGAATAAAAAATTGAGAATTATAGAAGTTAAATAATAGGGAAAAAATATGTAAATGACAAAATAAAAAATTGATGAATTGGGAAAATATAAAATATATATATTAAACTCTAAAAGAGTATAAGGAAAACAAATATATATATATATATATATATATATATATATATATATATATATGTATGTATGTATGTATGTATGTATGTATTCTACGTGGGGACAAAAGAAAGAAGAAAGAATTCAATTGATGCATTAATTACAAAGCTAAACAAGCTATTTATACTAATCAAAAGGAGATAAATGCGTATGATTAGCGCATGTAATGGAGAATGCATTGCTACGTGGGAAAGACATGCTGCGTGTGTGGAGGAAATGATGCATGGTGAGTGGTGGTCTTCATGCACTTTGAGCCACATATTCCAACAATCTCCACCTTGGATCAAATTTATTATAGGAATTAACAACTCGAACAGCCCGACTAAACTCAAGCACTACTTGAACTTAGCAACAGGAAAAGCTTTCAGAATAGCAGGATGGATCACCACCAACCTCCTGTGTGACTGAAAGAGCATAAGCAACACCAGCATACCTAGCAGGTTTTTTTAATTGTCCTCCTAGGTCGATCCATAGCAATGGAATAATCTCGTTGTGACTTGACGAGAGGTGCGGTGCTAGTAGATGCATCATCTTTAGTATTACCATCAGTGGTAGTAATACGGTCAATAGGCCTGAACTCAAACTCCACCTTTTCACCAGTACTCTGTGTCTCATCTGTACTGAGAACTTTTCCAGAAGAAAGTAGTGCATTTTCGTCAAAAGTGATATCTCGACTCAGAATGATTTTCTGAGAATCAGGAGACCATAGACGATACCCTTTTGACTCAGAAGCATAACCAAGGAAAATGCATTTGACAGCTCTTGGGTTTAATTTACCCGTACTGGAATGAGCATAAGCAGGACATCCAAAAACTCTTAAGATAGAGTAGTCAACAGGATTACCTGACCAAACTTCCTCTGGAATTTTGAAATCAAGGGATGAATGTGGAGATCTATTTACCAAATAGCAAGCAGTAGAAACGGCCTCGGCCCCAAAAATCATACCGTTTCCATAACCCAGCATTAGAGAGCATACAACAAGCTCTTTCTAATAGAGTCCTATTCAAATGTTCGGCAACACCATTCTACTGGGGTTTACCAGTCAAGGTCTTGTGCCTGGCGATTCCATTTGCCGCACAAAAGTCATTGAAATCTAACTCACAGAACTCCAAGCCATTGTCTGTCCTGAGCTTCTTGACTTTTTTACCTGTCTGAGTCTCAACAAGTATTTTCCACTTCTTGAAAATAGAAAATGCCTGGTTTTTATGTATCAGGAAATAGACCCAGACTTTACGAGAAAAGTCATCAATAATAGACATAAAATATCTACAACCTTCCATAGACTGGAATTTAGTTGGTCCCCGTAAATCGGAATGTATGTATTCCAATACATCTTTGGTACGGTGCGTAGCACTAGAGAAACTAACCCTCTTTTGTTTCCCAAAAACACAATGCTCACAAAACTGTAATTTACTCGTACCTGAACCAACAAGGAGGCCTTTCTTGCTCAGGAGATGCATGCATTTCTCACTCATATGCCCCAGACGCATATGCCATAATTGAGTGAGATCTGCATTAGACATCGATGAGGATACCGCTACTGAACCTGTCACAGTACTGCCGTGCAAGACGTACAAGCTTCTAGAACGAGAAGCTTTCATGAGAACAAGAGAGCCTTCTATGACCTTCAGAACTCCACCTTCAGCTATATACTTGCACCCCAGAGATTCTAAGGTGCCCAAGGATATCAAATTGCGTTTCAAATCAGGAATATACCGAACATTGGTAAGAGTCTTGACAACTTTATCATGAGTTTTAATCTGAACACTTCCAATTCCACTAACCTTGCATTGGGTATCATTACCCAGCAAGACAACTCCACCATCAACTGGTTCTAGAGAGACGAACCAATCTTTGTGAGGACACATGTGGAATGTACAACCAGAGTCCAGAATCCACTCGGTTTCGCTCCGTTTACAACCGGAGCTGACAGATAACATAACATCACCTTCTGAATCACTTTCAACAACACTAGCTTCAGCAGACTTCTTTTCTCTATCTTGCTTGTTTTTCAACTTGAAGCATTCAGTCACATCATGACCATGCTTCTTGCAGTACTTACAGGATTTGTTGGACTTACGTCCTTTGGACTTGGATCTATAATTTTTATTGCTACTCTCTGATTCAAGTGAACGACCCCTAACAGTCAAGCCTTCACCTCTGTCCTCATACTTAATTTCAAAGTCAAACTTTTCTTTGGACAATAGGTTTGACTTTACACTGTCGAAAGTAAGGGTATCACTACTATTACCATACAGCATACAACATAATTTCTTTGAAATGCTTGTATGATTTAGGAAGAGAGACAAGCAATAAAACAGCACGATCTTCATCGTCAATTATGACATCAATATTTTCCAAGTCCAATAAAATAGAATTGAATTCATCCAAGTGAGATTTAATAGAAGTACCTTCCGTCATACGGATTGTGTACAGACGCTCCTTCAGGCGTAGCGTGTTCGCTAGAGTTTTGGCCATGTAAAGCGTATCCAGCTTGGACCATAAACTTGACGCAGTCGTCTCACTTACTACCTCACGTAGAACCTCTTTAGACAGGCACAAAAGGATGGTTGAACGTGCCTTGTCATCCAAATCTTCCCAATCTTCATCTGTCATTGTAGCCGGTTTCTTCTTCTTCCCAGCTAACGCTTTCTTCAAACCGTTCTGGGTTAGAACGGCTTCCATCTGAACCTTCTAGATAGAAAAGATAATTTTCCCGTCGAACTTCTCGATATCGAACTTGGTAACAGTCGACATCTTTGAAAATAACTCTCAATTAAACCGCTTTGGTACCACTTGTTAGGAATATAGCGGAATAATGCGGAAGCAAAGAATCGAAAATTGAGAATTATAGAAGTTAAATAATAGGAAAAAATATGTAAATGACAAAATAAGAAATTGATGAATTGGGAAAATATAAAATATATATATTAAAATCTAAAAGAGTATAAGGAAAACAAATATATATATATATGTATTCTACGTGGGGACAAAAGAAATAAGAAAGAATTCAATTGATGCATTAATTACAAAGCTAAACAAGCTATTTATACTAATCAAAAGGAGATAAATGCGTAGGATTAGCGCCTGTAATGGAGAATGCATTGCTACGTGGGAAAGACATGTTGCGTGCATGGAGGAAATGATGCATGGTGAGTGGTGGTCTTCATGCAATTTGAGCCACATATTCCAACAGTTCTTAATTAGCACGCATGACAATATTAATTGGACAACCCTAGTCCCTAGCTAACTGATACCAGATGAGAACTGAATGAATTGTATTGAATAAACTTGATGACAATTGTACAAGACGGAGGGAATATATACAAGAGGAATTATACGAAGACTGGGACTGGGAGTCATAATGTGATTCAAACACAGAGAGTCATAATACTAGTCCTAATAGATTTAGTTGTTTTTTCACATAGATATGTACTCCTGACTCAAACAGTATTTTTATATTCTAGATTGCTTATATGTTAGAACATCGTCTTCTAAAAGATCTCAACTCATGAATTTTAGGTTTGTTGTAGGCTAGTACGTTCAGATGTTAAGCTTATTGATAGATCTTTTGACCATTGACTTTTGGAATCTACTGAATATGTTCTACTGAAAACTTAATTTTCCTCGCCAATTAATCAAGATCTGCTAGAAATCAATCCTCTAATGTTTACTGTAATATCTGCCACATAAAAATCTTTTAATTTGCAGTTCTGAATTGTTTGAGATTGTCCAACCATAAATTTGCTAGTTTAGACCGTGTGAGAAAAGCTTAAGTCCTATTTTGGCTTTCACAAGACCACAAAGCAAATTGAAAATCACAACAAAGATTGGAGATTCTAAAGTGCTTGACTTATGTGGTATTAGCATCATCAAAATCTATCAAACATTACTCCTAACACACATGTGCAATGAAAAAATGATGGAGTTAATTTAATGCCCTCTGGAGGCGAGGGACCATAAAAATCACCAACTTGGACAGTTGTTATACCATGGAGGAGGGTCTACCTTGCAAGGTGGATCCTGGTCCTAAATTATGTACTTTTAGTATTGAAATAATAAAATTGTGGACATGTAGAATATAAATTGTGTTTCTAAGTTTTGAGAATACAATATAAGGTTATCACAAATTGTGAATTTTTAAAAGGTAAATTGTGAATGTTTAGTGTAAATCGTGTATCTTTGGATCCGGGTCCACCTTGCAATGTGGACCCGGGTCCACAGAATAATTTACACAACTTGGCAAATTATTGTGTGGACTACAGTCCTAAAACATTGTCGTGAATATTATGAGTAAAAATAATGTACATAAAGTGTTAAAATAATTACATTACGTAGGTGTTAGAATAATGTACAGTGTTAGAATAATATACATTACGTATTAGAATAATGAAACATCTGGGGTAATATAATGTACATTATGTTTTAAAATAATGACATTATGCTTTAGAATAATGTACATTATGTTTTAGAATAATGTACATTACGAGTTATAAAAATGTATGTTGTAGTTGAATGCTCGAAAAAATAAAATTAAACAAAAACAATGGCGTTTTGGACCATGGTTTACACAGCTTATTAGACAACACAAAATGAAATCAAGAAGGGCTCAATTGTCTTTATCCATCTCATTCTGTTATAACGGCCTTTGGCGCCAGTTTTAGTAGTCGTATATTAGCTCTCCTAAACTGCCTAGAGAGGCAGTTAGATCACTCATGATCCTCTGTAATCAACTCTCCCTCTCAATGCAAAGTTACTGTTTCATCGCATAGCTCAACTTCCATCATGGTATCAGAGCCATGGAAGATCAGTTACGCAGCTGCTGTTTCCGGTGAGACCGGCCAGCCGTCTCGCACACCGGCGATGAATCAATCTCCGATTCAAACAACGCCGCAAACCTCCATACCTCAAGTCATTCCGCAGAGGAACGCCACTGAAGATATAGAGAATCCTCTATATCTCAACACTAATGAGAATCCAAATAGCGTATTGGTGAGTCCTCCTCTCACAGGAAGCTTCAATTATGGCTCGTGGAGCATTTCAATGCAGGTTGCGTTGGAAGTGAAGAACAAATGGTCCATTGTCGATGGAAGCATCGAAAAACCAGATAGAAACCAGGGACACTATGCATCTTGGAGAAGATGTAATCTCATGATCAAGTCATGGATTCTTAAGGCGGTACATCCTTCAATTGCTCAGAGCATAATATATATGGATGACGCAAAAGAGATCTGGAACGATCTGAAGAGGAGGTTCTCGCAACGCAATCCTCATCGCATATCAATTTTGCAGTGCGAAATTTATGGATTGAGACAAGGAAACTTGTCGATCAATGAGTATTATACGAAGTGTAGGTCACTGTGGGAGGAGATGAACGAGATGAGGCCACTCCCAATCTGCAAATGCAATCCTCATTGCTTGTGCTCAGGTGCTCTAATTGATGAAGTTCGAAAGGATCGCGAAATAGATCAAATAATTCGTTTCTTGCAGGGATTAAATGATGATTATAATCCTTTGAAGTCCAGCGTTTTGGTTCTAGATCCTCTGCCCGAAATTCACAAAGTGTATGTGATGGCGGAAAAGTTTGAAAGGCAACTCAATATCAACAGTTTGAACCTAGAAACCAGCCATGCCAACTTCATCCAAAGCAGTCCGAAAGCAACAGAAGAAGTTGTTGCAGCAGTGAATCAGTACTATGGCAAAAGAAACATGAATTCTGGTGGAAACAAGAGTGCAAAGTGCACGTATTGTGGCATGACGGGGCACACCGTCGAGAAGTGTTACAAAAAGCACGGCTACCCACCGGGATGGGTGCCGGGCTACAAATCGAAAGGGAAGCAATCTGCCATGGCTGCCCCTACTGCTGGTTCCAATCTTGATACTGCCTGCTCCAATCTTGAGAATAACATTGCTTATGAGCAGATACAGAAGCTGATTTCACTTCTACAGACACAGATGGGGCATAATCAACCGCCAATGAGTGCTGCTGTTTCATTGGTCCCAAAATTTGACAAACCAGAAGCACAAAATGCAGGTAAGTCTCATACTGTTTCTCATGCTATCAATTTTGTTAATCTTGACTCAACAACTTGGATCCTTGATTCGGGAGCAACTGATCATATAGTTTGCTCTCGAGAATTCTTTAATGTTTGTCATGTTGTTGAAGGAGCAAGGGTAAATCTACCTAATGGAGAAACAGTCATAGTACAACATATGGGAGATATCAAACTGGGAAAGGAACTTTCGCTACGAAATGCCCTGCACATCCCACAGTTTAAGTTCAATAAAGTCTCAGTAAGCAAGCTCATCAAAGATTCCTCTCACACTTTAATATTTGATTATGGACAGTGCCGGATTCAGAGCCATGGGAGAACAACTGGTTTTGCTAGAGAGGATAGAGGCATATATCTGCTGCTTCAACCACCAAAAATCAGCTTACATAGCAACTCTATTGTGCAATGTAACAGTGTTGTGGCTACCATTGAGTTGTGGCACAAACGTTTAGGGCATTTCCCCTTTAATAAAATTCATCTCCTTTGTGATATTCCCAACTCTCAGTCAAAAATGGATCCATGTGATGTATGCCACTATGCTAAACAAAAACGCCTCCCATTTCCCTTGAGCAGCACATCATCAAAAGCCATTTTCGATCTAATTCATGTTGATATTTGGGGCCCGTTTCCAGTGAAATCTATGGGAGGGGAGAGGTATTTCTTAACTATCGTAGACGACTATTCAAGATACACTCGGATTCATCTCATGAGAAACAAGTCTGAGACCCGAGAAAAGTTGAAAAATTTTCACAAGCAGATACATACTCACCATGGCTTAGCTATTAAAACTCTGCGTAGTGATAACGGAATGGAGTTCAACTTGGTGGATTTCTTTGCTGAACATGGCATCATTCATCAAAGGTCATGCGTCCATACACCCCAACAAAACGCGGTGGTTGAACGTAAACACCAACATATCATGAGTGTGGCAAGAGCTCTTCGATTTCAAGAAAAATTACCTCTTGAATTCTGGGGATTATGTGTAATGCATGCTGCATTCATCATCAACCGGCTTCCTTCTTCAGTGACTGATTGGATTAGTCCCTATCAAAAACTCTATGGAGAGAAACCGACCCTTGAGAACATCAAGATATTTGGATGCTTATGTTATGCAGCCACACTGCCTAATCAGAGACACAAGATGGCTTCACGCAGCAGGCGATGTGTCTTTGTTGGTATACCTGCACATGTCAAAGGTTATTTGGTGCACGACATGCAGGACAACTCGACGTTTATATCTAGGGACGTCATCTTCTATGAAGACTACTTCCCCTTAGCTGAGCAGAGTGAGATGGCAGAAAGCAAGCAAGCATTCAAGCCATCTTTGCCAAATGTATCCATTGATGATACTGCAGAATTCATGCTCCCAGATTGTCATATCATTCATGAGATGCTTCTTGGGTCCATTTCAAACACTCCTAACAGCAGCAGCTTGAGTCCATCACACAATTCTGAAAGCAACACCAATGTAGCCAGCAGCCCTGATGGCAACACCAATGTCCATCACACATACATCTGCAATGAACCTCCACTACATGAAGCCAATGATGAAGCTAGTGAGGTAGCAGAACCAATATCTTCTCCTGATTCAGTAGATCATCCAAGGAGATCCAGTAGATCACGAAATTTTCCAACAAAATTGCATGACTACTATTGTGATGCTACAGTGGCTACCAAGACATCACCCCACTCCATGTACAAGGTGATATCTTATGCTAATCTTTCATCTTCACATAAGATATTCTCCATGGCAGTCTCTTCTGTGAAAGAGCCAAGAACTTATGGCCAAGCAGTCACTCATGACTGCTGGAAAAAGGCCATGAATGAGGAAATTATAGCCCTCCAAAACAACAACACATGGGAGCTGACAGAATTGCCTCAAGGAAAGACACCGATTGGATGTAAATGGATTTTCAAGACTAAACTCAATGCGGATGGCACAATAGAGAGGCATAAAGCCAGATTAGTAGCGAAAGGCTGCACCCAACAGTTTGGTGTGGATTACATCGAGACGTTTTCACCAGTGGCTAGGTTGACCACCATACGCACATTCATAGCAGTGGCAGTTTCTAAGGCTTGGAATATACATCAAATGGATGTTAACAACGCGTTCCTACATGGTGATCTTAATGAAGAGGTATACATGGTTTTACCACCTGGATTTCAAAGCGTAAAACCAAATCAAGTTTGCAGGTTATTAAGATCTTTATACGGTCTTAAGCAAGCTAGTCGTCAATGGAATGAGAAACTCACTGCTGCACTCATCAAGATTGGTTTTCACCAGTCCAAATCCGAGCCTTCTTTGTTCACAAAAGGAGCTCATGATGATTTTGTTGCTCTATTAATATATGTTGATGATATAATTGTGGCCAGTTCCAGCTTATCAGCCATCAATTCAGTCAAGCAATTCCTGGACAGCAAATTTAAGATCAAAGATCTAGGACCCCTTGGCTATTTTTTGGGTATTGAAGCCTGCAGAACAAATGATGGATTAAACCTCTGCCAGGGTAAGTATGCGCTGGACATTCTGGAAGATGCAGGGTTCTTAGATTGCAAGCCGGCAAGCACTCCCATGGCTCAAGGATCAAAACTCTCACATGGTGATGGAACTCCTTTAGCCGATCCTAGTTGCTACAGAAGATTGGTCGGTCGAATGCTTTACCTCACGGCCACTCGTCTTGATATTGCCTATTCTGTGCAACAATTAAGCCAATATGTTGATTCTCCTACAGAGAATCATTTGTTGGCTGCACACCGAGAGTTGCGATACATAAAAAGCTCCCCAGGGCAAGGATTGTTCTATCCAGCCAATACTCAACTCGATTTAAAAGTCTTCTCCGATTCGGACTGGGCAGCATGCAATGAAACAAGAAGATCCATTACTAGATATTGTGTCTTTCTGGGAGAAGCACTGATTTCATGGAGAGCTAAAAAGCAGCTAACAGTTTCAAGATCTTCATCCAAGGCCGAATATAGAGCCTTGGCAGCCACAGCTTGTGAAGTACAATGGCTAGCTTATCTCCTGCATGATCTGGGAATCACCCTTCACAAACCTGCCACATTGTTTTGTGATAGTAAATCCGCGGTTGCCATTGCCAAGAACCACGTGTTCCACGAGCGCACCAAGCATATAGACATCGATTGTCATGTTGTTCGAGAGAAATTGAACCAAGGGCTCATCAAGCTGCTGCCAATTTCATCTGCAAACCAGATAGCAGATGGATTTACTAAACCTCTGGCCATCCCTCAATTCCGGCAGTTTATGTCTAAGCTAGGGATACAAGATTTGTATGCCCCAGCTTACGGGGGGGGGGGGGGGTATTAGACAACACAAAATGAAATCAAGAAGGGCTCAATTGTCTTTATCCATCTCATTCTGTTATAACGGCCTTTGGCGCCTGTTTTAGTAGTCGTATATTAGCTCTCCTAAACTGCCTAGAGAGGCAGTTAGATCACTCATCATCCTCTGTAATCAACTCTCCCTCTCAATGCAAAGTTACTGTTTCATCGCATAGCTCAACTTCCATCACAGCTGTGTGGACCACGATCCATGCAATAACTATTGGTCAACTAAACCAATAATTTTATTGGTCAAATTTTTCTCCTAATATTTTTTCTATGATGACATGATGTCCCTTACAATCATTTGGTGCTCATTAATTGAGTGGGAATCTGTGAAGCGGGTAGAATTTAGAATAATAGCTTGCATTGTTACTTATGAATTTATGATAGAAATCATAATATGTATTATAGAAATTAATATCAATTTGAAAAAATAAATTGTTACTTATAATAGATATTGTAATATTTATATGTGAAATTGTGATACTAGTTAGACTAAAATGATTGTTACTAATGATAAATATTGTAATACTTATAATTGAAATTGTGATACTTACAAAGTGTAATTCTAATATAAATATTGCAATACTTATATGTGAAATGTTATTTATGATAGAAATTGTAATACGTATTGTAGAAAGTTTAATACCAATTTAAATTAAAAATAAATCGTTACATATGATAGATATTGTAATAGTTATATGTGAAATTGTGATTCTATTTAGGATAAAATTGATTGTTACTAATGATACATATTATTATTTATTATAATACTTATAACTAAAAGTCAAAAATTGTGATACTTACAAATTGTGCCTTCATTGAACTATCTCACCCGCTTGTCTACACCTCGACCCATATTATGGAGAAGGATCCGTGAGACGGTCTTACACAAGTTTTTGTCATGCATCATTAGCTAAAAAGAAAATTAATTACCTAATTAAAAATACCATGTAAGGAGGGGAAGATTGTGTGAGAAAATTTTGGAGGGTGGGTAGCTTACTCTGGTTATAAATATTAGATGAAGAAGAGCAAGCTAATGCAGCTACGTTGAAGTTAAAGAGAATTCATCACTATTAATATTGTTGATGAGATAGATCAAAATATTTTTACAACTCTTAAATCCACCTAGCAAGCCTTAAATAATTGCAGCAGATTATATTGTTCATTCATAGATGCAATACAAGACAGTATGTAATATAGTAATCTATAGCCTATTCAAATTAATTAGCAGCTTTAGAGTTTTTCTTTGCAATAGCTTTGCATCATCTACTCCTCATCTTCATCAAACTCGCCTTCATCGGAGTCATCTTCAAGCTAGAGACCGGAGGTTACGTTGTCATGAATCAATGAAAACAAATTAGGATGTGATGAAACTAAATGAAGTTGGTAGAAAAATTAAAGGAGACTGAAATAAAAAGCAATTGAGAAAATGAAATGGAGATTGATTGAGAGACCTGAATTTACTTGGCTGACTCCATGACAACCATATATTTCTCAATGACAACCATATTTTGGTTTCCATAGTCATGCTGTTCAGCCTGAATTTGCTTTGCTGACTCCACTGCAGAAGGATGGCACTTCTCTAATTGGATTAAGTTCAATGTTGGAATTTCTGCAAAGCTATTCGGGATCTCTCTCAATTTATAGCAATCTTCAAGGAATAGGTGCTCAAGTTTTGGAAAATTATCAGCACCAACTTCCAAATGCTTGAGATTAACAGACCGAATTTGCAAACAAATTAAGTGGCAGAATTTCACATTCTCTGGTACTTCCCACTTTTCTCCAAGCTCACAATACCTTAACTTGAGCACCTCAAGCCTTGGTAACTTGCTCAAAACATTAATTACCTCCCACTTAGATTCTATAAAATCAAACCTCAGCTTCCTAATGTTTTTCAAGAGAAGAATATTGTTAATGATTTGAGCCATCCTATCCGGAATTACATAGGTAGAGGTCCATGTTCTAACCCAAAGAGACAAACTCTCAAGCTGCAGTAAACAGACAAGGTCCTTAGTGCAATCATTGGTTTTGCTTATAATAATAGATACCTTCTTTAGGTATGGAACTTTAGTTAAGGACTCTTGGTCGCAATCATTAGACAGCAATCCAGAAATGACCTGCAAGTTTCGATGAACAGATTTGGGCAAATCATAAAGTACACGACAGCTAATATACTGTACTTGTGGAAGCTTCAAATCCTTCAATCCTGCAGACACACTAAATGTTTGAAGATTCCAAGCTTTGGAGACTAATGAATCAAGAGGATCAAAGTCCCGGAATATCTGTAGGTATCTCAAATGGATATGAACAGTCGGACTTGGCGAACGGAATTCAGTAACATAGAGTACCCTCAATAAGCTGAAAAATACCAAACTTATTGAATGATATTTGTGCCACTCCAGAAAATAAAAGATGGACCGGCAGTGTTTTGACAGAGAAAGTAACGCAGAGATGCCAAAATCTTGAAATGACACCCTTTGCATTCTTATCCAACGGACACCTTTCTCAGGGAAATTGCAACCACTCTCGTCGGCAACATACAAAAGACACTGGTTCTGACCTTCTCTTACACAAAAGGCATGCAATAAATCATGTACTTTAAACTCTTTAATTTTTCTTCCACAACTACTTCTTGTGCTTACAAGAATTAAGTTTCTATCCATAAGTTCATTTATGTACCTTTTAGCCACCGCTTCAAAACTCTCATTCTTAAATGCCTTTACAAGTCCTTCCGCAGCCCATAACCTTGCAAGGTTGTTAGCATTGATCTTATAATCTTCTGGAAAAACTCCTAAATATAAAAAGCAAGCTTTCAAATTATGGGGCAAGTGACTATAACTCAATGAAAGGATTCTCCAACATTCTTCATCATCTAGAGTTGATGTTGAAGAACTTATTAGAGCATTAGCAGTATTCTTCCACTCAACTAGTGTATTGAGTTTTGAAAATAAACCTGCTACCACAACAATTGCTAACGGCAGTCCGTTACATTTCTCAACAATTGGTCTCCCAATTGTCTCAAATTCAACACTGTGAGATTTGCATGCCTTTTTATGAAATAATTCCCAACTTTCACTCTGATCTAATAAGTGCATTTGATGGGAGAAGTAATTGTTAGAGCCAATATAAGTAGCCACCTCTGCAACGCGAGTAGTCAACAATACTCGACTCCCATTTATATCGTCTGGAAAGCAAGAGTTAACATCATTCCATGACTCTATGCTCCATACATCATCCATCACTACGAAGTACCTTTGACCCTTCAAACTTTGGTAGAGTTGTAATGCTAGATCCCCATCATCGCTATTGTTTACATTGTCTTTAGAACCAAGAAGATCTAAGAGCATTTGCCTCTTATTGTGATGTTGTGATACAACAACCCATAATTGTCTGTCAAAGTTGGAGACAATTGATGGATTTTCAAAAACTCGTCTAGCTAATGTTGTCTTGCCGATTCCTCCCATACCTTGAATTGAGACAACTTCTCGTTGTTTAGATGGATGTTGTATTAGCATTTTCATTATAGTATCGAACTCATTGTTCTTCCCGACCATTATGTCCTCAGTGTGTGAAGCATGATTGGAAGAACCGGAACTGTCCATCTTGACAAGTTCATCATCAGATTTTGGAATAACATCAAGTGTAGTCTTCCTTCCTTGCGCAGCTATGTCATGCTTGTACTCCATCATGACTTTCTCCACCTCTTCTTTAATTGCATCAATGTCTTCTATTGATTGTTGCAATACATGACTAAGTCTATGAGAATGCTGAGTTTTTTTGGCTTCAGTGTCCTCTTGTCCCATTTCCTGGTCAGCTTCTTTACAGAGATGTACCACATAGAGTTCAATTTCATCTTCTACTCTGAAAGCTACATCTCTGAGCTCTGTTTCCAAGTCTTTAATTGCTTCAACACCATCCATTCTGAACTCGTCGAACAGTTGTATGAGAAAACCAAGCTTTGCATGGAGAGATTGGATGAGGTCTTTGTTAAAAGGGATGAGTTCCAATTGTTGTAGGAATGGACGAGGGTGAGGTTGCAAGAACTCAAGCTCTAATGTTCTGATAAGAGAATTTACAGCTACACAAGCCATTCTTTTCTCTCTCTATCTCTATCTCTGTTGGTATAGGTGTGAAGATTAGCAGATGAGTGGAATTGGGTAATGGCACAGATCTGATTATTTTATTTTATTACTTTTTTTTTTCCACCAATCAATCAAATAGCCAAAGACTATTGACATGACTAAATTCTGATTGATCTGAATTAGTTTCATCTCGAAAAATAAGAATATCAATGCTGTATTATCTTCTAATTTGCAAATTTCATACGGCCCGTTTGATTCCTGCAATAATTGCCACTGATCTGATCACTGCAATAATTCCTTGCCGACAGCTTTCTTTAACCTTTGCTTTCCAGCTCTAAAGTTTCCATTATTGGTGCAATAATTCAAAATTAGGCATGGCCTACTACTTATTTTATTTTATTTTTTCCACCAATCAATCCAATAGCGAAAGACCATTAGCCTGACTAAATTTCGATTGATCTTAATTAGTTTCATCTCGCAAAATGAGGGCAAATTATGTTATGCATCCGTATGCACCATGCATGGTGCATACGGATGCAAAAACGACGTCGTTTTAATAAAACGCGTGTCTCCCCTTAAAAAAAAAAAATCAGGTTCGATTCCCAGCAACAACATATGAACTAAAATTCTATAATCGATGAACTATAATTCTATAATCTATGAACTATAATTCCATAATCTAATCTATGAACTAAAAATTCCAGAATGAATGAACTAAAATTCCATAATCTATAAACTAAAATTTCAGAATCGATGAACTACAATTCCGTAATCGATGAATTATAATTCCATAATCTATGAACTAAAATTTCAGAATGAATGAACAATATAATGTTGTTGCTGGGAATCGAACCTGAATTTTTTTTAAAGGGGAGACGCGCGTTTTTTAATAAAACGACGTCGTTTTGACATCCGTATGCACCATGCATGGTACATACGGATGCACAGCATAACGATTGCAAAATGAGAATGAGGAATTTTACATAAACTCTCAAATCTTACTTCTATTTTTTATTCTCTATAATATAACATGCCTTGATTGCTTAATATATTAGGGGTCATGATATTTATCCATTTCTTTTCTTCCTCGAATCAAATTTGAACATAAGTGGAAGTATGTTTTTGGGAGTACATGAAGTATTTTTTTTTAATGAGAATATCAATGCAGTATTATCTTCTAAATTTGCAAATTTCATACGGCCCGTTTGGTTCGCCGAAAATATTTGGAGAAGAATAGAATTGAAATTTCATGGAAAATAAATTACAGAAAAAACTAATAACATTATTTGGTTGGTAGAAAAGAAATTACTAAGAATATTGAAACCACTATTTGGTTAGATTTGGAATTGTAAGAAATAATGAATATAAAGACCAATATATCCCTCCACAATAATAAAAATAAGGGTAATTAAGAAAAATCAATGAGGACAAAAGTCACACTTGTTTTCTATGGACAACAAAATATCGGAAGTGTTTGGTTTGATGGAAAACTTTTTTGTAAGGAAAATTAAAAGATTTCCCTAAATTTGAGGAAGATATATTTTCGTTCATTTAATTCATTCTTCCAAAAGGTTAAACCCCAACCCTAAGGGCCCTCCACACTCCGACCTAACAGAACATTTGGGAGGACGTTCAGTTAATTCATGACTTATATATGACTATTCTGCCTTTGCAATTCATTCTTACGTTTATTATCATTAATTCATTATTATTGTGTATGAATATATAGGTCTTTATACTCATTATTATTTAAAATTGTAAATCAAACCAAATAATGGGATCAATATTTCTAGTAATTTCTTTTCCATCAATCAAATATTTAAATCAATTTTTCCTAGTAATTGCTTTTCCATGCAATTTTAATTCCATTTCCCTCAATTATTTTTCACAAACCAAACGAGCCCCAAGAGTGAGTTAAGGAAAACTTTTTCTCATTCAGTCATTCTTGAGAAAAACTTTTTCCAATAGAAAATATTTTACTAAATAAATGTACATTTTTAATATACTAAAAGTACATTATTTATATATTAAATATACATTATTTGATAGTATACAAAATAATATACTTTCAGTACTCAAATAATATATATACTTTATATACATAAATAATGCACATTTTATTTGTGATTCATACAACTGTGTGGACCATGATCTATCCAATAATGACTCCCCAAACAATGCCATGGCCTGGAGTGGGTAGGCATGACCCAGTCTATATTTTTTGTTTGCTTAGCCAAGTTCAACTAAACATTTGATTTTTTGTCTTAAGAAAAAACATTTGATTTTGCGTTTTAAAATTGTGAGTTTCAGCTAGCCTAGCTCATTATCTATATCTATATCTATATTCTATATCTCTATATCTCTATCTCTATATACACGGCTGGAAATCAGCAGATTTTCGATCACCTGAAAATGATCGAAAACGCTTGTTCCGACCTCTTTTCCGACCAAATTGGGTATCCGAAAAAATCCACCTCGCTATATCTGACAACCGGAGAAGTGCTCGTAAATAGCAACCACTTTTCTAAGCCCGTCGAAAAAAATGACCAAGAGGATAGTCGACCGGGTCCAGATTTTCCGACCACTATGGTGGTCGGAAAACGGTATGTAGTTAATAAAAAAAAATTCATTTCACTACAGAGGAATCCTCTGTAGTGAAATGAATATATATATATATATATATATATATATATATATATATATATATATATATATATATATTGTTGCAAGCTGCAGAAATAAATTTAAGGTAAATATCCATGTTTCCAGTGGTGGACTTCAGCAATCTGTGTTGTGGGATAACACATTTCAATTACGAAATTAAACTATTAAAGCACATACACAAGTTTCGTTAGTATTTGCAAGTATGTGAATAAATTTAAGGTAAATATCTAAAAACTGATCAACAAACTCAGACATCACTAATCAATTTGACCATGGCATACCCTCATAATGTTTGAAGAGACAACGTTAAGTTCATACAGACGACAAATCCCAATGCTCTGTAATAGAAGACAACTCAAAATTATCTTTCAAAGACATGCACACTCCAGTACAAAATTCATCTATCTCTAAAATTATGTTTTTCTTATTGGGGATAGGGCTAAAACTGTATGCAAAAGAGGTGCAGATGAGAAAAGAAAGAACTCAATGTTGGACCTTCAGTAGAACTTGGGCCTGTTGTACAGGCTGTTTGTACAATAGATTTTCCAACAAGCTGATTCCAAGCTTCATATATACATGATGTCAGATAAATTGGTGCAATCTGTAATTATGTCAAGGTATTTAGGAAAAGACACAGTACTGTCAATAACATAACCAAAAGCTTTAAAACAGTTAGAAGAAATGATAAAACAAGACCATCAAACATCTTTACAACTCTCATGTCTAAGTTTTTGCCATCAACAATTTTAGAGTATCTGAAAGGTTGTAGGCAATATGCGTGCTATGCTAATATAACTATATCACAAATTCTTGTACTTCGATGTCTTAAAATTAGCCAGTAGGTCCGCAATATACGCATTGTCATCTAAGCCAACGTATTCCTCTACTTAAGAAGACAGCTTGTTACTGGACCAATGTTCAAATAAACTAAAATAAAATAAAACGGAACATCATATGCAAAATGGTGTTGGAAAAGGTTACCATTTCCTGGCTCCGGCGACTTAGAACCATTGGCAACCTTTCGACATTCAAATTGGGTAAAGCTAGAATAAGCTGACAATTTGATTATCCCTGCAAGATTATACCAAAATTTAAGTTCTGTTTACTCATCATATGCATTTAAAAACAAAAATTAAACAATATTTCCTTCTTTTTTCGTCTTCTTTAGATTATACCAAAATTTTGTTTTCAAATTTTGTTTAATTGGTTGAAAACAAAATTTTTCCTCTTCTTAATAACTATTAAAGTCTTGGACAACAAAAGCTCCAAATAAAAGAAGGCACTATTATCAAGGTCAAATGAAAGCAATTTCTCAAGTATAAACAAAAGGCAATTGTAGCTCAAACCTTGGATATAGTAAGCTAAATACTCTCCTATTACTAATGAGATTTATTCAAAACTCATGTACCATGGAGTAGTAGGTTACCTTAGCCAAGCCTTTGATTGATTTAGCTGTCTCTTCAGAAAAGAACCTCTTCAAGACATTATATATAAAGTTGTCAAAGATTATAAACACTGGTTATGCAAGAGAATTAGCAATAAAAGCAATACACAAGATTTCATTATGACAAATTCAAATCAAAAGACTAATAAGTGACTCCCAAATTGGTTTGGGTTACCCCATCTAGAATTGTTAATACTTAATAGTATGAGATTGCTTGAGCTTACTTGAATTTCAGTATAAGCATAACAGGTCCAAAAATTTCATCTTTTGCAATTAGCATGTCATCCTGCATGAGGCAACAAAAGCATATATAGAATGTTTTGAATTCTCTACATATTGAAGATTTTAACTGCATCCATCTTTTTATGATTGAATTATAGTGTAGAAGGTTTTTACCAGACATCTGTAAATATAGTTGGCTGGATGAAATAGCCTTTTCTGTCCAGTGGCTTACCACCAGTTAGCAATGTAGCACCCTCCCTCTTCCTATGCTCTATATATGAAAGTATCTTCTCATACTGATTTCTGCTAGCCTAAATGCATCAAATAGACATGTATGTTAAAGCATATTGGTATTGGTAAACTTAATGGTGTATATAGCTTGTTTCAAGCAAACTAGATCATACTTAGGGTCCCTGTTGAACATTTGGATCAAAAGGGTCACCAACCACCTTTGCTTTCGCCTTTGCGACTACTTTCTTAACAAACTTGTCATAAATTCCTTCCTGGACAAACACTCGTCAGGAAGTCGCAAATATTTCACCCTGCCAAAATGCCAAATTAAAACCCCAATATCAATCAGTATATCTACATGCTAAGAGTTGAGGAAAGGAAACTTGGGATGAAGATTACCTTATTATATGTGACTCCAGCTAAACCAAGATCCGAAACCTTGTCAACATCTACATCATCAAAGACTATGAAAGGAGACTTGCCTCCCAACTCTAGTGAAACGGGTTTTAGATTGCTAGTTGCTGCAGCCTGCATTATCTTATACCCTACTTCTGTCGACCCTGTAAAACTAACCTGAGAGGAAATCATGAGACAAAAATTTTAGTTAAGAAAGAAGGCTAGCTATGGTTTTTTCTTTTCCATCTGAATGTTTACCTTCCTTAGCTTGACTGTTTAAGACATTTCTCTTTCATTGGGAATGTGTATTAAGGGAGATTACCTTATCAATGCCCATGTGAGAGCTAATGGCGGCACCAACAGTAGATCCAAATCCTGTAATCACATTCAGCACTGTTTGTAGATTGAGAAAAACATAGTCTTTAATTATATAAGAAGGGTAAGAAAAAAGAAAAAAGGAAATAAGATGAAGCTTACAAGCTTAGCCAAATGAGCATAATAGAGAGCAGAAAGGGTTGTCTGTTCACCAGGCTTGACAATCACAGTACAACCAGCTGTTAATGCGGCGGCAACCTTAAACCCAAATATTTGTGCCGGATAATTCCAGGGAATTATGAGTCCTACCACACCTATTGGTTCACACAATGTGTATGCTTAGAGCTCACTCGACATCTTGAGAGTGGTGCCATGGATTTTGTCTGCTGCACCAGCGTAGTAACGAAAATACCCTGCTGTTGAAGGCACATCTGCATACTAAGATGTGCACTAAAGTGCGCAAATGATGCTTCCATTTTCTGGATGGTCTCACAAATACTACGGTATTGCTCTTCCATATCCTTGTGCTGCTATTGCATTACTTCCCTTTCCTCACGCCACCAGTGGCCTCCAACCACACTGCTATTTCAGCCATTTCTAATTGTTTTTGCTTCAAGTGAGGCACAGTTTCCAAAAAAAAAAAAAAAGCATAATAAGACCACAAAAATTGGTGTATAACCATTATAAACTGTAAAGTGGAAAAAATTCTACTTCTACTTTTGTAGGTGTTGCAGATCCGAATATTCAAGCAAACAACATACAGTTCATTCATTCTTAATTTACAGCTATTAAACTAACAACATAAATACCTTAGCATCTGCTAATGAATGAAAAATCAAAATACCCCAACATCTGTCTATACTTGGGGATGAGAAAACTTCAGAACCTTACCATGTTTTCTCATGTTTCAAAAGATTAATAGTTTAGTCAAAGAAAGGAACCCCAAAAGTAATTTACAAAGTATAAGGATAAATTTAGATATTTTTTAAAAAATCGTTTAGAAGCAGATTGTACGTACCTCTACTTTGTCCCATGCTCCTTTTCTGACATCAGTTTTCAAATTTGAAACAATAGCAGAGCTAACTAACTGTCGATGCATGCCTATTTCAGTAATCTACAAATTCAAAAGTTGAGAACACCTATTTTGTTAAACTAATTAGACAACGAAGAGATTGAATAAAAGAATAACCAACCTTTCATGAACTGTCTTGCTTCTTCTTAAAACGCTGAAAAAAACATACCCGACTCTTGCTCATCGCCAAACAGATTAAAATGACTAGACGATGCTACTCGTCGCTCGTCGACCAAATGCTGCTACTCGGCACTCACAACCGGAGCTCGTTGACCAGATGTCAAATTAGAAAAGCTTGCCTTTCATTGGTACTTCAACAAGCATTCTAGAATTCCATGGTGGCCCGAGAAAGAAAGCCTTACAAGACACTAGAAATCAAAGCAAACCACTATAAAAAAAAAAAAATCAACAATATAAAAAGGAATACAACAACAAAACACTACAAAGACAGCAACCATCTAACAAGATAATGACAAGTGAATCTCTTCTGCTCTTCACCATCATTATAGTGAAAACATCATTTAAGACTTGTTTAGTTTAAAATGAATAACATTTAATTCTCAACTATCTATAAGGACTATGGAGGGCAAGCTGATATAGCAAGAAGCTTGATTAAGGATTAAGTGATTAACTAGGTTACACTTTAAGCTTTTATTAAAGCAATTGTGAACCGCAATCAGCATCAAATAAATGCAAAACAATTATGAGCCCTAACAAACTTGTAATCATCTTATTTAATCTAGAACGAAACCTCCCAACCTTAATATGCAAGTTCCAATGCATTACATATCTAAGCATTTAAATGCACAACCAAAAGTCATTTCACTTCATATATAGTGTGATGATATGGATGTCTCAACTGATCCTATTGAATCTAGTGATGAAGAGCAAGATATTCACTATTCACTGACTTTATCTTACGAATTTAGGGCTTAAATTATGATTTAGGGATAATGGAATTAGGAATTTAGGGATTAGGGTTTAAGATTAGAGTAATCGAAATATAGAACTAACCTGTAGCGCAGCAGAAATGGTGATGGCGACGAGCGACAGTGATGGTGACGAGTGACTTTGACGGCAAAGACCCAGGTGTGCTCTGCTAAAGAGACGAAGATCTGCTATTGGTGGGGGAGGCGGGAAGAAGCAACTAAAGCGATGGGAGATTTCTGACCAGAGATTTGGAGCGGAACGGCTTCTATGAATACAATAGATTTGCTGTGAGAGACTTGAGTGGAATAAGAAGAAGAGAGCGGTGTCTTCAAAAAAAAAAGGAAAGCGGTGTCTTTAAAAAAAAAAAGAAAAAAAAAAAGAGGAAGAAAGAAAGATAGCGGAGAATAAATTAGCTAGCATATGTATATATGTACTGTAAAGGTATTTCCGACCACAGAATGTGGTCGGAACAATGAATATCAATTTAAAAAATTTGAATGGCTAAAATATTTCAACATTTTTTCGTCCAGCCCAACCTTTTGACGGAAAATTAAAAAAATACCACCTTTCCCGACCCTTTTTGTGGGTGGTCAGAAAAGTGGTCAGAATTTAAACATTTTCCAGCCGTGATATATTAAAGCAAAATGGTTGGCACAAAAATTTCACCCCCAAAACTTAGGGGCATATTTGTCAAACCAAAATTCAAATTATTTTAATAAATTATTAATTATTAATTTTATTAATCATCCATATATTTTTTCATAAAATCATCCATTTTATTAATCATCCATATATATTTTCATAAAACCATCCATTTATGATTTTCAATCAAATAAATTCTCTAAATTATTTTAGTAAAACTATTAATTTCATTAATCATCCATATATATTTTCATAAAATCAGCCATTTATGATTTTCAATCAAATAAAGTTACAAATATATACATCCTCTATAAATAGGGTATAATGTGCATGGAAGAGAAAGCAGAATATGTAAATTACATAGCTAGAAAGGAAAGACGTTGTCACTCTCTCCCTCACAAACTTGTGGAGTTTTCTCTCAATCTCTTTCTTGAATTTGTGAGAGAGATGGAAAGAGCTTGCCTTCTAAAGAAGGGCCCTTGGTCTACCAAAGATGATTTACTGCTCACCAATTACATTTAGAAACATGTCTAAAGCCAGTGGAGATCTTTGCCCAATAAGGCCAGGCAATTGTCGCTTGAAGTGTTTTTAGTGCCGCTGGATCCAACCAATTGGGCGTTGATGGAGACCCTGGTAACATTGGCTACAAAGCTGATTTCGTAATTTTCCGGGGCCAAGGAAGGGCTTGCGTTTTTCTTATCGGAAATCAAACTCCTCTTCTCCTATATTCCTTCCAGTTTACTGGAATTAATTGCATTTACTGAAATTTTTCAATAAAATTGAAATTTGTACTTAATTCCATTTCTGACTTTAATTGTTTATTAATATAGGAGATTGTAAATGAAAAACAACAAAATCAACCCGAACTTGAACCAGCAACTATTTGGTATGAGGCAACAGGTGGCTTAAAGAAGGGAGGTTCTGTTTTTGGGTTTGGATCAAGTACCCAATATTACTTCCCCGAGGTGGCAAGGCGAAAAAAATCTACATATTGGTCATCCTCACATGCAGCTTGTGAGGAGAGAATTAAACAATTGGAGCAAAGCAACAAGGAGATTTTGGAGCAAAACAAGAAGATTATGGAGTTGTTATGTGGTGCACATCCGGAATTGTTACAATCTGTTGTTCCTACAACTCATAGCAATCAAAGTAGTGGTATTGGTTTAGATAATATCAATGTGAATGATGATACCCAATCTCCAGTGTAATCTCAATCTCCATACCAGTGTAATCTTTTGACTAAGTACTTGTGCTGTAAATGGTGGAAATATTTAGAATTGTAAAGTAGCTATTAATTTTTGAAATGTGAAGTAGCTACTTTTTTTTTGAAATGTGAAGTAGCTACTTTTTTTTTGAAATGTGAAGTTACATTACTATAAAATTGCTAGTTTTTGGTGATGTTACATTGTTATAAAAGTATATTTATTTTTAAAAAAATTATTATTGCAGGGTAAATTAAAAATAGTGAAATTCTTTTTATAAATAATTTATGACATTTAGTTTCCGACCACCAGTGGTCGGAAATCACAATCCCATAATTGTAAGGGATAGATATTTCCGACCAAATGGTGGTCAGAAAATTGCAATTCCTTATAGTCAACGAATTGTGATTTCCAACCATTTGGTGGTTGGTCGAAAATTTCCGACCATAAGATGGTCGGAAATACATGGTCAGCTTCCTTTCGCAAGTGACCAAAAATGTTTGACCACCTATTATTGTGGTCGGAACTTCCGTCCACTTGAGAGAGTGGTCAGAATTTCCGACGAGCGTTTTTCTGGGTCCCAAAAGTGGTCGAAAAACTAGTCGGAACAGTGGTTTCCGTTGTGATTATAGTGATTTCCGACCACTTTCGGGTGGTCGGAAAATTGCTGTTTTCCAGCCGTGAGTAGCCTATTTCGAAAATTCTAAGTATTGAGTATATTTATGTATCAAGTTTTGACCCAAAAAGTCAATTTGAGTGAAATGTAAGTCAAATGTTTTTACTTAGAAACATCCCTATAGGAAATCTATTTTATTACCAAAGATGTTTAAACCTATTTTATTACCTTAGGTTAGTGTAAAATAAGGAGCCTGATGATTCATAAGTCAATGGACCAAAATGCCCTTCTCAGCCAATATCTTACCTAGGGTTTCGTACCCTATATAAGCCACACTATTTGCCTCCTTCACTTTAAGCAAACAAAATCTTAGAAAGAGAAGAGAAAGCACAATAAGCTACTTCCCTCCATTCATTTTCATCTTCCTCCTTCCATTCATCTCCTGACAATCATCTTTCACCCTTCTATTTCATCTCTTCTATCTTATAGTGTATGTATGAGTTTGTGATGGGTGTTGTATGTGTTTATGTTATTGTTGGAGGAAATAGGAGCTGAGGGTGGAAGCCATTGTTGAAAGAAGAGGAGGGATTCACACTAGTGTTAGCAAAGCTCAAAGGTATAAACCATGGATTTCCAAATCTATTATTTTAGCCCTATGTTCATAGATTTCTTGAGATTTGATGTTTACAAGAATCTAGAGCTTCGGCTCTGTTTGTAATGGGTTCGGTTGTGTGTGAAGACCCGAACATGTTGGTTGCGTGGAAAGCTCTAATCAACCATTACAAACTATATGATATTGGCGCCTTAGAGGGCTTCGACTCTGTCTGCTATGGGTTCGGTTGTGTGGGAAGCTCTGGATAGGTTGGTTGTGTGGAAAGCTCTGGTCAACCATTGTGGACTGATCCAGTTGTGTGGGAAGCTCCAGGTTGCCTTTATGATTATTATTATTTGTGAGTAACCTAGTAGAACAATCCTGTGTTACTAGGGTTATTAACTACCTTGGGGTTTGGAATCCTTGGGGTGTGCGCACTTAAGGTTTTAGTTCTGATTTCACTGGTATTGGCATTGATATATGATTATGATTTGAGTCCTCCACACTTATACATTATATGACACTTCGATTATGATATGGATACCTTCACTTATGTATTATTATGTTATGTTATTACTTGAGAATGAAATTTGAAGTATCTATATGACTATGATATTATTTGAAAGTTCATTCGAGAAATCAAGTAACATATCTGTCCTATTATGTTTATATGAATGATTTTGAATTGAGTACTCGTGAGTATCCCATATCGTACTTTTGGACTATTGTTATGTATTCCTTTGAGTATATTGATTTTTATTTGAGTTGGTGTTGAGTAAACCCTATTAAAATGTTTCTAAGCGCCGTGTCTTGTTTAAAAATGATTTGATGGTGTGTGTCCTTCTACTAAACCTATTACTCATGTGTGTATCCCTTTTTAAAATCTCCTTTGTTAAGTGGTGTGAGTACTATTTTAAAATACCAAAACTTATTTTAATTTTACCTTTTAATAATTATACCTTTTTATCATAAATCAATCTTCTAATGATTACTGTAAGATCTACCACATAAAAATCTTTTAATGTGCAGTTCTGTCATATAAGGATCTTTTGAATTATTTGAGATTGTCCAACCATAAATTTGCTAGTTTAGACCATGTGAGAAAAGTTTAGAGCATCTTCAATAGTGGGCTATTTTTTGTGATTTTTGAATAGTTTTTGTAAAAATGATTATAAAAAAGAAGATGGTAAGAAAGAAAGAAAGAAAAAAAAGAGAGCTGATTTTCTAATTTGCAAGACATACAAACTCTCTGCAAAAACTGATTTCCTAATTTGCAAGACAAATGGCGCAATATAACTTGCAAGACATACAAACTCTCTGCAAAAACTCCTAAGACTGTCCTCATCCCGGAAAGAGGGCTTGCAACATGATGTGTAAGATGACGTGGACTTTTTATTTTTATTTTGTTTTAATTTTTTATCCTATGTGGCTTGAAAGCTTGCTCCAACAAAAGGGTGCCACGCATGGCAGCCTTTTGACTTTTTTTTTTTTTTTTTTTTTTTTTTTTTTTTTTTTTTTATACTTTTTGTTATTTTAATATTATTTTATTATTATATTTATAATATAATATAATATAATATAATATAATATGAAAGTAAGAGAATATTGTAAGAATGTAGAGAAAATAATTGAAGAATTGCTAATTTAATGATGTGGAAGTAGAACTCATTTTTAAAAGTGAGAGACTATTGCAAGATAAAGATAGCCTAATTTACAAGACAACCTTCCATTCTCTCTCTCTTGGATAGTTATGTTGTGCATCCGTATGCACCATGCATGGTGCATACGGATGCAAAAACGACGTCGTTTTATTAAAAACGCGCATCCCACTTAAAAAAAAAAAATCAGTTTCGGTTCCCCTTAACAGTATTATGTTGTTCATTCATTCGGTTCCCCTTAACAGCATACGGATGCACAGCATAATTTGCCCTCTCTTTTCCCTCGGTCTCTTCCCAGATGGCAAAAAAAACCCTTAACTAATGGGATGCCCTTAAGTCGTATTTTGGCCTTCACAAGACCACAAAGCAAATTGAAAATCACAATAAAGACTGAAGGTTCTAAAGTGCTTGACTTGCGTGGAATTAGCACAGTGGGGAATTGGGACGAAAACAATGTAAATAGAGGAATATAAAGGAATTCGGACAAAATTGATATGATTATGAACAGTTGAAAACTTGTTTGATTGGGTCAAGTCAGTCAACAACGCATTAAGCACTGATTTTTCATTGTCATTGACAGATTCAAATAATAATAGAGTTGTATTACATGTACTTTCAAATCTTATTTTTTAAAATTTAATCTCTGATGTGGTGGTTCTAATAGGTCATTTTCATCATGTGGATTTTATAAGATTTCTACTACATGTACTTCAAATCTTACTTCCTCAATTTTACTCCATAATGAGAAGAGCTCTGATAGTCCCAATATAAGTGTTTACATTAAGATTTTGTATATGGAAGTAAAAGTTATGAGTATAAAATAGGAGTACACATAGTACTTTCCTTTTTGTAAAAGTGTGTACATCAATATTTTAAATGTAGGAGTAAACGCTGGGAGTAGAAATTCGGAGTACATGTAGTATTTTCCATAATAATAAGCAATTATTTTTCATTGTCAAGTCAGTCAACCACGCACTAATAAACTGTGCTTTATGTTTGGCAAGCTAAGTATTTAATCAGGGTGTTAACCATCAAAGTTAAACACAGACACCTTGCATCTTTCATTTCATTGCCAAAACTCACAAGAAAAAATGGATCTGTTTTGGGTAGTTGTACTCATTATCATCTCTCTTTCTTATTCCCCATTGTCCCATGGAGCAGCAGACACAATTTCTGGAAGCAAATATATCACAAAAGGGACAAGCATTGTCTCTTTAGGGGGAAGATTTGAGCTGGGTTTCTTCACACCAGGCAAATCCTCCAACTATTACATTGGCATTTGGTACCAAAACATCTCGCCTCAAACCGTAGTTTGGGTCGCAAACAGGAGTAAGCCTATCCCCTCCCTCCAAATCAACACCGCCAAACTACTGATCCTTGAGGGGAACTTGGTGCTCACCACCGGGCCGCAAGGCGGCGTGGTGTGGTCCACCAACATCACCTCCGATGTTGCCTTGCCGTCGCCGCCGCAACCTGTGATCGCAAAGCTCAACGACGATGGAAACTTGGTTTTGAGTTACAACCACACGGAAACACCGCTTTGGCAGAGTTTTGAAAACCCGACAGATACGGATTTACCATTTTCAAAGTTCGGATTCAACAAGCGCACCGGAAAGGGACAGGTATGTTGAAAAAAATTTGTACTCCCAAATCTTATTTATTCAATTTTAATTAAATATGTAACAAACTCAAAACGAATAATGAATGAATGAAAAAATGATTCTCGAAATATACCACTTTAGTTAGGAAAAATAGAGTCAATTGTTATACCATGGATTAGAGTCGACTTTGTACGGTAGACCCTGATCCAAAAATTATGTGTCTACCGTTAACATATTATATATGCGTTTGGTTAATAAACTATGTACCTGTAAATAAATAGAAGGCACATAATATGTTAGCTACCCATCAAGAATGAGAAAATATTTTCAATTCTTCATCGGGGATGGGGACACCCAGCCCCACCTCGTCTCCGGTTTTTTTAAATATAATAATAATAATAATAATAATAATAATAATAGTACACTATAAGAAAAATTGTATTCCCAATGGAAGAATTCCGTTGCGAATCGCGTTTTGTGACGAAATCAATTCAGTAGGTTTCAGGCTTATCGTATTTCATTTCGCGGTAGGTTAGAGGTTAGGACCAAACACCACCAAGCTAGGGAGATTATTATGATCTATGGGATGATGTCTTAAGATGAATTAAGGGTGCCTAGTGTAGATGGTCATCTGGATGGTTGAAAAATGTACGACATCGGCTAGTCTTCATTCTTGGTCACACATGTATCTATCCACCACTTTACTTCTAACGCACTTCCCATGCATAAGTGGAGCTTCCTGATCTCTAGTACACAAGATACATAATGGCTTGGTGGATTGGGGAGTGTGTTGCCTTGTATAGGTTCCAGGGTTTATACCCCTTGGTAGCACTTCCTTAGTTTCTTTGGTTGTCTTTGACGGGAAAAAAAAGTATAGACACTCACAACCTTCTACACGGTTTGACCTTCTCGACTCCTAGATTGAAAGGTTTTCCTCCCATTTGAATATCTTTGGTGCTTGGTTCGTGCCGCCTTTCCTGTATGCGGTTTGTCAAGAGTCAAGACAACTAATCTCTCACATGTTCCCTGCATGAAAAATAAAGTGATTCATGTCGTCTTCCCTTTTTGAAAGGCCTATGCGGCTATGCCCGTATTTGATCCATTCTAAGGATTATGGCTTTGCTCCTTTATGTGCAACTTCTTCTCGGGATACCTCCACATGTCCTTCTGCTTCTTTTTCATGCACTTTTTTGCTCAAAATTGACTCACTTTTGCTCCAACTAGCTTCCTTTTTCCCTTAGTTGTGCAATTGGGTAAAACTATAGGTAAAACACGCCATTTAGTTCAAAAACCCAACTAAGTACACCAAAGTACGCAGCAAATTAAAAGAAGTGCAATAGGGGATAAAATATAGCTCAAATAAAGTGTCATCAATTATTATTATTATTATTATTATTATTATTATTATTATTATTATTATTATTATTATTATTATTAGTCCCTCTGTCTCATTTTATATGTCATACTTATTATTCATTGGTCAAACTAACTTTTTCTTTAAAAAAAAAAAACTTTTTCTTCTTTGTTTTGTCTTTAGTATTTTTTACTTATTTTTAAATTTGATTTTGTGTGTTTAATAGTACTTTTAGTGTAGTTTCTAAATATATAAATTTTGTATACTAATACTAAATTTAATATTATGAAAAATTGATTAAAATAATTTCGGTCAAGCCTCGTTAAGCGAAATCAGACACATAAAATGAGACGGATGGAGCATTATTAAAGTTGTAGATAGGTTGTATTGTATTAGAATATTGGATGTGTTATATTTTGTATTGTAATTGTGTATTTATGTTCTTATTTGCATGAAATTAAAACTATTTACATAATATATTTGAATTTTTGATTGCTATTAAGAATTAATGAAGATTTAACTATTCTAAGATTAAAATTTTAATATTTACATTTTTTACGTAAATATTGTAATTATACTAGTTTGACAATTATTTCAAAAAAAAAAATCATAGTTTAATTAAAGTTTGACCAGGGATGGAATGGGGATGAGGATCGGAAAGATTTCTCATCCCTGGCGTGAATGGGGACAGGAATGGAGATTAGGATGGGGTTTCAACTTTCAAGGATGGGGACGGGAGTATAGTTTGCACGCCCTGCCCTGTTGATATTCCTTACATCTATATATTATATTAAGTACAAACACATAATCTTACTGTCATTTTAGATCAGGAGTCCATGATATAATTTGCTACGAAATATTACTACGAAAATAATATTTCTAGGAAAAATATAACAAGCACAAGAACGAAAGGAATTTCTAGGTATGTGGTTAGTACTAGTCGAGCGAAACATTCTTTCCTTAAAACCTTATTTGCCGTCTCCCAAAGGTGCTAGGAGCGTTACGACCTAGATTTCCTGGGATAAAACGTACTACGATTTCAAGTTTGAGCACTCAAACAGTGGAACCCGGCGAACTAAAAGCGTGGGATAAACACATGAGGATAAGAAAAGAGGAGCAGAGTTTCGAGAGAGAAAAATTCTGATTTCTGTTGTGTGTAAAATCACCTGCTCAACTAAGAACTTATATAGGAATTGAGGAATTCAATAGCATTCAATATGACATTAAAAACTGATATAAAACTAGTCTTGTAACCTTCAAAACTGACCATTTAACTTGGAGATTAACTGATATAAAACTAGTCTTGTAATCTTCAAAACTGACCGTTTAACTTGGAGATTAATTATGGAATTTAAAATTGGAATTAATATGAAATTAATTTCGTAAGTATATCCTGAATTAAACTTCGGAAGGGAATTTAAAATTGGAATTAATATGAAATTAATTTCGTAACATTTGAATTAATCCTCCAAACAGTATAGGTAACTTTGGATCGGACAACATTCGTACTCGGCGTACACGGGTCAAGCCTTTTCAGGCTCATTGCACCCCCTACGGGTGATAGAGAATCGCTATGCTATACAAGGCAATATGTTAGAAAGGCTCTTGTATAAATAGTGGTGCAAAACTTCCAAAACCAATGTGGGACAAAGGCTACTTTAAACCCATTTCCTTTCATTTTTCCAACTCAAATGGGTCTACTTTGAGAATCAATTTTTCATTTATCTATTATCCGTTTTGAGTGTACAATATATCAATCTCTTCGTCTCACTACGAAGAACCCGAATCCACTTTAACCCGATCCAAATCGAAAATAGAACCCACTAATATTTGTACTCCAAAATAGCTACATAAAATGTCATTTTTATGCTATTTTTCCAACATAATTTGCCAAATGGAGTTGAGAAGACAGAATGAGTCTTTATCGCATGCATGTTGAAAAAAGAAGTGGGTTTCAAGTTTCAACTAGTATATATACAGTTACTTTTTAGGAATTCCTTTTTAAACGTCAGATAGTTTGATTTCATGCATTTTAATTATTCTCCCGACAAGGTTTACACATCGTGGAAGAGTTCCGAAGATCCATCGCCAGGGTTGTATAGTTATGCCAGGGACGCCATTGCATCATTTCAGAGGTGGAACGGCACCGAGGAATATTGGAACGGTGGAGCCTTCAACAACACCACTCATCAATTTCAAAACTTGCCTCATAACCTCTGGACTGTTATGCTCAATTCCACCTTCGTCAACAACGACAACGAGACATACTATATGTACAACATTCGAATTCCCTCGTTCATATCTAGACACGTCATCGACAAAGACGGCCAAGCGAAACAAATGGCATGGATGAACGCCACCAAGGAGTGGCAGCCGTTCTATATCCGACCCGCACAGCAATGCGATGTCTACGCCTATTGTGGGCCGTTTGGCATCTGCAATCAGAACGCGTCAACTTTTTGTACTTGTTTGCAGGGTTTCAAGCCAAGATCAGAGAGAGATTGGGGGCAGAACTACTTTAATGGTGGATGTGTAAGGATAACCAAGTTGCAGTGTGGGAATGTTATTCGTATGGAAGATGATAAGTTCAAAGAGTATCCCAATGTGCTGTTACCTAGGTATCCTCAAAATGTAACAGTTGGGAGTGGCGCAGGATGCAAATCTGCTTGTCTCAATAATTGTTCTTGCACTGCCTATGCTTACCATGATGATACCCATGGTTGTTCGTTTTGGGTGGGAGAACTCTTCAATTTGAAACAACAAGATGCTGGCGGGAACACAATCTACATCAGACTTGCTTCCTATGAATTTTCAAATGTCAAAGGTAATTATTTCTTAGAGAAAAGTGTCAAATAAGCCTCTAAATTTTATCCAAAAAATCAATTATTAGACCCATAAACTTTTAGAAGTTGCAATTAAACCAACAAACTTGCTATTTTGGAGCAATGAAACCCACATACCTATTGGTGACCTGTAATTGCAGGTCAATTAGGATTCCAGCCAATTCCGTCAAACCTCTGGCAAACATCTGACCAAATTTTGGCCAGCTAAGTCAAAAACCAACGGCCGTAAATAGTTAACGGTCGCCAGTCACGTTCTGCCGGGGAAGGCGACCAAGTTGGTCTCCTTCTCCACAGTCGGAGAAAGCAACCAACTTGGTCGCCTTCTCCGGAGAACGCGACTGGTGATCGTAAGGTCGCTAAGTTTTAAACTAGCTTGTCGGAATTTGGTCAGATGTTTGTCGCAAGTTTACCGGAGTTGGCTGGAACCCTAGCTAATTGACATGTAATTACAGGTCACCAACATGTAAATGGGTTCATTGCTCCAAAATAACATGTTTTTGAGTTTAATTGCTACTTCTAAAAGTTTAATGACCTAATTGACTTTTTTGATAAAGTTTAGAGGCTTATTTGACTATTTTCCCTATTTCTTATTTTAATTTGGGATCTATCGTAAAACTACACTTTTAGCCATGAATTGTAAATTTGGTCCCTTTAAGTTAATTTAAACAAATTTAGCACCTTATATTAATTGTTTATAATGCTTCATATTTAGTCCTTAGTGTTACATAATTGTCAAACTCCATTAGCATATCTGCATATGAGGTTATTTTTATCATTTAAATCAATATTCCCTGTTAAAAATGACATTCAAGTTGAGAGAATATAATGAAACTTTAATCATGGATATTGATTTTGAATGACAAAGATAACCGCATCAAAAAGATATTACTAATGAAGTTCGATAATCATAAAACGTCATGGACTGAAAGTGCACCATTATTGACAATTAATGAGCAAAATTTGTTTAAATCAATTCCTAGCAACCTAATTTTCTAAAGGCAAAAAATGTTGTTTTCCCTATAAATTAATTTCAATTCTCATCTTTTAATTAAGTTGTTTGTAATCAATACTTTTTGTGCATGGACATTGATTTTAACAGATAAAAATTCAAAAAGGCTATCAGGAAATGTCAAAGTTATTGTACCTAGTGCAGTAGTTGCAGCAACTGTAGTATGCAGTCTTGCCTTTGTTTGTTATTTTAAAACAAAGAGGGCAAAATCACAAAACGCAGGTATGCAACACCTTTGGGTTCCATTTAATTGGTACACAGAATATATAAGCTCAGTCCATTCCTCACATTCATTCTTCAATTCATTTCAGAAAGTGGGATGGGAGATGGAACAGGAGCCATTGATGATCTAATGATAGGGGAAGATAATGATGAAGGAATTGATGTACAACTCTTTAGTTTCGAGAGCATATTGGCAGCAACAGACAATTTTTCCGAGTCAAATAAACTTGGAAAAGGAGGGTTTGGTCCGGTTTATAAGGTTATTTTTACCTCAACAATGTTTTACATTTGATAATTGGAGTGTTTGGTAAATAGCTGTTGGCTAATAGCTGTTAGCTGATTGGGTTATTAGTGGGTTTGACTAGTTGATAACATTAGTTGATTGTAGAAAAATATTTGGTAAATTAGCTATTAGTTAATAGATGATTACATGCAAAATGCTTTTCTAAAAAAGCTGATTGCTTTTTTTTTTAATTTTAACACTTTGGAGAATCAATTTTTTTAATTTTTTTCAAAAAGCTAATTAATCAAACACTTATATTGATTTTTTAACCAAGTCAAATAACTAATAATGATCAAATTAGTTAAAATTGGCCGATAAACTAACTATGTTACCAAACAGGGCCAATATATATTATTGTGGATATTTTAATTTGTATCGTTTGATAAACACGATACATACAAATTTTACTAATTTGCAGGGAAAATTTCCAGGAGGGCAAGAGATAGCAGTAAAAAGATTGGGAAGTCATTCTAACCAGGGCATGAAGGAATTTAAGAATGAAGTACTACTAATTGCAAAGCTTCAACACAGAAATCTGGTTAAACTTTTAGGTTACTGTATGCAAGCAAAAGAAAAGATCTTAATATATGAATATATGCCAAATAAAAGTCTGGACACCTTCCTCTTCGGTAAGTTCATCATATCTTTGCAATTATTTTGATTGTCATATCTTAACTTTCTTTTATTAATTGGTTTTTTTCACTAACCAATTGAAGATCAAACACGGCGTACGTTATTGAATTGGAACAAGAGAATTGACATCATATTGGGAATTATTCGAGCACTCGTTTATCTTCACCATGATTCAAGACTAAGGATTATCCATAGAGACTTGAAAACGAATAACATTTTGTTAGATGAAGACTTGATGCCTAAGATTTCAGATTTTGGCTTAGCTAGGATTGTCGAAGGAAAAACGATAGAAGCAAACACTAAAAAGATTGTTGGCACCTAGTAAGTATATCATAAACCATGCATTGTTAGAATTCATCTTAATGTCTTTGTGTGTTTCATTTCAAACAATATGATTAATTCAACCTTTTCTAATCGTGTACGCACAAAACAGTGGATATATGTCTCCAGAATATGCATTAGACGGTTTATTTTCGATAAAATCAGATGTATTTAGCTTTGGAGTGGTTATGCTGGAAATTATTACTGGAAAGAACAATAGTGCATTTTATGAGCACGAAGAAGTCTCCAACCTTTTAGGTTATGTAAGTACTCAAACTCAAAAACTCCAGTTCATTAGTACTAAGTTTTATCGTACTTATACTACATTTGCATTTTATTCTTTTTTTTTTTTAATATTTTATTTTAATTTAGGTATGGAACTTGTGGAATAAGGGAAAAGCAATGGATTTGGTAGATGAATCAGTGGTACAATCATGTAATGAAGATGAAGTGTTAAAGTGCATAAATGTTGGACTGTTATGTGTAGAAGAAGATCCAAATAAACGTCCAAACATGTCCAATGTACTTTTAATGCTTAGCAATGAAAATACGGCTCTTCCAAAGCCAAATCAACCAGCTTTCGTTGCAAGGACACACACTTCACTCAAAACTCTAATACAGTTGAGTTTGATAAATCGTGCTCCAATGAGTTGACAATTTCGGATCAAGAAGGTCGATAGAGGTATGGATAATGATTAATTAGTATTTAAGTATCACATCCTATAACTTGAAGTTGTAGTAGATTATAAATATGAGTTTTATGAAACTACTTTGACTTGTTCCATTGATTTTAATTATTATTGAGTTATTCATGTAGTAGTTAGCATTTATTTATGTGGTTTATGCTTCAAGCACTCTTCACAACAACAAGAGTGCAGTTCTAGGCTGACATACGCGTTTGTTGACAACATTATACAACAAGACCTTACTCAACAACAAGACCTTGTGACAACAGGAGTTTTTATATGCAACAAGATTCTTACAAGCAATAGGGCTTTTATCAAACTGACATATGGCTTACTTCAAAGCAACAAGGCTTTGCAGTAGTAGAAGTTCTCAATAAGCAGCAAAGGTTGCGAACCATACAAGTTTGCGCATACAGTAGAAATATTCGCAGCAAGCTAGACTTATATTAAGCATGCAACAAGACTTTTTAAGAACTAACCAAACTTTCTTAATAAGCAGCAAAGCTTATAATTAAGAACTATAAGCATAAGGACTTATCAATCAACATTCTTGCTTACTTTTTACTGCTTTTGGATTATTGGCACATTATACAAGGTGGTTACATGTCTTTTCTGGAAAGGTTCTTAAATATATCAAAAGTCGAGTTTCATGGACAAGTTACAAGCAGCTATTAGATGCAATCTACACATGTCAAATCTGAGCACAATATTTAAATAGCAAATAGGCAATTCAAATTTGTTTCTTTCCAACAGATAAATTCAACGTCACAACTATAAATTGTACGGATGTCAAATTGAACCGACATAAGACATATTTATTAAGGGAAGAAGAGTAGAAGGACTTTTTTGTATTTTCCTTTCTCTATTTGTTATAACTGCCACTAGTATATAAGGTGGCAGTTTCCTCTTCTTCTGTATCAATTTCATACACTCACGTACCATAGCAGTAAGATGAAAGTTTCCCGCTCGTTTTATCTTTGAGTGAAATCTCTTATCCGATATGGTATCAGAGCCGCCGAGACGATTCTCATACGCAGCCGCCGTCTCCGGCGAGGGAAGCCATGGGAGGAACACAGCGTCGCCTCTCATCCGTTCACCAGTTCGCAACACTACAGCAACTCCGCAGAGGAATTCTAATCTGCAGACACAGAGAAGCTACGGCATAGAGGATATGGAGCATCCGCTATTTCTCAGCGTGAACGAGAATCCCTCTGCGATCCTCGTCAGTCCTCCATTAGCAGGCAGCTCCAACTACACTTCTTGGTGTATCTCGATGAGAATCGCCTTGGAAGGTGAAGAACAAGTGGTGGATCATCAACAACAGCGATTCAACTCCGAACAGAGAAAGCAACCAGTATGCGGCTTGGAGACGCTGTAATCTTATAGTGTGCTCCTGGATCTTCAAGTCGATCCACAAGCGTTATGCATTTGGACAAGGCGCGAGATGTTTGGGAAGATCTGAGAAAGAGATTCGCACAATGCGATGCGCAACGGATTTCAACCTTACAGAATGCGATCAATAATCTAAAACAAGGTAACCTATATGTGAGTGATTACTATACTAAATGCAGGACCATGTGGGAGGAGATGAATACCTTGAGGCCTCTCCCAATATGCAAGTGCGATCCAAGATGCGATTGCGGTCTCGTTGATGAAATCAGAAGAGAACGGGACGTGGATCAACTGATAAGATTCCTCCAAGGATTGAGCGATGATTATAATAGCCTGAAGTCTAACGTTCTTGTTCTCGATCCATTGCCGGAAGTATACAAAGTCTACGTGATGGCGGAAAAGGTGGAACGGCAGATTGGCATGACTAACATGAACATGAGCAGTTTGGAAATCAGTCAAGCCAACGCTGTCCAGATGACTCAAATACCTGCAGAGGAAACTGTGGCTGCTGTCAACAATTACAATGGCAAAAGATACACAAATAATGGAGGTAACAAACCAAAATGTATTTTCTATGGAATGATGGGGCACACCATTGATAAATGCTACAAAAAGCATGGCTATCCCCCCGGTTGGGTGCCAGGCTTCAAATCCAAAATGAAGCAGCAAAACGCTGCGCCAGTGGTGAGCAACACGACTGATTTGGGAATCAGCAACGATCAGTTTCAGAAACTCATACTAGCTATGCAAAATCAGATGGGACTGCCTTCCAGCTCCAATACCACTGCAGCAATCTCATTGATTCCCAAGTTCACTGAGGAAGACAATGGAGGCAAGTACCCTTCCTCTCGCATTAATTTTCTTTCAATATGTGAGTCTACTTGGATATTAGATTCGGGTGCTACCCATCATATTGCTTGTTCCATTGAATATTTTGATGAATATTACACTGTTGAAGGAGAAGAAGTTAGTCTACCTACTGGAAAACGCATTGCTGTGAATCATAAAGGCAGTGTAAAGCTGGGGAACAATCTATGGCTGAGAGACGTTATGCATATCCCATCCTTCCAATTTAACATAGTATCAGTGAGCAAATTGCTTCAGGACACATCTTACAACTTGATATTTTCCTCTGGACAGTGTCTGATTTGGGGACCCCGTGGAGTGATGGTTGTCTTGGCTAAACAAGAGAAAGGACTGTATCTGATGAGGCCATCTCTGGAACCTGCTTCTTGTCATAAAAATCTTGTTATGCAATGTAACAAAATAGAAATATGGCACCAACGTTTGGGCCACTTTCCTATGAATAAACTGCATATGTTCAAAGAAATTCCCAGTTTAGCTTCTACTAATAAAGCTTGTGACGTGTGCCATTTAGCCAAACATAAACGTTCCCCCTTCCCTATAAGTACCACAACAACAAAAGCTTGTTTTGAACTCATCCATGTGGATATATGTGGGCCTTTCCCGGTATGCTCAATGAAAGGAGAGCAATATTTTCTGACTATAATGGACGACTATTCCCGTTTTACTTGGATACATCTAATGAAGAAGAAGTCAGAAGTTAGAGAGTTGATAAAGGGGTTTCACAGCTTTGCATACACACAAATTGGTTCTCTAATCAAGATAATTAGAAGTGACAATGGTTTAGAGTTTGACATGGCAGGTTTCTACAATGAAAAGGGGATCATTCATCAAAGGTCGTGTGTTAATACTCCACAACAGAATGCTGTGGTTGAAAGAAAGCACCAACATATACTCAATGTTGCTAGAACTCTTCGCTTTCAAGCTCACCTTCCTTTGGAGTTTTGGGGACAATGTGTGAGGCATGCTGTTTTCATTATTAACCGCCTTCCATCATCCGTAATTGAAGGAGCAAGTCCCTACCTCCGATTACATGGTAAAGAACCTGATCTCAATACTCTTAAAGTTTTTGGTTGTTTGTGTTTTGCTTCCACTTTGCCTCATTCAAGGAATAAGATGGAACCAAGAAGTAGAAACTGTATCTTTATCGGTATGCCAGCTGACATGAAGGGTTACATTCTATATGATTTACTTGACAAATCCATCTTTGTCTCACGAGATGTGGCGTTCTATGAGTTGGAATTTCCTTTATCTGAACAAGTCACAAAGTCAGCTGAGTTCACTCCCTCACTGCCAAACATTCCAACATCAACATTCTTGAACTATGGAAGCATGAATATTAGAGAACCAAATGCCAAACAGTGGGCCGATGTTAATGTCAATTATTCAGATACACATACTAGCCAGTCACAGTGCGAAACAACATCCAATGACTCCCAGGATATCCCTATTGATCAGACATCCCCTGGGGCTACATCTTATGAAACTCAAGAAGCTGTGGTGAATGATGTTGAAACAGCTAGTGCCACACCTCCGCTCCCTTTACGTCGTTCAAACAGAGATAGGCGTATACCCAACAAGCTCCAAGACTATTATTGTGATGTAGTTGCAAGGCAAGGATCATCTCCACATGTTCTTTCCAAAGTCATATCCTATGACAATTTGACAGACTCACACAAGGCCTTCACCATGTCTGTCACCTCCATAACAGAGCCCCGACCATATAATCAAGCTATTAAGCAAGAATGCTGGAAAGATGCCATGCAGACAGAAATTAAAGCCCTCCAGGATAATCATACTTGGCAGTTGACAGACTTGCCAAACGGAAAAACCCCAATAGGGTGCAAATGGGTTTACAAGGTCAAGCTTAAGGCAGATGGCACGATAGAACGATGCAAAGCCAGATTGGTAGCAAAGGGGTACACTCAACAATTGGGGGTGGATTACATCGAGACATTTTCCCCGGTGGCACGACTGACTACCATTCGAACTTTCCTAGCTGTGGCTGCATCGAAAGCTTGGCATATCCATCAATTGGACATCAACAACGCCTTCCTACATGGAGATTTAAATGAAGAGGTCTATATGGTTCTTCCTCCCGGCTTTCAAAGTGATAAGCCAAATCAAGTGTGCAAATTGTTAAGGTCACTTTATGGCCTCAAGCAAGCAAGTCGCCAATGGAATGCCAAGCTCACTACTGCCTTGTTATGTGAAGGTTTTAAACAGTCCAATGCTGATCCATTTCTGTTCACCAAAGGCACTGGCAATAACTTCATCTCCCTCCAAGTTTACGTTGATGATATTTTAGTATCCAGCAGTAACTTGGTTCTCATCCAGAAGCTGAAACATTTTCTTAATGAAGCCTCCAAGATAAAGGACCTTGGTGTTCTTAGTTACTTCTTGGGCATTGAAGCAAAATTTAGCAGTACCGGATTGAATTTGTGTCAAAGGAAGTATGCCCTTGACATTCTTAGTGATGCAGGATTTCTTGATTGCAAACCTGTAAATACACCAATGGTTCCAGGGTCTCAATTGCTACGGGAAGACGACACAACTCTAAGTGATCCGAGCAGCTACCGCAGACTAATAGGCAGATTGCTGTATCTTACGGCTACTAGGCCGGACATCACTTACGCCATTCATCAACTCAGCCAGTTCGTCAGCCAACCTACTGATAAACACATGGCTGCTGCACATCGCATACTTCGCTACATCAAAGGATCTCCCGGCCAAGGGCTATTTTACCCTGCTGAAAATATTCCCAAGCTGAAAGCATTCTTCGACTCAGACTGGGCTTCATGTGCCGATACCCGCAAGTCAGTCACTGGCTTTTGTGTTTTTCTTGGAAAATCCCTGATTTCATGGCGTTCAAAGAAACAAGCTACTGTATCAAAATCATCATCCGAGGCAGAGTACCGGGCTCTTGCCACCACTGCTTGTGAACTGCAATGGCTCACCTCCTTGCTTAAGGATTTTGGCATAGCCACGACTGATCCCGCTACTGTTTATTGCGACAACAAATCCACTATCGCCATTACAGAGAACCAAACACATAGATATCGACTGCCATATTATACGTGAGAGAATTACTCAAGGGTTGATTAAGTTGCTATCCGTTTCCACCATTAACCAAACTGCTGACGGTTTTACTAAGCCCCTGCCTAACTCCCAGTTTGAATCTTTTGTGTCTAAGCTGGGTGTACAGGACCTACACACTCCAGCTTCCGGGGGGGGGGGGGGGGGTATTAAGGGAAGAAGAGTAGAAGGACTTTTTTGTATTTTCCTTTCTCTATTTGTTGTAACTGCCACTAGTATATAAGGTGGCAGTTTCCTCTTCTTCTGTATCAATTTCATACACTCACGTACCATAGCAGTAAGATGAAAGTTTCCCGCTTGTTTTTCTTTGAGTGAAATCTCTTATCCGATAATATTCAAGTTCTAGAGGAGAATGCAGCCAAGAATGCCAAGTTTTCACTAGCTAGATACTCAGTAATAATTAATAACCTCATATCGAATGCAACCAAAAGCAATTCAGGAGAAACAACATCTGTTCCAGGGGATGCCTCCTCAATTGGACAATTTCATTCCAAGAAGCTCAAAAGAAATGTGGATCATAATTTAATTTATAAATTATAACCAATCACAAATTAAAATATACTCATATTGATAGAGTATCAACAATATAATTCATAATAATAAAGATTTTTTTTAAACAAACAAAAGCTTTATTGACGACGAATAACCCGACGGGAGGCAAAGCCTCTAAGACCATAACATTAGGGCCAGTTTGGCTTTTACAGGTAAGGTATCAAAAGAGCAAAACATCCTTGAAGAGCTAAAGCTAAGTCCAGCCGTTGCAAGAGCATCAGCAACTTGATTGGCCTCCCGATAAATGTGCCTAATCGACAATCCCCACAAACTTAGGCAAGAGCGAACGAAGAAGATGGCATCCTTAATCTTCCACGGGATCCTCGTTGTCCCCGACGAAACCAAGCTGGCGAGGGCAAGGGAGTCTACCTCCACCATGAAAGGCCTTCTGGCCAATGTATCACACCACTGGATGGAAAACTGCAGTGACAATGCCTCAGCTTCCAAAGCCGACGACGCATCAAAATGAAAGCACAGCCCCACTGTTATCTGCCCGCGAGAATCTCTTATACAAGCGCCCCTTGCTGCACTACTCTCTGAGAAAACAGTGTCCGTATTTAGTTTCAATCTCCCGGTTGGTGGCGCGAGCCATTTGATCCAAATCGTCACCTTTCGCGGAGCACTGCTAGAAATCAGCAATTTTCCGACCATCACAAAGTGGTCGAAAATAGCCAAAATCGGGTCGAAAACCTCTGTTCCGACCACTTTTTGAATCTGCAAAAACGCTTGTCGAAACCGACAACTAAAAAGATCGGTCGGAAAGTTTTGTCGCATGGGAAAGTTGGCTGGTTGGGATTTCTGACCACCAGGTGGTCGGAAAAATTACTACGCGTATATACGCGTTGTCAGTTTACCGACCACCATGTGGTCTGAAATGCCAGCCACCAAGTGAAAAAATAATTTTGAAAATTAATTTAAAAAAAAAAAATATTTTGCTGCTCAATTAATTTAATACATATTATCTATCCTACAATAGTAATTTTATAACAATGTAATATTCCAAAAACTAGCAATTTTAATTGCATGTTCACAATTCAAAAAGTAATAGCTACTTTACGTTTCAAAAAGTAGTAGCTACTTACAATTCCAAATATACATTAACATCACAAGTTCTAACCCTTAGTCAAGATTATCTAACCCAACACCACTACTTTGATTGCTATTTAGAAGGACATTTCCTATTTTAAGACATCAAACTGCCAGTGAGACCAAATTTCAGAATATAACAATACATAAGTAGTTGAGGCATTCCTACTCCTGGGTGATTAAGGCATTCTAACTAGTTGGGATCAGCATTCCTACTCCTTCTAGTGTTGTAAAATGTGAATTCTCTCTTTCGATTTGAAACGCACCATATATCTAGTTGACTACTCCACTCTGTAATCATCACAGGTGGTTCATTGATGGTGCTCCTAAGTCCTACCCTAGTCAACTTTGAGGTGCAATGAATTTTCTATTCTGCAGCAGAATTTTATATGAAACTCTGAAAGCAACATTATTAGTATCTGAGGTTGTGGCTGATATCATGCAGCTAGAGAGTGAATGTCAAGAATATAATGTACAAGATATTTACTCTAGTGACAATCCAGAAGATTTGTCCAATCCATTTCTTCAAATTTTGAAATACATTTTATCATGTAGAACTTGAAGATTGTTATCTTCAGGGGGAGACAGGAAGTACATTTACTCGAATCAATCCGGAAGATTAGACGTAAAATCCTGAATATTAAGTCATAAAAGACTAACAGTTGCACACTATTTGCAACACATAAATTCATAAATATCATGTACTCTTTTCCTCACTAGTTTTCTCCCATTGGGTTTTTCTAGTGTGATTTTTAGCGAGGCATGAGTATGATATAATGATATAAATGGGGAAATGTTGCAAAATAATTGCTTCAGTATACAAACCCCAAAATCCTGAAGATTATGCCTTGAAGGCTTATGTTGTACTCTTTTTTCCTTAATTAAGTTTTCCCCCATAGAGTTTTCTTAAGTTAAGGTTTTTAATGAGGCAATCAGTACAATATATGATTTTACAAATATTATGTATTCTTTTCTTCAACTAGGTTTTTCCCATGTGGTTTTCCTAGTGAAGTTTTTAATGAGGCATGAATGTATTAAAATATGCTATCCATATACCTTGTGCTCTTTTCTTGTTTAGGTTTTTCCCATAGGGTTTTCCTAGCAAGTTTTTAATGAGCCAAAATCATGATATAATAATGTCCAAGGGGGAGTGTTATAAATATAGTTAAGTGTAGACAGTATTAGTTGATTATGTAACTGATGTATCGGTCGCATTTATATCTACCATCATTACCTTCCGTTACAAATGTATATTATATATATGTATTGTTGTAATATGTAATGAGATGACGAAGGAAAAGTTTCTCCCTCTTTTCTCTGTATTACTTTGAGCATTATGTCACAACAAAATAGATATTAAAATCATTAAAATTTTAAATATAAATTAAAAATCACTATCATCATTGTTGAATTTCTCATTATCATTGTTGGTTTTATGATTTTTGGGTCCAAGGAGGTCCAACACAACCGTAGTTGGTGGATTCACCGTAAAGATAAAGCTACTAAAAGAAAAATAACTTGCTATGGTTTAGTACTTTTATTTGTATTTTATGGCGACTCTCTGCCGGAAGAAGCTTGCTTTACATTCTCAAAGGAGGCCTATTTATAGGTACCTCCTTTCACTAGTTTAAATACAAACATTAAAGTGACATAAAGGGCCTATTAAGGTTAAGGGTCGTTGGGCTGCCGTTACTAGGCCTTCCCAACGGCTTAGTTGACCGAGCATTAAATGTGGTCCTTTAATGGTAACGGCTTCCTACTGGACCGACCCTTGTCTTGTCCCGACCGTCTGCTCGCGCCGACTCCCTAGACTCGCCCCTCGCTCGGCCGTATTCTTCTCTAGGCCTCCTCATGGTCCATGACGGTTATTCCCTTATTCCCTTTGTTGGGGCCAGTCTATGTGGGCCCAATCTTCTCTCTTCATAATCAAGCCCTAAGCCCATTGGGTCTACACCCCATCAATCATCTTCATCATCAAGATCTTCACTATCATTTTTTACAGAACCATCATTGTCATCTCCTTCAATTTCTTCACTACCGTATACTTCTGAATCTTCAATTTGGACATCTTGGTCAGACCATTGATTTTCGTTTTGTGATAATTCGACTTCATTCATTTATTTGTAATAGTTCGTGCACTAACTCTTGCATGTCATCTTGAATAGTTTGATGACATCCATATGTAGGCAATGGTTTGTTATCATGTTGATATTTGTAATTACTAATTAGAGCTATAGGCACTGTCAATAGCTCCTCTAGGGCGTACATTCAATATTACCCACTAATTCACTTTCTCTCTTATACCTTGTGGGTATGGAATATAACACACCTAACATGCACTTTGTGCAATGATAAAAAGATCATACTTCCTATATCGTTTATTGTAGTGCACCTCAACGATACCGTATTCAGAATTGAATCGTGACCCAATATTAGGTGTTGGGTCAAACCACTCACACGTAAAGAGAGCAACCTTTTTAATTGGAACATTTGTATACTCAACCTCAACAACCTCTTGCAACGTATCAACAAAATTTGATTCAAACTGTGCTAAACCACTGCCCTTAATAGCACTCCATAGTTAGAAGTTGACTTTTTATGACAATATGGTTCAGTCTAAAATACTTGAACCCATTAACAACATATAAAGTGTATGTGCTAACCTCCATTAGGAGTGGGGTAATATAAAGGAATTTCCGACCACCAATAAGTGGTCGGAAAAAAGTCAATTTTTAAAATAATATCGCAGGGAATTTCCGACCACCTACTGATGTGGTCCGAAATTTTCGACCACATAACGAAGGTGGTCGGAAATTTTTGACCACATTAGGTGGTCGCGAATTATTCCGGACAAGGTTTAAAAAATTTTACTGTAATAAAATTACCGACCACCGTTGTCTGTGGTCAGAATTTTGCGACCACTATGGGAAGTGGTCGGAAATTTCCGACCACTTTCCGACGACTCTAGCGCTCGACGAAAAAAGAAAAAAAAAATCCAATTTTGCGACGATATTTTGTGGTGGTCGGAAACTTGCTGATTTCCAGCAGTGGAGGTGCAGCAAACCTCACCACCAGGCCAGCCAGTATGAGAAAGGCATCATGGGGCCCCTTGCAGCGAGTAGGCAGAGAGAGGGAAATCAATAGCGATTCGCATTTGATTTTGACAATAGCGCGCGCCCACCGGTGAGAATGACGTGTCTTCATAGATACATTCGTTATACGATCTCCACAAAAACTAGAGGATTAAGCACGGGACTAGGCGCGCAAAATCCTCCATCGCCGATCCCGGAGCCGCTAACAGCCACCACGCATGGCATTCAGTCTGAATCGAGCTTACATAGGTGCTAGGCAAGCCAAATATTCCGCCAATTTGCTTCCACCTCCTGAACTCTGATGCAGCTATAAAGGCAGTGGTCAAGGGTCGCAGAAGCACAGAGACAGAGCGGACAGATATAGGGTAGGCAGATTCCGAAACACTGGATGACATTTGGAAATGGCAGCAGCCGTCGTAGCATCCTCCACATGAATATGGAAATTTTCGAAGGCAGACCGCCACCCCAAATGCAAGAGGAAGATAGATTGTGTCCTGCTTTTGGCTGAAAGGAGTTGTAAGCCGACGAGAAAGTGAAGTGGTCGTAGTGTGATAGCGACCAGACCATGGATCCCGAAGAATTAACCGCAACGTTGTCGTCGACAAAGTCTTTCATTTGTTGCATATGTCTCCGTACGTAATCGAGGCAGCAGCCTGGCTATGACCCTTAGGATAGCTAGCACACATATATTCACTCCACAACAAGCCCCCCTGCAACAAGTTAAAATAAATTTGCAGAAAAGGCTAGCTGTATAGAAGCCAGAGATCGGACCCCCAATCCATACGTCCTCATCGACGGGAAAGCAAACTTTGTCCCTCGCTGCCAAATGCCTCTTCTGTTGGCCATTCGTTGTCCCCCATAGAAACTTGGCAAATTTGGATTCAAGGGCCTTTTCTGTGTGACGAGGTAAAAGGACCGAAGCCACAGTGTATAAGGGAATCATTGATAAGACGTGCTTGATGAGAGTTAGTCGGCCTTCCAAAGAGAGCAATTTGCGATGCCAACTTAGCAATTTACTATAATATTCATTTATTATATTTATTCTCAATATAATAAATGTTATCTAGTTAGTTATACATATTATATTTGTGAATTATTGCTATCATTATGGAATAGTGATGATGGAAGTTATGTAAACTTCAGTAATAAAAGTGTGGCCGCTTCAAACAAGTTTGGACTTTACTTATTACATGTTCATGAGTATATATTAGACATTTTTTTTTTTAATTTCAAAAGTTCTAGACCTATCAAAGGAAATTAGTAATTTTTTAAGATAGTGTGTTTCAGAGACCAAAAGGTTTTAATATAATAAGTGTTGCATTATTTCCTTCAAGTCTCATGTCATTTATACGAGAATAAATTTAAACATCCAAAAGATGGTTAATTTGGGGGCAATAATATTGTACCTTATCCATATTGGGGACAAGATCTTGCAACTTCTTTAGCTAGCCACTTATCCTGGTTCTTCTCTCCTGCATATAACATAGGATATATTTATAACCCAATCAAATTAAAATATGAATTTATATTCTACTTATTAAGCAGGTATATATTAAAAATTTAAAAGGCTTTAAAATGTAACCTTAAATACACTTTTGAGCCTATTTAATTTGAGCCTATTTAGGACCTACTTTGAAGCCTTTTTAAAAGTCTATTTATTAAATAGACTTTTATAAAGGCTTCAGGCCAGGCCCTGGCCAACTACAGGCTCAGGCTTGAGCCTAAAAAAAACTACATACAGGCTCAGGTCCATGCCCAGGCCCATGCCTAATTTTCTAAAGCCTAGCGCGGCCTGATTTTCTAAATCCCGGCTCGGCCTGCCCTATTTCCACCCCTACTTCCCGCCATCACCTCACGACTGCACATCGTGGTTACCAGAACTCACAACCGGTCGCGGCTGACCCCCCAAGGGTACCAACCACGGCTCCCCAATAGCCCTGGCCCCCTGAACAGTACCTGCCCTGAGGTCATCACCAGATGGAAGTTGATCAATTGGAATAGGAGCCTCCCTCGCCTTAATGCAAAACTTATATGGGTGTCCCATCAAACCGTAGTAGAAGCAAAAGGTGTGAAGCCTTTCATACTTAAAATTCACCCAGCAGCTGAACTTATCCCTTTTAAAAAACTTCATGCGACGTTTAATCGGTCGTGCTATAGGGATAGTGACACGGACAGGATAAAACGACCGCCACAGAGCACTGGTGAATTAGTTAATTTTTCTAAAAGTCAAATCTTATTAATCTCTAGATATTATAGTTTTTTCTTCCCTAACATCCAAACACATAAGGCCTATTTGGTAAATGGTAGATCTGATAAAATTTTGACAAATCCACTATTTATGTCAAAACATCGTAAATATCGTTTGGTAACCCAACGGTTTGGAGCAGGAACGGCAATTTATATCCTACACCACGGCGCGCGTTGCACTGTGCGCCCAGATGCAAAACGACGTCGTTTTATTTATTTATTTTTTTTTTTGAAATTTCCGGCCCCAGTGAATGGCAGTTATTTTTTCTTTAAAAAAAACCCCTATTCAAAAATGTACATAATGTTATACTAGAATACACATAATTGTATACATGAATGTACATAATTATAATAACAAAATATACATACTCTTTTTAAAAGATAATACACATAATCTAACATAATACATAATAAACATAAACTTTTAACATAATACACATCAACTCTTAACATAATACACACAAATTTTCTAATTCGGATGTACATAAATGTATAAAAAGAAGGTACATAATTGTATAAAAAATGTACATAACTGTATGAACAAATATACATAATTGTATGAACAAATACACATAATTGTGTGAACAAATACACATAATCACAGCAACTTCCTATCGCGCCTCCCAAAACGACCCCAAAACGACGCCGTTTTGGGAGGCGCGCGGCGCACAGTGCTACGCGCGCCGTGGTGTAGGATTTTATTTTATATACACTATAATTTCATTAAAACACAACTACATGATCATTTCAATATAATTACAGCTTCATTGTACAATATACACTCAAATATGTGAAATGTTATTCAGTTTTATTTTATATATACTGTAGTTTCATTTCACCACAACTACAGTATCATTTTGATAATATAAAAATAATACGTGAGACAATATCGATTTAGACACACTGCAGTGTCTGACACGCGATGTATGATTGATCATGCACCAAGGTGCACGATATAACGACCCCCTCAACGCTTGGACATCCGATGTGTTGACTAAGTAGATAATTGTGAATCCTTGAACCTCCTTATATAGCAATAGTTATGCTGTGCAACCGAATGTACCATGCGCATGGTGCATACGATGCAAAACGGGACGTCGTTTTGACTAAAAACGCGCGTCCCACTTAAAAAAATAATTTCAGGTTCGATTCTCGGCAATAGCATTATTGTGGATATATAGTTATGAATTTGTGGATATATAATTATGAATTTATGGATATTTAGTTCATTCATTGTGGATATTTAGTTCATTCATTGTAGATATTTACTTCATTCATTCACTGTGGATATATAGTTATGAATTTATGGATATTTAGTTCATTCATTGTGGATATTTAGTTCATTCATTGTAGATATTTACTTCATTCATTTACTGTGGATATTTAGTTCATTCATTGTGGATTTTTACTTCATTCATTTACTGTGGATATATAGTTATGAATTTGTGGATATATAGTTATGAATTTATGGATATATAGTTATGAATTTATGGATATATAGTTATGAATTTATAGATATATAAAAATGCTATTGCCGGGAATCGAACCTGATTTCTTCTTTAGGTGGGACGCGCGTTTTTTAACCAAAACAACGTCGTTTTGCATCGAATGCACCATGCGCATGGTGCATTCGGTTGCACAGCATAATTTGAGCTTATATAGGGAGCCTCAAGGCTCCGATTCTTATTTTTCCATTGTGTGAAAAAAGTGGGTAACTAACCTTTATTCTTTTAAAAAGAAAATTCGTTAATAATAATAATAATAATAATAATAATAATAATAATTATTATTATTATTATTATTATTATTATAAGTGATCAATTTACAAGTTATCAACTAGTCAATTAAACTCATTAACTTAATTAGCTAACAATTATTTATCAAACACCCTAATGTTTCACTGATATATGCTTGAAGCATAAACCGCATAAATAAATGCTAACTACTACATGAATAACTCAACAATAATTCAAATAAATGGAACGTAACAAGTCAAAGCAGTGAACTACTCTTATTTCATAAAACATTAAGACTCATATTTATAATCTACTGCAATTCAAGTTATAAGATGGGATACTAATTAATCATTATCCATACCTCTATCGACCTTCTTGATCCGAAATTGTCAACTCATTGGAGCACGATTTATCAAACTCAACTGTATTAGAGTTGAGTGAAGTGTGTGTCCTTGCAACGAAAGCTGGTTGATTTGGCTTTGGAAGAGCCGTATTTTCATTGCTAAGCATTAAAAGTACATTGGACATGTTTGGACGTTTATTTGGATCTTCTTCTACACATAACAGTCCAACATTTATGCACTTTAACACTTCATCTTCATTACATGATTGTACCACTGATTCATCTACCAAATCCATTGCTTTTCCCTTATTCCACAAGTTCCATACCTAAATTAAAATAAAATATTAAAAAAAAAAAAGAATAAAATGCAAATGTAGTATAAGTACGATAAAACTTAGTACTAATGAACTGGAGTTTTTGAGTTTGAGTACTTACATAACCTAAAAGGTTGGAGACTTCTTCGTGCTCATAAAATGCACTATTGTTCTTTCCAGTAATAATTTCCAGCATAACCACTCCAAAGTTAAATACATCTGATTTTATCGAAAATAAACCGTCTAATGCATATTCTGGAGGCATATATCCACTGTTTTGTGCGTAAACGATTAGAAAAGGTTGAATTAATCATATTGTTTGAAATGAAACACACAAAGACATTAAGATGAATTCTAACAATGCATGGTTTATGATATACTTACTAGGTGCCAACAATCTTTTTAGTGTTTGCTTCTATCGTTTTTCCTTCGACAATCCTAGCCAAGCCAAAATCTGAAATCTTAGGCATCAAGTCTTCATCTAACAAAATGTTATTCGTTTTCAAGTCTCTATGGATAATCCTTAGTCTTGAATCATGGTGAAGATAAACGAGTGCTCGAATAATTCCCAATATGATGTCAAGTCTCTTGTTCCAATTCAATAACATACGACGTGTTTGATCTTCAATTGGTTTGTGAAAAAAACAATTAATAAAAGAAAGTAATTAAGATATGACAATCAAAATAATTGCATAGATATGATGAACTTACCGAATAGGAAGGTGTCCAGACTTTTATTTGGCATATATTCATATATTAAGATCTTTTCTTTTGCTTGCATACAGTAACCTAAAAGTTTAACCAGATTTCTATGTTGAAGCTTTGCAATTAGTAGCAATTCATTCTTAAATTCCTTCATGCCCTGGTTAGAATGACTTCCCATTCTTTTTACTGCTATCTCTTGCCCTCCTGGAAATTTTCCCTGCAAATGAGTAAAATTTTGTAACTTGTTTATTAAACTATACAAAATATCCACAAGAATATATATTGGCCCTGATTGGTAACATAGTTAGCTTATCAGCGAATTATGATTTATTTGACCACTTAGTTATTTGACTTAGTTAAACGACTAATTGCTCCAAAACGTTAAAATTTTAAAAACTACTCTAAGTAACTTTTTCGATTCGCGTTTTTAGAAAGTCATTTTGCATGTAATCAGCTATCAGCTAATAGTCAATTTACCAAACATCTTTTTATAATCAGCTAATGTTATCAACTAGTCAAATTCACTAACTCAATCAGCTAATAACTATTTACCAAACACCCCATTATCAAATGTAAAACATTGTTGAGGTAAAAATAACCTTATAAACTGGACCGAACCCTCCTTTTCCAAGTTTATTTGATTCGGAAAAATGGTCTGTTGCTGCCAATATGCTCTCGAAACTAAAGAGTTGTACATCAATTCCTTCATCATCATCTTCACCTATCATTAGATCATCAATGGCTCCCGTTCCATCTCCCATCCCACTTTCTGAAATGAAGAATGAATGTGAGGAATGGACTGAGCTATATATTATGTGTACCAATTAAGAACCCAAAGGTGTTACATACCTGCGTTTTGTAATTTTGCCCTCTTTGTTTTAAAATAATAAACAAAGGCAAGACTGCATACTACAGTTGCTGCAACTACTGCACTAGGTACAATAACTTTGACCTTTCCTGATAGCCCTTTTGAATTTTTATCTGTTAAAATTGATGTCCATGCACAAAAAGTATTGATTACAAACAACTTAAAAGATGAGAAATGAAACTAATATATAGGGAAAACAACATTTTTTGCCATTGAATTTGTTTCACTTTTGAAAATTAAGTCGCTAGGAATTTATTTAAACAAATTTAGCTCATTAAGTGTTTATAATGTTGCATTTTCAGTCCATGATGTTTTATGATTATCAAACTTCACTGCCAATATCTTTTTTATGAGGTTATTTTTGTCATTCAGAATCAATATCCATGATTAAAGTTTCATTATATTCTCTCAACTTGAATGTCATTTAATTTTTAACAACGTATATTGGTTTAAATGATAAAAATAACCTCATATGTTAATGGAGTTTGACAATTATGTAACACTAAGGACTAAATGTGTAATATTATAAACAATTAATATAAGGTAGGTGCTAAATTTGTTTAAATTAACTTAAATGGACGAAACTTTCAATTTAGGGCTAAAAATGTGGTTTTACGGATCCCAAATTAAAATAAGAAATAGGGAAAAATGTCAAATAAGCCCCTAAACTTTACTCAAAAAAAATCAACTAGGCTCTTAAATTTTTAGAAGTTGCAATTAAACCCAAAAACATGCTATTTTGGAGCAATGAAACCCACTTACTTGTTGGTGACCTAAAACTGCAGGTCAATTAGGGTTCCAGCCAACTCTGACGAACCTCCGACAAAATTCCGGCAAGCTAGTTCAAAAACCAGTGACCGGCAACTGTCCGTAACGGTCGCCGGTCACGTTCTGCCGGAGAAGGTGGCCAAGATGCCTTCTCTGGCTGTGGAGAAGGCGACCAAGTTAGTTGCCTTCTCCTGCAGAACGAGACCGGTGATGGTTACGATCGCTGGTTTTTGACCTAGCTGGTCGGAATTTGGTCGGACGTTTGCCGAATGTTCGACAGAGTTGGCTGGAACCTTAATTGACTTGCAATTACAGGTCACCAACAGGTAAGTGGGTTTCATTGCTCCAAAATAACATGTTTGTTGGTTTAATTGCAACTTCTAAAAGTTTAAAGGCCTAATTGACTTTTTGGATAAAGTTTAGGGGTTTATTTAACGATCCCCTAAGAAATAATTACCTTTGACATTTGAAAATTTATAGGAAGCAAGTCTGATGTAGATTGTGTTCCCGCCAGCATCTTGTTGTTTCAAATTGAAGAGTTCTCCCACCCAAAACGAACAGCTATAGGTGTCATCATGGTAAGCATAAGCAGTGCAAGAACAATTGTTGAGACAAGCAGATTTGCATCCTGCGCCACTCCCAACTGTCACATTTTGAGGATGCCTAGGTAACAACATATTGGGATACTCTTTGAACTTATCCTCTTCTTCTTCCAAGTTGGTTATCCTTACACATCCACCATTAAAGTAGTTTTGCCCCCAATCTCTCTCCGATCTCGGCTTGAAACCCTGCAAACAAGTACAAAAAGTTGACGCGTTCTGATTGCAGATGCCAAACGGCCCGCAATACGCGTAGATATCGCATTGCTGTACGGGTTGGGTATAGAACAACTGCCAGTCCTTGGTGGTGTTCATCCATGCGAAATGTTTCACTTGCCCATCTTTGTCAACGACGTGTCTAGATATGAATGAGGGGATTTTAATGTTGTATATAAAGTATGTCTCGTTGTCGTTGTTGACAAAGGTGGAATTGAGCAGAGTAGTCCCGAGGTCACGAGGCAAGTTTTGAAATTGATGGGTGGTGTTCACAAAGGGTCCACTGTTCCAATATTCCTCGGTGCCGTTCCACCTCTGAAATGATGCAATGGCGTCCCTGGCAAAACTATACAACCCTGGCGATGGATCTTCCGAACTCTTCCACGATGTGTAAACCTAAAACGAAATCAAATTCACGTTAACAAACTTCAATTCCTAAAACTTAACGGTATATATATATAGGGTTGCATTCAAATACAAACTCCCTTAAAATACAAACCTCTCTTAAAATACAAACCTCTCTTAAAATACAAACTTGAGATCGTGCACACATTAACATACTTACATGCACACAGGGCGCTCTGCCACCAATTTCTGAGATTAGCTCGTGCACACATTAACATACTTACATGCACACAGCGCGTAGGAGGAAAAATCACAACCATCCATCAAAGCTCGTGCACATATTAACATACTTACATGCACACTGGGCACACTGCCAACAATATCTGAGATTAGCTCGTGCACACATTAACATACTTACATGCACACAGTTTGTATTTTAAGGGGGTTTGTATTTGAAAATAATCCTATATATATATATATATATATATGAAAAAGTTCAAATGCGGCGATGTCCTTAGGTGCGGCGGAATTTCAAAATACACCAATAGCGTTAACAACATACACAAAAAGTGTAAGGGAAACACACCACAATGAAATGTAAAAAACACCAAAAAATACACAACAGACCCAAAAAAATACAACATATAACTCACCACACCTCAATGGTGTATTTTCGAACACTGTATGGTGTTTTTTACTCACACCTAATGGTGTATTTTTGGTGATGCATATCTAAATTGTGTGTTTTTGTGGTGCATTTTCTTAACGTTGATGGTGTATATTTGTTGAACTATTGGTGACGCCGTACCGCCGCACCTAAGGACATCGCCGCACTTGAACCTTACTCTATATATATATATATATATATATATATATATATATATATATATATATATATATATATATATATATATATATTTACCCGCTTCTTTTTTCAACGTGCATGCATCGATAAAGACTCATTCTGTCTTCTCATCTCCATTTGGCAAATTATATCATGTGTTTGTACTTAATATACTATATATATTGATGGATTTAATTAACCCGGGGTAGACCCGAATCAATAAATCCGGATAAGAATGTGATATAATAAATAATAAACGAAATATAGAACGATGTCGTAAAGGTCGCTGGGGACCATATATTATATTAATTGCCGTAGTATTTGGCTATTACAAAGATCCGATAGGACAAAGTGTGTAATAAGTGTAGAATATGTAATGAATCGCCCTTTGTTAGGACAAGGAGGGGTGTTTTTATACAAGCTAACCCCCCAACCGCCTCCCCCTAAATCGGGGGGTGGTTAGATCTCACTTTGACCGGGCCCGGGCGGACCGGGTCGGGTCGGGTCCCGAGCTCGGGTGGTGCCGAGCTCGGGTAGGACCGAGCTCCACGTAGGTCGGCTCGGGTCGGGGCACCTCCATGGTGCTCCGGGTCCGTGTTGGTCTTGGGCACCTCCATGGTGCTCCGGGTCTGCGTTGCTCTTGGGCACCTCCATGGTGCCCCGGGTCCGTGTTGCTCTTGGGCACCTCCGTGGTGCCCCGGGTCCGCGTTGCTCTCGGGCACCTCCATGGTGCTACGGGTCCGTGTTGCTCTTGGGCACCTCCGTGGTGCCCCGGGTCCGTGTTGCTCTTGGGCTCCACCATGGTGCCCCTGGTCCATGTTGCTACCCCGGGTCGGGTCGTGGGTATAATATATCCATCATGAGTCCCCCACTCTCTTCGTTGCGAGTAGGAGTGAACGAATGAGAGTAAATATCCGGACCCGACCTCCATGTGCGAATGTAGCCGATCTCACCATGGCCGGGGTGCCTTGTGCCGAGGCGTCTTGAGTCGAGGTATCTCGAGCCGAGGTGTCCTTCGCCGAGGTGCCTTGTGCCGAGGTGTCTTAGGTCGAGGTGAGACTTCTTGGGTCGAGGTGAGACGTCTTGGGCCGCTCCACCTCCTTGCTCTGCTCCCCCCGGGTCGGTTTGCTTCGCGCTCCGACCTTCCTCACGCACGTGGCCCGAGCTCAAAGTAGCCGACCTTGTTCTCTCTTGGTGATGTACTAGACATGGATGTTTTTTGAATATCTTGAATGAACAATTGGCTCCTTTGCTTTGGTGACGTGATGGTTGCCACATTTTACTTGCTACTGCCCTCCTTTGAAATACCTGGTTTTTTTTTTTTTTTTTTTGGCCACCCCGGAACCAGCCGAGGGGGACCTCGGCACCAGCCGAGGTGGGCCTCGGCAGCTTGCCGAGGTCGACCTCGGCAGCGTGCCGAGCTGGGGGCTTAAGCCTAATTTATTATTATTATTATTATTATTATTTTTTGCCATGTGTTAGCCTCTTCGACAAAGTCCTATGAGACTATGTCATCGGGCTCTCCCTTCGGGGTTGGTACGCGAGGCCGGACCTCGTGCCCCCTTAGGGTACGCTAGCCTCTCGGGCTAAGTCCTTCCGGACTACGCCACCGGGCTCTTCCGTCGGGGTTTGTACGCGAGGTCGGACCTCGTGCCCCCTTAGGGTGCGCCAAACCGCTTGGGCCCAGTCCTGTCGGACCAAACCACCGGGCTCCTCCGTTGGGGTTTGTACGCGAGGTTAGACCTCGTGCCCCCTTAGGGTGCGCGTTAGCTGCTCGGGCACAGTCCATCAGGACTGTGCCACCGGGCTTTTCCGTCTGGGTTGGTACGCGTGGTCGGCCCTCGTGCCCCCTTAGGGTGCGCGTTAGCTGCCCGGGCACAGTCCGACAGGACTGTGCCACCGGGCTCTTCCGTCGGGGTTGGTACGCGAGGTCGGCCCTCGTGCCCCCTTAGGGTGCGTCCTCCGTCGGGGTTGGTACGCGAGGCCGGACCTCGTGCCCCCTTAGGGTCCGCGGGGGGGGGGGGGGGGGGGGGGGAGGGAAGACATGAGTGAGCACTCGTTCCCCCCTGTTTCACGATTTTTTCCTTTGTAACAAAAAGTCTGCGCACAATGTATTTCGTAACATGGGATTTTATTCCGACTACTGTCGCTCACTAAGACATTATTGGGGGAGGGAAATGGTCCTCCTCCTAGAATAGCAACGCCAAGACCCACCTCTCACGTGGTAGGTCTACTTGTAAAATTTCAGCAGGTGCTCTGAGTTCCAAACCCTGGCTATCATCTTTCCTTTGGGAGTTTTGAGCTTGTAGCTGCCCGGGCGGACCACGGCTGCTATAATGTACGGGCCCTACCAATTAGCGGCAAACTTTCCTCCGGCTTGGGGCTGGCTCGCCTCCCTTCTCCTGAGCACATAGTCACCTACTTGGAAATAGCAGGGTCGGACCCGCTTATCGTGGTATGCCTTGGTCTGCCTCTGGTAGTTTTCAGCTCGAATCGCGGCTGCTTCGCGCCTGTCATCAATCAGGTGGAGGTCAATTCTATGGAGCTCCTCGTTCGTGTCAGGGTCGTAGTCCTCCTCCCGCCGGGAAGGTATGACCACCTCCGCTGGAGCTCGGGCTTCGAAACCGTAGGCTAAGGAAAAGGGTGTCTCCCCAGTAGCCCTCCGGGGGGTGGTGCGGTAGGCCCAAAGAATGGCGTCGAGCTCCTCCACCCACGCTCCCCTCGCGGATTCCAGTTTCATTTTCAGACCGCCCACAATGGTGCGGTTGGCATTTTCCACCTGGCCATTTGCTTGGGGGTATCACACGGCTACCCGGCTGTGAGTAATGTGCCATTCTGCACAGAACCCCTCGAACTCTTGCCCCTCGAATTGGCATCCCTTGTCGGTGATGAGTTGCATCGGGACCCCAAAACGACACAAAATGCTTTTTGTACACAAAGTGCTTGCAACGGGCACTTGTTATGGTTGCCAGCGGTTTCGCCTCTACCCACTTGGTGAAGTAGTCCACTGCTACTATGAGGTACTTCCTTTTTCCCGACCCCATGGGTAGAGCTCCCACTAGGTCCACTCCCCACCTGGAGAAGGGGATGACCGAGCTGATGGGGGTGTAGCTCGTGGCTGGCCGGCCGGGGGTGACTTGGAAGTGTTGGCAGGTCTCGCAACCCCGGGCATAGTCGGCGCACTCCTTGGCCATTTTGGGCCAAAAGTACCCCTGTAAGATGGCCCTCCGGGACATGGCGAAGGCCCCCTGGTGGGCTGAACAGGTCCCTTTGTGGATTTCTTCCATGACTGACCTGGCTTCGTCTGGGTACAAGCAGCGCAGCAAGGCGCCGTTATAGGACCTCTTGTAGAGTGTGTCCCCCATGACCACGTACGTGGGGGCTCGCCGTTTCACCAGCTTGGCGTCGACCTCGTCGGGAGGTAGCGTGTCTGTCTTCTTGTACTCCTTGAGGTGGTCCAACCAGCAGGGAGGTCGAATTTGCACGGGTAGGACCGGGTAGGCGTCCAGGCTCGACCTCTTGAAATCTTCAATTCGGGCTATTTTTGAGATATGTTCCGGGGCCCCTTGGGCGAGCTTGGATAACATGTCAGCATCTGTGTTCTGGTCTCGGGGTACCTGTAGGACCTCATAATTGATCAGCTGCCCCAGTAGCTGGAGCACCACGTCCCGATACCTCCTCATTCTTTCATCACTTGCTTCAAATTCACATGTGATCTGTCCCACCACGAGCCTAGAGTCACATCGGATTTTGAGCTTCTCCACCCTCATATTTAGTGCGAGGCGGAGCCCTCCCAGGAGTGCTTCATACTCGGTCTCATTGTTGGATAATTTGAACGCGAAGCGGAGGGCGTAGTAGGCCCGAAACCCCTCCGGTGTTATGAGGACGACTCCACCTCTGCAGCTTTTGGTGCTGGAGGACTCGTCCGTTGAGAGGGTCCACCACTCCTCGTCTTCATCCCTGACCCGCTCCGTTGCCTCCCGGGCAGTGCACTCGACTATAAAGTCAGTCAGCGACTGCCCCTTGATGGCGGGTCGGGGCTTGAACTGGATGTCGAACTGGCTTAGCCGCATGGCCCACCTGACCAGCCTGCTTGCCGACCCCGAGGCCCTCAGTACTACGTCTAGCGGCTGGTTGGTGAGGACCTGCACGGGGTGGGCCTGGAAGTAGTGGTTCAGCTTCTTTGCCGTCGCATTTACTGCAAAAATGGCCTTTTCCACGGGTGTGTACTTGATCTCTGCTCCCCGTAGAGCTCGGCTCGTGTAATATACGGGCCGCTGGACCCCCTCGTCGTCCCAGACCAGCACGGAGCTGACCACGGCCTGCGAGATGCCCAAGTACAAATATAGGACCTCTCCCTTAACGGGTTTGGCCAGGGGGGAGCGACATCAGGTACGTCTTGAGGTCTTCGAACGACTTCTGGCACTCGGACCATTCGAAGCCCTTAGTCTTTTTGAGGACTACAAAGAACGGCAAGGACTTCTCGGCCGACCTCGAAAGGAAACGGCCCAAGGCTGCCAATCGCCCGTTGAGGCGCTGGACCTCCCGGAGGGACCTCGGAGGTTCCATGTCCAGGATGGCCTTGACCTTGTCGGGGTTGGGCTCAATGCCCCTCTTCAAGACCATGTACCCCAAAAATTTCCCCCCGTGCACCCCGAAGGTGCACTTTTTGGGGTTCAACCGTAAATTGAAGCGTTGCATAATTGAAAATACCTCGGTAAGGTCATCTGTGTGGAGGTCGGCGTCGGTGCTCTTGACGATCATGTCGTCGACGTAGGCCTGGAAGTTGCGACCGAGGACCTGCTTGAACACCTTGGCCACCATTCGGGTGTAGGTGGCACCTGAATTTTTCAGTCCGAAAGCCATAACCTTGTAGCAATAGACCCCCTCTGGCGTGGTGAAGGCCGTCTTCTCCTCGTCAGCCTCTTCCATGAAAATTTGGTGGTACCCCCTGAACGCATCTAGGAAGCTCATAAGGGCGCAACCTGCAGTCTCATCCACCAGCTGATCGATGTTGGGGAGGGGAAAGTGGTCCATAGGGCAGGCCTTGTTGAGGTCGGTGTAGTCCACGCACATCCTCCAGGTGGGCGGTTTCAGGGCGAGGACTACGATGGCCAGCCAGGTGGGGTATATGACCTCCCTAACATGACCAATCTCCAGCAGTGTGTCAACCTCCTTTTTGACGAACTCCCTCCTCTCGGCGGAGAGGTACCTTTTGCGCTGCTGGATTGGCCTGACCGCGGGGTTGACGGCCAACTTGTGTGTGATCACGTCTCGGCTGAGGCCCGGCATGTCCTCGGGACCCCATGCAAAGACCTCCTTATAGCTCCTGATGGTGTTGATTATCCGTGCCCGGAGCTCGGCCGGGAGGCCGACCCCTACCTTCACAACCCGGTCGGGTCGGCTGAGGTCGAGGATGACCTCCTCTGTCTCGACCACGGGCTCGGCCCGAGGTCGACCTACCTCCTCCTGAAATGCCTTCTCGGCGATGGTATGTACCTGGAGGTCCTTTTGACCAATCTGGCGGCACGCCTTCAAGTAGCAGTTGCAGCTTACCTTTTGGTCCCCCCGGGCGACCCCGACCCCAGCTGGTGTCGGGAACTTGAGGCACAGGTGCTCCATGGAAATTACGCACCTGAGGTCTTCTAGGGCGGGTCGACCGAGTATGATGTTGTGGGCGCAGCTGATTTTCACGACTACGAACTCGACTTCCCACCTCCTGGTGTGAGGTGGGGTGCCTATTTCCACCTCCAAATTGATCGACCCCTCCGTTTCAATTGAGTCCCCCGTGAACCCGGATAGGGGGGTCCGTACCGGCTCCAGCTGTCATCTTGAGAGTCCCATCTGGGTGAACGTGTCGTAGTACATGACGTTCACCGAGCTACCCGTGTCTACGAGTACCCGGTGCACCACCACGTTGTTGATGTCCAGCTTGACCACCAGGGCGTCTCGGTGAGGGAGGGGCCTATCTGTCAGGTCGGCGTCGGTGAACGTGATGGGCTCCCTCTTTGGTTTCTTCTCGTGGGGGGTACGTGTGACCTCCCCCACGTACAAGCTCCTCGCCCACCTCTTCCGCTCGGCTGGCGAGTCCCCTCCCTCGGGCCCCCCAAAGATGACGTAGATGTCCCGTTTCTTCGGGGGCTGGGAGTCCTCCGTCGTCTTCTCCTCCTCCTCGGAACTGTGGTCGTGGTGGTCCCTCTTGCGGGGAGGAGCCGAGGTGGATGGTGCCTGGCCACCCCCCTTCCGCCATACATTGCCCTGCTTCTGGCCCTGGGCCTGTTCCTGCGCCTGGCCGGGCTTCTTAATGAATTGGCCGAGGTAGCCCATTTGGATGAGCTGCTCGATTTGTCTTTTTAGGAGGATGCATTCGTCTGTATCGTGTCCTTTCTGCCGGTGGAACCTGCAGTACTTGTTGGGGTCCCCACTGGCCGATATCTTCATGCACTCCTCCTTCGGGAATACAACGATTCCCTGGTCCTCCGCGTGCGCCAAGATAGTACCCACGGGTTGTGTCAGCGGGGTGAGATAGCGTGTGGGGTTCATCCTGGGCCCCTCAGCGTACTCACGTCGGTGTGGTCGGGGCGCCTTGCGCTCCTCCTGGGTGCCTTGTCTTTTCAACCTCTTCCTTCTTCCTACTCCTTCTTCCTCTTCTTGGCAGCCTCGGCGTCAGCGTACCTTGCTGCCTTGTCCATCAGGTCGGTGTAGGTCCTGGGGGGGTACCTGATGAGGTCCTGGTGAAAAGCGTCCGACCTCAAGTTGTTTCGGAAAATTACCATGGCCGATTTCGCATCAAAGTCGGCGACCCCCATGACCTCTTTCTTCCACTTGCTGAGGTACTCGGCTAGTGATTCCGAGCTCCCCTGCTCCAAATCACACAGGTCGGCAATTTGCTTCTTCTGTTGTATGCTGGTGGCGAAATGGGATAGGAACTGCCGGGTGAGGTCCGCAAAGGCGGAGATAGACCCCACCGGGAGGGATCCGAACCAATCATGCGCCTGCCCGTCCAGGGTGGCGAAGAACCCCCTACACAGGATTGCGTCTGTCGCCTTGGTGATCATCATGGCGGCTCTGTACCTGGTCAGGTGTGCCCGTGGGTTCGTGGTCCCCGAGTACGCTTTAATGGTGGGAAAGCGAAAATCTCGAGGTAAGGGCTCCTCCATGATGGCGTTTGCGAACGGAGAGGACAACACATCCTGGGGCTCTGGGGATCCGTCCCTCTCGTCGAACTTCCTCTGGAGCTCATCCATCCTCCTCCGCAGCTGCTCGACCTCTACCCGATGGGAGCTCGGAGCTCTACCATTCGTTTCCCCCGATCGTTCGACCCGGGAGGCCTGTGCACGCCGAGGTGGGACTCGTGTCCCCCGTCCCGGTGACCCTCGCAGGCCTACCACTTGTCGCGGCGGGGCCCGGGGTCCGTGGCTCGGTGACCTCCGGATTCTGCTGGTGGAGGCTCATTAGCAGCAGGCCTTGGGCCCAACCTCTCCCGGGCTGGCACCGGGTCGCCCAACCTCTCCAGGGCGGGCCTGGTTTGGGTTGGGGCCCTTCCATCGTCGTCACGCTAGCGGTCTCGGCGGGAGTCCCCTCTTCCCCGTCTCTCCGATGGTCGAGGCGAGTTGACCTCCCCCTGGGTGACAGGTGCTTGGGGCGGTCGGGTGCCCGGGCCGCTGCGCCCCCGGGTGGGAGGAGGCGGAGGCAACGCCGGCGCCCCTCCGGTGGCGCCTAGGGCGGCTTGTTCCTCTGCCCGGAGGCCCGCTGCGACGCGCGCCAGTGCGGTGGAGGCTTGTTCGAAGACCGCCACCCCCTCCCGGATGAGTGCGCGAGCCGGAGCGGGGGTGACGGGGGGTGGTGGCGGCGCACCACTGCTACGGTGGTTGGTGAGCTGGGCCCTCAGATCCTCCCCCGACCTGGTGGAGGCGGCCGGTTGGATGCTGCGGACGGGGGCCCCGTTGGGGCCGTTCCCGTTCGCGACGAGCTGGGTGCCGCGGGAACCATTGGTATGACGAGAGCTGGATCTCGATCGTGCCATCGCTGTCGATGAACAATAGTGGGGAGAGCGCTTAAGCTTGTACAGCAGCTCTCAACAAGAGCACCAATGATGGATTTAATTAACCCGGGGTGGACCCGAATCAATAAATCCGGATAAGAACGTGATATAATAAATAATAAACGAAATATAGAACGATGTGGTAAAGGTCGTTGGGGACCGTATATTATATTAATTGCCGTAGTATTTGGCTATTACAAAGATCCGATAGGACAAAGTGTGTAATAAGTGTAGAATATGTAATGAATCGCCCTTTGTTAGGACAAGGAGGGGGGATTTTATACAAGCTAACCCCCCAACCACCTCCCCCTAAATCGGGGGGTGGTTAGATCTCACTTTGACCGGGCCCGGGCGGACCGGGTCAGGTCGGGTCGGGTCGGGTCCCGAACTCGGGTAGGACCGAGCTCCACGTAGGTCGGCTCGGGTCGGGGCACCTCCATGGTGCTCCGGGTCCGTGTTGGTCTTGGGCACCTCCATGGTGCTCCGGGTCTGCGTTGCTCTCGGGCACCTCCATGGTACCCCGGGTCCGTGTTGCTCTTGGGCACCTCCGTGGTGCCCCGGGTCCGCGTTGCTCTCGGGCACCTCCATGGTGCCACGGATCCGTGTTGCTCTTGGGCACCTCTGCGGTGCCCCAGATCCGTGTTGCTCTTGGGCTCCACCATGGTGCCCCGGGTCCATGTTGCTATCCCGGGTCGGGTCGTGGGTATAATATATCCATCATATATAATATATGTAATGATGTCAACTGGGCGAGGCATGGGAAATATATTCCTTTCCCCATCCTTGAAACCCCAGCCTAATCTCCATTACTGTCCCCATTCAGGTCGGGGATGAGAAATCTTTTCAATCCTCATCCCTATTCCGTCCCTCGTCAAACTTTAGTTAAACTAATCTTTTTGATTGAAATAATAGTCAAACTAGTATAATTACAATATTTACATTAAAAATATAAATATTAAAAATTTAATCTTAGAATAGTTAAATCTTCATTAATTCTTAATAACAATAAAAATTTTAAATATATTATTTAAATAAATTTCACGCAAATAAGAACATAAATACACAATTACAATACAAAACATAACACATCCAATACCCAAATACAATACAACCTATCTACGGCAAATTATGCCCTGGACCCGTGTCCACAGTGAATTGTGGACACGGGCCCAAAACGACGTCGTTTTTAAAAAAAAAAAAACGCGTCATTTAGTTTTAAAAAAAAAAAAAAATCGCGCACGTTTTGTCGTTAACGGCGTTATTTTTTTTTGGATTATGAATGTACAGTTATGCCGTTATGAATGTACAGTTATGCAATTATGAAATTATGAACACAGAGCTCTAACATTATGAACTTACAATTATGAACATATATAGTAATAAAATTATGACCATGGAGCTTTAAAATTGTGAATATAGAGCTTCGAAGATTATGAATGTACATTTATGGAGTTATGAATCTACAGTTATGGAGTTATGAATCTACAGTTATGAGATTATGAATCTACAGTTATGGAATTATGAATGTACAGTTATTGATCGAATTATGAACAAAGAGCTCTAACATTATGAACTTACAATTATGAACATATAGTGATAAAATTATGAACATAGAGCTCTAAAATTGTGAACATAGAGCTTCGAAAATTATGAATGTACAATTATAGAGTTATGAATGTACAGTTATGGAGCTATGAATGTACAGTTATGGAGTTATGAATGTACAGTTATAGAGTTATGAATGTACAGTTATTAATAATATAGTAATAAAATTATGAACATATACTCCTATAACAAAGCGGTCTGAAATTAAAAAAAAAAAAAAAAAAAAAAAAAAAAAGATGGAGATAACAGTGCCTAAAAGCACTGTTACCCGTGTCCAGCAAGCATGCTGGACACGGGTCCAACGCATAACGATTGCCTATCTACAACCTTAATAATACCCCCTCCGTCTCATTTTATATGTCTGGTTCGGTTAACAAGCATTTACTATGAAGTTATTTTTTAATCAATTTTTCATAATATTAAGTTTAGTATTAGTATACAAAATTTATATATTTAGAAACTACACTAAAAGTACTGTATTTTAAACACACAAAATCAAATTTAAAAATAAGTAAAAATACTAAAAATATAAACAAAGAAAAAAAATTAATTTTACCAATAAATAATAAGTAGGACAAATAAAATGGGACATAATAATAATAATAATAATAATAATAATAATAATAATAATAATAATAATAATAATAACAATAACAAAAACAATTGATTATATATATAAAAAATAATAATAATAATAATAATAATAATAATAATTGATGACATTTTATTCGAGCTATATTTTACCACCTATTGCACTTCTTTTGGTGTGCTTTTTTTTTTTTTTTGAAAACCAAAAACATAGAGTTTTATTAAACCAAATGTTCAATACATGAAGGAATAGAAAACAACCAACTACATGGACCAGTTTGAGAACACATAGCTCTAGCTAAGGCATGAGCCATAGTATTCACTGATCGAGGAATATAGTGATAAGACACCCTTTCAAAGTGTCTTTGAATATTATGGCAGTCTCGTATAACACATCCGGCGTATGAAAGATCCTGAGATGAACCATTTAAATACGAACACACAACCTGGCAATCCGAGTAGATCTTCACCTTATTAAAGCCCCTGTCCTTGAGCCATGTTAGCGCTTCTTTTACAGCCTGAGCCTCCGCTAGATGAACATCATTCATGCATCTCACCACCCCATTCTTTGCGCCCGCATAGGAACCACCACCATCACAGACGTAAATTCCATAAAAAGCACTATTAGTTGATGGGAATACGGCAGCATCCACATAAGCTAGCATTGTATCCAGGCTTTGTACAGATAACAAAGTTGAGGCATCATGTGATGACGCAGCAGCAGTATGTTGGGTCTTTGAACTAAATGGTGTGTTTTACCTGTAGAAAAAGGAATCCTGTTTGAAAATTTTGTCTTTTTCTCTAACGGGATAAAATTTCTCACCTATAAATATCTCTTCTTGTTCAAAAGGAGAGGCTGGTCATTATTAAAAAATCTCTAAGCTTTTAAAAAGTTTCAAGTTCTACAAGCAAGTGACCAGTGATATGAGAAGATAGTTTGTGCGAAAAAGTTATATCTAGAATCTCAAAAATCTTAAATCTACAGGCCAGTTGTCCCACCCATAAGAGGTGCCTACAATTCAGCGAGGAAATTAGTCATTGTGTCTGACAGTGGAAACCCTGGTTCTATAAAAAAAAAATCTCAAAAATCTTGAGCTACTTCAACATGCTAAAGCCTAGATCTATTCCCGCCAAGATTTCAAGTTGGAGAAGAGAAGAAACCAATTCTTCAAACAACACTCAACTTGGATAAATTGATAGAGGCGGAGTAAACTCTAGTAGTTGAAAAACTTGTTGAAGCGAGTTTGTTGTCCGGCTTAGTGTTCAAGTAGGCAAACTTGGTGGTGTTTTTGTTCTAAGGAATGATTAATGCAAAGCTTCACAAGTTGTGAAGAAGAGTGAAGTAGGCTTCATTAGCAGTAGAACCACTATAAAAACACACACACTCTCTCTCTCTCTTTCTTTTTACTTACTTACTTTCCATTGCTTGCATTGCATCTTTAACAAAACTAAAGCATTCTATTTTCTCTAACAATTAAACGTGCAAAGATATCTTAAAAAGGGACCTAAGTCTTAATTTTCCATTGTGCTATTTCCATCTCTGATCAACTCTTTACTAGTATCTTTTGATAAGAGTATTGATTCGTGAAAAAGTTTTTAAAATCTCCCGTGAGTCTATTCACCCCCTCCTCCTCTAGAATCACTCTTCCATTCTATCGGGACTTGCAGAAAGGAAGCAGAAGGTAATGTGGAAGCATGCCGAGAAGAAATTGCTCATAAAGGAGCAAAGTCATAGTCCTTAGAATGGATCAAACATGCGCATAGGCTTGGGGCACACCCGTGCATAACCTCTGTACGCATTCTACCGAATGCACGAGCATCGACATGCCTGTGGCGTGTTCATTTCCACAGACAGGTATCGACACGCCCCGTGCCATCGCCAATGCATTGAACCCTGATGCATAGCATAAATATAATTGATCTTTTTCATATCTAAGAAGAGAGGCAAATTATGTTGTGCATCCGTATGCACCCTGCATGGTGCATACGGATGCAAAAACGACGTCGTTTTGCATAAAACGCGCGCCCTACTTAAAAAAAAATCAGTTTCAATTCCCAGCAACAACATTATGTTATTCATTTTTAGTTCATTCATTTTGGATATTTTAGTTATGAAATTCTGGAAGTGTAGTTATGCAATTCTGGAAGTGTAGTTATGCAATTCTGGATGTGTAGTTATGAAGTAATGGATGTGTAGTTATGCAATTCTGGAAGTGTAGTTATGCAATTCTGGAAGTTTAGTTATGCAATTCTAGATGTATATATAGTTATGAAATTATGAGTGTGTAGTGAAATTATGGATGTGTAGTTATGCAATTCTGATTTTTTTTTTTTTAAAGTTAGACGCCAAAACGACGTCGTTTTTGCATCCATATGCACCATGCATGGTGCATACGGATGCACAGCATAACGCTCCAAGAAGAGAGGAAGTAGGCGGCGTGAACAATAGCTTAGGTTAAAACTTCCCTTGTGGGATTTTCATCTTTTAGGTTTGAAAATTGTTCTTTAAGAATGGATTCTTATATTGCTTAACTTTAATACTTCAAGGATTTAGGATTCACTCTATTTTGAAGATAAGTTTTCTTGCTTTAATCTTATTTAAAATTTTATGATTTATTGTTTTGATATCGGCAAATTATACCTTGCACCCTGGCCCAAAACGACGTCATTTTGTACTTTTTTCGCGTGTCTGCGGTTAACTCCTTTAAATATCATGTTTTAAATGTACATAATTGTATAATAGAAAACACATAATTTTATACCTAAAAACACAATTTTATACCTGAAAACACAGAATTTTTATAACTGAAAATCTCCATGTTTCGAATGTATAGAATTATATAATAGAAAACACATAATTTTATACCTGAAAACACAGAAATTTATAACTGAAAATTTCCATGTTTCGAATGTACAAAATTATATAATAGAAAACACATAATTTTATACCTTAAAACACATAATCTTTTTTAAAAGGATAAAAATCCCCTGTTTCGAATGTACTGAATTTTATACCTGAAAACACAAAATTTTATAACTGAATACACATACATTTTCGTCGCGTTAATTCCCCACACAACTTATCAAAACGACGTTGTTTTGGGAGACGCGGGGTGCATATGGCTATGTGCGTCCTGGTGCACGGTATAACGATTGTTTGATATCTCTGTGTTTTTAGTTCATATAATGTGTGTAGTTTAGTTTGGGCTTGGATTGAGTCATTGAGGTTTACATGAGATTCTTAATACCTATTTGATATCGATTTCATAGGAGGGGTAAAACACTAAAACCCAATCTAGGATTTCTCTATGTTTTGTGAGATTTTGTATTCTTGTGTTCTGATGTGGGGGCCTAACATTGCCAACACACTCCTAGTTGGGAATTTGACAACCGTTGGACAAGGGATCAATATTCTTCTTGGCCCGTCTCACTATCCCTAATTAAGTTCCGGCCACTACGAAAGTGGAAAATTTTAGGGGTCTAACTTGAGCTTTGTGGAGAGGGTTGGTAGTGTCACGGAAGTGGGACAACCCTCGTCTTTCAATTCGGCTTAACATTGAATCACGAAAGTGGCATATTAGCCCATCGAATTGGTGTTGGCAATTTTGGAACCCACGAGGTTGAGATTGTATGACTTCCCTTAATCTTTATTGTTAGCATTAAATTAAATGTTTCCTCATTCCAAGCCCTCCTTTCGTTATTAGTTATTCACTTAAATTATTTACTTTCGATCCCCATTCCCTCATTGTTGCTTAGCTTCCGTCAATTTCCCTTCTCTTTGTATCTAAGAGCTTTTCAAGAATTATGCTTAAAATATCGTCCCAGTGAACGATATAAACAAATTATTTTTAAACAACAACAACAACAGAGACGTGGTGCGGCGGGGCTGTAGACACATAATTTAATAATTAACTCCACTTTCCACTGAGGTTCAATCTCATGACCTCTCACATTGGAGAGGTCACTACATGTCATCTGAGCACAAGATGCTTGACCCAATATTTAGATTTTAGTTTATTAAAATTATGAATCGAAAAACTGGATCCTGAACCGTGAAGCGGTGGTTCCGGATCTGGTTCGCGATTTTGAACCGTCTTTATTTTAAAATTTTATTTTTTATTTTAAAATAGTCTAAATTCAACAATAAATATGTATTTTATTTTTTTCAGTTTGGAACATGAACCGACCGTCCCGGTTCGCGATTTTAATAAACTCTAAATATCGGGTTTCGATTCTAAATTGTAATTAGAATATTTCGGTTTGGTTGCTAGTGTCTGTTTGGTTTGAACCAAATTGTGGTCATAATTTGTTGGAGAAGAAAACTAAATGAAATATTTATTTTAAGGGTAAATATGTTCATTTAACATTTCAGGAGAAAAACAACTACTTGAATAATTCAGGGGAAAAAAGTACTATAAGTATATAACTCAAGTGGAAAAATGTCATTCTCCTTTATTCGTTTTGAGTGTTATATATATATATATATATATATATATATATATATATATATATATATATATATATATATATATATATATATATATATATATATTTTTTTTTTTTTTTTTTTTTTTTTTTTTTTTTTTTTTTTTTGAGTGTGTTATATATGAAAGCTCTCACTTAAGATAACGCGTCACAAATCAGAAGTGAGCGCCAGTCAAAATTATGCATGAAAATAGTCATTTTACTTGTCAAAGTTAGCTAATTTTCCAACATACCTGTCCCTTTCCGGTGTGCTTGTTGAATCCGAACTTTGAAAAAGGTAAAACCGTATCCGTCGGGTTTTCAAAACTCTGCCAACGCGGTGTTTCCGTGTGCTTGTAACGCAAAACCAAGTTGCCATCGTCGTTCAGCCTTGCCATCACAGGTTGCGGCGGCGACGGCAAGGCAACATCGGAGCTGATGTTGGTGGACCACACCACGCCGCCTTGCGCCCCCCCGGTGGTGAGCACCAAGTTCCCCTCAAGGATTAGTAGTTTGGCGGAGTTGATTTCAACGGAAGGGATAGGCTTACTCCTGTTTGCGACCCAAACTACGGTTTGAGGCGAGATGTTTTGGTACCAAATGCCAATGTAATAGTTGGAGGATTTGTCTGGTGTGAAGAAACCCAGCTCAAATCTTCCCCCTAAAGAGACAATGCTTGTCCCTTTTGTGATATATTTGCTTCCAGAAATTGTGTCTGCTGCTCCATGGGACAATGGGGAATAAGAAAGAGAGATGATGAGTACAACTACCCAAAACAGATCCATTTTTTCTTGTGAGTTTTGGCAATGAAAGATGCAAGGTGTCTGTGTTTAACTTTGCTGGTTAACACCATGATTAAATACTTGCCAAACAGAAAGCACAGTTTAGCACTCTGAATTATTATTTGAATCTGTCAATGCATGGCAATGAAAAATCACTGCTTAGTGCGTGGTTGACTGACTTGAGTACTTGACCCAATCGAACAAGTTATCAATTTTGTCCGATTTCCTTTATATTCCTCTATTTTCACTGTTTTAGTCCAAATTCCCCGCTGTGTCAATGCGGATTTTAGTCGCTCAATTATTATATTATTATCAATCGTCCAAGTTGGTGACTTTTGGTCCCTTGCCAACAGAGGGCGTTAAAATCCGTCATTTTTTTTTTTTTATTGCATATGTGTGTTACGAGTAATGTTTGATAGATTTTGATGATGTTAATGTCACGTAAGTCAAGCACTTTAGAACCCCCCATCTATGTTGTGTTTTTCAATTTGCTTTTTGGTCTTGTGAATGCCAAAATAGGACTTTTATCTTCTACTCTTTCATTAAGCACTCTTCATGTGTTAGGAATATTTTGTTTATAAGAATTTTAGACCCTAATTATTTTATTTTTCTATTTAGGTTATTACTTCTGCTCGTATTCTAACTAACCAAACGGTATCTCGAATAGTGACAACTGACAACTCTATTCATCAGAATGTTAACTTGAGAGTTGAGAGGTCAATCTCAACAATTGATTCGAAGAGTACAATAACCTGAGAGGTTATCTCTCGAATGGTCCGAGATGAAGATCAGAAGACTAAAGATTCGAAGTGTAGAAGACATCAAGACCGAAAGGTTACAAAGGCCAAGAGATGGAAGGGCATACCTTTCAAAGTGTTACAAGAACGAATGGTAAGGTCAACCATTCGTAACTGAAAGGTTGCAAAGGTTGAAGAGAATGAAGGACCTACCTTTCAAGTAGTAAAATGGACGAGTGGTAAAGTCAATCATTCGAATCTGAGAGGTCTAAGGTTCGAAGAATTAACCTAGTTAACCATTCGAAAGGACTGCTCGAGACATTCTCTGAGGTAAACAGTCCGAAACATTAAATTGCTGAGCGAATGTGTCCAAGCCAAAGTAAGTTCTAGGAACACATCCCAAGAAAGATATTTCCTTAAATGCCTTGACATTTTGTGCAGAATAAAAAGAAATGTTCAACGCAATTTAAGTCTTTAACGGTGGGAAAATTTGACACGCTTACCTACCCTCCGGATTACCTGACGGTCTCTACACGCTGGTCCATAGCCGTTTGAAATTGGTTCTCCCTCCAACAAATCTTTTTCACTCGCCTATAAATACCCTCTTCTACAATTGAAGAAGGAGCTGGTCAATTTAAAAATTATCAAGTTCTAAAAGCTTTCAAGCGTTATTATCTAGCGACTAGTGATTGAGAAAGAGAGACAAGCTACAACGTCAATATCAAATTACAAGAGACTTGAGTTGCTTTCACAAGAGAAGATCAAGATCTTCAAGCCAAGCTCTCTTCGTTGGAGAAAGAAGAATTTATTTTCTTCCAATTGTATTCATTTCTACTCGGTAGAAGTAGAAGGGGCAGATTAAACTCATTGTGGAGTTGAAAAACCTGGTGGAGTTCACGGTTGGCTTTGTGTTCAAAGCCTCAACGTCCGGATAATGTACTAGAAGTATAGTGCAATCCTCCAAAGTGTTCTCAGAAGAAGAATGAAGTAGGCTAAGTTGGCCGAACCACTATAAAAATCTCTCTCTCTCCTTGTTTACTTACTATTTTCATTGCCTAAATCCAGAACCAAACCTAAAATTTTACAAGAACAAGATAACGTGCAAAGAAACTTTCAAAGGGTTAAAATAAATTTCCGTTGTGCATAGTCACGAGAAGTTAAAGTTACCTCTCGGTTACTTTAATTATTCGTAAAAGTTTTAAAAGTTATACAAGTCTATTAACCCTCCCCCACCTCTAGGCTTGTACCCTAACCCTCACCAGGACCAACAAGGTATCTAGAACCAGAATCCTCCAAAGTGTAATTAGATTTTGATGAACCAAAGTGTATTTTAGAACTATAAATTAGACAAAAATCACCTAAATGTTGAAAACACGGGGACTCAACACAACAAGTCTTAGATGTTGACGTAAAATTGAAGTCGCTAGAAGCAAGAGTCTACATATACATCACAACTTCACAACAACAAGAATTCTAGGTTGATATGCATATGTGTTTTTTGACAACATCATACAACAAGACCTCACTCAACAGCAAGACCTTGTGACAACAGGAGTTTTTATATGCAACAAGATTCTTACAAACAATAGGACTTTTATCAAACTGACATATTGCTTACATCAGAGCAACAAGACTTTGCAGTAGTAAAAGTTCTCAACAAGTAGCAAAGGTTGCGAACAATACGAGTTTGCGCATACAATAGAAATATTAGCAGCAAGCTAGACTTATATTAAGCAACAAGAATTTTTAATTAAGAACTAACCATACTTTCTTGATAAGCAGCAAAGCTTATAATTAAGAACTATAAGCATAAGGACTTTTGAATCAATATTCTTGCTTTTGGATTATTGACACATTATCCAAGGTGGATACATGTCTTTTCAGAAAAGGTTCATGAAAATATCAAAAGCTAGAGTTTCATATAAACAAGTTACAATCAACTATTGGACACAATCTACACATGGTAAATCCAAGCACAATATTTAAATAGCAAATAGGCAATTCAAATTTGTTTATTTTCGACGGATAAATTCAATGTCACAACTATAATTAAATAGTGAGGATGTCAAATTGAAAAGACACAGAAGATATATTCAAGTTCCAGAGGAGAATGCAGCGAATAATAAATACCAAGAATGCCAAGAATGCCAACTAATTACTCCATTATAAGTTTGCACGGTAAGATTTTTCCTAATAATATATATTGTATATTATATATTAGGGCCTTAATTGAGTAGTGCAAGTTGACTAGGCTTATTAAGTGGTCTGGTTGAACTTAATAACTAATAGTTGTTAGTCAACCAAATTCTATGACTAATATAAACCTGGATTGATGGGATAGAGGTTTATGTATTATATTAGATAGTACATTCAGTTACGGTACTCAGACTGCTCAGTAGACCCCAATACACCATCTAGGGTTCTGAGTCTAGTCTGAGGCAAAACACGGCTAACGGTACCGTTAACAAGCAACAGGAACGTCAACCATGGCTAGAGATCAACATGGCTATGTTTCCGCTCATACGAGGTCAGATCTCTTGTATACTAATATTCAGTATAGTTAGACTATTTAGATCTAACATGCACTAGTTAGATACTCAATTATAATTAATCACATCATATCAAATGCAGCCAAAAGCAAATCAGGAGAAACATCATCCGTTCCAGAGGATGCCTCCTCGATTTGACAATTTCATACCAAGAAGCTCAAAAGAAATGTGGTGTTATAATTTGACCTATCAACTAGCTCTATTCTCACGTGATGTTTGCACGGTAACTCGCCCGGAGGTTCATATATATGTATGCGTGTATACGTAAAGAAGAGAAAAAGAAGAAGAATAAGAACACCAAATGTAGGGCACAACAATATGTGTGTCATTTCATTAGCCTTCACTCCATTATATAAGGCTTCATACAACCTTTCACATACTCAACATCAATACATGATTAAAGGCTAGGCTATTGAAAGGTCTAATGGTTTAATGGCCACTAATAAAATATTTAAAACACTCCCCCTTGGCCATTAAATAACTATACTCATGCCTCGTTAAAAACCTCGCTAGAAAACCCAGTGGGAAAAACTAGACGAGGAAAAGAGTACACGAAGTATATTAAACCATTGTGTTGCACCGGTTGCCTCATTAAAAACCTTAGCCTAAGAAAACCCAGTGGGAAAAAAACTTAGCTAAGGAAAAGAGTACAACAATAAGCCTTCCGGGCATAATCTTCAAGATTTCAAGGGCCTTCAGGACTATCCACTCAAGTGCACCAACATCGATAGCCTCATTAAAAACCTTAGCCTAAGAAAACCCTGCGGGAAAAACTTAGCTAGGGGAAAAAGAGTACAACCATATGCTTTCAGAGCATAATCTTCAGGATTTCAAAAGCCTTCTAGATTGTCCATTCCAGTGCAATTAGGGGTTGTCGCTCCCCTTGAAGATAACAATCTTCTAAGCCCACGCATCCCAATTTTATGAACATATTACTCAAAAGTGGATGTAGGCAGAGACTTAGTGAACATATCTGCAAGATTGTTCAGTAGGGAAAACATTCTCAACAAGAATTTTACAACTCTTCTAGAGTTCATGTGTGTAGAAGGATTTAGGTGCAACATGTTTTGTAAGGTTCTCCTTAACAAAATTATTACTTGCTTGTGCAACACAATCTTATTTGTCCTCATATGGGACATTGGGGGTAAAAATATAGCATAACCAGATTGGGACTTGGCATCATAGGGATCAAATAAAAGAGCAGTACCCAAGTAGCCATCAAAACCACATGTTGGTTTCTCACATAAACGTCAAAATCTTTATACCTCGAAAATGCTGGAGGATATGTTAAACACAATTCTAATATTTCATTGTAGAGGGAGCACTAAACTTTGCTAGCAATTTCATCGCAAATTCAATATCAGGCCTGATGCGACTATAGAACTTCTAGTTCTATAATAGTGCTCCAATAAAAATATCAAGTAATGGACTTCCAGTCCCAAAATATCCTCATTATCATCTTCGAGCCTAAATTGTCCTTTATCTACTTCAAGAGATTATTGGACAACCTTTAGTGTGATAAGTAAATAATACTTATCCATATAAAACATCTTCAAGACATTTTTCAAATAGGCTAACTGGTGTATAAAACTTCTTCAAGGAGAAGCTCGATCTTCAGGTCGAGACAATACTTGGGTTTCCAAGTCTTTTATTTAAAAACTCCGTCTTTCGGCATGAGCTGATATCACCAAGCTCTCTATGTGTTTCAATGATATTTAAACCATCAATATCGACTATGATAATAAACAAATAACTTCATTAGCAATTCTTTAACGAACACGTAATGGTACATATTTGCATATTCCTTCTTCGGGAGGAAAAATACATAGTCAACTCAATCATTCAATATGCATTCCTTCTTTAGGAGGAAAAACACTCAGTCAATAATATTCAATTCTTACAAAGAATTTTGTAATTTAATGATACACGTTGTGATTTTCACTTTTCACATTCCAAAAGTGTTGAATCCATCGGGGATTTACAAATAAATATTAGCGTCTAATGACCAGTAAATTACAGTCATGACGTTCATCAACTGCATATCTAAATTCATAATTCACTGCCAATAATGTTAATTTGCGGAACGTAATGCCATATGTTGTGGGAGAGAATATTTGATCAAAATTAATTCAGGGTCTCTGCGAAAACCCTTAAGCTACCAGTCTCGCTTTATATCATACCACCATATTGTTTGTATTTCTCTTTCATACAAACACCCATTTGTAACCTACAGGGTTAACATTAAATGGTGTACGTGTTATAAAGAGAATACAGTTTTAGCGAGCTGAGCTGTACATGCCTTAATTGCTCTGTTATACATAAAAAATACCAAGGCACAACTGGTGCCTAGCTCTGGATCCAGATTCTCATATAACGAGAACAATTTGTAAAGGCAATTCTGTTGTCGACAACTATAACATTTTTCATAAATTTCTCCCATATATAAAATAATGGCAATTTCTAATTCAACCAGACACTAGACATTTCCCAAAGATATTTTTATCTGGTCGTTCCGCATCCCCAGTATTATAATTTTGGGTGCACCTAAAATTTTACTGGGTTTTCGCCTTCAGGACGAATGTCTTCACGACATACTTCTTTAAGCGATTTCAAGAGTGAAACCATTTTCTACTAGATTTAGCTTTCCGCGGATTATACCAACATGTCTCCACGCTTCTGGCGTCAAGGAGCATTGGTAGATACATATGGTCCAAGTTGGGGAAAATATGTAGGACCTAGTCACTCTTTTTATGATCAATATATATATATATTGACAGATTATTTTTCTTCTGAACTTCTAGTTCAGTTTACTTCTTCTGAACTTCTAGTTCAGTCTATCTAGTACGTGGATTTAAATATTGAAGATCAATCATTCATAGAATTTCTCGGCATTCTATAAAATTTGAGATCTTATCTCCCCCTAATGCCGTGAAATGATCTTCATAAAGTGTGCAGTCGGCGTACCTAATTATATATTGATCCCTTATCATGGGCTCTAAGAATTTAAATAACATACGGAGGTTTATAATCAACATATACATGCCCACAAAGGTACGCTATGGTGGTGATATAGGAAAAAGACTGCACACTGTGAATAAAACGCAGATGGGAAATGTTTGGTTTTATACCACGTACTAGGTTCTAGGGGAAATAATTATGATATGCAGTAGGTCAGATTGTGATAACCACAATAGCATATAAAACTGATGTCCCCAACAAGAAAAAAAATATATAATCAGATATGAAAGCATACATATCCATTGATATTACAAGGGTACACAACAATCATAGGGAAGCTGTGAAGCTTGTCAAATAAAATATATCTTCAAGATCTTCCAAAAAAACTTATCCTCAACTTTACATTAGTTCACTCACTGGTTTGGGAATTGCTTCGTGCAAATTCACATGATATATTTCATTCCCTCATTTGCTTCGGGCAAACTAATATGAAATAATTTAGTCCTTCGTTTGCTTCAGGCAAAATGATATGATATGATCCATTCTATCTTCCAAACCAATAACATCTAAATCAATCATATCATGTATGGCATAAGTCAAAGATCATTCTTATAAAAGAGTATACCACTCCTTAAACAACACAGAATTGCACTAAGCCATAGTCGGAGAGGGATTTGTCATGTTGACATCTTAAATTTAGTCAAAAGATGATTATCATAATTTGTTGATAATTGCAATCATTCCGGGATTGATATAAGATTTATGGAACAAATAATAATTCAATTTTGAATTAGCAGCCAGTCAATTGCATACGAGAGTTATGTTGCATGCATGAGAAAAATTTCCATATATAAATAAACATGCAAACTAAGAGAATTAAATCTGAGAAGTAAACTTCCTCTGGAAAATAAAGTTCCAAAAAGTAAAATTTCAAGAAGTAAATCGAGAAGCAAGATTACAGAGGTAAGCTTAGAGATGTTAGCTTAGAGAGGTATAGTAAAATTAGCAAGAAAAATCAGCAAAGTAAAGTCACTTTGCACTCATAATAATTTGCCTCCAAAAATAACTTTGCACTCAAAAACACATTTGGAGTGTATATACTCCTCGGTTACGCAATAAGTTATTGCGGCCATGAATTAACTTTTCGAGTGCTTCAGGCATAAACTAACTTCTCGGATGCTTCAAGCATGAGTTTACTTCTCGGATACGTCATGCTTCAGGCATGAGCTAACCTTTTTGTCCATGAATATATTTTCATGAATTACTCAAACATTATCATGACACTAATCATTTCTTCATCAATAACTTATCATTTCATTGTCACAATTTATCGCAATATTTGCTTCAGGCAAATTAGCTAGAATCATCAAGATGATGTTCATTCTCCGATGACCAAATGCTTTGGTGTGCGACACGTAGGGATCAATGCCCTTCAGACCCACATTGTTAGCAAATCTGCTTCTGGCTAAGATTTTGCCTCGATAAGTTTGGTCATCCTTGAATATCTTGATCACTTTATTTCTTATTCTGAGCTCGAAACTCATACCATACTGGTTATAATCTCGACCACAACCCCGTATGAAGTTAATCAACTAGGTAACATTATGTGCTTCAGGCACCTGTGCAAAATCAACCAAACATGCACTTTGATTCTTCATCAACAACTAGTTATGTTTCTTAGCCACAAGAAGTGCTAAAATCACCTTAGGATGCTTCTCATAATTTGTTGTCTTGTACTACTGCTGGAGTACAAATTACTCACACGAAAAGTTGACAATGTCTTTTCAATTAAATATTTCTCTAAAACTTCTTGTTTAGAGTTTCACTTCTGAGACTATTTTGTGCAGAGCTGAATTATAGTCAGTTACTGACTTATAATCTTAAAACTTAAGATTAATCTAGTCAAATTGTGTCCGAGGAAGGACAATAGATGACTACTAGTCAAAATGGTCCTTCAGGGACTTACATAACGCAATAGGGACTTTTTCAATCAAATACTCATTTTTAAGATCGTAGTTCAAGTAGTGACGTATGAAAATGAGAGCTTGTGCCTTCTGGGCATCGGTTCTCTGTGACTTAGCAACAAAAAACTTGACTCAATTCTTTAGATGCCGAATATATTTCAATATCAAGAGCTCAAGCTAAATAATTTCTTCATTCATAAGTGAGCTCAATAAATTTACATTTTTAAAGAAAGGCATGATCCATAAGATCATCATTTGATGCAACTTATACTTATAGAAACAGTAGTTGATATTCATGTGAAAAACATGTCTTGTAAGCAAATTTCAAATAGAATGTGAAAATGGAATATTTCACATGTTCTCATATAGATTCATACTTCTCCATGTAGTCATTTTATATATATTTTTCAAAAGAAGCATAAATGCCAAAAATGGGGAATAGTACATAATCAATCTACATGATCAATATAGTAAATATTATCTTTTCCTAAGGCATGAAGTCATTTTAAGTGAATATAGTAAATTCCAATAATGGGAAATAGTGCAAGAAACATTGTTTAACTGGTAAATATCAAACACGTGTATATTTAACCCATATATATATACAGATGAACACATTTACATTTGCACGTACATATATACATACAATTTAACATATAACCACATGTATTTACCATTTCAAAGCATCATGGCATATGTAGAACCTAACTCATATACATGAATTGAGAGAATAAATAAAAATAATATGTATTTACAAATTCAAGTATTTACCCAAATTCTTAACCATGTCTTGATGATGAGTTCATAACTCAAAAGTTGTTAACAAATATGAAGAATTATCACTCATTTCATAGAAACAATAATTGAATGTTTCAAACCAAACTCATAGTCATATATACACATAATATTTATATATAAACAATGGCATATGATTCAAAAACAAAAATTCATAGGAAAAATGAACCAATAGTACCGTTCACCGGAGATTACGATAGAGACTCGTGCTGATAACGTGTTATAATTTGACCTATCAACTAGCTCTATTCTCACGTGATGTTTGCACGGTAACTCGCCCGGAGGTTCATATATATGTATGCGTGTATACGTAAAGAAGAGAAAAAGAAGAAGAAGAAGAACACCAAATGTAGGGCACAACAATATGTGTGTCATTTCATTAGCCTTCACTCCATTATATAAGGCTTCATACAACCTTTCACATACTCAACATCAATACATGATTAAAGGCTAGGCTATTGAAAGGTCTAATAGTTTAATGGCCACTAATAAAATATTTATAACAGATTATAATTTAACTTATAAATTATAAACAATCACAAATTAAAATATACTCATATTGATAGAGTATCAACAATTCATAATAATAAAGATTTATTATTATAATCATGATTATTTATATTTTAATTTTGTGCTTTTGTTTGTTGAGCATATAACATAAATGTGCAATAATTCAATTATTAGTTTAGACTTTCAGTTAAAACGTAACATATCTTCTAATTTAGTATCAAAGCTACACTCATCTCATCAAAAAGTAATCAATCTACACACGTAAATAGACATATTGAACATAATATAATATAAAAACATAAATATACATTATTCAAGTGTCTTTGTATATATGCACAACCCTAAGCTTATACTTTCCTTGGTATGTAAAAACTATGTTTAGAAAGCTAAGTTGCATGCACAATAGAGAAATATATATAATTCTTGACACATCAAAATTCAAAACTATGACGACAATCATCATCAAGAGCACACAAAGTTTAATTTGTCTCTAATGTGCTAATCATATACAGTCTCCTTGCAGAAAACCCCAGAAAATTAAACATTCATATCTCTTGCTTATAAATTCTTAAAATGTTCTTTATGTACAATTTTACAACCTACCACTTCAAAAAAAAAAAAAAAAAGGGGGTTAAACATAAGACACAACATCACTTGTCAAAATAGCATTCAGTAATGCTTTTTTATCTTCTAAATTATTATGCTCATCATATTATTTGGTTTTCTTGCATCCACAGGTACAATGCTCAAGTTCTTTATGCAGGTCCTGCAGGAAGAAAATTTGTTAGTGCAATCACATATTTGGATATAACTATATGAGGAGGCTATATAGAGATGGATGAGGTTTATTATGTTGGAACAATAGCATAAATAACATTGTAAGTGACTATTTTGTGATACAAATCTATGTGTGGTCCACTTCTGATTTGAGTCGGGTCAAAGTGGATTCGGGTTCTTCGTAGTGAGACGAAGAAATTAATATATTATACGTTCAAAATGAATAATGGGTGAATGAGAAATTGATTCTCAAAGTAGACCCATTTGAGTTAGAAAATGAAGGTGTAAAGGCTTAGAAGTAGCATTTGTCCCACATTGAAAACATTTTTAAAGAATACTAGAAATGGTATTTCGTTTCTAGTTATAATAATAACAGGTTAAGTTCAAATCAATCTGGTTACATGATTAACGAACTATAATTCAACTATAGAAGTGTTAGGCAAGTGTCGTGGTAGACTTTGCATTTCATTTGCTAGTAAGGTTCATTTCAAAAGATTGTAAAATAACTTCCGAAAATCATTTTACAAATTTTTTGTGTTTGGCTATTCATAAAAAATGAAGTCAATGTAAAATACTTATTCTAGTCAAGGGAAAAAAGACATCTTTTGGCAGAAAATGTCTTCCGATATTTTTACTCAAAATAAATTTTCCGTATCTCACTCTCACATTCTGTGTTCTCTCTTTCCCCCTCTTTGGTGTTAAATGAGCGGGGTGGTCTACCACTTGCTCAATTACTATTTTGGTTGCCCTAAATATATATTTTTTAAAATGAATCATTTTTTAAAAACCATTTTCTATAAAACATTTCTTTCATGTTTGCAAACATAACCTAAATGATGTTTGTAGGTTACTTACAGGAGGAGGAGGGGAATTATGCGTGATCATATAAGTATTCACTTACCTGAACTTTGTCTTGGAGGCATTTTATATGTTGCACTGCCAAATCCAGCATGTCTGCATAGCTTGTTTGCTGTAAAAACAAAACAATTTTTATTAGAGCCATAAACTAAGCTGACTACCAAGTATTTAATTTGTTAGAAATTTATATAATAAATTGTTAAATTTTAAGTGTTCAGACATGGCTACTGGAAGCTTAAATAATATATTGATGTTGTAGAGTTGCAAATATTATTTAAGTTTCGTAAGGACTTTGTTATTCCCTCTTTTATCAAAAAAGTTTACTCTCTAGTGATATGTACAAAAGTGTTAAGTTACTTCTCCGTAGAAAGTTAAGTTTATTCTCTGATTGTAAGCACATAAAATTAAAGTTAAATTTTTTAGATTTTATTAGTTGATATTTAACAGAAAGATTATAGACATCTCTCTGTTGGTTGCCCAAAAAAGGTTTTGATAGACCAGGGAATGTGATATTCATTTATTATATTTATTCTCAATATAATAAATGCTATCTTACTTATCTAGTTAGTTATACATTCTTCCAAAAGGCTGAACCCCAACCCTAAGGGTCCCCCACACCCCGGCCCGACAGAGCATTTGAGAGGATGTAAATCATGGTGACTCAACTAAACATGAACCATAGAGGCTAGACCGGTGCTCACTGCGCACAAGGAGCCTCCTTCACTTTGAGAGGTTGCTCACTCCCTTATCTAGTTAGTTATACATATTTATACTATACAATGGTTAAATTTTAAGTGTTTAGACATGGCTAGCAAAAACTTAAACAATATATTGGTGTTGTAAGGTTGCATATATTATTTTAAGCTTGGTAGAGACTTTGTTATTCTTTTTTATAAAAAAAGTTTACTCTCTAGTTGTAAATACATAAGAATTAAGTTAATTCTCTCGTTGTAAGTACACAAAAGTTAAGTTAATTCTGTGATTGTAATTATACAAAAGTTAAGTTAATTCACTGGTTTTAAGTACAAAAGAGTACGTTAATCTCCTGAGTTTTATTGGGTTGATACTTAACAAAGAGATTATATGCATCTCTCTGTTGGTTGCTCAGGAAAGATTTTGATAGACTAAGAAATATGGTATTAAATTATTATATTTATTCAATTTAATAATGTTATGTGATCCGTTACAAAAAAGTTTTTGTAACCTCCTTATTTCTGTCATTATGGGAATAATGATAATGATGTTAGGAAATATGTAAAGTTTTGTAACCTCCATATTTACTTTGATAATTAAAGTCACTTATAAGTAGTCCGAATAATATAAACACCAAGTTTTTCAAATATTGAAAGGTAGAGAAGAAGAATGATGAAAATGTTGTTTTCATCAATTGCCTACAAGGACTTTCGGGTTGAGTTTATTAGAAATTATATTCTTTGAGACAAAAAATAAATAAATAAATAAATCAAATTATACTTTTAGTGAATTTCATAGAAAAGTAATTTGATAAAATTTGACATTTTTTAATTTCAAAAGTTCTAGTTTGAGCATGCACATAATAAAAAAAATTAGTAACTTTTTAAGACTGTGTTTTAGAGTAGACCAAAAGGTTGTGATAAGTGTTGCATTATTTTCTTCAAGTCTCATGTCATTTATACAAGATCAGAGCAAATTTAAACATCTAAAATATGGTTAATTTGGGGGCAATAATAGTGTACCTTATCCATATTGGGGACAAGATCTTGCAACTTCTTTAGCTTGCCACTTATCCTGGTTCTTCTCTCCTGCATATAACATAGGATATATAACCCAACCAAATTAAACTATATACGTATGAGTGTTTGTACATTTTTCTTTCTTTCTTTCTTTCTTTTTATTACTACTGTAACTTGTAATATTGAAGCTCATATATATACCCTTTCTGCAATGCTGCGGGGATGGGTGGCACAACCGCGCTTGGCTCGAATTTTGCAGGGAACAGAATCCTCAGGGATTTGCATATACCTATCCATAGATGCCATCTCCAATGCCGCCTGTGGCATGCCAAACTGCAACTGCAAAATAAATCACATTTATCTTTCTCAGTTTCTAAACAGGCAAGTAGATCGAAAATCATGAAAATGGGTTGAGGTGAACCCGTAGTCACTATGCGAACATGTGCACCGGATAAACCTCGCCTTCTAATCCTAGCCGATAAAGGACCACTGCACATGAAGGGGAACTACTCTAGATTGCCCATAGCCAAGAAGGCTGGGATTTGAACTCGTGACCTTGTGGTTACAAGTCTGTATCTTTGACAATGCTACAGAAGGCACGCTAGGCCCTAGTCGGGCACCCCAGCGGCCGAATAATCCAAGTATATCGTCTCCACATTTCCCACTCAGGGCTAGGAGTTGTTAGAATGTTATAATCCTCAAACTAGTCAACTGCATATGTTAGATGGTTAGTTGAGTACATGGTTGGGGAAATATATATAAGAGGGGTAATCGAGCAAGAAAAAAAACCACTAGGGCGAGTTGGGTATCGACTCGGTCAAGTTAGACGCCCGACTCGACCAAGTGAGGTGCTCAATTCGGCCTAGTTGGCCAGTTAGTCGGTCAGTAGACTAAAAGCCCCCTAGGACTGAACTTAAGGGTGCCTAGGCGACCGCCTTGGCCTATTTTTATAATTCTAATCTTTGGTCAGGGTTACCGCTGAGACATTCTAGTTTCATACCAAATTAAATGATGTATTCTGTCTCAACTGACCTGAGTTTCCATGGCATTGAGGCCGCCGGCGATATCGCCATTAGTGTTCTTGGCACGCTTGCCTGGCGTAATCGAGAACATCACGGGCTGGTTCTTGTCTTCATGCCACGATCCCATGTGCGGAAATGTAACCGACTGGTTATGGTTGTGGTTGTGGTGGTGGTGGTTGTGGTCTTGGTCACGCCATGATCCCACCCCAAAACTCCCAGTTGCATATGAATGAGTTGATTTTCTGTGCCCATTATTCTCCATGCTGTTGCTGTTGCTACCTCCAACAACATCCTCGTCCTCCTCTGCAACTTGGGAGAGTGTTTCCTGCCTAGTAAAGCTTAGCTGAGAGTTGAGCCTTGATACACCTCGCCTGCTTTCTGGGACTCCTTGACAGCTTCCTAAGCCCATTGAAACCTGGAAACCTACATTAACACATTGCCAAATCTTACAATTCAGGTACACATTGTAATTGAGAATACTCATTACTCAAGCATTTTGATAAAATAGTTAGCATATCAGTTAATTTTGACTTATTTGACTACTGTTAACTGATTGACTTGGTTAAACAATCAATATGAGTGTTTGATTAATTAGCTTTTTGTAACAGTTTATTGTTTCAAAACATTAAAATTCAAAAAGCTGCTCAAAACAACTTTTTAGAAAAACTTTTTGAATAACAGCTAACAGTTAATTTACCAAACATTTTTTTACCATTAGCTAATGTTATCAACTAGTCAAACTCATTAACCTAATAATCAGCTAACAGTTATTTACCAAACGTTCCTCAATAATCAACAATAACTAATTTATAGAAGACTTCGGTTCAAGAATTGATATGAACAAAAACATATTAAAAATTATGCATGAAAATAAATAAATCGTACTAGATATTCTATTCCGATTCTAGTTACAATAATAGTTGGCTAAATTCAAATCAAACTAATAACATGATTAACCTTAACTCAACTACAAACAAACGTATTAGGCAAGTATCTTAATTGGTAGGCTTTTTCATTTGATTTGTTTGGCTTCAACTTAAACTTGAAATTATTAGATCAACACATAAAATGACAGAAGAAGTATTATTAATTATTAAACATAAACTAATAATTTTATAATAAAATCCAAAAAGAATCATTAAAAGAGTTGAAGTCAAAGTACGTTACAACAAGTAATATTAATGCTTCTTAATGAAAAAAAAATTAAAGAGAGAAAAATAAATAAATAAATAAAAGAATATTCGTCCATGAAAACAAGGGGCTGGTATTAGAGAAATAATTTTGGCAAGGGAGAAAAAGATGTGCTGCAGAGCAAGTGACATGCACGTGAGCCTAGAAACTTAGGCGCTGTTTGGAATGGTGGATAGATGCATCTTCCTCTCAAAATAGGCAACTTAGTACATGATTCATGGAACCTAGGTCACAATCAATTTTAAAATTAGGTACAATTGGGATTTTTTTAAATGCCAACTTGCTTATAAAGGGATTGAACCCAAAGCATAGGTAGATACTCACATCAACCAATAGGAAGCTTCATATTTTCTTTTAGAAAAAAAATATTATTTTTATCATAAAAGGTACCATAGACAATAACATTTATAATGCTTAGTGGGACATACCATGAGGGCCAACTAGTAATTTAATATTATTATTTCTTTTACTTTTATATTTTTATTTCTTTTCTATTCTAGGTAACGGTCGAGACTTTTCTGATATAATTAATATTAAATACACAACTTATAATAGTTTACTTTTCGAGAAAACTGTAATCTACATAAATTTAATCGATGATACTGAACTACAAATTAAATTAATTATAAAATATGCAATAATACTACCAAAAACATATTAATTACTAAGAAAAAAATACGTGGACACAACTAGATTGATGCTGCAATGCAACTAAACTGTACTATTCCAATTTCCACATCATTTTTGCCCAAGTGTACAGAATTAAAGTCAGCCATCCAAACAAGACTCTTTCAAGTTTTCAAAAAAAAAAAAAAAAAAGAAAAAAAAGAAAAAGAAAAAGAAAACAAGACTCTTTCAAGATCCAAATTAATGCCTATGTACAAACAAGACAACGGGTTCATGGTTTCGTTAAGGTGGTTTGTCGGGAAAATATCAATCTAGTGGCGCTGCGGGGACTACACTTGAAAGTTACACCAATAATGAAAATGATAAAATTTCCAAAATTAAAATTTTCATCTAACCGTGAGATTATGTAATAATTGGTTAATTATAAAATAATGGGTCGTATAAATAGACACTTCACTAATTATAATTATAAAATTACTGGTCTCATAAATAGAGACTTCACTAATGATAACACACTCTATCAGATAGAAGTTTAACTAACAGAATATTTATAGTAGGAAAATGCTCACTTCCCCTCCTATTTCTATCACCAAATTTTTGTCTGATGATATGACTTTCATTTATTGGTTGCCACTGAATTGGCTAACTCACCACTAATTAATAAATAAATTATACTACCAATCACATGACATCTCATGAAAAATATAATTTGTAACATTGTTATAATTACACTTAAATGTACAAGTATGCTAAATGTGTCTAGGCCCATTTAATTTGATGGGTGTATTGAGACTCAATCATTATTGTGTGGACCATGGTCCATACAAGTTGTGTGGATCATATTTTGTCTACTGTAAAATAATGTACATTCAGTACAAAAATAAGTACATTCTGTACAAAAATAATGTACATTATTTTTGTTCTGGATGTACATTATATTGTATAATGTACATTTAGTACAAAAATAATGTACATTTAGTATATTAAAAATGTACTTTTTGTTATGCTCCACATAGCATTGTGTAGACCATGGTCCACACAATAATTTGTCATTGAAACCTCAGGCAATCATTAATCCATGGATCATGGTCCACACATTTGTGTGAACCATAAATAAAAATTACATTTTTAATATACTAAAAGTACATTATTTGAAAGTAAATAATTTTTTAATATATATTATCAAATAATGTACATTCAATACACAAATAATGTACTTTTAGTATATTAAAAATGTATATTGCATTCATGGTCCACACAATAAGTTTGCGGCCTTAAGGATTGGGACAAAATAAACCATCAAAGACCCACACCTGACACATCTATTCCGATCCCCTAGTCTGCACTAATCAAGTTCCTTTCATGGTTTCTTCACCACGAAGGGACAAGCACAGTTCCATTTTTCTTCCATTTTTGGCATACATGTATGCATACAAGTCAAACTCATGTTTTTGTCCAAATTCAAAAGCTTTTATAGCATGCATACATTGACTGAATCCGTGTATTAAAGCACAACTTGATGATAAGCTTAAAGGTGAACTATCTAGTTTAAGTGAACTCAAATTTGATTTACTATCTTGGGTATGTATGTGTATAAAAAATTAAACTCAAATCATAAATTATTCCTAAATATAAGATACCTAACACGGAACCAAAATCAATGAACAACACGTCAGTATCGTAATAAAATATTTAACTTATTGTAAAGATTAGTTGAATCTGGCAATCTGTAATCTGTATTCAGTCCACCCAATGATAATAGTTTAATAATAGTGAGTGGTTCACAAGCCTAAACGTTAGCTAGCTAGCTCATGCACAGTATATCTGAATGAATGTAATAAAATATAGCAACTTTAGCTTAAAATTCCTAGACAAACATGCAACTATATGTAAATAAATGTACTTGTAATAATCCTTGAAATTGCTAGGTCTAGATGTTGTTAACGGCATGTGTCTATCATCTCCATCTCTAATAATGTAGAAAATCAATGGTTCTATGGAAAGATGAGATTCCACCAATTAGCAAAAGATCAGATAGATGTCATCTATGGAGCTTAATTATTCTATTATATATATTATTAAGCTAATTAAATCTTGGATTTAATGATGTGAAAATTCCTACACTTTAATGTTCACTTATAATATAATGCTTCTCCATCCTCCTTTACTTCTCAAAATAGTTAAAGGCATTCAAAAGGCAACTTTTCTAGAAAAAGTTGGGAAAGAATTTAAACAAAAACAAACAAAAAAATGAATAAATAAAGTTATTAATACTCCAACATCCTCTATTGAGCCAGGGTGTCAAGCTAAGGCTCTTGAGATTGGAAATTTAACCTTTTCGGAGAAATATACTACTTATCTTTGGAGTTCAATTTTAAGTACTTGAAAATGTTATGAATGTTTTGCACTACTATACTATGGACTTTTTTCTTTTACTTAAAATTCAGTTCTAAAATTTCATGTTTTGCATTACTATACTATGAACTTTTTGCTTTTACTTAAAATTTAGTTCTAGAATTTTCATCAATGTAATTCTAAATATAATAAACTCAATCTTTGATAAAGTATATAACAGATACTATCTTGTAAAAAAATTTTGTGTTCCAAAAAATAAAAATAAACACATTTTTTTTTGATTTATTGTAAGAATTTTATGTAGAGAAAATAATAATAATAATAATAATAATAATACTATGGAGTAATAACAAGTACTACACATAAAAAGTAAAGTCCCCAAGCATGCATTTTTTTACCCTATTTAGTAATTATCCTAGCAACTTAGGAAAGTTGGATGTGATGGGAGGGTGAAATTGTCATTTAGCAAAAGAAAACTTTTGTTAAAAAGGAATGCTTACCGTTACTGTCACCCGCGGCGGTAGCAAGTTGGTTGAGAAACCTGGCCGGTGAGCTACTGTGGCGTACCAATGGTGACGTGGACGTAGAAGCTCCGCCGCCGCCGCCGCCGTTACCAATGGCCAATTCATGAAAGTTGTAAGATCTCTGCAGGACGGCGGCAGAAGTAGGAGGGGCGGCTTTATTGTCGGCGTGTTCCTTGGCGCTGTTCGACGCGGCGGCGGCCGCCTTCCCGGCCGATTCGGAGAAGTATCGAGAAGGGCCGAGCGGGGAATGATGCGAGGAGGCGAGGGCGGAGAAGTCGCGCGTGCCGCGGCTCATGACGGAGTCAACGGCGGGCGACAGGACGGAGCTGGGAGCGGAGCCGTAGCGGGTGAGTCCTCCGCCTCCGTCGCCGCCGCCGCCGCTGCCGCTGGGGCCCATTGAGCCGTGGGAGGATGAAGAGGTCGACGAAGGATACATATTGCTGGTTGGTTACGGATACAGAATCGCAATGGTAGCTTTCGGGTGGTGAAATTGGAGAAGTTTTAGTGAGAGAGAGAGGGGGGGGAGAGAGAGAGAGCGCAAGTGGGAATTTTAAAAAGTTGTTGGGGGTGCAAGTTGCTTAAGAAAAGTCCATATGAGAAGAGGTTACATCACCCGTGGTAGACAAAACTTTGGGTGATTTTTAGTCCACCTAAATAATTACTCTCTCTGTCTCATTTTATCTGTTTGATTTGATTAGTCAGACTTTAATTCAAATCATTTTTAATTTAATTTTTTATAATATTCAGTTTAGTATTAATATACAAAATTTATATATTTTAAAATTACACTAAATTACTATTAAATTTAAAAATAAGTACAAATACTAAAAAAAATAAATAAAAAGAGTTAATTTGACCAATAAATACTATGTAAGACTGGTAAAATTAGAAAGGAATATGATGCAGTAATTTTATTTTATTTTTTTAACACTAATTTCTTATTAGAAAAAGTTTAGATAAAAAAGTTTCAATACTAAAATTTCTGAGAGGGACGCCATTCTTCTCAAGAATAATTTTATATGAGTAATTTAAATTAGTTCTTCATTAAAAATATTTACTTTTTCATATCATAACCTACTCTTCCCATGTTATAAATCTAACTCTTATCTTCCAACCTTTACAAATCTTATTAAATGAGTTATAAATTCAGTATTTTGACAATTTATGATGACAAGTTTCATTTGTATATCTAATGTCCCTTTTTTCTATTAAATTTTTTTGTACCTTATGGTATAAAAATTGTACTACATAATTTTTTGGACAAAAATATCCATACCGTTATAACTTCTGTTATCTTTCCACACTATTATTACTATGTACATGCATACACAATAATTTTTTCTTACATCCTTCAATGATAAGTTTTAATTCATTTAGGTTTTAATTAAAATGTTACCATAGTTATATATAGTAATTTATCATTCTATAATTTTTACCTCAAAAATATTAATATGAATTATACAATTATATATATATATATATATATATATATATATATATATATATATACACACACACACACACACACTATTATTTTTTAAAAAATAATATAACTAAGATTTTAATATTTAATTTTAATATTGGGCATATATTTTTTGCGCATCGCGCATATAATATTAATATTCTAGTAGGGTATATAAAAGCATATTTGTGCACTTCTAATCTATTCTCTATTTCTTCATAAAACTTTAAATTCAAATAGAGTTTCATATACTGTTGGCTGAGCGATTAAATTTACAACTCATTTAATGATTAAAGAGTCATATTTTTAAGCATTGAAAGTCAATAGATTTATAACTAAAAGTAGTAATTAATTGAGTGACCAAAGGTGTTATACACACATATATAAGCCAAAAATGTTAGGTTATAACTGGAATAAAAAATTTAAAATTATTTTTAATTTATTTTTTTATAATATTAAATTTAGTAGTAATATAAAAAAATTATATATTTCGAAAGTACACTAAAATACTATTAAATTTAAAAATAAGTAAACATACTAAAGAAAATAAATAAAAAAGAGTTAATTTGACCAATAAATACTAAGTAAGACTGATGAAATTAGAAAGGAATATGATGCGGTAATTTTATTTTTTTAACACTAATTTCTTATTAAAAAAAAGTTTAGATAAAAAAAGTTTCAATACTAAAATTTTTGAGAGAGACGTCATTCTTCGACAAATTATGCTGTGCAAAAACAACGTCGTTTTAATAAAACGCGCGTCTCCCCTTTAAAAAAAAAAAATCAGGTTCGATTCCCAACAACAACATATGAACTAAAATTTCATAATCGATGAACTATAATTCCATAATCGATGAACTATAATTCCATAACCGATGAACTATAATTCCATAATCTAATCTATGAACTAAAAATTCCAGAATGAATGAACTAAAATTCCATAATCTATAAACTAAAATTTCAGAATCGATGAACTACAATTCCATAATCGATGAACTATAATTCCATAATCAATGAACTATAATTCCATAATGAACCGAATTGCCCACCCTTAAAGTTAATTACTAAAATGGTCCCTTGACTATAGCAAATTACCAATTTGGTCCCAAGTTAACGGTTGACTAATGGTCAAACAAACGGAGGACCAAATTGATTAAAATTTTTAAAGTTGAGGTATTTAATTGGTCAAAAAAAATAAATCATGGACCAAATTGGTAATTCCACTATAGTCAAGGGACCATTTCGGTAATTAACTCATTTCATAATTATACATACAGAATTAAATAACTGCACCTCCATAATTTCGTAACTATAAATCCAGAATTGCATAACTACACATCCATAACTTCATAACTATACATCCAGAATTTCATAACTACACATCCATAACTTCATAACTATAAATCCAAAATTGCATAACTACACATCCATAACTTCATAACTACACATCCAGAATTGCATAACTATACATCCAGAATTTCATAACTAAAAATCCAGAATGAATTAACTAAAAAATGAATAACATAATGTTGTTGCTGAGAATTGAAACTGATTTTTTTTTTTTTTAAATAGGATATGTATTTTGATACAAAACGATATCGTTTTTGCATTCGTATGCACCATGTATGGTGCATACGGATGCACAACATAATTTGCCCTAGTGAAAAAGGGCCGGCCAGAGGTTGACCTATTTTTAAAACTTGATTGGATATATGTAAACTCATCTTACATTTTGATAGGTTAATAGGTAAACGGGTCATTCCGTTAATTCACTTTGCAAAGTGTAAAATTTAAAAATTACTAAAATAATACGGAGTATTATATAAGTTTATTGGTAGAAAAGAAAAAATTCAAACCTTTATGCATTGTGATAAATATATCCAAACTTTTAAAACTTAATGAAAAAATCTAGACCATTGTATTTTGTGACAATTGTACCTAATTATAGTGTCTAAACCTAAAAAATAATTCAATTCTTTTGACTTGTGTATTATTGGTACGTGTCTATAATATTTGAATATATATGCTTTTATATAGGTAATTAGTTTTACACGAGCTTTGTGTGAATGAGTTAATGTCAAATGTTTATAATTAAATAAATATTTGAAAGTATATCGATGTAAGATTATATAGGAGAAGTTTATACATAAGTAATTTACTGCGGAATTTGTTTATTTAAATATGTAACTCATAAATGAATACAATGTAATATATAGGGGATTATTCATTATAATTGTTACTAAACTTTTTTTTTAAATAGTAACCACGTATTTTCGTTGCAAAAGGTTCTAATATATTTAATGAATGCACATATATACAAGATCAATGAATGAATCAACGGTACTAGTCATTTAGGTGTTTTGCTCAGTGTTCACTTAGTTCAACCATTATTGTTGAATAAATTATTATGGATAAAGAAATTCCTAATTTAAGGAATTTAGATGTAGTAAAAATTTAAAATTTTAAAATTTTTAATTATAATGTAACCCAAAGATATTGGACGATTGGTAAATATGATGTAACACAAATATAAAAATGCTAAAGAAAGTGTTTCGTTATTCACAGGGGCGGAACCAGGATTTGTTGATGTGGCGGGCCAACAATTGCAATGTATTGTACTTTCCTTAGTAGTAAAAGCATATAGTAGTACACTACTACACTCTAAGAGTTGATTTAGCTACCATTTAACTACAATACCTAGACTTTTTGTTGTGGTGAAGACATATGAATCCCTCTCTAATAAAGAGTAATTCATAAAAAAAAAAAATCAAAGCTTTAAAGAATAAAAAAGAAATGAAAAGTTGCCTATAGACTTGCAGCTTAAAAATTGAAGAGAAATTACCTACAGTGTAAGCCGCACAATCAACAGGCTCAAAGCTTCCTTCTCCCGTTCATAGTACCCATAATTCCCCTTTTCTTCCTGGATTTATTTCAATGGCGCCCAGAAAAGTATGCAGATATAAATTGAGGAAGACAACGATGGAACAATCTTGAAATTTATGAGAAATTAAAAAAAACAATTTTTGATGAAGAGAAAAATAATTTCGAAGAAAGAGCAGAGGAAGCTGAGCATATGAAGCAGCAGTGCGGCAAACTCGATGAGGGCGAGCTGCACTAGTTTGGATGGTTTTTTTTTTTCTTAAAAAAGCAATAATTGCATTCCACTTGATTTCTTCTTCCTAGAATTACAATAATACTTCAAATTCTACTTGCCTCCGGTTGATTTCGGAACGGTTTGCTTCGTTTTCACCATTCCACTTGCCTGCGATTTATTTAATCTCTTCATCAATCCTATAAATATCATCCTCATTCTCCCTGTAAAATATACGAATGAATATATACAAATATTCATCTCCTTCTTTTATCTCCATCCTGCTGTTGTTATTAGATATCATATATTATTATTATTATTATTATTATTATTATTATTATTATTATTATTATTAAATTCATAACAACTAGAAGTTTAATTGCTTTGCTTTAATTTGAGGGGGGCAAATATTTTGATGGGGCCATAGGGGGCCACAAAAAAAATAAATAAAACAATTACAGTAGTAATAAAAGAAATTTTTTTTGAGGGGGGGCCTTGCACTAAGTATAAAACTATAACAATAGGCATGGAATGATTTAATCAATACTTTAATCGGAAGCATTAAATCACTAACCTGATTCCATGAGAGATTGATGAAGCTTTTAGCCCTTTCTTCTTAACAGCTTCTTTCTTCAGGTTTGCAGAGTGTCGTATTCAGAATACTTTTCTCTTCTCCCTCTAGTCTTTCACGTTTAGTATTCTCTGTGATAGGACAGAAAATAGTTTATGGCCCTTATATATTGCCTGCTAACCATAACAGCCATTCCAATATTAAATATTAGAATTATGGCAATAATGGGACATAAACTCATACCATTAAGTAGGCTTAATAGCCTCATTTGAAAGCCAGAGAGAGGGGAAAGAATAACCCCATGATCCGTTACATATTTTATTCTCATTACCTATCACAACGGGATTTTAATTGTCCAGACCACTTTAATACATGGACCAAAATAACATTAGAATAAAATATTCTAACATTCTCCCACTTGGTCCATGTGTATCATTGATGCATTAGGATAACTTTAATTCGCGAAATATCCCAAAACATCAATGAACTTTTACTTAAATTAAAGTTAGCTAGATCATGGCGGTCGCACGTTATTTGAACAACATGTTCCCTTCCATGCATCATAGGTCAACTTTAATTTCGATACTGATAACCATAGGTGCAAACAGAGATATAACATTAATTGAATTCAACCAAGTCAATATATCATAAAACTGAAAACCAAAATTACAATGATAACAAGGCTCTATCCAAAACTCCCATACTCTCCACATGACAGGAGAAGACTTTCGGTGCTAAACCTTTGGTTAAAGGATCAGCAACCATAAGTTCAATTTTGATATGCCAAATTGACACTCTCTGTTTCTGTACTTCTTCTTTAACTGACAAGTATTTCAATTCCATATGCTTAGCACCCTTAGAGTACTTGTCATTCTTAGAGAAGAACACTGCTGAGGAGTTGTCACAATAAATTCTCAAAGGTCTAGAAATACTGTCGACTACTTTAAGCCCCGAGATCAAATTCCGCAGCCACAGTCCATGATTTGTGGCTTCAAAGCATGACACAAATTCTGCCTCTATAGTGGAAGTAGCGATGACTGACTGCTTCGCACTTTTCCAAGAAACTGCTCCTCCAGCTAATAGGAACAAATAACCAAATGTAGATTTTCTTGTATCTACACACCCAGCATAGTCTGAATCAGAATAGACAATCACTTCAAGTGGATCTGACTTCCTATATGTAAGCATGTAATATTTTGTGCCTTGTAGATATCTTAAAACCTTCTTCGCAGCCTTCCAGTGTTCTATGCCGGGATTACTTTGATATCGACCCAACATACCAACAGCAAAGCTGATGTCTGGCCGAGTACAAGTTTGTAAATATCCCAAACATCCAACCGCTGTTGCATAAGGTATACCTTCCATTTTCTTTTGCTCAAGTTCATTTCTGGGACATTGAGCTAAACTTAATTTGTCTCCTTTCTGCATTGGAACCACTCCCGGAGAGCATTTATCCATCTTAAATCTTTCCAAGATCTTGTTAATGTATCCTTTCTAAGACAATCCTAATAATCCTTGTGTTCTATCTCGGAATATTTCTATTCCAATCACATAGGATGCCTCACCCATATCTTTCATTTCAAAGGTCTTGGAAAGAAATACTTTAACATCACGCAACATGGCCTTATCATTTGCAACAAGTAAAATGTCATCAACATATAAGACCAAAATAGCAAACTTGCTCCCACTGACTTTCATGTAGATACACCGATCAACAGTATTTTTCACAAAACCATAAGATGTAATAATACTGTCAAATTTAATGTACCACTGTCGAGAAGCTTGCTTAAGTCCATATATTGATTTTTCTAATTTACACACCAAATGTTCCTTTCCTGTGGTAAAAAACCCTTCTGGTTGGTCCATATATACTTCTTCCTCTAAATCACCATTTAGAAAGGCAGTTTTAACATCTATTTGGTGAAGCTCTAAATTGTAATGAGCCACCAATGCCAAGACAATCCTTAACGAGTCCTTCTTAGAAACTGGGGAAAAGGTCTCGTTATAGTCGATGCCACTTTTCTGAGTATAACCCTTGGCAACAAGTCTAGCTTTATACCTTTCAATATTACCGTTAGAGTCGCGTTTGGTCTTAAAGACCCATTTGCACCCGACTCTTCTTGAATTTTCAGGTAATTCTACAAGGTTCCAAACTTTGTTGACTTTCATAGATTTCAACTCATCTTTCATGGCATCTAACCATCTTTCAGAACTGTCACTTTCAATGGCTTGTTTGAAAGAAACTGGATCTTTATCAATGCTCAAATCATTTTCTTGTTCAACAAAATATATCACGTAGTCATTAGAAATGGCAAGCCTTCTTTCCCTTGTAGAGCGCCTTAATGTCATTTCTTCTCGTGGTTCATTGATTTCTTGCTGAATTGTGATTGATTCATTTTCATTGGTTACAATACCCTCATGTGGGTTTAGGACATTCTCATGTTGTTCCGGTGCACTAGAGGATGGCAATGTGATAACCGGAGCTACATCTTGAAAGAAATTTTCATGTGAAGAGGTTTCAACATGAATTTCTCGAATGTCCACCTTACGTAGTTCTGTGCTCCCACTATTTTGACCATTTTCAATGAATCGGGCATTCCTAGTCTCTACAATCCTCATACTATGGTTAGGACAATAAAACCTGTACCCTTTAGACCTTTCTGGATAGCCAATGAAAAAACCACTGACTGTCCTTGGGTCAAGTTTATTCTCACGTGGATTATACAACCTTACTTCTGCTTGACAACCCCATACATGGAGATGCCTTAAACTCGGTTTCCTTCCTGTCCATAGTTCATAAGGTGTCTTATGAACTGCTTTACTTGGAACCCGATTTAATAAATATGTAGCGGTCCTTAACGCATACATCCACAATGAAGAAGGTAAGGTACAATTACTTACCATACTCCTAACCATATCCATGAGGGTTCGATTCCGCCTTTCAGCCACGCCGTTCTGCTGTGGTGTTCCAGGCATTGTATACTGTGCACAAATGCCCCTGCTTTCGAGGAATTTAGCAAAAGGACCTGGGCATTGTCCTTTTTCGTCAGACCTACCATAATACTCACCCCCCCCCCCCCCCCGTCTGACCTCACAATTTTGACTTTTCTATCTAACTTCCTTTCAACCTCATTAATGAACACCTCTAAAGTGCCCACAGACTGAGATTTATCATGCAGTAGATATATATAGCCATATCGTGAATAGTCATCTATAAAGGTGATGAAGTACCTTTCGCCGCCCCAAGAAGGAACATCGAAAGGTCCACAAATGTCGATGTGAATTATTTCAAGCAGCTCACTACTTCTTGTAGCAGGTTTCTTGGTTATGTGTTTGGTTTGTTTTCCTTTAATACAATCCACACACACACATCCCAATCACTAAAATCCAAGGCAGGGAGGATTTCATTTTTCTCCAACCTTACTAACCTTTCCTTGGATATGTGTCCCAAACGTTTATGCCACAAGTAAGCAGAGTTTTCCTTTAATGCACTACGTTTAACTCCTATACTACTCTCAACATGAAATAAGGATTCAGCAAAATTTACATCAAGATTAAAACGATAAAGAGAATCAATTAAAGTACCAAAACCATAATATTTATTGTCCTTACATAAATGAAAAGTACGATTCTCAAATTTGATGCAAATCCCAACATATCCAACTTACTAATTGAAACATGATTTCTAGCACAGTCAGGGACATAGAGACAATTTGCTAGATCCAAATGATATCCAGTATCTAGGATCAATCTATACGTCCCTATTCCCTCTATCCGTGTCTTCATCCTGTTTCCCATAAATAAGAATTCATCAGTTTTTTTCTTGTGAGTTGGATCGAACTGAATCCCTGCAAAATATGAGAGACATGAGTAGTAGCACCGGAATCTAACCACCAGGTATTGTTTGGTACTTCTATAAGGTTTGATTCAAAAAACATAGAGATAGAATCATTACCCTTCTTTTCAAACCAAGCTTTTCTTTTCGGACAATCTTTCTTCAAATGCCCCATTTTGTTACAAAAGAAGCACTTGACTCTTTTCTGGGCTTGACCCGACTGAGTGTTATGTTGGGTCTTGCCCTTTTTACCTGGTTTTCTTTTATTGGTGCTTGAATTTCCTTGAGATGTGAAGTGGATGGAGTGATTTCTTAACTTCTTTAATCTTGTTTTCTCTTGAGCTAGCAAATGTTTGGTTTCTTTAAAACTCCATTTTTCTTTAAGAGTATTGTAGTTCACATGGAACTGTCCAAACTCTGCTGGTGGAGGTGAGTTAATGACTAGATGAACTAGCCATGATTCAGACAACTCCATCCCCATCCCCTTTAATTTTGCTGCAATATTGGCCATTTGATCGCAGTGATCATGGATTGGCATAGACCAATCAAACTTCTTAGAAGTCAGTTACGTCATCAGGTTCCCTGCAATTGACTTATCTGCAATTTCAGACATAGATAACTCTTTCACTGTTTCTAGAAATTCAGATGCAATGTCCACTTTTGGCATCATCGGCTTCATATTTTCTTCCATGGTAATCTTCATGAGGTTTAAACACATTTTATTGGACCTCATCCATTCTTCATGATATTCCTTCTCTTCCTGCGAGCTTTTGTCTGTGAGGGCTGCAGGTTCCTTTGCGTTTAAGGAAAGGTCTAGTCTAGTTAAGCCCAAGTAGAATTGGACTTGTTCAGACTAGTCTTGATAATTGAGACCATTGAACCTCACAACAGCATTCATTGAAGCCGAGAATTGAGCAAAAGCTGAAATTTCATATTTACACTTTAATGCTCATATTTACACTTTAATGCTTTTATTCTAAGCGTATAACCAATTCAGACTTTACATAACTTTTAATAGATACCAACAATACATAAAACAATAATAATGATAATCAAGTACTAGTCAAATAACCAAGTCATCTTTGGATAAACAAAGCTGTTTGACAAAGCACTAAAATCATATTCTTTAAGAATTATAAATTATTTGTAGTGATTCACCTTTGGGCAATCTCATAGCAATATAATTTATAATTATTGTAATTGTCATCTAAGGCATCTCAATGATTTGGGCAACATAAATTCTATTTTTAATCAACATCTATCTCCATCTAGCTAGATCACTTTGGTGATTAACAAGCTAAAAAAAATAGACATCCTTAATGAGTGAAATAGAATTTTATTGCCATACACAACATTTATTTAGTCCAAATATTATATAACATGGTCACTTTGGTGACTCTTAGAATCCTTAATAGACTATAAAACAATTTAAGTAGGAAAAATTTAATTTATTTTAATCTAATTGTTTCTTAGCCAGGCCACTTTGGTGACTAACTAGCTCCTCACAACAATAAACAAAATAACAACGATGATAATTTGCGAACCATACAAATCCACGAATCACCAAACCAATAATTTATTTTAATCTATTTGTTCCTTAGCCAGGCCACTTTGGTGACTAAAAAGCTCCTCACAACATAGACAAAATAACAACAATGATAATAATAACAATAATAATTTGAGAGCCATACAAATCCACAAATCACCAAACCATAATAATTCATGAATCCAACAAATCTTTTCTTCTTATAATTAAAAACAACATTTATATTATTATTATTATAAACAAACTAAAATTAAAAAAAAAAAAAAAAAAAAAAAAAAAAAAAAAAAAGTGGGCTAGGGCTCTAGCCAAATTTGGCTAGAGCCCTTCACGTACAGCCCAAAGGAACAAAAAAAAAAAAAAGGATTCTCCAGCCTTGCGCTGGAGAAGCAGCAGCTTTCGCTGCTTTCCTTCTCCAGCCGCAAGGCTGGAGAAGTCAGGCCGTCCGTCTAGCCGACAACAGGTAATTTCAACACTGTACCTTTTTAATTTGTCAAAATTATCTTTAATTCGTCAAAAAAACATTCAAAACTTTAATATACATATATACAACTATAATATGTATATATATAATAGCAATACAAAATTAACACACACATATATATATATATATATATATATATATATATATATATATATATATATACACACACAAATTGAAATTAACGCATATATATACACAAATTTCAAAACAAAATTGGTAAATCATTATACCTAACCTTGCTCTTGATACCACATATAAAACTATAACAATAGGCATGGAATGATTTAACCAATACTTTAATCGGAAGCGTTAAATCACTAACCTGATTCAAAGAGAGATTGATGAAGCTTTTAGCCCTTTCTTCTTAACAGCTTCTTTCTTCAGGTTTGCAGAGTGTATTCAGAATACTTTTCTCTTCTCCCTCTAGTCTTTCACGTTTAGTATTCTCTGTGATAGGATAGAAAATAGTTTATGGCCCTTATATATTGCCTGCTAACCATAACAGCCATTCCAATATTAAATATTGGAATTATGGCAATAATGGGCCATAAACTCATACCATTAAGTAGGCTTAATAGCCTCATTTGAAAGCCATAGAGAGGGGAAAGAATAACCCCATGATCCGTTACATATTTTATTCCCATTACCTATCACAACGGGATTTTAATTGTCCAGACCACTTTAATACATGAACCAAAATAACATTAGAATAAAATATTCTAACACTAAACCACTTTAATACATGAACCAAAATAACATTAGAATAAAATATTCTAACACTAAGGTGCCTCCGCCCCTGGTTATTTAACAGTTTGAAATAATAATTTGTTCCAAACCACTAAAAATACAAACATTGCAATTTACATTATTTTCACTTAGCGTTTTTTAGAATGATTCCCCAAAACACCTCTATATTTAAAAAAAAAAAAAAAAAAAATTACTGTAGGGCCATTTCGACTCCTTGAATAACAAGAGCCAATTTCGGTGGCTCAATGCTTGCCCAACAACGGATGTGCAAGCTTAATTTTTAAATTGGAGCCTTAAGACTCATTTTATAGGAGCCTCAAGGCTCCCATGTCACTTTTCCCACCGATGTGGGAAAAGTGGCAAAACTAAGGGGAGCCGAACGTTTGGCTCCCCATATGTTTTTTTTTTTTAGTTTTATTTCTTTTATTAAATTATTATTATTTTTTAAACAATTATTATTATTATTATTATGAGATATATGTATACCCTTAGGTCACTTTACATGTTAATCTAAACATCTAATTTTTTCAAATATCTTTTTACCAACTGTTGATATAATTCGCTGGTCAAATCCGCTAACCGCTAACTGCTGATTGTCAAACAAGGACATTGCGAGGTAGTTTTCCACTTCAATTTCTTGTGTGATTTGAATGCTTTCTTTGTCAACAAATCCCTCACGTAGTTAACATGATTAGCTTTATTAATTATATTTTTTTTTAATTTTTTTATGGTATTAATAAAATACTTGGTAAATAAATATATAGCATTATTTTGTATTATAACTTTGATATTTAATTAAAAAATAGTGCACAAAAAAGATAATAGACAATGTAGTGAACATAATCAATTGATGAATTTGAATGTAAAGAATTTTTACATTGGAAAAAATTAAGACAATATAACTAATGAAATTATCTCTCTTAATTAATTTATTGATAATGATTTTTTTTTTTTTTTTGAATAAAGACATTGTAGGGACAATATAATGTAGAAAATATAATCAATTGATAAATTTGAATGTAAAGAATTTTTATAGGAGAAAAATAAAGACAATATAACTAATGAAATTATTTCTCTTATTTCTTTTATTTAATTTATTGATAATGAATAATTTTTTTTTTTTTAATAAAGACATTGTAAACACATAATTCTAAATTAAAGAAATACATATGTATTATTTTTTGTTGTAGCTACTAAATTATTATTTAATAATTTAATAAGAGTAAATAGAGTACTAATTATGCCAACTTTGATTGGGATGGGGTTCGAATCTAAGACATTTCTTATTGAAATCAATGATAAGTTAACGGTGAACTAACAGAAACTAACGGAAAAGATAATATTTAACAGGAAAGTTAATGGATAATCATATAATTAAGGATAAATTAGGAAATCTCAAAGAAAATTAAAATCTGATCAATTCGAGTCATTCATTTTATTAAAAAAATTTGACCGTCATTTTTTCTACTCATTATATGTTTAACTCTTTTTGGCTCTTATTAGTATATATAGTATAGTAGATAGTAGAAATGTTTTTCGAATAACTTAATTTTGAATTATTTAGTTGTATAAAGTAGATTTTTGATACATTATATTCTTTAAAAAAAATGATATTATGTTGCAAAACTTAAATAATTGTTTGCCGGGAAAATCGCACTTTTGGTCCCTCAATTGTTCCTAGCTATGCAATGTAGTCCCTCATTGTCAATTTTATAAAATTGGTCCCTCAAATGTTTAAACCGTAGTCAATTTAACCCTCCGATCAGATTCTTCTCAAACCAAGGTTAATACCGTGGACAGTTTGATAATTTTGCAATGTCCTTAGTTATTCTCCTCTCATGCCATTTACCCCTAATTCATGTTAGCCCTAGCTTTCATCTTGGATTAAAAAAATTTACCCCCAAATCCTTGAGATCCTACTGCTACGAAGAGGAGTTGGTGATGTTGAAGACCTGGAAGGCAGAGGCCATTCTCTGGTTTAGGCTGTGAGGGAGGGCGTTGAGCGGCGCCGACGTGTAGATTCCTAAGAATGAGTTTATGAGGCGGGCGAACATGGATTCCGAGAAGTACGCGGAAACTCATTGTGCGTAGGTTCCGTATGGGGTTGAGAGCTCCGAGACTTGGAGGAGCATTCTGTTTGCTTCGTCTAAGTTGTCGGCGGCGACGGCTTCCGCGCATTGTAGGAGTAAGGTTAATAGATGGAGGCCTCTTCAAATTTTTTCTGTTGTTCAAGATCTTCCTTTTCTCTCCAGATAATTAGGGACATCTGACAAAATTGGAACGAATGGCCCAAATTTTTTTCCCTCGAAAACCCTGCTGTGAATTCCTGGTTCTCTTGTGAAGTTTTGCTAAGCTGCTTTTGAATTATGGATTTCCTTAAATTTTGATAGAATTGAATGTGCAGCATATAGGTTCTTTATACCTTTAATTGTAATCCAGAGTGGATTCTTTGAAAAGTGTTTCAGGCCTTCTCTTTCTACTTTGGCTACAATGAGCACTTGTGTTATAATTGTGCATATCTGGGTTCTGGCCTTCGGCGACAAAGTCTGGTTGTAACACCTCTAATTTTTAAAACATTTAAAGACTTATAAAATAAAGGCAGGCCAATAATAATAATCCAACCAGAGCATAAACTATCCATATAAGTCGGGGTGTTATGCCACACCTAGGTTTGAGAACCTAGATGTATAGGCTAAGGCTATCCAAACATGTGAAATCCATAAGTCAATAGTCAAATACAATTCACGGCACGCAGGCCAACTACTACAGCTAAGACTAACTATGCTAAGCCCACAAGTCCGACTAGCACGCTCCATAGCTAATGATCAGGACTTGTAAAACATATGGTATAGCAACCGTCAGCGAATAATGCTGAGTAACTCACTCCCACGCGTTAAGTACAATAAATATAAATATAGGAAATCATTTTGAAACTGGAATACATATATAGCCTTAAGCAACACTAGCTTTCAATTCAGGATCAGGACTCAGAATATAACAACGGAACGACATCACGAATACCACTAACATGCGTCCTACGTTTACAAGGCATAATAAACAAGCAAGCAGATAAATAACAATTAAAGGCAGGCAATGGGATCCAATGACAATCAATTAACAAGTAATCATCAGAACACACAATCCATCTTCCAACCTTATACCAAGTTCCAACCTTTACTCCTCTCCATCCTTATATCAGTTCCAACCTGTACCTCCAGGCCACCCTTATATCGCATATCTTATACCTCCGGAGCAACTACATGCCCCACTCCGTAACCACCAACATGGTAGCACAGAAGTGTCATTCGCATGATCCGTGCCTCTAGCACCACTACCAAGGGGTCAGCGCATATAGCTTTGACATGACACCGCGGCACTTATACCCTGACCCAAGCCTTTAGCCAGCAAGTCTAAGGGGTGGTCCGTGCCTTTAGCACGATAACCGAGCACTCGTTGTGCTTTCCGCCAACAATTCATTTCCACCAATCACAATCTCATTCTCATCAGTCACATCAATCATTGCGCAATGATCACAATACCCATCATCATTCAATCAATCAACATATAATCAACAACAACAATCAAGGACGAATAGCAACGATACGCACTACACATAAATCCCTAGAACGGTACTCAAAACATCATACGGGACTCATAAACATCAAACGGGGTACAATGGGGCACAACGGGACACGGGAAAACATCAAACGGGGAAAAACAACCCACTGCACCACCCCGTTCCAGCGGGTGGGCAGTGGGTGGTGGACCACCCGCCGGTGGGGGGGTCATTTTCCAGTGGGTGGCCGGTGGGCAAACCACTGTCCGCCGGCTACCCGCTGGAACTGCGGAAACCGGGCAGCGGGTAGGTGGTGGGGACTCGTTCCCCCCACCTATCCCCCACTGGTACGAAGGTGGAAAATCGGTTCGAGGTTCGTTCGTAGAATCCAAAACCATGTCCAAACACGTTCCAACACGTATCAACAACACGGATTCGATTAACAAAGATTGAACTAAGAATCATTCCAATTACATTCTAACACGATTCCTAAATATGTCAAGACTCAACATCAATCACATAACGGTTTAGGAGCATCAGGAACCTATATGCAAAGCCCTAAAGACAAATCCTAGACTAGAATCAACACCCGAGCATGCATAAACCCACCCAAAAATACCAAGAACATCACAACATGAGATTCATGATATAAACCTAGGGACAAGCTCTAGAGTGAATTAAATACAAGATCATATCAATAACCACACAGGGCTATCAAGAATATCAAGAATAGCAATAATTCACCATATAAACCTAAAGACAAGCTCTAACAAGATATACATACAAAATCACACATTCAATCAACCAACGAAGCCAATCAATAAACAATAGCAATGAAAATAGGTTTTGTAAGACATGAGTTATCTCTTAGCCCTAATCAATATCCTTGGATACTCAGGTTCTTCTCTAAGATCCTCCTCCAATTAATCTTCCTAGGTTCGGTGGTGGGGAATTCCTTTGCTAGGTTTCCTCGGGGAATGTCTCACGTGGTAGGATTAATTGTGGTTGGGTTTCTAAATGCTTTCTAATCCCATATATATATATATTCAGGAGTCTTAACTAGAATCTGAATAGTAAAGGCCCACTTTCCCTATTCCTAACGGATTAAAGGCTTGATTAAGGATAAGAGTCCATGATCCATTGTGGACCACACTTAATTAATTCTAGCCCAATTAAATCCTTTTTAATTATATATTAACGGAATTAATTTCATATTTAGTCCGAATTTAGAGGCCGTAACACGGGGTGTTACACTGGTGGTGAAGCAAATTAATTTCCAGCACCACAATTCCAGTTGGCAGCAACGACAACAGTCTCCATTCGGAACAGGAGTGGCTATTAACTACGATATGATTCTCTTTCTTTTTAAATATTATTATTTTTTCTTTTCTTTGGAAGAAGTGTATTCATTTAATATTTTTTCCATCTGGACCTCCTCTGCTGCCTTTGCACCGTTAGATTTTCTGGAATATTTTCAGAATTTGCAAATTCCGACGACCGGTCGGTTGTCGGACCGCTGTCGACCACGGCGGCACTGCCGTCACCATGCATTCCAGTGTGAGTGACAAATCTGAAAAGCCAATGCGGGAGGAATGAGGAATTTGGGAATAAAATTTAGTTGTTGTGAAATTACCAAACTGTCTAGTATTAACCTTTGTTTGAGAGAAATCTGACCGGAGGGTCAAATTGACTACGGTTTAAATATTTGAGGGACTAATTTTACAAAATTGACAATAAGGAACTACATTGCATATCTAAGAACAATTTAGAGACCAAAAGTGTGATTTTCCCTTGTTTGGCACACTCAATAAAATCGGGTTAGATTCAACTTTTTTTTTTATTTTTTGTTTTTAACATTGAAAATTATAAAATACAAATGTTAGATATTAATGTGTCAACATTTAAAAGTTTTAATATAATATAACCCGTCCCACCTTATATTTTTTACACGCCATAGATCAGAGTCTACCTTGCATTGTGAACTCGAATAAAAAAATTATATATGCTTTCAGTTAACATATGATGTACTTTCAGTTAATAAATTATGTGATTGTAAATAAACTAAAGAAATAATATATTGGGGGTATTTGGTAAATAGCTGTTAGCTGATTAAGTTAGTGGGGTTAACTAGTTGATAGCATTAGCTGATTGTAGAAAAGTGTTTGGTAAATTAGCTGTTAGCTAATAATTGATTATATACAAAATGACTTTCTCAAAAAGTTTATTGAAAAGCTACTTTGAACAGCTTTTTGAATTTTAGCATTTTGGAGGAATAAGTTGTTTCGAAAAGCTAATTAATCAAATACTCATATTAATTGTTTAACCAAGTCAAACAGTTAATAGTGATCAAATAAGCCAAAATTAGCTGATAGGCTCATTATTTTACCAAACATGGTCAATATGTTTATGCAGTTAATATATTACTCCGTATGTGTTAATAGTTAATGGGGGTGTTTGATAAATAGATGTTAGCTGATTGAGTTAGTAGGTATGCCTAGTTGATAGCATTAGCTGATTGTAGAAAGATATTTGGTAAATTAGCTGTTAGTTGATAGTTGATTATATACAGAAAGTCCAAAATGTTGATAAAAAAAGCTGCTCAAAGAAACTTTTTGAATTGTAGTGTTTTAGAGCAATAAGCTATTACAAAGAACTAATTAATCAAATATTCATGATTATTTAACCAAGTCAAATTGTTAATAGTAGTCAAACAAGTCAAAATTAATTCATAAACTAACTATTTTATCAAATAGGGTCATAATCAAATCCAATTATTCAAATGAAATTATAAAAACCAAAACATTGAGAATATATAATGAATTAATCTAAACAAGGCTAATCTTAATTCTAGCCAAGAATCATATGTAAACACATGAATAATTCAAGCAATTTGACATATATATCAAAAGTAAATATTAATCTAGAGATTTAATCTGACAACTAATCTATATATATATAAAAGTAAAATCCTCCAAACCAATTTTCCCCCCAAAACTTAGGACCATTTTTGTAAATTCATATATATTGAAATAATAATTATAGATATAAAAATTTATATATATATAGTCATTTATATATACGTGTGATATTATATATATATATATATTAGATATTAGATTAGATATTAGATGTATATATTGATAGTAATAATATATAAATTAGGTAGTAAAAGAATAATTAAATAATTAAATATAGTAAATATTCTGTGTGATATATATATAGACATTATATACAATTAATATTTAATTTAATCTATATATACTAATAATAATAATAATAATTTTATTACCTTACTTACTTTACTTTCTATATATTTTTAAATAAATTATTATACTTTCCTTTCGAATTACTATTTTTCACCTATAAATACAAATTTTTAGACTTTGGCATCCATTCTTCTTCCCTCACACTACTGGTTCTTCATGATTTTTAATATATTCGTACGTTTTCTTCAATCCTAGCAAAACTCATTCACTTAATCTCTACTTCAGGTAATTGTTTCTACTCTCCAAATTCTTTTGTTTAAATCTAAGTTTGTTGACATTGATGATGATGATGATCAATGAATAATATGCTTCGCTTATTATTATTATTGGATTTATTTGATTCACATGCAGGTTTCTTATCAAGGTGGTTAGGATGCTATTAAGATTATACAAAGTTTGCCTTTGAGGGTAAGATTTTATATTCACCAAAATTATTATTTTCCCCGAATACTGTATGTATTGATATTATATGTTATATTATATGATATATGTTATTCATGTGAACACAAGTACATTTATCGATAAATAGTAATATTGTGAGTGGTGATTCTCGAAATATCGAGAATGAGTTTCGATTTGTAGAACTCGTGCGTTATGTAAATATTTGGCTTGAAATTTTTGGTGTTGTATACATAGTAGTATTGTGAAATTGTATTAATACTGGATTATGGACTATAATTATATTTTGGACAAATCATGTGGAGAAAATTGTATTTTTTTTTTTTTTGAAAAATGTATTTGGAGAAAATTATATATTCTGGAGAAAATTGTATTTTTGTGGAGAAAGTATTTATTTGTGGAGAAATAATGAAATTTTGAGAAAATAATATATTGTGTGGTGTCCAAATAAGAGTGAGTACTGTTTACTTGGACTATTTACTACTCATTGGGCTTAGAATCACATGAGAGTGCATCACATAAGTTATGATTCAGTTTCCAAATTATTTGAGTGGTAGTAGGTAGGAAAACCTAACTACTTGGATCATATATTACCCAGTGGCTTGGAATCTTCTGGGGTGTGCACATAGGTTTTAGTCCAGTTTCAAAGTGGATTTCAAAAAGTTTGGTTACTTCTCCATAAATAACTATTTATTCTCCATACAAGAAAATGTATAACTCCACATGTATTCTGGAAAAGTATGAAATTATATGAGTTTTGAAAATATAAAAAATTCAAACTATTATTTTACGGGGTGAAGTAAACTTACTTAGCTTATGCTAATTTTTGTCTACATTCTGTTTTTGTGTAAAATTATTTATACAGGTGAACATGGATAGGAATTCAAGATGAACAAGTTGAGAAGGAATAAAGTTTAATTATTTGTTATTTTGAGGAAAATATTATTGTATAGTAATTGCAGTTTTAAGTACTAAGTTGATTTTGAGATATTATTTGATGTTGTAAATTTAGCATAATTACCATAAATAATGGTTAATAATTGACAAATTCTATTAGGCAATAAAAATTAGCATTATAAAATCTTTTGTACTATGGATACATTATTTTTAATTATTTCGGTTTAATAATATTATATCTTATTTATAAAAAAATCAAAGTAATACTTTTACTACTATTGAATATTGATTGACTAATTAAAAATAATCTTAATTATTATTGTGGCAATTAATAGGTATTTAGCTTTAAAAAGTCTACAAATATATGAATTATACAACCATTGAATCAATTAGTAGGACAATTATATTAGGTAATCTAATTAATAATTTACTTTTTAAATTATATCCCATTTTCTTCCGTGGTAAACATATGTTTAATGTAAATTGATTAAAATGTATCAATTGGTAATATTGCATAATTATGGTATATTGTAAATGTATTAATTGCTAATCAATTTATAGTAACGTGAATATTATGTATGGGAATAACATATGAAACACGGATTTGGAAAACGAAATTGAAATTATGCAAATTGAAGAAGGAAATGTATATTATTAATGGGCTGAAAATTATAAAAAATTTCTAATTGACTGAATAGAAACGGAAATGGAAAATGAAACTTATATTATTAATTTATAATTCTCACATTCTCTACCTATAAATACAATCCATTGGTGACCCAAAAAAAAAAAAAAAAAAAAAAAAAAAGGGAAATGGAGAGTTTTTTTTTTTTTTTTTTTTTTTTTTTTTTTTTAACCAGAAGTTTCAGTTTCTTTGTTTTTCGTATATAAATTTATAATTGTAAATTTATATTAATAAATAATTATTAAGACAAGTATAATTTATTTTATATTGTGGACACGTTATTTTTAATCATTTTGGTTTAATAATATTATACCTTAATTATAAAAATTATACCTAATAATCTTAGTATTAAATGTCATACAATAATTACCATAAACAATGTTTAATAATTGACAAATTCTATTATGCAATAAAAATTACTATTATAAAATCTTTTGTAATATGGACACATTATTTTAATTATTTTGATTTTAAAATATTGTATCTTATTTATAAAAATTCGAAGTAATACACTTAGTACTATTGAATATTGATTGACTAAAAATTATCTTAATTATTAAGGTAATTAATAAGTATTTAGCTTTAAAAAATTCAAATATATGAATTATACATAGTAGTATGGAATCAATTAGTAGGACAATTATATTAGGTAATCTAATTAATAATTTACTTTTTAAAATTATATCTCCTTTTCTATAATTATATATATACTTAATGTATAATATTATTGGCATAAAATAAATTATACTTACCTTAATATATAATTAATTTTTAATATAATTTTCTAATTTTTATTAATGGTAATTATTCTAATAATTTTCTTTCCTTCTTTCGTGTAATTATTATGATAATTATGGTAATGTGTTTAAATATTGGAAGAGAACAAATATTAGAATTAATATAATTAATGAAATTATTATGGTAATAATATTTATTAATTATAATTAATATAATTATTGAAACTGAGAAATATAAGATTTCTTCCATTGAAATATTTGTGACAATTTCATTAAATTATAATTAATAAAATATGAAATATAATTAAAGAAATGAAAGTATAAAATTAACAAAACATGAATATTTATAATTTTTTTAAAAAAATATACATACAATTATACACTATAATAATCATACAATATTTAAATGCTACTTTTTAAATTTCTAAATGTAATTTTTTTAATTATAAATCTATCAATATAAATTATAATTAATGAAATTATATTATAGAATTTTTCTATATACATATTAATAAATTTTATGTGTATATACAATATATTATACAATCATATAAGGAAATGTGTCCGATTAGAGTTTAAATTTATTCATACAAAATTTAGAATTTACATTTTTTATTGATTTCTAAATATAATTCTCTTAGTTAGTATTCATATTTTTAGAATTATAATATATATGAAATACAATTAGGAATAAATAAACTTAATTATGTGATTTTTTAAATAAATTTATCTAAATATACAACATGATGAGAGATTATATTAACCATACAAAAAAAATTCTCACACCAAAAAACATTAACCATACAAAATTTAAATTTAAATTTTGTATATTATGAAAATAGATACTTGACCAAATATATAAAAGTCCAACTATATTATTATATTGTACATTATAATATATTTTCATTGTTTTCTATTTTTAATTTTAAATTCATAATATAAAAAAAAAAAATTCGTGCAACGCACGGGTAAAACACAATCGTTATACCCTGCACCACGGCGTGCTCAGCACTGTGCGTCCCGCGTCTCTTAAAACGACGTCGTTTTGGGAGACGCGAAAGGGGGTTGATGTGATTATTTGTATTTGTTTATATCATTATGTGTATTTATTTATACAATTATGTGTATTTTTTATACAGTTATGTGTGTTTGTTTATACAATTATGTGTATTTATTTATACAATTATGTGTATCTTTTTATATAATTATGTATTGCATCAGGGCGCACAATGCAATGCGCGCCCTGATGCATGATATAAATTGCCGGTAAAACACTATATTTTTAAAAATACAATTTGATAAATATCATAAATTAATTACTACAATATCATTTCTGTTTATAATAATTAAAGAAAAAATAAATAATTCAAATATGTGAACCAATGATTTCAAAATAAAATTAATATACATTTACAAATAAATATAGCATTATTAGATGTACTTTAATTAGTTTTAATTTTCTTAATGAAATGACTTTTCTTTATTACATTTTTATGGGAGTCTAAGGGAGTGTGTGGGCCGCTGAAAAATATTTTAAAAATAAAAATACTTACTAATAAAAAATAATTTTAAAATATGTTTTAACCCCTCATAACATGTGTAAATCTTATATTTTTTAAAAATATAATTTGATAAATATCATAAATTAATTAGTACCGTATCATTTCTGTTTATAATAATTAAAGCAAAAATAAATAATTCAAATATGTGAACCAATGATTTTAAAATGAAATTAATATACAGTTACAAATAAATATAGCATTATTAGATTTAATTTAATTATTTTTAATTTTATTAATGAAATGACTTTTCTTTATCCATTTTTTGATGGGATACTAAGGGATCGGAGTGTTTGGATTGCTGAAAAATCTATAATCTATAATCTATAATCTATAATATAATTAAAAACAAAATTCTATTTACTTGATTTCCTGCTCAAACAATAGTAAATAGTAAAGGTAAATTAAAAAAGGAACATAAATATTTCACAATAATTCTCTACATCATCATCAATTAAAAATGGAACAAAAATTAGTTAAATTAGAAAATAAATGAATATTAATAATTGACTGAAAATTAAAAATGAAAAAAGAAACAGAAATTAGGTTAATTGTAAAAGGAAATGAATATTAATAATTGATTAAAAATAAAAAAAAATGATCCATAATTGACTAAAATAGAAAAGAAAATTGTCTGATTATTGCATTTTAATTTTTCACATTAATATTACAGAGTAGAATAAATTAAATCACAATTATATCATAAATATTTCACAATTTCAAGCAATGAAACGGAAATATTTCAATAATAATATCCTACATCATAAAGTAAAAGTAAATAAAAAATGAAAAGGAAAGATTTCAATAATAATATTCTACACCATCAATAGTAAAGACATATTTTAAACAATAGTAAAGGTAAACTAAAAATGGAACGGAAATATTTCAATAAAAATATTCTACATCATTAATTAAAAATTGTTCAGATAGGTAAAAATATCACTGCATCTGATATTCTAATTAACTAATTGACTGAAAATAAAAAAGAATAATTGTCTGAAAATGAATCTGATATTAGTAATTGACTGAAATTATAAAAGGAAATGAATATTAATAATTGACTACAAATAAAAAATGATCCATAATTGAAATGAAAAAATAAATTGGCAGATCTTTGCATTTTAATTAAAAAATGGAAAAGAAATTAAAAATTGGACGAAAATATTTCAATAATAATATTCTACATCATCAATAGTAAATGCATATTTTAATTTTGGAATAAGGTTCAAATTGGCCACTGAACGTAACCTGAAAATGCAATTAGGCCACTAAACGAAAAAAAAGTGCAATTAGGCCACTGAACACTCTAAAAATGTGCAATTTCACCTGATAACAGGTTACCCTCAATTTTAGCAGGTTATCTGCTTACGTGGCAGCTGAGTTGGCATTTTTAATAAATTTTAAATCATTTTTAATAAATTTTAATAATAAATTTTTATTTAAAAAAATAAAAACACCTTTATTTTATTTTTTATTTAATTTATTTTTCAATTTTTTATAAAATTTATTATTGAAATTAATTAAAAATTATTTAAAAATTATTAAAAATGCCAACTCAGCTGCCACGTAAGCAGGTAACCTGCTAAAATTGATGGTAACCTGCTATCCGGTGAAATTGCATACGTTTGGAGAATTCAGTGGCCTAATTGCACGTTTTTGGAATGTTCAGTGGCCTAATTGCACTTTTTGTTCGTTCAGTGGCCTAATTGCATTTTCATGTTACGTTCAGTGGCCAATTTGAACCTTATTCCTTTAAACAATAGTAAAATTAAATTAAAAATACAACGAAAATATTTTAATAAAAATATTTTACATTATCAATTATAACTGGAACAGAAATTAGGTAAAAATATCAATGCATCTAATATTATAATTGACTAATTGACTAAAAAAAAGTAAAAATAAAAAAGAATAATTGGCTGAAAATGAATTTGATATTACTAATTGACTGAAAATATAAAAGGATCACTAATTGACTGAAATTCTACCATTATATATTTTCACCCGAGTCACCCATCCTTTTGGACTAAAGGTGTTAGCTCTAGACGAAGATAGACAAGATTGTGTTGTTACTACCAATGTTGTCTACAAAGAGGTTTCAATAGTATGTAAATACAATTTGTGATATTATGTTTTTTTAAATGGAAAAATTGCTATATATCTAGACAAAAAATATATTTTCCATACAAATAAATTATGATATCAATTCATTTTTATAACTGAGTTGCTAGAGAACGAGCACATTTGACTAATTTATAAAAGTACTGAACAATGATAAATAAAATCTCCAAAGTTACAGCACCGCATGCGTACATCTACATATTAGCTATTAATTTGAGCAATTAATAACATAAAAACACATAAATGATCCAAACCATACATTCAATTGCACTATATAATATTTGATGTTTTAATTTAAATAATTATATATCGATCCAAATATTCTTAATATATTACAACAAATCCATTCCGTGCATCGCACGGGCGCAAATACTAGTAAGAATAAAAGTAGAGATTGAGAAAAGTAATTCAAACCTAAAAAGATGTTACGATCAAGTAGTCTTGAATTTCTTCACTTCGCCGCCACTGCTGTTGTGTACGAACATCTCCGTACTCTTCCTCTCTTCTTTTGTCTGTTTAGCGACCCAACTCTAATCTTCCACAATTTTCTTCCTTCCTGTCGGCTGTCGCAAATTTGCCAAAGAAATCAAGGGAATGGGTGGTGGGTCCTAGTACAAAAGTTTCTACCAAGGCCATTTTTATTTTTTATTTTTGGAAAGGAGACCATGGCTACTAAAACCTGTATGTGAAGGGAAAATAAACAATAATGCTACTATGCTAGGTTAAAATGCAATGACATATATAGCTTAATTAAACATAATCGTACTAATGTAAGTAATGTTAATTAAAACTATGTACATTAAGCTATCAAATGAGTTTAACAATATTTTTAAAATAAAACTTCTATTTATATTAATATATAAATGCAACATTATCCTAGTACTTCTTAAAACCCATCTATAAACTATATACATATGAATAAATATGATATTTATATTAGAATAAAATCAACATGGCCTAACACTACTTAATTTATTTATAAAAATCACTTATTAAAATTACTCTAATAATGTCCGTAAATTAAACTTATCAGTTGGACAATTCACGAATAATCAATAAATATAAAAATTTTATTTTCATGTCAAGAAGTGAACATTAGAGGATAAAATAATTAAAAATAAAAATAGAATTTTTCCTATATTTTATTTTATTTTAATTTAACTCAGATTTCAATGTAATAGATTAATAACTTGAGACCTCTATTAGCAATTATTTTTATTTTCTTCCATATGTATTTAAATTAATGTTCGCGGGGAATTTGTCATTTTGGCTTAGACTTCTCTATATATATTAAACTAAAATGAGATACGGTAAAAAGCTCCCGCCCAATCCAATACTAAGTTTAAGCCAATCAAAATCGATTACTAAGTTTAAGCCAGTCAATCAAAATCAATTACTAAGTTTAACCCAATCAAATCAATTACTAAGATTACGCCAGCCAATTAAAATCAATTAATAAGTTTAAGCCAATCAAATCAATTACTAAGATATCTAAACATCTATATATATTTCACATCATCTGCAATACAAACACTATCAAGGAAGTTGTGATAGCGTATGAAATCCAGAAACGCTCTTCGTTTGCTAGTTGTGAGAGCGTATAAAATCCTAGAGAGAAAATCATTTTCCATAATCAAATCCAAGGAAGTTGGCTTCCATGACCAGCAGGTAAGTTCTTTTACAAATCTCAATTCAAATCAGGCTACATCAATCAATTTATACAAGACCATGTTAAAAGCTCTATTATATGAAAACTGAGAAATTGAATGAATTGTGAACATCAGGATGGGATCTTTGTGTGTCTGAATTTTGAATTTTAAACAATTGAATGATGGGGTTTTGTTTGTTTTTTTTTTTTTTTTTTTTTTTTTTTTGTGCTGAACAATGAACAGATTGACATTTTTTTGTTTAAGGCATTTCAATGGGCAGAGACGGAGCCAAAGGGGTGGGGGTGGGGGGGGGGGGCAGCTGGCCCCACCCCACCCCATATATAATCTTTGTATGTATATATGAATATATAGTATATGTTTAGTATTAGTATAAAAAAAAGTTATTAAATGTTAATTAGAAATGAGTTAGATTAGTTGGTAGAACACATGTTTGGTAATATATAATAGTATATATAAATAGTAAATAAAGGTTGAGGGTTCGAATCCTTAGCATCAACATAGTTTTACAGTTTTATTGATTCATTCCCTTAGGCTTCAACACAGTCACGTTTTTATTGACTTCCCTTAGGCTTCAACACAGTCATGTTTTTAATAGTTTTAACACAGTCATGTTTTTAATAGTTTTTTTTTTAATATTTATCATTATTTATCATTCTTTTATAATAATAGTGAGATGTGTAATTTATAATGTGCTTTCTATTCAAATTATTTTTCGCTTTTACTGGAAAAATTTTCGGAATCTGTCTCTACTGCTTCAATTCGCGCACCCCCCCCCCCCCCCCCCCCCCTCAACCAAATTTCTGGCTCCGTCCCTGTCAATGGAGGATGAGATGCCATTCCTACTTCGAATCTGATAGACATTTTATTATGTTTTTCAATATTTAATGATGGATCTGTCTAAGTTATTCCTAAATCCTTATTACTATTTAGAATAAGGTAGCAACAGTGCTTTTCTATGCTATTTCATAATATTTTGCAGGTTTAGAAGTACATATACAAGAACACATCACACATAGCAAATGAGAGGACTCCAAAAACTGCAATGTTGCAAAATTCGCGCCTATGCGCCGCCCAGCCGAAAAATTTTCTTTTTTTTTTTTTTTTTTGTTGAAAAGTGTAGAAAATTTGGCAAGGCATAATTTTTGACTCGGTTGTCCGCTTTGGACAATTTTTTCTTTTTCAAATCTAGTATTTTTTCGAGATCTATACACCACAATTTTAATTTCTCCAAAAAATGCTTCTTTTGCTCTTAATTTTATTTTTTTTTATGTATTTAGATGATTTCAACAATATTCAAAACGCTTTTACAACCACTTACGTGAATAATTTGTAAGAAAAAACTAGAGGAACCTTATGTTTTACTATTGAATTTTAAAATTTTTAGTTTAAATTTTATTTTTTTATTTTAAAAATAATAATAAATAAATAAATAAATAGGCACCTAGGCGCCCCCTCGGCGCCTAACATGTTTTGCAACCTTGAAAAGTTGATACAATTTTATTATCTGTATCTATATTTCAAGGTAGATCTCTCTAAGTTATTCCTAATTCCTTATTACCTATTAGAATTAGGTAACAAACAGTGATTTCTTTTGGCTTTGGGTTTCTATTTTGCAGGTTTTGGAGTACATATACAAGAACACATCACACAGCAAATGAGAGGACCATGGCAAACAGTGTGAAACAACCAATTTCAAGAGCACAGATATCATGCATGAAGACACAAAAAATAGTTTTTTTTTCCTACAAAAAAAATGTTATGATAGAATATAATAGTGTAGGACATGTATTCTATGTAATAATATTGTTAAGCTTTAACATGCACAATACATGACATTTTGTTATTAATGGGAAAACGTATTCCTCTAATCACAAAATAGAGCTAGGAGTCATGGTAACATCAAAGATATTTTTTGTGAGAGTTTTTGGCAATGAGTAGAAATTTATAAATAGAATGATATTCCTTAAAAAGACTAATTGCGTATAAAGATTCCAATAAATAACGCAGTTAAAGTAAAAAATAAGCATAATTATTCAATATGCTCATTGTTTTAATATTTAAATGATATATACATTTAAATAATCTTTATATTATTATTATTATTATTATTATTATTATTATTAGGAGTATTAGTATGAGAAAATTACACTTTTAGTCCTATGACTACTGTGGTCTTGTTAATTTGAGTACTTGACTTTAAAAATTATCAATTTAGTCTCGTAACTATGCAATTTTTAACACATTTGGTCCTCCCGTCCAAATATTGCCGGAAAAAACTTGAACCTTTTTAAAATTTTTTATTCTTGGGAGCAAAACGGTCATTTTACGTCATTTTTTAAAAAGGAAAATTATTTGCTTCCTTTTTCTTTGCGTACCAACGACGGTTTCGCCAGACTACATCGTTGCCTCCACTAGACTACGTCGATGCAACGCCAAAGCTTCCCGTCGTCGACCCAAAACCAGCAACGCGGAGATGAAGCAGCGACAGTCGGGAGCCAACGACGCCTGAAGGAAGAGAGATGCAGCGACATCACCAGAGAAACAGCTCGCGTCTGCCAGCTCTCAGCATCGGTGGAATCCTGTAGCTCACTGGAGTGTGGACTGTGGACGAGTCGACTGCGACTGAATTTTGACCGAAAACCAGAGGCGGAGACGGCACCGCGACGGTTCGGCGGAGTTGCTCGCTCAATGTAGCTTCGGAGTCCGGGCTATGCTTGTTGCCTCGTCGTCTACTATGCTCACTGGAGCGTGGAGTCGTTGCCTCTTTGCGTCAAGACGTTAAGATGGATCTTCAGAAGGTTGAAGCAGCGATTCTGTGAAGCCTGAAGAAGAAGAAGTCGGCATAGGGAGGTTAATTGGGGCATATTTCCGTACTGAAGCCCATGAGAAAAGCCAGACTGATGCACATTAGAATTTGGCAGAGAAGACAAATTTGTAGCAGAGAATGGTGACTGATGCCCAAGTGAGGAAATATTAAGGTGTTGGGAAAAGCCACATGGTGAACCCTGTTGAGATCTTCCACCATGAGGAAAGGAATTGAATGCAGATTTTGGTAATAAAATCCTCAAGTACAATTCATTCATATCGTAAACTTTACCAAATTATATAAAATAGAGATAAGTGGAGTTGCTAGCATGCCGCACATGAAGGGTTTGAAATAGATGGTGATTAAAATACTTGAAGGGAGATGAAGCAGTGGACAACTCAGATTGCCCAGTTTGCCTCCAGCTGCTCCCGACTTGCCGCCATGCTTTCCACGTTGCGTGCAGTGATCTATGGCCGATTGATTATCAGTGGATTAAACAAACGAAAAAGAAGAAAGAAGAAGGAAGAAGAAGAAATGACTTAAAACGACCATTTTGCCCCCCCCCAGAATAAAAAATTTTAAAAATATTAAGTTTTTCCGACAACATTTGACTGACGATTTAGTCAGGAGGACTAAATGTGTTAAAAATTACATAGTTACAGGACTAAATTGATAATTTTTAAAGTCACATACTCAAATTAACAAGACCACAATATTAACAGGACCAAAAATATAATTTTCTCGTATTAGTATTAATTACTTATAGGTATAATAGGATAATACTATATTTATATATTTATATATTATTATATACATATATATCGTACATCATATAGCTAGAGTTATTAGGATCGTATTTAGGAATGATATATATAATTGGGTAGAATAATTTAATTATATATACTAATTCAAAAGTAACCTATTAAAATGTTTGAAATGATGTAATAAATTATTTTAAAATTATTTGGCAAATTGAGATGTCGCAGAAGTCTCCCTGTAATTAAGAATTTTTAGGGAACATAATCTTCGAGAAGTAATCGTATCATTTACACATTCATCCAAAATAATGGATAAAATGGTAAGTATGCAAAAACCCACTGGAGATAAAGCCGGACTGGGCTACGATCCATCATGTTCTCAAACCCCCGAGAAGCTGACTAATTCTACTACTACTTTAGTCAATAAAGTTCCAGTGGTAAAAGTTGTAAAAAGTCAGCATAGCACAATGAGACAAGGAGTTGGTAATCAAATTAATGCCCGAAAAAATATTGTGAGGCCGAACCCAAATAATAATATCTCATTAAGGCAACAAAAATTTGTGCCTCAAAAGAGAATCAACGAGTCTAGTGTAATAAAACATCATAGGAATATGGAAAGAATTCCTAGAATTGGGACTGGGGGATTATATATTTTTATCCCTTAGAACAAGATTGGTTGCTTGTAGACAAACCATGGATCAAGTCCATATTTGCTACATTTCATAGGTTCAAGCAATTATCTGCTTCTCAGCCCGCACCGAATCATTATTCGCGAGTGCTTTATGATTATAGAGTTTTCAATGGTTACAAATCACCTATTATTGGATCAGTGGGATCTAGATGAATTTGGATGCCAAAAATTACTAACAAAAAAAGACCCAAACAAATCTGGGTACCTAAAAGTAATTAATCTTTTTGCAGAAAATTTGGTATTTCGATAGCGGTTGCTCTCGACATGTGACCGGCAATAAAGCTAGTCAAGTTGAGTTCAAAAGTGTCAAAGGACCAAAATTAATTTTTGGAGGAAACGATCGATACGGAACAACAAAAGGAACAGGAACATGTCGTACGTCGAAGGATTAAAGTTCAATCTATTCAGCACAAGCCAATTTTGCGACAAAAGATATCTTATAGAATTTTTCAAAGGCGAATCTACGAAGGAAGTCGTACTCACTAGATCAAGAAAGAAAAATATGTACATTGTAGATTGGAATACAAGAAGGAATCAGTATGTTTGGTAGCAAGAAATCCAAATGAAACAAGTTGGGAATGACAGAGAATGCTAAATCATTTGAATTTCAAAATCATCAATAAACTTATTGCGTGAAACAAGTTAGTCGACGTTTTCCCAACATTGTGTTCAAGAAAGATCAAATTTGCGACGTATGTCAAAAAGGAAAACAAATCAAAGCATCATTCAAAACCAAAGCTCAAGAGTTAACATCAAGACCCCTAAGTCTACTGCACATGGATTTATTCGATACAGTAGACCTGGTAAGTTTAAGTGGCAAGAAATATATTTTAGTTGTTGTTGATGATTTTTCCAGGTACACATGGACAATATTCATCAAGAAGAAGAATGAAGCAGAGTCAAAATTGACCGAGCTATTGAAGCAACTACAAGTCAAAAAGGACATGAAAATTGCGACAATTCAAACCGATCGAGGAACAGAATTAGTAAACAAAGTGATTCAATCTATTGCAATTCACAGGGAATATTACACCAACTAGCTGTTGTGCGAACGCCGCAACAAAATGACGTAGCTGAAAGAAGAAATAGAACACTCAAGGAAGTCGCACGAGTTGTGATATATGCTGCCAAGCTACCAAAGAAATTTTGGGCCGTATCAATACGGCGTGCTACACTCAAAATCGTAGTCTAATCCATAAGTCCTATAACAAAACACCATATGAGTTATGGAAATGGAGAAAACACAATCTCACATATTTTCATACCTTTGGCTGTAAATGTTTTGTACTTGTTAATGGAAAGTCATATTTAAAGACTTTTGACGAGCGAGCGGACAAAGGAACATTCTTGGGATATTCACCTACTAGCAAGGCGTACAGAATATTCAACAAATCAACGATGGTGGTAGAAGAATCAATTCACGTCGTGTTTGACGAAAACCACGACAAAAATGACAAAGATAAGGGAGGTAATTCTAATTTAAATAATTCTAATGACATTTCCAAAGAAAATGTCATGTAGAATTTAAAAGAATAAAGTGACATGGGTATTTATCAAATTGAGATAATATCAATGTGACACCTGAAATACCACCCACAACCACAATTGCACCTGAAGTACCAACGGAAGAAACTCCAATCGAAGCACCCGAAAGTGTACTTGTCAACGATTCACAACATATAGGAAACTCTGAGAATCCAATGAATTTTCAACCAGATCAAAAATGGCTCAGAAATCACCCACATGAGTTAGTCATTGGAAATTCGAGAGACGGAGTTAGAACATGATCATCTACAAGGGATGCAATGTTCTCATATTTTCTATCGCAATTGGAACCAAAGAAATTGACGAAGCTTTAGCCGATCCAAGCTGGATAGATGGAATGCAAGAGGAATTAGATCAATTCAAACGCAGCGACCTATGGGAACTTGTTCCAAAATCAACACACCAAAATGTAATTGGTACTAAATGAGTCTTTAGGAACAAAGCAAATGAAGACGGCGTCATTGTTAGGAATAAAGCGAGATTAGTCGCAAAGGGGTATTCACAAGAAGAAGGCATTGATTTTGATAAGACATTTGCCCCCGTCGCACGACTCAAAGCAATCGGAATATTCCTAGCATATGCAACCTACAAGAATTTCACCATATATCAAATGAACGTAAAGAGTGTGTTTCTCAATGGGTTACTTGAAAAAGAAGTATACGTCGAGAAACTACCCAGTTTTGAGATAAAAGGCGTTGGTGATCAAGTCTACAAATTAAAGAAGGCATTGTATGGGTTAAAACAAGCTCCGTGAGCTTGGTACGACACCTTGTCAATGTTCTTAATTAGTTGTGGATTCACCAAGGGTCTAGTCGATAAAACTCTTTCGAATTCAAGAAAATAATCACATTTTATTCGTACAAATTTATGTTAATGATATTATCTTTGGAAGTACTAATAAATCTTTGTGTGAGATATTTTATAAACTCATACAGAACAAGTTCGAGATGAGTATGATGGAAGAATTAAATTACTTTTTGGGACTACAAATCAAGCAACTTGATGAAGGAATTTTCATAAATCAAGCTAAGTATACAAGAGATCTTATCAAGAAATTTAGCTTAGATGAAAAATCTTCAGTTAAAATTTCCATGAGCGCATCACAAAAATTGGACAAAGATGATGAAGGAAAAGATGTCGACCAAACGATGTATCAGAGGATGATTGGATCGTTACTATACTTAACCGCAAGCAGACCGGATATATCTTACTCAGTTGGCCTATGTGCAAGATTTCAATCGAAGCCCAAAGAAATTCATCTGATTGCAACCAAGAAGATATTTTGATATCTAAAAGGAACAATTAATGTGGAATTATGGTATCCCAAAGAAGGAGAATTTACACTAACCGATTATTCAGATTAGGGGTTGGAATATGCCAGGCCCCTTGTAGGGGCCTATGTCTTGGCCTAATTAAAGCCTAGTTAGACCTAGCTCGTTTAGTAAAAAGGCCAGGCTTGAGCCAATTTCAAAGCCTATTAAACTAAACAGGTCAGCCCTATATATAACAGGCTCGGCCTTCAGGCCTACAGGCCTGGCATATATATATATATATATATATTCTATTTTATACCTAATATTTGTATATTTACATTTTACAATATAACTCCAAGTATATATTATTTAGATATACTAAAATTTTGTATACTTATGTAATTATGTGTTAGTTTTGTACTAGGTACATTTCTTATATTATTTATATGGTTTGTACTAGGTACATTTCTTATATTATTTATATGGATTAATATTTGATGCATCGTCGGTGTATAGATACTATACACCGGCGGTGAATGAGGGAATGACACATCATTAAAAATTAAATTCAAATTTAATCAGGTTTTTTTTGCAAAATATCTAACACTTTTATTTTTTTAGGCAACTCTTTTATTTCAAATTAACATAATATATCTACTTTCCAAAATATATTTATTACTTAATTATTAATAATGATAACAAATTCAAAAATCTGTAAAAGAATTAGACATTCATTACTACAGATTTTAAGACTCAAAACCCATAAATCAATTTACAAACTCAACATTTCCACTTTATATCAAAAAGTATAGTTTTCTAGAGTTTACAAATTACAACAAAAAAAAATATAAAAACAAAAAACTTATTAAAAATCAATAGCTTACAAAATAATTTCAACAATAAAAGAAATAGGTATAAAAAACAACTTACCGAAGAGAACTCTTTATTAATGGAATACTAATCAAGATTCTGACAGAGAGAAAAGATTAACAGGTTGAATTCTTCTAACAAAGAAAATTTGGATTTTGATGAATACATATTCATTCAAGATGTTGCAATTGTTTCTAATAGTGACCAAGGTTGTAATTTAAATTTAGGAGTTTAGGGTTTAAATAGATTTAGGAGTTAAAATAGATATAGAAAATTAGATGATTTTTGTTAAGTAAAATTAAAGAATTCTTAATTATAAATATATAATAATTTAGAAATTTATTTTTAAATATAAATTAGAATTATTAATTATAATATAATAGTTTTTTTTTTTTTTTTGAATGCTACTAGCTCTATTACATTGTAGTATGTGTTCATATACTTTCTCAACCTACTGAAACACAAAGAGCCAATAACGCCTCCACTGAGACTCGAACTTACAACCTTCCAAATGGAAGTCCAACCCGGATACCATTAGACCACATAGTCCTGGTTATAATATAATAGTTTAATTCATTGTTAACTTGAATTGTTTTACGCTTTAGAATCTGTTTTTTTAAAACTAAAAATTAAAGATATATATAACCCTAAAAAGATTCTAAAACCTGTAGTAATGAATGTCTAATTCTTTTACAGGTTTTTGAATTTGTTATCATTATTAATAATTATTAGATAATTAGATATGTATATATATATATATATATATATATATATAATAATTAATTAATTAATATATTTAGAAAAGTAGATATATTATGTTAATTTGAAATAAAAGAGTTTCTTAAAAAATTAAAGTGTTAGATATTTTGTAAAAAAAGACCAAATTAAAATTAAATTTAAATTTTAATGATGTATCATTCCCTCATTCACCGCCGGTGTATAGCATCTATACACCTACACCGCGGTGCATCAAATATTAATCCTACTTATATATATATACTAAAGTTTTTAAACAGAATTTTAAAAAGGCTTCAGACCAGGCCAGGCTAATTGCAGGCTCAGGCTTGAACCTAACAAAAAGCCTACATATAGGCTCAGGCCCAGGCCCAGGCTTTAGATTTTCGTAATAGGCCCATGCCTGAGTGAGACAACAAGAGCAAAGCAATATTAGAAATTAACCAAAAAGGGAGAAATAAAGTTTCATAAAAAAAATATCCAAGTCTAAGTGAGAGAGAAATATTTTATTTTTTTATAATCTTCTCTACTGATTGTTAAAAAAGGGCAGAGTAACTAGATAAAATAAAAAACTCTAGTTGAGTGTAACTTTGTACATAAAACAGTTTTATATATGTGTGTGTGTGTATATATATATATATATATATATATATATATATATATATATATATATACTACAAAGGTAAATGAGTTTTTGTTGTACGTTCAACATACTATTGGTATGTTACCTAATGATTTCCTTGTGAAATTATTATTAAATTATTATTATTTTATACTTGTTTTAATTTGCTCAGTTCCTGGTTCAGTGACAGTTTTTATATATTATTCCTATTTAGGCATATTTTTGACTTTAAATTTTTCTCCTTAAAAGTTGTTATTCGTGTTCTTATATACACAGGCAGAATCTGCAAAAATGTCACAAGGTGGCAGACTAGCTTGAGTTTTTGCAATATTGTATGAGGAGCTAATCAGTAATATGTCTTCTGGGCACATGCAATGCAGATAGTAGTAATATAATGGTTGTTCTTCAAAACTATCACACCAGGGGATGAAGAATAGTAGTGATCGATTAATTAAAGAAAAATATAGCATTTTCCATATCTTTCTTATTTTATTAATAAGTATTAACTCAAACTACTAATCTCACCCACTTAATCTTCGGAACATCCTATGCATGCAATACATGAAATTCACTATCTAATCACACTTTTAATTTTCAAGAATGAATGGTGTTCTTAAAAAGCATATGTTGCATAGATGCTTTGGGTGCAATTGAATTTCTCCTCTTGTAAGTGAGAATTTAATCACACTTTTAATTTTCAAGAATGAATGGTGTTCTTAAAAAGCATATGTTACATAGATGCTTTGGGTGCAATTGAATTTCTCCTCTTGTAAGTGAGAATTTTGGATGCTTTTTTATGAAGAGTTTGGTAAATAATTTTTAACTGATTAAGTTATTGAGTTTGACTAATTAATTAAAAAATTAACTAGAAAAAATGATTTTCTCAAAAAATTGATCAGAAAATGTCACTATTAAAAATTATGAAATTTCCGACCACCTAAAACTGATCTTAAATCAAGTTGAAATCAAAAAATGGTCAAAAATACCAACAAAAGTTTTTCCGGACGACCACCTAAAACTGATCTTAAATCAAGTTGAAAGCAAAAAATGATCAAAAATACCAACAAAAGTTTTTCTAGATACCAAAAATGATCGGAACAAAACTTTCGATTTGATTTAAGATCATTTTCAGGTGGTCGGAAATTCCATAATTTCCAGTAGTGTGGTTTGAACAACTTTTTAAATTTTAAAATTTTAAAACAATAAATTATTGTAAAAACCTAATTAATCAAACAATTATTTTGATTATTTAACAAGTCAAACAACTAATAGTGATCAAATAAATCAAAATCGACTGATAAGTTAACTATAAACGACTGATAAATTAACTATAAACAAGGTCTATTTAAATTTTATTTTTCTATAGAAATTGGAAGGAGAAATGTACATTCCTATAAAATTGTAGACAGAAAATACTACATCTACTTCCAAATTATATTCCCCTTTCACCGTCACCAAACGGTTTGATTTATTTTTATTGAATAAAAAAATAAATGAACGATCCACCCCTTTTTATTTCTCGTTGTAGACATATATTGCTTATTAATTATTCATTCTCAACGTGATATTATCCTGTGTACAGTACATCTAAACTCTATAAATGAACACTAGACACCAACCCTACGAACACTAGGAACACTGCGGATGAAAGTGTTAAACAAAGATTCTTGGTGGAGCAGTAGAGGAGTTTACAGGCTTATTATTGATGCAATCCACCTCTCTAAGGACTGTTTGGATCCCAACTCCCCCTGCGTTCGCCAGGGGATGAATACCATTGTCCAACCCCCTTATGTACGCCCTTTTCTCCTTCTCCTCCGCAAAGGATATCTTGTAACGCTTCTCAACATCTGCGTACGTGCACAAATATTATATAATTCCCTTTTCAATGTCCTCCCATCCAATCCTCCTTTTATTAGGAAGAAAGGAAAATGATGATCAAATAAACCCTTAAATTTAATTAGGCTTTTAAATATTAAAAACTTAACCGCAATTGAGTTGTTTTTTTTTTTTTTTTTTTTTAAATTATATGGTACTTTATTAGAAATAAAGCCAAAATAATGTCTGGTGGGTAAACGTCTCAATACATAACAGCAGGCTGCTGGTATGCCCAAGTAGCTAAAACATGAGCTAAATAATTGTCTAATATAATAATATAACTAACTGAACTAGACTGATATAAAGGGCTTTTTAATTTTAAAAACCTAACCGCAATTAAGTTGTTATTAAAGGTTTAAAACTCGATTTAAAAATATGATTAGTAAAAATCAGAGACTACCTAAAGAGGTTAATGGTTACTAAAAATTAGAGATTACCTAAAGAGGTTACCTAAAATTCTAATTGTTACTAAAATTAGAGATTACCTAAAATTCTAAATCGATTAAACTGGTTGTAACCTAAAAATATAAAAAGACAAATATGCCCTTACTAAAAATAAGAAAAGTCATTAATGACTAAAAGTGTTCAAAAAATAATAGTCTAAAATTTAAATGGCAAAAACGATAGGCTAGAACTAAATTGGTCAAAGTACCAACGAAGTCCCTGTACTATAGCATTTTGTTCAATTTAATCCCTATACCTTTTTTTTTTCAATCGAATCCCTGTACTTTAAAAAGTAATACAATTAAGGACAATAGTTAACGGTGCTAATATTACTATTAACTTAGCTTCACCACTTTTTAAAGTAGAGGGACTAAATTGAACAGAATAAAAATATAAGGACTAAATTGAACAAAACACTATGATACAGGGACTTCATAGGTAATTTGACCAACTAAATTTAAAATGATCATCAAAGAGAATGAACCTCTAGTGGAATTAACTCTATTATATATATTTATGGAATCTTTAAGCTTATATTAGGAGGTTACCTTGAGCAAGGGTGTCATAGAGTTGACCATCTCTGGTGAGTGCCATCATGATCTGAGGAATACCCAGGGGGAGGTTATCGCCGCGATCCACCTGCCAAAAGTGTATAACCTTACCGTATGTTTTGCACACTAACTCCATGTCCTTGCGCTGGATGGGACCGGGCATGCCCGGCATGAACAGCACCCCGCTCTTCACCTCGTACTCGTGCGAGTGCCACAGCTTCTTCTCGCCGTCCGGGAGGGTCAAGAACAGCGCCTCCGTGATGATGTATTCTAGCCCGATGAGGCGGGCGTCGGCGCCCGGGCTGTCGTAGATCAGGCACTGCCGGAATTCCTCGTTTTGGTGGCCGCAGAAGTGGTGCGCCTCCACCTGCCGCGTCATGTCGTGGCCGTAGAAATGAAACCTGCAGATCACAATATACATTATTGTTAGGATCACGCTCTAAAAAGCTAGACCGTCATCACATTTTCAAACAAAAAGACAGAATGCTGAACTTAGCCCCTTCATTCCCGCCTAACCATCAATTGAAAAAACATAAAGAAATCAATTGAAGTCAGTGTTGCAAAAATCGCAAATCGGCACCTAGGTACTAGGCGCTTCCTAGGCGGCCAGGGCCGGGGCGCCAGGCTTAGGCGGTCTAGACCCCCTAGACTATCTCAGGCACCTAGAAGGCCCCTAACAATTTTTTCAATGAATCGGCACTAGGTACTAGGTGCTCGACCTCCTAGGTGACCTAGGGACGCTTGCCTAGGCAGTCTACGCCCCCTAAGCTATCTCAGACACCTAGAGGGCGTCTAGCGATTTTTTCAACATTGATTGAAGTAAAATAAAAGAGAAATGAGGAGTGGAATAATAAGAGTGTTGATTTTGGAGGTGGTAGGGATGACGTACGCGCAGAGGTGTTGGTGGATCTTGTTGATGGGGCCGAAACCCTGGATAGCGGCGGTGGCGGTTTCCAGGAGGGAGGTGCCGGTATGGGTTGCCTCGCCGGGAACGTCCGGGTGCGTCGACACGTTCTTGCCTTCCATTATATTATATTTTTCTTTAAAACTAAACTGTACTGTATAGATATGTGTGTATATATGAAGAGTTGAGGTGGAGTGATATATAATGAGCATGATTTCCTCCCCGCCACTTTACAGCGGCGGAGAGGGAGCATGCAAGCGGACGCGTGGGTGAACACGTGGCGGAGGGGGCTCGCAACTTGCGACGTGTGGAAGTCATACAAATTGCTTTCAGCGTCACGCCTTTGCTTTGCATAATTTCATTAGGGAAAATTGTAAAAAATACCCCTCTATAATATGTCAATTATTAATATCACCCCCAAATTATTAGTGGTGTAAATGTTGCCCTTCAATTATCAAAACGGTGCACATGTAGCCCCTCCCGTAACGGACACGTGGTTCCCCATTAGTGTACGACACCGTTAAGTCGGAGTAAATATGTAATTTAGTTGTTTTTTCCCTCCCTCGATTCGAAGTACCAGCGATGGACAGCGGTGGGGAACCACAAGTCAATTACGGGAGGGGCTATATGTGCACCATTTTGATAATTGAGGGGCAACATTTACATTACTCATAATTCAGGAGTGACATTGACAATTAACATATTATAAAGGGGCATGTTTTACAATTTTCCCATTTCATTATTACCAGGACGGTTTAGCCCATGGATCTGTTGTATCGGATCCTTTTTGACCCAAGAAGAAATTAATTGATAGTTATGTCATGGACTCGGATTCACCTTACAAACTGAACTCAGTTAAAATACATAATTTATATACTGAATGTTTATTTAAATTTTTTGAACATTTAGTATGTAAACTAGGAACATTTAGTATATAAATTTGTGAACATTCAATATGTAAATTGTAAACATTCAGTATATAAATTGTGTATTTTTTTAATCCGATTTCATAGAATAATTTGTCGAAATGAATCGTAAATTATTATGTGGATCATGGTCCACAAAATATTGTGTAGACCATAACAAATAATATACTTCCAGTACTTAAATAATGTATTTTCCCTTAATAGAATACACATTTTTAATATATTAAAAGTACATTATTTGTATACTGAAAGTATATTATTATCGGAAATGTAACCGGAGTTAGCCAGAATATTAACCGGAACCCTAGTGACCTGATTTTTGAACTTCATTGTATTAAAATACAATATTAATAGTTTAATTGGTACTTTAAAAAATGTAGAGACTTAATTGATTTTTAGGTAAAGTTTAACCGTTTATTTAATTTTTTTTTTTCCTTTTAAAAATGGAAGTGTAGTGTTTATTATAGTTTTTTTTTTTTTTTTTTCGCAAATGTATTACTCTTTTCGTGATGAGGCTCATGCCCAAAAACAAATTGGAGGCCCAATAGAGGTTGTAGAGGACTTAATTAGCAATGCTTAAGTTAAGATAAGAAGATCTAATAAGCCTTCAACTTGCTACTTGCAGATTCAATCTAATTGGGCTTTAAATCCTTTAAGTGTGGACCAAGAGTTATGAGACTTTAATTCTAAATTTGATGCCTAATAAGTGAATTCAAGAGCATTAATCATATTCAATAATGTGCAAAGGAACCTAGGAGGCCAAACTCCGCAAATTATATCGTGCACCACGGTGCATAATCTATTATGCACCGCGCATCAAAACGACATCGTTTTATTTAATGAAAAGAAACGGAATTCATTTTGCGCCGTTCTGCAAAAAATAACTATATTTTTCAGTTTTATTTTGAATACATTGCACTTTCAGTTCAACACAACTACAGTTTCATTTCGATATAACTATAGTTCATTCAATATTTATACACCCAAATATGTGAAAATGTTATTTAATTTTATTTTATATACACTATAATTTCATTAAAACACAACTACATGATCATTTCGCTATAATTACAGCTTCATTGTACAATATACACTCAAATATGTGAAATGTTATTCATTTTCATTTTACCACAACCACATACTGCAGTTTCATTTCACCACAACTACAGTATTATTTTGATATAACTGTAGTTTCATTTGATAATATAAAAATAATACTTGAGGCAGTGTCGGTTTAGATACACTGTAGTGTCACTCCGTTAACACTAACAGCGCGCCGTTTCTTTACTTAAAGAAACAGCGTCGTTTTGATGCGCGGTGCATAATCGATTATGCACCGCGGTCCACAACGACTGGCCAAACTCATTATGCAAACATTATTATATGGACCATCGTTCATACAACTGTGTGGACCATAAATAAAAAATAAATTTTTTGAATATTAAAAGTATATTTATTTATGGAGCAAATACCAATTTTAGTCCTACGAGTATTAGCAAAATGACAATTTTAGTCCACATGTTTAATTCCTACCAATTCTCATCCACGACTATTGTTTTAGTACCAATTTTCATCCACGACTATTTTTTTAGCACCAAAATTCATCACGTTGGTAACCCTTCCGTTTAAGACATGCCGAAATCTAAAAATTTTAAGGGTATTTTCGTCCTTTTCAATTTAAGATCCCAATTTGAGCATGAATAAAGGGATTTAAGCCTTAAGATTGATCTCAATTCCTAGTTCTTTTCCTCATCCTACCTTAATTTGAAGAGGAGAATTGCAAATTGGGATCGATCTTAGGGCTTAAATATCTTTATTCATATTCAAATTGGGATCTTAATTTGAAAAATACCAAGATACCCTTAATAATTTCATATTTCGGCATGTCTTAAACGAATGGGTGAGTGGCGTGATGAATTTTGGTACTAAAATAATAGTCTTGGATGAAAATTGGCACTAAAATAATAGTCGTGGATGAAAATTGGTAGAAATCAAACATGTGGACCAAAACTGTCATTTTATTAGTACTCGTGAGACTAAAATTGGTATTTGCTCATTTATTTATGTATATAAAGTACATTATTTGAAAGTATATTATTTGAATATTGAAAATACATTATTTTATATACTATTAAATAATATGCATTCAGGATAAAAATAATATACTTTTAATATATTAAAAATGTATTTTTATTCATGATCCACACAACATGGCATGGAGTTCTATTTTTGCATGTCTAGGGTCCAACGAATCTTAAGGTCATGCTATTAAGGCTTGCCTTATTGTTGAGGAGATAAATTTAAATTTTATTTGATACTTCTAGAAGGTCAAGGTAATTTGAAATGCAAAAGATAATCAAGTGACTTAATGCTTCTTCTTTTCTAATCCATTTAGGAGTGTTTGGTTAGCATGAATTGCATTGAAATGATCCTATGATGGTTGAAGGGGGGTCAAAAAACTTGCAGTTGGCGGGAGCTGGTGGTGTCCAGTCCCGCCCGTCACAATGAGTACACTCTGCTGGAACTGTCGTGGACTCGGCGATTCACGAACAGTTCAAGAAATAGTGACCTTAGAGGCTAAGGTCAAGCCGACTTTTATTTTTTTATCTGAAACGAAAGTTCGTCGTGATCACGCGGAACGTTTGAAACTAAAGTTAAATTTCGAGGGTCTGTTCTATGTAGATGGTGGTGGTCTGGGTGGTGGTTTGGCTCTATTATGGCGAGATAAAAATATTGCCTCTCTTATTAGCTACTCTAAAAATCATATTGACATTCAGGTACAACTTCCTGGAAGCAGCCCCTGGAGGTTAACATGTTTTTATGGGTTCCCTGAGAGGAATCGCCATCAACAATCGTGGGATCTAATGCGTTCTCTCCATCCTAAATCAAGCTTGCCTTGGCTCGTAGCGGGTGATTTCAATGATATAGCATGTCAAAGCGAGAAACGAGGGTTACATCCCCATCCTTCGGCTTTAATAGACGGCTTCAACCTTATGCTTGAAGATTGTGGCCTTTTTGATTTAGGCATGTCAGGACGAAAGTATACCTAGGAGCGAGGACCGGGTACTACGAGTTCGGTTGAAGAGCGATTGGACAAGGCCGTAGCGGGAGTAGATTGGTGTGCCATGTATCCGCATGCGGTGGTTCGGAATAATGCAGTGTTTACGTCGGACCATTCTGCGATTTTTATTGAAGTTGACGGTCCGAAGGTAATCAAGCAAAGGAGGCAGTTTATGTTTGAAAATGCCTGGTTGGAAGACGTTGGTTGCAAGGAAGTGGTTATGGACTCTTGGATGGCGACAGAAGGTAATGTTATGCCAAGCAGATTAGACCATTGTGGAGAAACTCTAAAACGTTGGGGTGGAAATTTTGTGCAGTGTACCCAGAAGGAAATGGCAAGATTGCAAGGTTGTCTGGACGCCTTGCGAGATAAGAGATGTAAATTCGTTGAGGTTGTATCGTGATCTAGATGGTAAATTACGAGGCCTGCATGCTCAGTTAAATATCTATTGGCGCCAACGGTCTAAACAGCACTGGTTATTAAAAGGAGACAGGAACACGAAGTTTTTTCATCTTTATGCGACTGCCCGGAAACGGAAAAATCGTATACTACGGCTTCGTGACGAATATGAACAATGGGTTGATGGTGAACGACTGCTTGGGTTGGCTAGAAGATACTTTTCTAATATTTTCACCACAAAGGGTGTGAGTATGCATGAAGCCATTGCCGATCTTATTCCTATCGTTTCCGATGCCGATAACAATCACTTGATGCAACCTTTTACCATTGAAGAAGTCAAGTGTGCCTTATTCAGTATGGCCCCAGATAAATCTCCTGGTCCCGATGGTTTTAGTCCCGCCTTCTTTCAGCATTTTTGGAAGGAGATTGGAACAGATGTGGCACAGTTTGTAATCAATTGTACGAAAGAGGAGTTCCCACCTGGAATGAATGATGCCATTATCACATTGGTGCCTAAGAAGACTGCCCCAGAAACTATGAGTGATTTGAGGCCAATAGCATTGTGTAATGTCACCTATAAGATTCTATCTAAGATGCTAGCAAACCGCATGAAGGAGGTATTGGACAAGGTTATTGGTGGGTCACAAAGTGCTTTTTTGCCCGGACGATTAATCACGGATAATGTGCTAGTAGCCTCGGAAGTACTGCATTATCTCAATCGTAAGCGTGTTGGATTAGAAGGTTGGTGTGCGTTGAAATTAGACATGGCTAAGGATTACGATAAGATGGAATGGGCCTTTTTGAAGGAAATCATGCATTGTATGGGTTTTGGTCAACAGTGGATTGAGTTGATTATGAGATGTGTTTCTACAGTCCGTTATAAGGTGGGTGTAAATGGGGACCTTACGGATTTTATCGTGCCTACTTGTGGGCTTAGACAGGGGATCCCCTTTCCCCGTACCTCTTTATTTTGTGTGCCGAAGGACTATCGCAGTTACTTTCCAGGGCGGTCTCTAACGGGTCTATTTCCCCATGCGTGGTGGCAAGGGGTGCTCCAGGGGTGTCTCATCTCTTCTTCGCGGATGATAGTTTGCTCTTCTTTAAAGCAACTCGTCCGGAAGCGGAAGCAGTTAAGGACTGCCTCATAACATATGAACGTATGTCCGGGCAATCAGTCAATTTCACAAAGTCTTGCATCACATACAGCAGAAACACGTCAGAGGGTGTTAAACATGCAGTGGCATCCGTTTTTGATGTGGCTCAGGTGGATAATATCGGGAAATATCTGGGCTTACCTATGGGAATCGGCCGAAATAAGAGTGAAGTATTCTCATTCATAGAAGCAAAGCTTAATCATCGCCTAGGAGGGTGGAACAGAAAGGTCCTTTCTCGAGCAGGGAAGGAAATATTACTCAAAAGCGTAGCTCAAGCTTTGCCAACTTACACCATGAGCATATATTTACTGCCGGTAGCTCTATGTGAAAGGATTGAGAGGACTATGAATAAATTCTGGTGGGCTTCGAATGGTGGAAGGGGTGGTGGTATAAGGTGGTTATCATGGAGCCGCATGTGCTCTCCGAAGGCGGTTGGTGGCCTAGGCTTCAAAAGTCTGCATCGATTCAATACTGCTCTCCTTGCCAAACAGGGATGGCGCTTGCTTACCAATCCAAACTCTTTAGCAGCATTGATTTTCAAAGCAAGATACTATCCGAGAGGGGATTTCCTTGACGCTAAAATTGGAGCGAATCCAAGTTATTGTTGGCGTTCGATTCTAGCGAGTCAGGAAGTGTTGATGAAAGGCTGTTTTCGTAGGATCGGATGTGGGAGTACGACATCTGTATGGAAACATCCTTGGCTCCCTGTCCTAGTACGGGCTATGATGAAAGTATGGTGGTAAGCACACTGGTTAACCAAACAACTAATGACTGGGACTCTGAACTGTTGAATGAGATATCTCTCCCAAGAGATGTGCAGCTGATTTTGAAACTACCTGTGTCTTCCCAGTTTGATGATCGTTGGTGTTGGAGAGGCGACTTGAGGGGATTGTATTCAGTTCGCCAAGGGTACAAGCTTTTAAGTGGAGTGCAAACACCAGATTTAGCTGATACGAGAGTGTGGAAGCAGCTCTGGAAGTTAAACATCCCACCTAATATTAAGAACTTCTTATGGCGGTGTCTCCGTGAGGTGATTCCTACAAAAGCTGCCTTAGTGCAACGTCATGTTGATGTGGATGCTATGTGCCCTCTTTGTAATCTCCACGAGGAAACCATGAAGCACCTGTTTTGCGAATGCCAGCATGTTATTTCTCTTTGGAATGATCATTCAGATATTCCAATGCCGGCTGTAAGTGTAAGTTTTGCTTCCTGGCTGTCAAACTGCTTAGTTAATGGTCCTATGATATTGAAACTTAAGTGTACTGCTCTCTGTTGGGCTATTTGGTGTGGGCGAAATGATGTAGTGTTCAACCAAGTCCCTTGGCATGAATCTAGGATCAAGATGGATGCTGGTCGTTTATGGCAGACTTGGCTGGAAACGACACAAGGGCATTTGCCTAATGATATGCAAACTGATTCTAATATGGGTATTATAAATATTCCAACAGATGTGTTTAAGATATATGTGGATGCGGCTGTGTTTAAGGAGACCAACCAGGCGAGTTTTGGGGCGGTTATGCTCAATAGCATGGATGTCTATGAAGCTGCGATCAGTGGACCAATAGGTTGCATGAATGATATTCATTTGGCCGAGGCGATTGCTATTAAGGAAGCACTTTCATGGGCAAAAATGAGAGGAATTCGGAAGGTGTTACTTTATACGGATTGCCAAACATTCTGCACTTTACTTAATGGCTCATTGCTTGATCTTTCTTTTGCTGGCTGTGTTATTAGAGAATGTAGAGAGCTCAAACGACACTTTGATTTGGTGTCTATCGGTTATGTGTCTAGATCAGTGAATAGGCTGTCTCATACGTTAGCTAGGGCGGCTCGTTCGGATACTGATCCGCGTTGTTGGATTTCTACTTTTCCTTCTTGTATTGCTTCGCTATTATAATAAATTTTTTGGAGGTTTTTGTCAAAAAAAAAAAAAAAAATGATAAACTATATTGTTGGGTTGGAGGGAGTTGTAATTCCATGAAATTGCAATTCATAGGTCCCCTGTAAATTACAATTCAATGAATTCATCTATACAATAAAAAGGGAAAATGACATATTTGTCCTTGATTGTTATTAATATTATTATACAAGAATATTTTAGTCTTTATATAACTTTTCTCATTTCCATTATTCCTCCCTACTAAACAATATAATTGTAATTGCTACTTTATTCATACCTTATTTTTTTCCCACCAAATTATAATTCCTTTCCCCCTTAATTACCAAACACCCTGCTAGTCTTCATTTGACTATACTTATTTAGCATTTTGAATTCTTGTATTACTCTAAATTATGATTTAATTTTCAGTAGTATTTTGTACCTATTTCAATGCATCCCTAGGCTAGGCTATTTAAAGCTTCTAATTTTACTAGGTTTGAAAGTAGAATATTTTAATTTTTAAAAAAAATTGAATATTTATTTTCTTCTTTTTTTTTTTCTTCAACATGAGAGAGAAAAAGATATTTGAATATTTGAATTCTTGAGAAATCTTTTCTAGGTTGAATGTGGGACTCCAATTATCTAGGTCTATTAACTTAGTTTTCGTAATCAAAGCGTTGCTATTTGGAGCACACGAAGTTGCCAATTAGTTCAATTTGGTCAATTCTCGTGCTTTGAGCATTTAATTTCTTCATTGGGTATGTAAAAGTTTATTATGGGCTAATTGTTGAATTCATTTTTTTAATATAAATTTTATATGATATTTAATTATTATTATTGAGCAAATACCAATTTTAGTCCCACGAGTATTAGCAAAATGACGATTTTAATCCACATGTTGAATTCCTACCAAATTTTTATCCACGACTATTGTTTTAATACCAATTTTCATCCACAACTATTATTTTAGTACCAAAATTCATCATGCCGGTCATCCCTCAAGACATGCCGAAATCTAAAAATTTTAAGGGCATTTTCGTTCTTTTTAACTTAAGATTCCAATTTGAGCATGAATAATGAGATTTAAATCCTATGATCGATCTCAATTCGCAGTTCTACTCCTCATCCTACTATACCTTAAATTTGAGGAGGATAATTGCGAATAGGAATAGATCTTGGGGTCTAAATCTCTTTATTCATGCTCAAATTGAGATCTTATTTTAAAAAGGACAAAAATACCCTTAATAATTTCATATTTCGGCATGTCTTAAACGAAGGGGTGAGATGAATTTTGACACTAAAACAATAGTCATGGATAAAAATTGGTAGGAATTAAACATGTGGACCAAAACTGTCATTTTACTAATACTCGTGAGACCAAAATTGGTATTTGTTCAATAATTATTCCATAAAATTTTTCTTTAATTATTTGATTTAAAATTTTATAGGTATCAAAGAAAAACAGTTTGAGTGCGATAGTATTATTAAAGCTACTTGACTATTACGTATTTTACTTTTTCATCTAACAAAAATGTTATGTACCACATTTTATGGGCGTTACATTGGAGTGAGGGAATTATGAGGGAAATAAATTTTAATTTCATGAGAGAAGAATAATATAGAAATAAAGTAATTTAAATTCAGTGTTTGATTTGCAAGAATAGAATTAATGTGATTTTAATTTCAATGTTTGATATATAAAGGAATAAGTAGTATAAAGTTCAAATACTCATACTTATAATTATTATTATTGTTGTTGTTATACAACACACTATCAGTAGACAGAAAGAGTGAAAATTTTCATTATACAACACATACACAACATTGACGCACAGAAAGAATGAAAATTTTCACTCTTGAAAGTTTAGGCAAATACACTATACACACAGAAATCAAATTTATATTTTACTTTTGAAAATTTATGTAATACGGTGTAATTAAACTCCATAATTGAATTGAAAGCAATAAAATAAAGGGAAAAACGTCAAATAAGCCCATCAACATTATACAAGGAGACAATTAGGCCCCTGAACTTTTAAAAGTAACAATTAAACACATCAACTTTTGACTTTGGTGCAATTAGACCCAAAAACTGAATATTTACCTGTAATTGCAGGTAACTTCTTATGTGACATCATTTGAGCTTGCCACGTATGCAAACTTTAAAAAAAAAATTAAAAAAATCAAAAATCAAAATAAATAATCTATAATAATAATAATAATAATAATAATAATAATAATAATAATAATAAACATTACGTAATGATTTCTCGTCATGTGCTGTTCGCCGCTGCCGGTCGGCCGGCCACGACCATGGCTGCCTTCAACCTCTTCTCTCTCTCTCTCCAAATGTGGAGACGAAGAACGAGAGAAGAACAAGGCAGCCATGGCTGCCTTGAACCTCTCGTTTAAAAAAAAAAAAAAAAAAAAAAATCTTTCTCTTCTTCGTCTCCAGATCCGGAGACAAAGAAAGGAAAGAGGACCCTTCTTCATCTCCAGATTTGGAGACGAAGAAGGAACACAGAATAAGGTAGTCATGGCCGACGGCCATGGCTGCCTTCAAGCTTCTTTTTTTTTTTTTTTTTTTTTTTTAATAAATAACAATCATTTCCTTCTTTGTCTCGGGATCGGGAGGCGAAGAAGGGAAAGAGGGCCCTTCTTCGTCTCCAGATTTGGAGACGAAAAAGGAGGAGGAAGGCAGCCATGGCTGCCTTTGACGGGACAACGGGTAAGTTTTTTTATTTTTTTATTTTATTTTTAAATTAAATATTATTTTATTAATAAAAATGACAAGTAGGATGCCACATAAGAGGTTACCTGCAATTACAGGTAAATATTCAGTTTTTGGGTCTAATTGCACCAAAGTCAAAAGTTGATGTGCTTAATTGCTTCTTTTAAAAGTTTAGGGGCCTAATTGCCTCCTTGTATAATGTTCAGGGGCTTATTTGACCCTTTTTCCTAAAATAAATAAGAGAGTTTGAGAAAACATATTTAATTAAGGTTGGCCTATTGATGATTATTTCTTAGGAAGATATGAGGAGAGTGTTGGCAAGTCTTCAGCATTTAGTGTTGAGAGTCCATGAAGAAGACACATTGTAATCAATAATCAATAATTAAGGAAAGGTTAGACATTAATTTTTGGTTAAAGAATAGAGGGTAATTTTATCACAAATTTATTATTTTTTCTTCATTCCTAAAAACCAAGGAATTGAAATACTAAGAGGGGCATGTGATTCTGATTCCATGAAAATGAGTGTATTGTAATTCCCTCCAACTAAACACAGGAGTTTAATTACCTTCAAGATCAAGTGAGAATTATGTGAGAATGGAATTATCATTCCCTCCCGTCAAACGCCCCATTAAATGTAATGCATAAATATATTTTATCACAATAATATATATATATATATATATATATATATATATATATATATATATATATATATATATATATATATATATGAGAAAGTACAAACCTAAATCAATTTACAAGGTCTCAAGGAGCAAAGAGAACATATAATAAAAAAGGGATTGAAATGGTCGGTGAATCTCGATAAATTTGATAACAAGGATCATGACTATGAGTTTAGGGTAGAGTATTCAAAGTGTAGAGTTTAGTGTGGAGTCTTTTAAAGTCTAACAAACTAAGTTAATTATAATTTATCGTTCATTTTTTATATAAATATATCCTTTCTTCTTTGGACTGGAAAATTTGAAAAAGTGTAAAATAGATAGTATTTTGTAAAGAACTATTTAGTGTTTCAAAAAAATATAAATATATCATTATAGCATTATTGTTTTTATATATTAAGGAGGGGGCTTAGGCAAAACTCTAGTTGCTATACGTAATAGAATATAAAAATCATAAAACACAAATTAAATACTCGATTTTTAAATTGTCAAAATTTAAAATTTTATATATAACTATATCATAAATTAGAGAAATTTGAAAATTAGATAAACCAACTATGAGTATCAACGACTTATATCCTATTAGTTTCTAATAGTTCGGCTATTTTATTTTAATTTTAAATCAAATTGAGATAAAATTGAAAGAAGAATTGAGGTTATAAAAATCTCAAATAGAAAATAAACCATATTTCTAGTTTTAGTTTAACTCACTTTGATTTGATTTTTTTAATGATGAGCAAACTCAAAGCTACTACCGAAGTGTGCATTCAGTAAACTTTGCTTTAGTATAATATCATATAAACCACATAAGATAGATAAATCACATTATGAAGACCTCTATGATGGTTGAATTAAGAGGGTGCATTATGTCATAGACTTAGAGCAACTACAATTATAGTTTTTGTTAAGTTTTTGTGAAATTTTTTAAAATGTGATAGAGATTCAAAGAGAAAATAAGGGAGAGGAGAAGAGAAATCCTTAGAGAAGAGAAAATAAGAGAGTTTTTGTAAGAATTATACCAAAAAAAAAAAAAAAAAAAAAAAAACTTATGATGATTTGTGAAAGTGTCCAATGAACACGTGCATATAACAAGTTCAATTTTTTTTTCTTTTTTTCTTTTTCTCATCACTTTCTCCCTACTTTACAAGATCTGACAAAAAATTTAAACCATCTCAATGCTGAACTTAAACCATCTCAATGCTCATCATCCCATTAGAGCACCCTTATCAGTGCATATTTAGGGGATATTGGAATAGTGATGACTGACAAATTGGAGAGAAAAGGCAAGAGAGAAGAAATTGAAACCTCTGAAAGTAAAAGTTTTTGGAAAAGTAGTCACGTCAAACGCCAAAGCAAAGTACGCACACAGCAAAGCCAAGCTTGGAGTATTTCACGCGTGAATTTTTTTTTTTTTAAATGTCAGACTATTTTTTTTTCCATTTTTTTTTCTTTTTTCTCTTTCCATCTCCTCTTTCCTAATCACACTTACAAAAATTCATAAAAAACCACCAAAAAAACTTCACTATTATGGATGCTCTTAGATGGTTTTGGGTGATTTTTTGTGGGTACCTTGCATATGTGGAGGATAAAGAAATAGGAGAGAATATTTGTGATCTTTGCTAGAGAGATTGATTTTTTGTCTCAACAGTGTACCCCACCTAAAAAAAAAAAAAAAAAAAAAAAAACAAAAACAAAACAGCCGCTTAGTGCGTGTGAGGTGCACCAAAAGTGCCCAGCCGGGCGTATTAGCCACAACATTTTTCTTTCTTTTTTCTTTTTTCCTGAAAACTCATTTTCTTGTTTATTTTTTTTTTAAAAATTTTTTCCCTCTCTCTTCTCTCTTACTTGACATCTAAAAATTTGTACAAAAATTAAACTATTGAGAGCATCCTCAATAGTTGAAATTTTTTCACAGTTTTTGGTAGGCCCAACCTCTGCTTCCCCGTTATGTAAACACTAAGGACTTAGAGAATTAAAATAAAATAAATTTTTTTAGGGCGGATTATGATAAATAGTTACATTATTATATTGCAGATCTTCCAATTCTTAGCGGATGACTTTTTTTTTTTTTTTTTTTTTTTTCCGGTGCGGACTCCTCCAATTCTTAGCGGATAAGAACCACCCTCATATGAGTCCATAAGAACCAATATAGTGCATTAAAAAAAAAAAAACAAATGTAGTGTATGGATGGGATCAATTGGGGGTCCATAATTCATGTGTGCATATGGGGTATATGCGGTGTGCAATTGGGTTTTCAAAATTCGCCAGTGCATATTAATTAAGCATGCGTTGTGTTCAATTAGGAGATTCAAATTCGCGTGTTCATATTAAGCATGTGTTGTGTGAAAGTCCGCGCAACATAGGATATGCACACATCACATGCCCCATATGCATACACATCTTTTGAACCCCTTCCAACTCGTCTCATCAATATATATAATTTTTTAATACACCAAATTGAGGAGGGTAGTTCTCATATGATCAGTATCCTCTCTCTCTATCTCTCTCTCTCTCTCTCTCTCTATATATATATATATATATATATATATATATATATATTATAACACTAATATGAAAATATTAAATTATCTATTCAAACAAGATATATAAATGACTAACGACTCTTCGTAATCCTCAAAAAATACATATATATCTTAACTTATATATACCAACAATCCGAAGATTCTGTTCAACACAATCTCTACTTCATATGTTTGATCAAGAGAATCACGTCATTATGCAATTTGTTTATTTAGTAAACAGTAAACACTAGCGGCTAGCCAACTTTATTGACCAAAACCTCAAGGATCATACTTGTCCGAGCTTTGTTGCTATTTATGAGTCCATTTTTTTTCAATTAGTTACATATTTATTATTTATTATTTTACATTTACTTTCGATACAACTTTTTATGTGCATGTGAGTTAAGTATTTATGTTGTTAATTAATGAGAATGGGTTCCATATGTGCGACTTAATTACTTTGGTGTTGCTATGCCACCAATATATATATATATATATATATATATATATATATATATATATATATATATATATATATATAGGGAAGGGTTTAGGTGCGGGTATAGTTTCCCGTGCGGTTGTGCAGTTAGATCTGAACCGTTGATCAAATCTAAATCAACGGCTCAAATCAATGAAAAAAAAAAAACGCGTGTTTGGAAGAAAGCCACACACCTTAACTGTTAGATCTTAAGCACAAACTCACACACATTAAGTACAAAATTCACACACATTAAGTACAAACTCACGCACATTAAGTACAAAATCCACGCACATTGTTGGACAAGAAGACGCACTTTTGGTAGACGCTTTTGGTTTTGGTAGACGCTTTTGGTTTTGGTAGACGCTTTTGGTCATTTAGACGTGCTGCATGCTTCTTCATCCAACACACATTAAGCACAATCTCACGCACATTAAGCACAAAACTCATCACTTTAAATATTAACTCACAGACTTTAAGTTTCAACAACTCTGACATTAAGCACAAACTTACGCACATTAAGTATAAAACTCACGCACATTAAGCACAATCTCACGCACATTAAGCACAAAACCCACGCACTTTAAGTATTAACTCACAGACTTTAAGTTTTAACAACTACTCACGTTAAGCACAACCCCACGCACATTAAGCACAAACCTCACGCACCTTACGCACAAAACTCACGCATCTTATATACAAAACTCACGCACATTAATCACAGATCCGCTCACCTTAATTTTGACCTAGATGCAAAAATTACAAAATTGCCATCGCATCTTTTTTTTAAAATTTTGGTAATTCTGGACGTTGATTTAAGCGAGATGAATGGCCCAGATTAAACCGCACAACCGCACCTGGGCACCCTAACCGCACCAGAACCTAATTATATATATATATAGGGAAGGGATCAGGTGCATTTGTTGCTTCCCGTGCGGATGTGCGGTGGATTAATGTGCGTGATGTTTATACTTAATGTGCGTGAGATTTGTACTCAATGTGCCTGAGATTTGTACTTAATGTGCGTCATGTTAATATGCGTGAGTTTTGTACTTAATGTGCCTGAGTATTGTGTTTAATGTGCGTGAGATTTGTGCTTAATGTGCGTGCGTATTTCAGAATTATGAGCTCAGAAGGAAGCAGAACAGAAACTCACGCACATTAACGCCCAAGCTTCTTGTTACTTCTTCCTTTATTTTGGCCATGGATTCTGGGTTATCAGCTACCTTCAATGCAGTTGAATGTTTATATAAATAACGCACGCACAGTAAAATTTGCACAACAGCAAAGTGTGGATTTCTGTTGTATTATTCCCATAATTCTTAATCTCCATAGCTCGCCTCCGCATCATCATCAAGGAGGGGGCAAATGGCTACTGGGGACGGGGAAGAAGCTGACATCAATATTTTCTGCTGCATTTTACACATTCACGCACATTAAGTACAAATCTCAGGCACATTAAGCACAACACTCACACACATTGAGTACAAATTTCACGCACATTAATCCACCGCACATCCGCACGGGAAGCATTCAACCGCACGGGAACCTTTCACTATATATATATATATATATATATATATATATATATATATATATATATATATTGAGGGAGGGGGAACAATTATGTCATATTTATATATCAAATTTTGTTTTCATTTTTTTAATCACTTAATGTGATTAAAATATTTCAATCCATTTCATATTAGGAAGGAATGAAGCATTGAAATAGATGCATGGCACCCAAAAAGCAATTATGGAGTATTTGTTAAAGGGACAAATACATAGAAATGTGTGTAAGTGGAGACTTAGCTTCTTTAATTTATATAAGCCAAGCACCTTGTACTTAGATGGCACCCGGGTTGGACTCCTATATGGAAGGTTGTGAGTTCGAACTTTAGTAGAGGCGTTATTGCTCTTTGTGCTTCAGTAGGTTGAGAAAGTAGTTACGAACAAATACTATGTTATAACAGAGTCAGTAGCATTCAAAAAAAAAAGTATGACTTATATAATTGTATCAAGTATGACTTAAATTTTCTATACTGCTATACTATTTTCTATAATTGTAGCATAATATACATGATTGTTCTATACTGCTATACTATTGTCAATATCATTATAAAAAATAAAAATAGCCATATTTTGATGACAAGTAATGTACATTTCTAATACAAGGCATTTTGTCTACTATAATACCATATTGGAGCTAGTATATATGCTCTGACTCAATTAAAAATTTAGTATGATAATTTTATATTACAATATTCATGTTGTTGAAAGAAAAATTTCATAATTATAAATTGAATAGAAAATTTGTCACACATAGACTTGCAAATTGATGGATTCGAATTTTATGTAGACTTAGATTGAAAATATCATTACTAAAACTATGTGGTCTAATGGTATTTGGGTTGGACTTCCATTTGGAAGGTTGTGAGTTCAAGCCTCAGTGGAGGCGTTATTAGTTCTTTGTGTTTCAGTAGGTTGAGAGCTAGGGTGCGGAGGGATATTATTCCTTTTGTATTTAGTTGGTAATATTTTCTTGTTATATATTACCTTTGAGTTTCCTTCCTTTTAGGATGTAATTTGTATATAACCGTGTCTGGTTAAGTAATGAGAGGCAGACCTTCTTCCATTCTTCCTTGTGTTCTACACTGTGTTTGATTTCTCATGGCATCAGAGTCAGACTTAAACACAGAGAATAGAGAGGGTGACATAAAGAAAACAGAACCATTGAAAAGGGTTGTCTCCCCTTACGAGTTGAACTCGAATGACAACCCAGGGAATGTTATCACGCAAGTTCGACTTCGAGGTGACGAAAATTATGATGAATGGGCACGGGCTATGAAAACTTCCCTACGAGCTCGCCGCAAATGGGGTTTCGTGGAGGGAACGATTTTAGAACCGAAACCAGGATCTGTCGAGTACAAGGATTGGTGGACTGTGCAGTCCATGCTTGTATCATGGATTCGGAACACGATTGAACCGGAACTGAGGTCTACAATATCACATATGGAAGATGCGAAAGACCTATGGAATGACATCAACGAACGATTCTCGGTCCCGAATGGACCGCGAATACATCAAATAAAGACTGAGCTGAGTGAATGCAAACAACATGGAATGACCATAGCCGGGTACTTTGGAAAGTTGAAGGGGTTGTGGGATGACTTGGCTAGCTATGAACAGATGCCTATATGTGAGTGTGGAGGATGCAAATGCAACATCTCAGCAAAACTTGATAAGCGCAGAGAGGATGAGAAGTTACATCAATTTTTGATGGGTTTGGATGAGATCACGTACGGTACTGTGCGTTCGAATATCCTAGCGGCGGAACCACTCCCAAGTCTAAACAAAGCATATGGAATTGTGATACGTGATGAGAAAGTTAAATCTGTGGCACGTGTGAGTGAAGAACGAGGAGAACCGATTGGGTTACACGTGTAGACATGAAATAAATTTAAAGGAAAAGGAGACATGATGGAGAAGACTATAACCTGCTCAATTTGTAAAAGGATAGGGCATGAAGCTTCGACTTGTTTTCAGGTAATTGGGTATCCAGATTGGTGGGGTGATAGGCCAAGAGGAGAAGGAAAAAGTGGTGGACGAGGCAAAGTAACACAGCGAGCATCTACCGGGCGTGGGAGAGGAGGCGGTGTTCGGGCAAATGCTATGCACACCTCTGGAAGTAATGATCAGGAAGTCAATCCCGAGGTGGTAGCAAAAAATAACAGGATTACCGGACTGAACAATGAACAATGGCAGACTCTTTTGGCAGCTTTGAATGCATGTAAAGGTGGATTGAATGATACAATGACAGGTAAAGATGATACGTGGATCATTGATACAGGGGCATCCAATCACATGACGGGCAATGCGAATATTTTGCACAATGTGAGCAATATGACTGGTTGTCCTGTGGGGTTGCCAGACGGACGTAGTACCGTTGCAACTAAGAAGGGCTTGGTGAATCTTGCTGAAAGATTGAAAATGCATAATGTGTTATATGTACCTGAGTTGAACTGCAATTTAATTTCTGTGTCGCAATTGATTGATGACTCCAATTGTATTGCTCAATTTACTAAGGATTTGTGTGTAATACAGGACCGCACTTTGAGGATGCTGATTGGAGCGGGTGAACGGAGAAATGGGCTCTATTACTTCCGGAAAATACCGAGCATAAGGGTATCAAAAGTTGATAGTGGAGGTTCATTGGAGCTATGGCATAAACGTTTGGGACATCCTTCCCTAAAGGTTACAAAGTTAGTACCTGTAGCTGATATTAGTGATGGAAATAATTTGTTGCACAAAGTATGCGATGTATGTCAACGTGCTAAGCAAACAAGAGACCAATTTCCTTTGAGTAATAATAAAGCAACCAATATGTTTGATCTTATACATTGTGATTTGTGGGGGCCTTACAAAATTAAATCTTCTTGTGGTGCTTCTTATTTTTTAACGGTGGTTGATGATTACTCTCGTGCTGTGTGGGTATTCTTGCTCGTGGATAAAAAGGAAGTGTCTCGTGTGTTGCTCAATTTTTTTTCTATGGTAGAAAGACAATTTAATAAACAGATTAAGATGGTACGGAGTGACAATGGAACTGGGGTTGTTTGTTTGAAGCAATATTTTTTGGAACATGGAATTATTTTTCAAAGCTCTTGCACAGGAACACCTCAACAAAATGGGAGAGTCGAAAGGAAGCACGGGCATATCCTGAATGTTGCTCGTGCTTTGCAATTTCAAGGAAGTTTGCCCATTGATTTTTGGGGGGAATGTGTGTTAAGTGCTTGTTACTTGATAAATAGAACACCAACTCCACTTTTGAACGGAAAGACTCCATATGAAGCTTTGTACGGAGAACCTCCACGGTATGATCATTTGCGGGTGTTTGGTTCGCTGTGCTATGCCCATAACCAAAAGTTGAAGGGAGATAAGTTTGCTAGCCGAAGTAGAAAATGTATTTTTGTGGGGTATCCGTACGGAAAGAAAGGGTGGAAAGTGTACGATATAGAGACAAAGGAATATTTTATATCACGTGATGTAAATTTCTGTGAAGGAGAATTTCCTTTTAGTCCTAGCACACTTGAAGGAACTAATGGAGAGAACACTGCCATGCATGAAGAGTTAAGTGTGGAAGAATCTGAAAATGATTGTGAACCAGATGTTGACCAAGATTTACAGCAAGTAGAATTAGTGCAGGAAGATGTTGAGAATGAGAGTTTAGAAGCAAGGGGGGGGGGGGTGCAAATGACGTTGCAGATGACACAGAAGTAATTAATAATTTGGGGGACATGTCTGAGTCTGGAGAACAATTAGGACGTGGACACCGAACTCGATATCGCTCAGTGAAATTGCATGATTTTGTTACCAACGTTGCTTATAAATTGAGCCCATCTCTCGATTCACCCGTTGCAAAGCATCCCTCAGGTACGCCTTATCCAATAGCTCATAGTGTGAACTGTGATAAATTTTCTTTGCAACATCGGGAGTTTCTTGCAGCTCTTGTTGCAGGCCAAGAACCAGAGTCTTTTAATGCTGCGATGAAAGACAAACGTTGGAGAGAAGCCATGCGAAAAGAAATTGATGCTTTATCTAACAATGGGACATGGGAATTATCTACTTTGCCTACGGGGAAGAAAGCTCTTGGGTGTAAGTGGGTTTACAAAATAAAATACAATTCAGATGGCACAGTGGAGCGATATAAAGCCCGATTAGTGATCCTTGGGAATCATCAAGTAGAAGGTGTTGATTTTACAGAAACATTTGCACCCGTAGCTAAGATGGTCACAGTGAGAATGTTTTTAGCAGTAGCAGCTGCCAAAGGGTGGGAACTGCATCAAATGGATGTCCATAATGCATTCCTTCATGGAGATCTAGAGGAAGAGGTGTATATGAAAATGCCTCCAGGTTTTAGAACTGAGAAGTCAGGGGTTGTCTGTAGGCTGAGGAAGTCTCTCTATGGGCTTAAGCAAGCGCCTCGGTGTTGGTTTGCGAAACTATCAACCGCATTGCGAAGGTATGGGTTCATTCAATCATTATATGACTACTCGTTGTTTACCTTAAAACGAGGTACTACTCGACTCAATGTACTAGTCTATGTTGATGATTTAATAATCTCTGGAAATAATTGCAATGCCATACGAGTGTTCAAAGACTACTTGAGTGCATGTTTTCACATGAAGGATTTGGGATGTCTAAAATATTTCTTAGGCGTGGAAGTTGCAAGAAGTTCGAAAGGGATTTATCTATGTCAACGGAAATACGCTTTGGATATTCTTGAAGAGGTGGGACTTTTAGGAGCGAAGCCTGTCAACTTCCCCATGGAACAAAATCAGAAACTCTCATTGGCTAATGGAAGGTTGTTGGAGGATCCGGAACCTTATCGTCGTTTGGTTGGTCGGCTAATTTATCTATGTTTCACCCGTCCTGAGATTTCATATTCTGTTCATGTTTGTCACAATTTATGCAACAACCACGAAATGAACATTGGGATGCAGCTTTGAGAGTTGTGCGCTACTTGAAAGGTAGTCCGGGACAAGGTGTTCTCTTGCGGGCGGATAATGACTTACGATTGTATGGCTGGTGTGATGCTGATTGGGCGAGCTGCCCTATCACACGTCGATCACTTACAGGATGGGTGGTGTTCTTGGGTACGTCTCCAATTTCATGGAAGACCAAAAAGCAACAAATAGTCTCTCGTTCTTCTGCTGAAGCGGAGTATAGATCCATGGCTATGACAGTTTGTGAGTTAAAATGGTTGCGAGGGATTTTGTCGAGTTTGGATGTTTCGCACACTCAACCCATTAAGCTTTATTGTGACAGTCAAGCAGCGTTACATATGGCAAATAATCCCGTGTTTCACGAGCGTACGAAACACATAGAGGTCGATTGTCACTTTGTAAGAGACGAGATTATGAAGAATATTATTTCTCCCTCCTATGTTTCAACAACTTTGCAACTCGCTGACATATTCACCAAGGCATTGGGGCAGAAGCAGTTTAAATTCTTGGTGGACAAGTTGGGCATACAAAATCTGCATGCACCAACTTGAGGGGGGGTATTAACGAATATTGTGAAGAATATTTCCATGCACATATATTCAGTAAATATCTTTTATTTAGGTAATATTCCTTTTGTATTTAGTTGGTAATATTTTCTTGTTATATATTACCTTTGAGTTTCCTTCCTTTTAGGATGTAATTTGTATATAACCGTGTCTGGTTAAGCAATGAGAGGCAGACCTTCTTCCATTCTTCCTTGTGTTCTACACTGTGTTTGATTTCTCAGATATATATCAATTGAAAGATCTCATCAAGACGATTAAAATAAGACTAATATTGAATATATTAATTAAAAGCTAAATTACATAAAACATAATTAAAGTTTAAGTGTATTAAATTACATTTAATTACAACTATATGTTATATTAAAATAACAAAAATATTAATATAAATTTTTAATTTATAAGAATATAAATTATTTTAATGTAGGGATAAAATTTATTGTAATTGGGTTGGAGATGAAAAAAATTTAATGTAAAAATATGTTGGAAATATATATATATTTTTTTTGGTGCAGAATTTGGTTGGAGATGCTCTAAGTAAAAATTTTGGGTCTCTAAATTATGTATCTCAATTTGGTAATATTTTCTCTCATTCCTTATGTTATTTTAATTTGTGTGATTTTTATATTCTGATGAGATAATTTTCTAATCGTTTTCTTATTTTCAAAATCTTATTGTATCATAATATTAAATGATGTTGAATAGACAATTCAAAAAGGACTATGGTCCATTGTAATAAATATAATTTCTCACAAATTTCAACTAACCATTCAAAGAGATGAACATTCCGTTCCCAAAACTTTCAAAATTGTTTGGATATAATATTTCAAAATTAGATGCTCTTTTTCAAAGAAAAATGAGACGCAAAAACAGTCAAGAAACCAACCGACCAGCCAGCCAACAAAAAAAAAAAAAAAAAAGCAATTAGAATGTGAAATTTATTTGATTATTAATAGAAAATAAAGAGTTAATTTCAAGAACGATTCGTTAATTATTATTATTGATATTTACTATTTTTTATTTTTTATTGGACCATAAATAATTCATTGACTATTGACATTTACCAATATTTATCGGGAAATTCTATTTACACCACCTATTTTGCTATTTGCACCACTTATTTAGTAGGTCAAATAGCTTGGGAAATTCTATTTACACCACCTATTTTGCTATTTGCACCACTTCTAGTATTTACTAGATTTTTCTTTCTTTTTTTCTTTCTATAGTGGGGATAGTCGCACGTAATGACAGATCACGACCATATTATTACAAGCTTGTGGTAAGAATGGATTTCGTTCTAGTGCTCGAAAATAATATTCCAAAGCTTTCGTATGTTCTCCATTACTTGTGTGGATAAGACCTATATTATAGAGTATATAACTTCGATCATAGGGATCAATTTCTAATCGCATAGCTTCATAATAATTCTGTAAAGCTTTCGCATAATTTCCTTCGAATTGAGCCGACATCCGTTACGGTCGTTATTCAATTAAAAGAATCTCCGTTCCAGAACCGTACATGAGATTTTCACCTCATACGGCTCCTCCTTTATGTGCATAATGAGAATAATGCATGGAATCAAAAAGATCAAAATATTCTCATTATGAACTGAGCTGGGCTAGTGTTTTTACAAGAAATCTTATCCTCGATTTTCAATTTAATTATAAATTCTTCTGTAACTATTGATTTATTCACAATTTGGTCATTCAGTTAAATATTTATTTAAATTTAAATGTAATAACGTAAAATTTTGAATTTTTACATTCTTGCTAATGATGAACTCAATGTATTAAGTTTATAAAATTAATTTGTCAATTTCAAGAACAAATCAATTTTTACATTATTACGCTTAAATTTAATGTTTATTAAATTAATATTTAACTGTTATCAAATTTGGAATAAAATCAATAGTCGAGCATTTATGGTCAAATTGAAAATTAGGATGAAAATTAATAAATATTAATAATTAAGAAATTATTTATGATTTAATTAAAAGTTTGATGATAAAAGTTAATAAATATAAGAGTTAATTCCATTTTTGGTCCTAGATTTATAAGTGTCATTTTACTTTTAGTCATTTTTTTCAAAACATTCCCTTTTGGTCATAGTATTATATTGGCATGACTATCTTTGATCTTTTATCAACAAAATCGTTTAAATTCTCATAAATAGAAGGACATTTCGATCTTCAAATAAAGATTTTTTTTTTCAAAAGTAAAAATAAAAAATATAACGGATCAATCCACTTTGTAAAATAAAGATCAAAATTCCCTTGTATTTAACGTCATTTCTACTATTTTATTGACGGAGGACGAAAAATGATAATGCTACATTAATATTAGGACCAAATATAAATGTTCTAATAAAAAAGAACTAAGAATAGACTACCACTAATAAATCTAAGGCCAAAAATAAAATTAAGTCTAAATATAAATATTTAAGAGAACATTCTTAGAATTAGTAATATGGAAGCAGAAGTAGAAACAAGTGTGGGTTGGGACAAGTTAGCAATAGTTGACCATTTCAATGTATAAGTAATTAAGTATAAGGGTGGTCAACATTTGTGTGCCCCACACCTACTGGCCACTATCCCGCCCAACTCATCAACTTTCACGCGTTTATTAGGTACCATATTAATGGTAGCTAGTCCCTATAGATTTTATGATTCTATATATTCGGCAAATTATTATGGACATCATGATTTAAACAATGTTGTGTAGAGTATAGAAAAAGTACATTTTTAATATACTACTAAACTTACTAAACATAAAGAACCAATAATATCTCCATTGAAACTCAAATTCACAACCTTTCAAATAGAAGTTCAACCTGGGTACCATTAGACCACATAGTCTTGGTATTTGTATATTGAATGTATATTATACAAAATGATGTACTTTATCATAATACAATGTACATTTTTAATATATTAAAAGTACATTTGTATTGAATTTACATTATTTGTTAGTATACAAAATAATGTACTTTCAGTATTCGAATAATGTACTTTATGTTTACAAATAATGTACTTTTTATTTAGGTTCATATAGCTGTGTGGATTATGGTCTCCACAATAATATGGATAGTTATACCATGGATCCAGATCCACATTGCAAAATGGACCCGGGTTCACAAAATAATTTGCCATTGCTCATGGTGGAATGAGAAGATGCAAAAATGCAATAAAGAAGATATTGAAAAAATAACATAACAATAGTATGTGAGTGATTATTTTTGAGGTATTGTTTTGAATATAATTCTATATTGGTTTGAGTTTGTTAGAGTATGGATTCTTTCAAGTAAGGAGATGAAATATTTATACACTTACAATGAATTATGCGTAAAGGAGAAATTGATTTTTAAATATACCCAACTTTTGTTTCATATTAAAAATGAGTAATAAGTACGAGTTAATATCCGATTTAGTCCTTCGATTGTTAGAATTTTATCACTTTTGTCATTAATTTCGAAAGTTGCTCAATTTTACCCTCAGTTATGCAATTGTTAATCAAAATGGTTCTAAAGATGATTTTGGTTTGAATAAAAGACTATTTATGTGTAAAAAAATGTATAATTGGAAATAAAATTGAACAAGTTTAGAAGTTGAGGACTAAAGTGGTGAAATCTTAATAGTCGAGTGACCAAATCAGGTATTAGCTCGTAGTACTACCCACCCTAAAATATTTCCCTCCTAATCTCTCCTCTGATCCTGACATGACATTTTTTTTATTAGATGGTTTAGTATTTGATAATAAGTTAGTAAGGTCAATTAATTCATGATATCTAATGGTTATAAGTCATATTAGTAGGGATTTTGGAAGGAGAAAATTTTGAAGGGGAAAAAAGCATTTTCATTTAAAAGTATATACGAGTTTGGACTAATATAAATATACTTCTACCTTTAAAAGGTTGTAAAATATGTTGCTAAGGAAACTGCGTATAACACTATATTCAGTTTTTCCCTCTTCATGCATCATTATTGAATGATATTTTTGAGAACATTAAAATATTTTTCTACAAAAGAAAGAATAGTAAGGGAAATGCCAAATTATATTGTAGTATCTGTTCAAACATATTTTCTCAATCTAATGAAGTACAAAGAGTCAACAACGCATCCACTGAGGCTTGATCTCATGACCTCCCACATGAGAGAGGTCACTACATGTCATCTGAACACAAGGTGCTTGACTCAAGTAAGGCTTTTTATTTTGTCCATTTATTAATTTATTTCTTCACTTATTACAACATGTTTGTTTCACGAAATATATCAAAAATAAAAATTGGTAATAAATGAAATCTCTTAGAAGATCACAATTACTTTTTAGTTATCATATTTAATAGAGATAAGACCCAACACTAAATTATACACGACTATTAAAGTCGATGAGAAAAGTAAATCAAATTAATAGTTAAATAAAAGAATTTAAATAAAATAATATCATAATCAAGTACTGAATTGAAAAATAACTCTAAGTAAATGTGATTAGTGAAACTTGAAATTTTGATTTAAATTAAAGGTCAAATTTTCTAAGAATCTCAAGTATTTGTTAAGAGATAGATTGACTATTTATTTTAGTAAATCTTATGAAGAAAAAAAAAAAGACATAATAAACAAACTCTAATTCACAATCAATTGAAGCACAAAGAGTCAATATCACATTCACAAGAGCTCGAACCCGTAACTTCTCATTTGGAAATGTCACTATACGCCATTAATCCACAAGATCATATGTCAATACTTTATTTTGTGAATAAAGTATATGTGCATTTAATATAGTAAATTGTTACCCGTGCGGTTTAATTTACGAAAGAAATTATGTTATTATGAATTTAAATAAAAAAATTTTAAGAGTAATGATTTCATGCTTCTTAGGATGAGATTGATGGAAGCCGTTGGAAACTCCAATTGCATCATTTTTAAATTTTTTTAATACAAAAAATAAGAGTACATTGAATAGTGCCAACAATATTTGCTAACTGTTAAGAGTAATGACTTCATGCTTCTTAGGATAGTCAAAAACTTGAAGATAAGAAGGAAGAAATAATGTTGAATCGAAGTCCACTTGTCATAAGAATTAACATCCCCACCTATAATCGTATATGTTGAGTCATATATACAATTCTGAATGTTATTAGAACCGAACCAAATCGAAACCGAAACCGACTGTACGATTTCGATTCCGATTCCAGAACCGTTACAAAAAAAATAGATACTTATCTATCTGATAAAAATATTTGGTTCACGGACTCTAAACTTCTGTAGTTCTGGCTTACAATTCATCTCTTTTACTTTCTCTTTTTTCTCAATCATTCTTTCATTTTGATAGTATGATTAGTATCATCATTGGTGCACATCTTTTTGAGACAACATCGGATGGTGAACATCAAAAGGAGTGGCATCACTTCAGAATGTGCCATGAATATGAATATTAAGAAAATAGAATTTCAAAATAAATTAAAAAATTAAAATTAAAAATACTGGTTCAAATCGGTGGTTCTAACCAATTTGCAATTTATTGGAACAGTGAACCACCTGTTTGAAATCGAAATCGAATTAAAATTGAACTGTGTTCACGGTAATAAGTTTTTTGAGGGAATAACCACTTAATTAGCCGCTCACATAAGCCTTTTTTTTTTTCAAAGAAAAGCAACTAATATAAGCTTAATTACTAAATTTGCCTTTGGGACTTGGGAGGTGGATGAGATTGATGGAAGCTGCTGGAAACTCCAATTGCATCATTTTAAAAAAAAAATTTAATAAAAAAGAAAAAAGAGTAGATTGAATAGTGCCAATTGATATCTGCTAACTATTAAGGGTAATGACTTCATGCTTTTTAGGATAGTCAAAAACTTGAAGATAAGAAAGAAGAAATAATGATGAATTGGCATCCACTTGTCATAGGAATTAGCCCCCCATGTATATGTTGAGTCATATATACAATTCTACTGTAAGTACGTACAATATTTTATTTTATTTAAGAAAAGAGAATTAATAAATGATATATCAAGTCCATTCACAATAAAGATAATAAAATTTAACCTACTCCAAAACTCAATTATACATGTATACATGCAACTAGTTTTTTACGCGCATTGCGCGATTGAGATAATGCCCAATACTTTTTTTAAATAAGTACTTTAAAATATATTAAGGCAAGATAATATTGAAATTGTTCATGCATAGATAACTGAAGGTTGAATTTGCATATTTAAATAGGTAATTCTTCTCCCAAAGCTTGAGTCCCCAACCCCAAGGGCCCCCCACACTCCGACCCGACAGAGCATTGTGGGAAGTTGTAAATCACGGTGACTCAATGGTTCAGCAGACAGGGCCAAATGCTGATACACACAAGGAATCTGCCAACTTTGGACATAATTCCCGCATTGCCGCCACCGAGGTTCAAACCTTGGTCTCTTCTCCCAAATACTACCCACTAAATCATTGAGCTAAGCCCATGCGGGTTAAATAGGTAATTCTAAGTTTACAAATGCAAGATAATATAGTCAAGATTGATTATAATTGTCAATAAAATAATTGTATAGGTATCGTTGAAACCAAATACGGGACATAAGGGAGAACAAATAAAAATTAGGACATAAAATATTAAATATATACTAATATTGTTTGAGGAGATTCCGACATTAGGATTTGTGGTTAAGTTCTATTAAGACTTTATTATTAGAATTAGATTAATGGTGTAGTTATAATTCTATATTAGACTTTAATATTAGAATTAGACTAACGGTGAATTGACGAAAAAGTTAAATGGATAATCATATAATTAAGGATAAATTAAAAAATCTTAAAAGAAAAAATTAAAACCTGAACAATATGAACCATTCATTTGATTTAATAATTTGGCGGTCATTTTTTCTATCCAATGTTAATAATTAAATAAATTCGCTGGTCAAATCCGCTAGTATAATCCGCTAACGTTAACCGCTAACTGCTGATTGTCAAACAAGGACATTACGAGGTAGTTCTCACTTCAATTTGTTGTGTGATTTGAATACTCTCGTTGTCACAAAATCTCTCAAGTAGTTAATATGGTTGACTTTATTAATTATATTTTTTTAATTTTTTCATGGTATTAATAAAATACTTGGTAAATAAATATATAGCATTATTTTGTATTATAACTTTGATATTTAATTAGAAAAATAGTGCACAAAAAAGATAATAGATAATGTAGTGAAATAATCAATTGATGAATTTGAATGTAAAAATTTTTACATTTGAGAAAAATAATGACAATATAACTAATGAAAATATTTCTTTTAATTAATTTATTGATAATTAATAAAAAAAATTTCACTGAATAAAGACATTGCAAGGATAATGTAGCGAATATAATCAATTAATAAATTTGAATATAAAGAATTTAATTGATTTAATAATTTGGCGGTCATTTTTTCTACCCAATGTTAATAATTAAATAAATTCGCTGGTCAAATCCGCTAGTATAATCCGCTAACGCTAACCGCTAACTGCTGATTGTCAAACAAGGACATTGCGAGGTAGTTCTCACTTCAATTTGTTGTGTGATTTGAATACTCTCTTTGTCACAAAATCTCTCAAAGTAGTTAATATGGTTGGCTTTATTAATTATATTTTTTAAATTTTTTTATGATATTAATAAAATACTTGGTAAATAAATACATAGCATTATTTTATGTTATAACTTTGATATTTAATTAGAAAAATAGTGCGCAAAAAAGATAATAGATAATGCAGTGAATATAATCAATTGATGAATTTGAATGTAAAAATTTTTACATTTGAGAAAAATAAAGACAATATAACTAATGAAAATATTTCTTTTAATTAATTTATTGATAATTAATAATTTGTTTTTCACTGAATAAAGACATTGTAAGGATAATGTAGCGAATATAATCAATTAATAAATTTGAATATAAAGAATTTTTATATTGAAAAAAATAAAGACAATATAACTAATAAAATTATTTATCTTATTTAATTTATTGATAATGAATAATTTTTTTTTGAATAAAGACATTGTGGACACATAATTCTAAATTAAAGAAATGCATATGTATTATTTTTTGTTGTAACTACTAAATTATTATTTATATAATTTAATAAGAGTAAAATAGAGTACTAATTATGTCAACTTTGATTGGGATGAGGTTCGAACCTAAGACCTTTTTTTTTTATTGAAATCAATGAGTAAGTTAACAGTGAACTAACGGCAATTCTTAAAATTTTAACGGAATTAGTAACGGTGTGTGGGTATTTTAGGAAATTTTAGTGTAAAATTCAAATCTGATCAATCTTTTAATCAATCTAAGCCATTCATTTGATTAAAATCTGTGACCGCCATTTTTTCTACCCATTATAGGCCTAACTCTCTTGGGCTCTTATTAGTATAGTAGATATATGAAGTTGTTGATTGACATACAAATAACATTATGACCCTTTGGTATAAGATTATCTTTCTCTTTGAGAATCTATTTAGGTATATGTTTTGTATTTATCAAATTGTATTTCATTTACGTCGAGTTGAGATGCTTTATCGAAAGAAAGTCATGATATAATGTTCAAACTTCAATTCACATTTATTTGGACTATTGTTATAAACCAAAAGATTGTATTGGTGATAACTAAAACTCTAAAAAACATTGTTAGTTGTAAGTGAAGCCAAAGAAGTCTGGGAAGTTTTAGAAGTTCCTTTGGCTCTTTATTTCTTGAGAATCCTATTGAGGATACTTATTAAGTTTTAGGTTTTCCTTCCAAATCTAATTCTTTTGTGTGGAGAGATGTTTTGTTTAAAGAAAGTCATAATATAATGTCCAAACTTCATATTTATTTAGATTATTATTGTTATAACTCATAAGCTTGTAATAGTTGATTATATATCGAGTGATAGTTAAAATTCTAGAAAATAAGAGAGATAAGATATTGCAGTGTTCTGAGTGGCAACCAAACCCCAAAAGAAGAGAGAAGATGGAATTAGGGGTGACCACGGTTCGGTTTGAACCGAACCGTGCATTGTTGAACCGGAACCAATATGGTTCCGATTAAGGTTCGAGATGACAAGGAACCGGAACCGGCGGTTCCAGTTCCAAACCGGAAAAAATTAAAAAATTAAAGATTTTTTTAAATTTTTTTTAAATAAATCTGGTTAGAACCGGAACCTTACTATAAGGTTCCGGTTCCAGTTTGGCCATTTGCGAAACCGGAACCGGAACCGCGGTCATGTCTAGATGGAATATGAAACATAGAGTGTACCAATACACTTTTCTTTTTCTTCCTCATATTCGTGCACACATGTGTTTATGAGAATAATGTTTATTGTAAAAAAATAAATAAATAATCTCATATGCCAAATTGTGATAATCAATGATTCTTAGTCAAGTGGCATTAAGTGACTCCATCTTGGTCATGGGTTCAAGCCCTAGTGGCTGGGGGCAGTGTTGACTCGTTCTTCAATAGGTTGAGAAAGTATATGTGAACAAATACTACATTGTAATTATTAGGACTATATTATTCATATTAGACTAAGACTATATTATTCGTGTTAGACTAGGATTCTATCTAGCATCTCTATATATTCGCTCCCTGTACTCTCAGACATTATTATGGAGTACAACACAATTATATTCTCATCTGGTATCAGTTAGCTAGGGTTTTCCTTTCCAACATCCATGTTCGTAGCAGTAGCCGATGACATCGAACCAAGATACACCGTATGAGAAGCGGTCCAGTCAACGACGTGGCATTGATGATCCGTGTCAAATTTGTAAACGTTTTGGTCACACGGGAGCCAATTGTTTTTGGTGCTATGATGATCCTTGTCAAATTTGTAAACGTTTTGGTCACACGGGAGCCAATTGTTTTTGGCGCTATGATGATCCTTGTCAAATTTGTAAATGTTTCGGTCACACGGGAGCCAACTATTTTCAGCGTTATTCAGGGGCTCCGGGTTTTCAGGCTAATGTAGCCGTCTCTGGTGATAATGGTGATTCCAACGGTCCTCATCAGTGGTTCCCTGAAATTGGTGCTACAAATCATGCTACGCCTGACCTTCTTTGATGACTTCTGTGACACGTTATGATGGCCAGGAGACTTTGCAAGTCGGCAGTGGTACAGGTTTGCCTATTGTTAATGTTGGTTCCGCTTCGTTAGTTACTGATTCTAGGTCTTTTAAGTTACATGATGTTTTACATGTTCCTGGTATCTCTTCTTCTCTATTGTATGTCCAGCGTTTTGCAAAAGACAATAATGTTTTCTTTGAGTTTCACCCCCTTTGTTTCTATGTGAAGGACATTTTGACCAGGAAGGTTCTTTTTAAGGGACATGCGTCTGGGGTCTCTACACATGACATGTGTCTTCCTCAGCTCCTGCTGCGTTTGTTGCTGCGCGATCCTCTTACGTTTGGCACATGCGGTTGGGGCATCCTCATTCTCGAGTCTTACGTAAAATTTTAATGTCTTCGTCTATTGGTACATTTAATTCTAGTGATCCTCCCAATGTCTGTTCCTCTTGCCAATTGGAAAAATCCTCTCGTTTTCCTTTGACTCGTGTCGAAACTATTAGTACGCATCCTTTGAAATTAATTTATTCAGATATTTGGGGCCCGGCGCAATTACTTTCTGCGTTTGGCTATAAATATTTTGTGTTGTTTGTGGATGATTACACTCGTTATATATGGTATTATCCCATGCGTGCAAAAAATCTGATTTGTATGCTATATTTGATAAGTTTCGGTCACTCGTTGAACGTTCTTTTTCTCGCAAGATTATTTCCTTTCAATCTGATTTAGGGGGACAATATAAAAAGCTTGGTTCCACTCTTGCTTCGCTGGGTATTCGCCACAGGCAACCCTGTGCGTATACTCACGAGCAAAATGGTTGAGTAGAACGCAGGCATCGTCATGTTGTTGAGACATGGCTGTCTTTAATGGCTCAAGCATTTGTCCCGTCTCATTTTTGGGACTATGCTTTTGAAACTGCTGTGTATCTAATTAATAAAATGCCTACTCATGTTTTGTCTGATGAGTCCCCTCACTTCCGTTTACATCGATCTCCCCCGTCCTACTCTTACTTGCGAGTGTTTGGCTGTTTATGCTTTCCTGTCCTACATCCTTATAATCACAATAAACTCCAGTTTCGTTCATCTCCCTGTGTCTTTTTAGGCTATCATCTGTCTTATCGTGGCTATCGTTGTCTGGACACTAACACTAACAAGGTTTTTATCTGTCGCCACGTGCGACTCGATGAAACTGTGTTTCCCTTTGTTTCTCCTATTGCCTCGCAGGTTGCTACACCACGTCTCGAACCGTGGGCTACTGCACCAATTGTGACGGGCCAAGGAAGTGATGTCTCGACCACGGTTACTGATGGCGCTCGGCAGGTTCACGAGCCCGTGGCGACTTCTGGCGGTGATGCCGGTCATGGTCACGAGCAGTCCGCATCGAGTGAGCGGACTGTCTCGGACCAGCAGGTTGAGCAACACGGCAGGCCGCGCGGACGTCCTCGACATGCTACTCCACCTCCTCGGGCACATAGCATGAACACTCGCAGCTCCGGCCCGCATCAACATGTTGCCTTAACCACTATTTCCACTATATTGCCTGAGCCTACCTGTTACTCTCAGGCAGTCAAGTTTCCTGAGTGGCGTGATGCAATGGACGCGGAGTTCAATGCCATGGTCCATAATCATACGTGGCGTCTCGTTCCATCTCAACCAAGTATGAATGTTGTTGGTTGCAAGTGGGTTCTCAACCAAGTATGAATGTTGTTGGTTGCAAGTAGGTTTTCAGAACCAAACGGAAGGCCGATGGTTCAATAGACCGTCATAAAGCAAGGTTAGTAGCCAAGGTTTTAATCAGGTTGCTGGAGAGGACTTTTTTGAGACCTTTAGTCCTGTGGTTAAGCCCACTACGGTTCGTCTTCTCTTATCTTTAGCTGTATCTCGTGGGTGGTATATTCGCCAGTTGGATATTCACAACGCCTTTTTAAATGGCAAGCTAGCTGAAACTGTTTACATGCGACAACCACCTGGTTATGAGGATAAGTCGTTACCTAATCATGTATGTTTGCTTAAAAAATCTCTATACGGTCTCAAACAGGCTCCACGTGCATGGTTCACAAGATTACATGATTTTCTTGTCTCTGTGGGCTTCTCGCCTTCTAAGACGGATGTGTTTCTTTTTATCTATTCTCGTGACAATATTCGTCTTTATTTCTTGGTGTATGTGACATTTTAATTATGGGTTCTGACTCAGATCGTGTTACTGCTCTTATTGATAAATTAGCACTTGAATTTAAGGTTCGTGATATGGGTGTGCCTTCTTTCTTCTTGGGAATAGAAACTGTCCCGTTATCTGGCAGTATGCTTTTATCCCAACAACGGTACATGAAGGATATTCTCAAACGTATTGGCATGGTGGACTACAAGCCAGTAATCACGCCTGTCTCTTCTGCTAAAATCACAAACGACGTGGTCGTTCCCTATGCCGATCCAACACAGTACAGGAGTCTTGTTGGTGCTCTCCAGTATCTTACGGTAACTCGTCCGAATCTATCTTATGCTGTTAATCTATTGTGTCAACATATGCATGCTCCCACTACTACAGACTGGGCCTCTCTAAAGAGAGTCCTGCGGTATGTCAAAGGCACCCTGAATCTTGACCTGCGTATTTCTCGGTCTACATCTATGGATATTCACGCATATTCTGACTCAGATTGGGCTGACGATCCGAATGACCGCAAATCTACTAGTGGCTTTGATGTGTTCTTGGGCAGTAATCTTATATCTTGGGTTTGTCGGAAGCAACAGACTGTGGCACGTTCTTCGACTGAAGCAGAATACAAGGGACTCGCTGATGTATCTGCAGAAGTTACATGACTCGTTTCTCTGTTACATGAAATTGGCATCCCGTCTGCGTCTCCTCCTCGACTATGGTGTGATAATTTGGGAGCTACTTATTTATGTGTCAATCCAGTGTTTCATGCTCGCACGAAGCACATTGAGATTGACTATCATTTTGTTCGCGAAAAAGTAGCCAAAAAGGAGTTAGAAGTGCACTTTATTTCAACCAAGGATCAACTAGCGGATATTTTCACAAAGTCTCTGTCGTCTCTTCGTTTTAACTCTCTCCGTGACAAGCTCAATGTTTGGCTAGTCAACCTTGTGCTTGAGGGGGAGTATTAGGACTATATTATTCATATTAGACAAGGACTATATTATTCGTGTTAGACTAGGATTCTATCTAGCATCTCTATATATTCGCTCCATGTACTCTCAGACACTATTATGGAATACAACACAATTATATTCTCATCGTAATTAACAGAGTCAATAGTACTCAACAAAAAAAAAAAAAGTTAAGGAGTAAAATATGGGGACAATTTCGTAACTATTGTAAAATTTAAGCATGCACTGAGCAATGTTTCAAAATGTATCCGATGATATGTTAAAGTATAACCGGTACAAATATCTTGAGTGTATAGTTAGATATTATCATTTTGAGCCATTTACATGGTCAAACCTGACCACGTGTGACTATTGTAACCGACACATAGCCTCCAATTCTTGGGAGCGATTTTTTTTTTTTTGAAATTATATATATATATATATATATATATATATATATATATATATATATATATATATATATATATATATATATATATAATATAATATATACACATACATACATACTTGATAATTATATTTCTAGAACCCGTATATGATTTTAAGTAATTATTATTATATTTTAATTTTTACAATAAAGACGAAAATATTTGAAAAAATAGAAAAATAAAAAATAAAACATAAAAACGTTAACTCGAGTTCCATTTTGTGTAAACTAGTTTAATTGTTATTTTATAATATAAAAACAAAATGGTCATTGATGGGGATATTTGGCATGGGCTAAAGACTTAATGGGCTGACGTGGTTGGGCCGTGAATAGATCGGAGGGAAAGCAGCCAAGGGTGGGGGACGCGGCCGGAAAGGTGGCCGGAGGATGCCGCCAGCTGGCGATGGCGCGCTCATCGTGCCGAGTGCGCGGGCCGGGCGCCCCCTCGCTCGGGGGCGGCAGTGTGCACCTGTCGGCGCCCTCACGCGGGTGCGGTGCGCTAGTCCGCGAGCCCGAGCGAGGCGGTCGCGTGCGAGCGGCATGCGACGTACGTGCTACGTGCGGGCGTTGAGGAACGCGAGAGTAGCGAGCGCAGCGGTAATTACGTGGGACACGTGGACGACGGGGAATGAGGGGGGTACAATATAAATCGGGGCCCCGGTTTCTTAACAAGCGGCAACTCAGACATGACAAGTACTACGATTCAGTGGTCTGGATCTCATACTCTCAACCCTTTCACCTGGGTTTGATTCTTGTTAGTAGCGCAGTTAGCTATAGCCCACCCCGTGGGTCTTATCATTTGTACTTGGCCGCCATTCTAGGCCTATACCTCGGTAATAAACCTATTGCTTTCCTACCCCCGTTCTATATTTATATACCTGGTCCCAATAAAACCATCAATCATCATCGTTGTTATTATTATTAAAAAATTAAAAAATATTTTGCAATGAGTAAGTTATGAATAATATGTAATAGAGCCAGTAACATTCAAAAAAAGTTATGAATAATAAATAGTTAACAGAATATTTCATTCCTAAAGTTTATACATAAATGGAAAAGTAAAAAATGAAATATGAGAATTTTGGAAATGTCTTATCATTGTACAAAGAATAAATCAAAATTTACAAGTTATCAATTCACATTATTAAACCAACATAATTTTTATTCTTGTTATTATAACCTTACCAATATATTTAGTAGATATGAATATAAAATAAAATAAAAATGCAATAAAAAATTTTTGTCAAATACAATTCAAAATGTAACTTAAAAGTGACATTTTTCGTGTATATTTTTTGAAAGCCAACCAATAAATGATTGTATTAATGAAGCAAAGCTGCAATAGTGTCAGGTGGGATTAAGTCCCATGTCCGATCCTAACCTGTTCCTGAGTAAAGACTAACGAAGCTAAAGCATGTGCATGTAAATTAAACTGCCTAGAAACATAACTTAACGAACAATAAGTAAACGAAGTCATCAGCGACCTACAATGGTCGACTGCAAGTCCAGCATATGACATAATAGTTGTTGTCTCCTGGCGTAAAGCATTCCGTAGTTGCAAACAATCTGTGAGTAGATCCACCTCAACCGTATTCCTTCTGATGAGCCATGATAGAGCCTCCTTACAAGCCATGGCCTCCGCCATAAAAGGTGAGAAACAAGTTGGTAGAATTCTGTTTCGCGCCGCTATGAACGATCCATCTGGCGAGAGTAAAACCGCTCCATAGTACGCCTCCCTCGTAGCATGACGGAAGCTTGCATCGACAAAACACCTTGGCCTGGCGTGATGGGCGTGCTCCGGTCCGTGCGGTGCTGGCAACGCGGGGTGATGGTTGGCGTGGCAGTATGACCCTATTGCCGCGGATGTTCTCCTCCACAGGCTGGTGGGACGAGGCAGGGATTTCTCCCACACGGCTGAGTTGCGACTCTGCCACAAATGATAAAGAACCGCCACCATAGTACCACTCTGTTCTTCTGTCAAAATTGTAAGCGCGGCTGTTAGCCAGGCATGAAAAGAATCGGTAATAATATTTGTGATAGGTAGGCCTGTAATATTCCAAACTAATCTAGAATAATCACAAGTAATAAGTGCATGCATAACATCTTCATCCATTTCACCACACTTCTGGCATATAGGATCAATATCCACCCTTTTAATAATTAAATTAGCAGTGGTAGGGAGGATATCACAAATTGCTCTCCACAGGAAAATCCTCCACTTTGGTGGCACCTTCATTTTCCATATACTAGTCCACTTATCAAATACTCCTGGCATATGTTCATAATCACCCATAATACTCCTGTAGGCATTCTTCACAGAATAAATTCCATTTGGGTCCCCAAGCTAATACCACGAGTCATCATAACCAGGGCTTACAGGGATCTTGAGTATACGATTGACATCCTCAGGAATAAATAAATCAGACAATATATAGGGATCCCACATATTAGTCTGCTCATCAATTAAGCCTGCCACTTTCGCATGTCTCAACTCCTCAGGCATATCAGTTTGAATGAGAGGGCTAGGATCATTTGGCAACCACGGGTATCCCCAAATTAATGTTGTTTGACCATCCCCAATCCGTCTACGTACTCCTGCAACAACATATCATGAGCAGCCATAATACTCCTCCAAGCATAACTTGGACTACTGCCTACTTTAGCATCAATAAAAGAGGTAGCAGGATAATATCGGGCTTTATAAATTGATGCAACCAGGGAGGTGGGTTTCGTAAGAAAGCGCCATGCAAAAATTAAAACCATATACGTGTATATTTAGATACAAAGTTATTTCCAAAAATTTTGATGTCAATTTCTTCTAAAATTTTATTTTCAATTGCAATTAAAACCATATACGGGTTCTAGAAATATAGTTATCAAGTATAAAAATAATTAATTATATATATATAAAATTTAAAAAAATTGAGCTCCCAAAAATTAGAGGATATGTGACGTTACCCTAATCACACATGGCAAGGTCTGGCCATGTAAATGGCTCAAAATGAAAATATCTAGCAATGCAATCAAGATATGTGTACCGATTATACTTTAACATATCCGCGGATGCATTTTGAAACATTGCTCAGTGCATGCTCAAATGTAACAATAGTTATGAAATTGTCACTATATTTTACTCCTTGAACAAATAGTCAACACTGCCCCCGGCCACTAGGGCTCGAACCTATGACCTTCCATAAGAGAAAGCATTTCATGCCACTTACTTATAATCATTGATTATCACAATTTGACATATGAGATTATTTAATTTTTTTTTAAATTTTTTTTACAATAAACATTATTCTCATAAACACATGTGTGCACGAATATGAGGAAGAAAAGGAAAAGTGTATTGGTACACTCTATATTTCATATTCCATCTTCTCTCTTCTTTGGGGTTTGGTTGCCACTCAGAACACTACAATATCTTATCTCTTTTATTTTCTAAAATTTTAACTATCACTCGATATATAATCAACTATTACAAGCTTATGAGTTATTCCCTTTGTCCCATTTTATCTGTCCTACTTACTATTCATTAGTCAAACAAACTATTTCTTCTTTGTTTATTTTCTTAAGTATTTTTTACTTATTTTTAAATTTGATTTTTTGTTTTTAATAGTACTTTTAACATACTTTCTAAATATATAAATTTTATATACTAATACTAAACTTAATATTATGAAAAATTGAATTAAAAATAACTTCAATCAAGCCTCGTTAACCGAATTAGACACACAAAATAGGACAGAAGGAGTATAATAATAATCCACTGGACATTATATTATCATTTTCTTTAAACAAAACATCTCTCCGCACAAAAGAAGTAGATTTTGAAGAAAAACCTAAAAGTTAATAAGTATCCTTAATAGGATTCACAAGAAATAAAGAGCAAAAGGAACTTCCAAAACTTCCAAGACTTCTTTGACTTCACTTGAAGTATAACTAACAATGTTTGTTAGAGTTTTAGTTATCACCCTTACAATCTTTTTGTTTATAACAATAGTCCAAATAAATGTGAAGTTTGAACATTATATCATGACTTTCTTTCGATAAAGCATCTCAGCTCAACATAAATGAAATACAATTTGAAAAAAAAAAACACATATACCTAATAGATTCTCAAAGAGAAAAATAATCTTATACCAAAGGGTTAGAATGTTATTTGTATGTCAATCAACAATTTCATATATTGCATGTATAAATGTATAATTGAGTTTTGATGTAGGTTAAATTTTATTATCTTTATTGTGAATAGACTTGATATATCATTTATTAATTATCTTTTCTTAAATAAAATAAAATATTGTATGTACTTACAATAGAATTGTATATATGACTCAACATATACGCGGGGGACTAATTCTTATGACAAGTGGATACTAATTCATCAATATTTTTCTTTCTTATCTTCAAGTTTTTTACTATCCTAAAAAGCATGAAGTCATTACCCTTAACAGTTAGCAGATATCAGTTGCACTATTCAATCTCTCTTATTTTTTCTACTAAAAAAAATTTAAAAATGATGCAATTGGAGTTTCCAACAGCTTCCATCAATCTCATCCAGCTCCCAAGTCCCAAAGGCAAATTGAGTAATTAAACTTATGTGAGCTGCTTTTCTCTGGAAAAAAAAAAAGAAAAAAAAAAAGCTTACGTGAGTTGCTAACTAAGTGATTATTCCTCAAAGAACTTACTGTCGTGAACACGGTTCGGTTTTAGTTCCGAATCGGTAGTTCACGGTTCCAATAAATTACAAATCGAAATCGGCGGTTCAAGTTAAAACCGTCGGTTTGAACCGGTATTTTTAATTTTTAATTTTTTAATTTATTTTTAAAGTTCTATTTTCTTAATATTCATGTTCATGACACATTCTGAAATGACACCACTCCTTTTAATGTTCATCGTCTGATGTTGTTCTAGAAAGATGTGCACCAATGATGATACTAATCATACTATCAAAAGGAAAGAACGATTGAGAAAAATGAGAAAGTAAAATAGATGAATTGTGAGCTAGAACTACCGAAGTTTAGAGTTCATGAACCAAATATTTTTATTAGATTGATAAGAGGTCCTGGGTTGTGTACTTGTGTTTGGACACATGACTCGTGTGTTAGAAATAATATAATATATATGTTTTTTTTAGTATATATTAATATATAATATCTTTTTTTTTTGGTAACGGTTTTCCCTAATTGCAACTGGAACAGGAATTGTATGGTCGGTTTCGACTTGATTTGGTCTAACATTTAGATTTGTATATATGACTCAACATATACGATTATACGTAGGGATGCTAATTCTTATGACAAGTGGATGTCGGTTCATCATTATTTCTTCTTTCTTATCTTCAAATTTTTGACTATCCTAAAAAGTATGAAGTCATTACCTTTAACAGTTAACCGATATCATTAGCGCTATTCAATTTACTCCTATTTTTTGTATTAATTTTTTTTTTTTTTAAAATGATGCAATTCGAGTTTCCAACTGGCTTCCATCAATCTCATATTCTCATCCACCTCCCAAGTCCCAAAGGCAAATTGAGTAATTAAGCTTGTGTGAGCGGCTAACTAAGTGGTTATCCCCTCAAAGAACTTTTAGAAAATTAGAATCTTCTCATCTCCACTTTTCACATCGCAGTCCAATAAAACATTTGAAAAGATGTAAATTACAATAATTCAATATCTTAATAGACATTATTAAATGTGTGAAGACATGATAATGTTATTGAGCATAAAGAATTTGTCTACTTTAGACGTAATTATCACATCATCCTTGACAAATTTTAAATCTTATCTCTTCTCTCAAATACTGCTTACTTTGAGCTAAGCCTGTGAGACAAAATTAGTCTTCTTAAATCTTAATAATCACATAATTAAGAAGTGAGGCATAATATTACGTCTTCTCTTTACCTTCCCCGGCGCCCAGTCAAAGGTCAACCTTTCCTGCCATCACTTTCTTCACTATCGTCATTTGCAATTTGCCGTCCGCTTCAAATCCAGAGCTCTCTGTCTTCCCTTTTCATACTCTCTCGCCTTTTCGCTCTGCTTCTCCATTCTCTTCCCTTCCATCACTGACGCCGCCGCCATGTACGAATCCCCCGCCGCGTCCGGCGAGGATGTCAGGAAGCCGACGGCTGTCAGGGCGATGGAGGCTCTCGGCTGCGGCTTCGATTTCGCCAGTGATTTCCGCTTGAAGTTCGTCAAGAAGTCTCCCGCCGGAAGCAGATTGGTAATTCTCGACGAGAGGAACCGCCGTGACCTTGTCTTGCCGGGCGGTGGTGTCACCATTCCTGATGTTTCCGAAAATATCCGCTGTGATAAGGGGGACCACATTCGCTTCAAATCTGATGTTCTCGAATTTAATCAGGTATACACTTTTCACACTATGCATATGCTGTTTTGTTCTTTCTGTTTTCTTATATTATTATCAGTTTTTAAACTGATGAACAATTATCACCTTAATGGAGTAGCTTCGGATTTTATTGCGCAACTTTATGTATACAATATTCAATAGATTGATACAATTTAAGTTCAAGGCTTGCCGATGGTTTTTTTGTATTTTTGATCTGGTGAATGTGAAATTTTACATAAATTTCGTTACCTTTATTGGTCATAGCATGTACTATGTTCTGAAGATCCAACCCGGTAGCAAAATGAGTTTCAGATTTAGTTAATTTGTTAGTTTGTAACGAATGCTTGATTTGTGTTTCTACTTTTATAAAGAATATTTTTGTGCTTTTTTACTTTTTAGTTTAGACAGGAATATAATTAGAAAGAAATAGCCAAGGCTGTTGTCATTGAAGCAGAAACTGAGATAATTACATATTTGCACAATCATACAAATATACAATAATCTGCATTTTATATAATATCTATACACATAAACACATTTATATTCACTAGTCATATGAGTGAACAACTGAACACACAATCTTTTAGCATGAATTTAATAGTAAAAGAAGAAATGCTTCGTGTTAAATTCAATTCACACAATTAAGGTTCTAATGAAAAGATTGTGTTTAGATTGCTTTCATACTTATGGCATTTAATGATCCTATTCTCAGCAAATCCAAAAGGAATAGTAAAATGAAAAGAAAAAGCAAATTTAATGCTCACAAGGATGCAATCACACAATGGAACATAGAGTGATTAGATTCTTAGACTTCCTTATTTATTAGCATATATTAATTTTCATTGTAGAAAAATAGAAAACGATGTCACTGAATTCAATTCACTTGTTTAAATGGTTTCAATAAAATGAAACTCCGGTGTTTAGATTGGTTTAGTATTTATGGCATTTAATGTTTTGATTCGTGGCAAATCAAAAAAGAAAAAAATGAAATGAGAAGAGAAAGGAACTTCCAATGCTTACAAGGGTGCAATCACATGACAACACATGGACTAACACATTTCATTTGTTGGCTATGTATCAATGTATCAACATCTACTTCTAAATGTGCATGACATGCATGCATATAATTGGAAACTTGTGAGGGTCGTACAACAACTTAAGTTATCTCTGTTGTCTTTGGTTTTTGGTTAGTTTTTTCACCTTTTTCTTTGGTTTTTCTCCAATTGTATTATGGTAAACTCAATGCAGTGTCATCTTTGTTTACAGATGTCAGAAGTGCTTAATCAGAAATCATCAGTACAGGGAAAAGTTCCATCTGGATATCTTAATGCCATATTTGATTTAAGTGGATCATGGCTGAATGATGCTTCTGATGCCAAATATCTTGCCTTTGATGGTTATTTTGTGTCATTATATTATTTGCACCTGACTGCATCTCCACTACTTCTTCAAGACCAAGTGAAAAAGGATGTTCCACCACATTGGGATCCAGCATCTTTATCCAGGTAGATTCTGCACATTATCTGTTATCTTAAATTCCTTATCCAAAAATAAAATTTTTAAAAATTGTTCTCCCTCCTTCCCCTTTTTATTGGCCACATTTACTTTTTTGGGATGCAAAAAAAAAAAAAAAAAAAAAAAAAAAAGGAAAAAAAAAAAGTACCACTATCAATTTTGAATAAATATTCAATGCATGATTTTAAGATGCCCCTGTAAAATGAATCAATATTGAATGCATCAAATGCAAAAGTAGGAGTATTAAGAGGAATATTATGTATTTATGTGTTTTAATGATTAGGCTGGCTTTGCTTAAATTTTCTGTTCAGTCAAAGGGCCAATAAAATATGGGACTGATGTAGTAGTTCTAAATTGACTGCTTTTCTTGTCATGTGACATGTATGGTAGTATTTGCCAAGAACAACAGAATATGCCGATATAATTTTAAAAATCAGATGCATATGCATTAATTAAATGTGCACGGCATTGCTTTTACCTTGGTAGTTATGTTCACATTTGCTAATTAAATTACTGTATGCAGATTTATCCAGACTTATGGGACACACATTATTGTGGGGATGGGCATTGGAGGCCAGGATTTACTGTGTGTAAAACAAAGACCATCTTCAACTATTCCCCCTGCTGAACTCAAAGGATATTTGGATGACCTTGGTGACTGCCTATTTTCTGATGGAACAAGTCCTCTACCAGAGAGGAACAGAAGAGATGGTAAAAAAAAGGTAGTTATATTTGTATTGAGTTGCTTTTTTGTAGTCATTTAATGTGTACTGAAGCACATTTTTTTTTTAAGTATATGCATTTTAATCAATGTTCTAACCCTTTAGGTACCTGAGGTATTTAGCCGCATGTTGCAGTCACATACAATGCAGTTCACTAGCATCACTGAAACATCAACCAAAGATGTAAGATACCTGTGACCTTATATTAGTAAAAATTGTGATGGGATTCTTATGAAATAATCTGAATCAGGGTCTCACAATTATATGGTCAAAAAGAGGAGGAGATGTGTTTGCTCAAAGCCATTTGAAATGGCTCCAAACCTTGACTGCTAACTCGGAAGGAATTCTCTTCAAGCTTGTGCCGATTACTTCTCTGCTTGCTGGGATTCCAGGGAGTGGCTACCTCAGTCATGCAATAAACTTGTATCTTCGGTGTAAGTCTTTCTCCTAGGAATTTATACAACAGAGTCTAGCTCTGACTGTACTAGATACGTTGTTGGTAATTTTTCCAATTCTATTCCTGCTGCTTGATATTGCTTAACTATTAAATAAGTGTGCTAGGTAAGGTTGACTCCTTTGTCTCTTAAATTATGACAATCTACTGACTTAAAAGCACAGGCTGCCCTATTGTATTATAGAATAAACAGGGTGTTTACTTCTTCCCATTTTTGGGGGGAATTTGAGAGACAAGGGAAATAATTCATTTCACAAAGTTATAATTTGATATACTCTTCATGTTCTTTACCAGTAATAACCTACACAATACAATGGAGCAAAGTTAATTGGCACTCTCTTACTTTGTTGTGGCAAACTCAATCTAGCCTTTTTATGGGGCAAATTTATTTTGCCAGAATTTTCTGCATTTTGGCTGGCCAATGCTTTAGCATACTCACTTACCCTTTAAAAATGAGGAAGGAAAGAAATAAAACAGTTTTGGCTCATTCTCATGGCTCAGTTTTGGCTATTTGTTTTTTACTGATTAAATCCTTTTTTTTTTGGTCAGACAAGCCTGCCCTGGAGGATTTACAGTACTTTCTCGAGTTCCAAGTTCCTACACAGTGGGCACCATTGTTTTGTGAGCTGCCACTGAGGCATCAAAGAAGAAAGGCCTCCTGCCCTTCATTGCAATTCAGTCTCTTTGGTCCAATGATTGAAGTGAGCCCTACCCAGGTAATTGATGCAATGCTCTATTGCTCTATGCACTGAAAGAAGTTGGTGATTACTGTTCCGTCTTGTAACTTTCAAGAACTAGCAATTGCATGTTCTTCAGAAGGCATAAGTTGGAACTTTTATGGCTCTATCTATTGTCTATTGCATTTTACTTATGAGGCTTATTTCTTGATTGTATTGTACTCGGGATATACATTTCGCAAGGCTTGCATTTTCTCTAGTTCAAAGTTATTACATTATATTGCAACTATTGCACAATTTTGAAGTGAGGTTTTGTCATCATTGATGATTTCTTGCTGTCTTTCTGTCTATATTTGATGCTACATTTGTATTGATTTTGACTGACATGACACGTCATTATGAAATTTTCTAGGTTTCAAGTGCTCAAAAACCAGTTATTGGCATGCGCCTATATTTGGAAGGGAAGAAGTGCAACCGACTAGCAATACATGTGCAGCATCTTTCAAGTGTACCTAATATTATGACATCTAACTCAGCTAACCTGAGCACAACACTGCCATGCCAATGGCGAGGGTCTGATGACTATGAATCCAGTGACCAATTCTTAGAGCCAGTCAGATGGAAGGGTTATGCAAATGTGTGCTCGTCAGTAGTTAAGCATGATCCAAGGTGGATACAGGGCGACTCCGGTGGTGTCTTTGTGGTGACTGGTGCACAGCTTATCAGCAAGGGTAAGTGGCCTAAGAGGCTTCTTCATCTTCGTCTGCTTTACACCCACCTACCAAACTGCAGCATTCGCAAGACAGAGTGGGCAGCTGCACCCGAGGCTTGTCACAAGACAAATTTCCTAACGAATCTGAGCACAACATTCACATTCACCCAGCGAACAGCCACAGATGTTCCTAAGCAGCAGCTTCCCACTACTCTTAATTCAGGTGTGTATCCCGATGGCCCCCCTGTGCCTGTTCATTCTACAAAGATGCTTAAATATGTTGATACAGCTGAGGTCACACGCGGGCCATATGATGCTCCTGGGCATTGGTTGGTAACTGCTGCGAAGTTGGTTATTGAGGGTGGAAAAATTGGTTTGCATGTAAAGTTTGCATTATTAGATTATACACATGGATGATAGGATTTTACATGTACATTGAACAGATAGTCTAGGCTATTTCTTTGTTCCCCCCTCCCCCTCCCCCTCCCCCTCTATCCCCATGCTGTTCCTTTTTTTTTTTTTTTTTTTTTTTTTTTTTCAGTGAGCTTTAAGTGTTCTGTGTTCATGGCGGAACACACCTCATAGTGGCTCACACCAAAAGAGGAAATCAGAGTCGTAGTTTGTACATAAGTGACTGAAACTGGTGGCCGAATTTTGTTTGAAGTTCATATTAGATATATAAATATATTTATGTGTGCTGTGTTGTGACAGTATCTTATTGGTTGAGTTTGTGTTGTGACCCTTGAAAGGAATTTTTTGGATATTTATATTATTTGAAGAGCATGAAGATCATCCTTGTTATATCCTAACATACCTATTACGAAATCATAATAAACCAAGATCATGATATTCCATTGTTCACCTTAAACCACTTCCAAATATCTTTTAATGTATAAACATTAGCCTGGTTTGTACCCCTTTTGAGGCAGAAGGTATAGCATACTGACTTGGCCATAAATCAACAAGTTTTTCCCTCTGATCTTCATTCTTCAACACTTGCAGCATGGCGAGACACAAAAGACTCAACAAGCGGGTTTACAAGATGGGGTGCCTCATCCTACATGAGCAGAAACCATTGTATCCATCAACAGATAGAGTAAGTTGGGGGATAACCCCAGCGAAGACGACTAAGGATACAAACTTGTAACCACAAGGTCACAAGTTGGAATCCCAGCCCTCATGGTTTGCCGGTCAACTATGGCAACCTAGGCTGATTTACTTTCTTGTGTCTTTTGCCGGCTCGGGTCACAAAGTGTGCACACCCACGGGTTAGTGGCTGCGGGTTTCCCTCGTCACCCCAAAAAATAGAGTAACTTGTGTGTGTCTGTGCACAAGAGAGAGAGAGAGAGAGATAGGGAAGACCTGAGGACAGTGGCCAACGTTGGGGAGGACAATGAAATCTTCAACTGTGTTAAATTTGCCATATGCCCTTCCAAGCTCTAGGGGCTCCCATGGATCCTTGTCACCCCAAGCCACTAAAACAGGGCACTGTAAGAAGTAGTAGTAAGGTCAATACAGGAGCATGCATATCTCTCTTTTGGATAAATAAACAGACCAACATGTGTGGTATGGAAAGTGAAACTACGAGGGAACCAAATTAATATTAACCTTCACTCGGGGCAGTAGTTCTTCGGGAAGAGGCCCTCCGGAGTAGCAAATAAACTCAAGAAAAACATCTACAGCACCAGGTTCAAGTCCTGGACGAAGAATAGCTTCTACTAATTCATCTGTCACCTGGGACGTGTCATGGTAGCACTGCAATACAATTCATTGCCAACTTAATAATGCCCCTACCAAATCATAATCAAGTGTGTTTCGGTGCATACAACTGATTATAATGAAGAGGAAAACGGAAATGGGTTTTCACTATAGCTTTAAATAACCTCAAACTCGACTACTAAATGCTAGCGTTGAAGGTTTTTTATATTTTAACAGCCAAAACAAATAAATGTCCAACAGTCTCATAATTGCCAACCTGACAAAGAATGCTCCTCACTGATTTGGGCGTGGCAACAGCTTTAAAGAACAACTTTCCAATTTCTGTATTCCTGAGAGAAAGCATATGGTAAGATTCAAGGAAAAAGAAATGCCTTGCTCACTTCATATTCAACAAACAATATATATAGGCCATTGTTCAAGTAAGTCCACCCCTTCCCATGAGTCTGTGTGGACAGATCAGATCCACTAAAAGCTAGAGATCAATGGTCTAGATCTTCCCAACTGTGCAACTGTGTAATTGCACAAGAGCCGATATATATATATATATATATATATATATATATATATATATAATCAGGTGAGAACTAACCTTAACTTGCGAACTTGTGAAGGATTGCACTGTACTTACTACATGATTGCACCGCACCCAGATGCGATTGCACCGCAAGGTCCTTCAGGCATGTTTGGGAGCCGTAGCAATGCAATCATGTAGTAGTTACAGTACAATCCTTCACAAGTTCACAGTTCGTAGGTTAAGGTTAGTTTTCACCTGAGAAATCTATATCTATATACATATTAAAAAGCTACAGAAAAATGTTTTACAGGGAAAATCATTCCAGAATTGTGCACTTAGAACTTCAATGGAAATCAAATGTAGATTTTATATATATATATATATATATATATATATATATATATATATATATATATATATATATATATATATATATATATATATATATATATATATATATAAAGCCTAAAATGTCCTTCTACAATGCTTAACTACAATGAATGAATCTATCATGTGTAAAGCAATGCTTAAATGAAAGCACCTAAAGCATATTATTGAAATCTAACATAACAACCTACTAAAGTCAAAGCGCCTTGAGAAGGTAATAGCATATTTACATCTTTGTTTATTATCGTGTTCGGTCTTAGTTTCATGAGGATTTTGGCTATATTTAATCTATTCATTCACCTTCACGGCTTCACCGCACTTAAGCCGCCAACGATGAAAAAGAGGTGTAAAGTGAAATAAAAATTACCTCAGCAAGTTCTGAAATGATCTAATGAAAGGCCTTCCATACCAAGGTTGCTTCGTTATATGCAGCATGCGAAGAGAGATATTTAAAAGAACAATGCCCTTACAGAACCGAGGCTCCATGATTGCAGCCTGAAGACCAACTACTCCTATATAAAAACCATAGGTCCATAGCAAATATCATATTAGATATACAACAAGCGTTTTTTGACAAGTATAAGTTGTATACAAAAAAAAATGTTAAAAGTTAAAAGTTACACAACTAATGAATACCAAGGGAGGATACGATACCTCCAATGGAATTGCAGATAAAGAAGGCTTTGTCTCTCACAACATCATTGCAAAAGTCATTGAGCTGGCTAGCCCATGTCTCAAAGGTGTAGAATGGATCTACAAGTTCCCGAGGGTTTGGCTTGTCTGAGTAACCATAACCAATAAGATCAATCGAGAACACCCGGTGTGATTGTGCTAGAACTGGAATGTTTTTCCTCCAATGGTCACTGATTAATACATGATAACAAGTCAAGAAGATAGTACGGTGACAAGATAATTAGATAATATATTTCATTTACAAGGTTTTAGGAAAGAAACAAATAAACACAGGAAAAACTCTCCAGAAGCAATGAAGTAAATTTATTATCCTTTGCCTTTACATACAGATCTTCAAAAAGGAAGCAAATACTTTAATTTTACCAATGACATAAAGGAAGTTAAAAGCCAACTATCATAGCAAATATTAGAATCCAATAGATTAAGAAACTATATGAATAAATTTTTTGAAAAAGATTGCATTAACGGAGAAAGAAATGGAAACACTTTGCCAGTAAATTAGTTCTGCAATTAATACCTATATCAAATAGTGGACTAGAAGCAATGTTGACCTGTTTGCTCCAAAACCATGAATTAAAACGAGTGCAGGACCAGTGTTCCCAGAATATTGATAGTAGATCGAGTAACCTCTCCACTGCCACTTACTGCAAAACAGTGTAGATATGCTTTAAATTGCTGATAATCAGACAATGATAGAAATATTCAGGATTTCAGGAAGCATAGCAAAGCAAGGAACTATTTAGCGTTCTCTACAAAGATCTTGATCCTAATCTATATTGTTGAAATGATGATTTGCAAAGGAATTCCATTAGCCTTTCTTTGAGCTTGTTAAAGTAAGGAGGTCATATGCAACAAGCTCTAATGTTTCTCACCATTTCTTCCTCTCTGATTTTCATTCTTTGATTCTTCTTCTTCTTCCTCTCTTCTCTTGTTTTTCATTCTCATTTTTTTTTTTCTAAATCTTCTTTATAGCTCTCTGTCTTTACATCATAGGTTTCTTCTCTTGATTATTTACTACTTTTCCCCGTCTCTCTTCCTTATATAGTTTTTCATTAGCCAGTTTGTCAACATAATCTCAACCATTAAAAAAAAAAGATCATGATCAAAATTAAAATAACAATTTGCAACTATAAGAACCAAGAATCTATGAAAATGGCACACCCATTTATATATAGTGCAAGATTAAAAACTGAGGATGACAAAAATGTGCTCTTCAATCAACATCATAATCAGCAAAAAGATTTGAGCTTTTTTACCATATAATTTGTGCTGAAATAAGAGTAGCAAAAATTAGGAATGAGTGAAGCAAGAAATTTTTTTACCTGGTTTTGACCTCAATCTGGGGCGCATTGGTTTTTGAGGCATCATCTACGGAAGGGCCCTGTTTGAGTGAACTGAATAATACACTAAAATTTGACCCATTTGGCTTGGGGAACTTGTTATGGTGTGAAGTTCCAAGGGAAATGAAGAACTGTCTGGGGAAATTTTGATGAGTTCTTGCGGGGAAAGAGATTGAAGTTGGAAGGATTTTCTTGGTTTGTTTGGGAGAAGATGATGAAAAAGAGACCGGGAAATCCAATGTGGACGATGAAGCTAACGTTGAGGTTCCACTTGTGCTCGTCATAGCCACACCCACCATGCACAGATTCAGATTGAGATTTCCAGAGCCACAAGACAACTCTGAAATGTTGTGTTCATAATTAATATATATAGGGGTGGGGTGGGGGACAGGGGGAGTCATAATTTTGAGGTTTGTATGGAGCCACCTAAGAGCGGCCAAGTCCCCAAAAATTTCTATTTAAAAAGTAAGTTTTTAAATCAAGTAATCAACCTCTTTTGGTTCATGTGATTACATATTATGACCAAAACCTATTACTATTACCATTTTTTTTTTTAATACTATTAACTTTATTATAATGTATTATCTATTCATAACTACTTTCTCAACCTATTACCATTACCAAATATTTGATCTCATCTCAATTCCGATTCAACTAAACACACCCTATGTTATGTAGTGTGATAACATTTTTGTAATTAATACATTCAATGGTCCTTCGAGTATTAGCCATATACCAGCTGTGGTCATCCGACTTTTAAACGACCACGAAACGTCCTCCGAGTTTTTAAAAATAAGAGTAAATACCCAAAATGGTCCCTCGACTATAGCTAAATTCACAAATTGGTCCTCGACTTTCAATTTCAACCAATTAAGTCCTTAACTTTGTAATTTTGACACGATTTGGTCCTCCATCTATTTGACCGTTTGTTGACCGCGATCTTTGAGGATATATATGTAGTTTCACGTGCAAAGCTCAAGAGAACGCTCTTGGAGGTGACATCGTTGTTTCAGAGGGGGAAGTGCTTCTCCGCTTGCTGCTTGGGGATCACGAGCCGGTTCAGCTTAGAGAACGCTCTTAGAGGTGACAACGCCGTTTCGGAGGGGGGAAGTGCTTCTCCGCTTGTTGCTTGGGGATCTCAAGCCGGTTCAGCTTGCCTACATCGCTTGGAGTCACGGCTTTCTCGAAGAGCCACTCTAGGGACTTCGGCGATCTATCTATCAAAAGCTATAATCTCTCCGGCATGGGGTGCAACGCGGGCAGTGGATTCAAATGTAATAGTGCGGTCTAGAAATGCAACCGGAACCTAAAAAACCGACGATGGACCATGAAATTACATATATATATCCTAAAAAAGCGCAGTCAACAAACGGTCAAACAGACAAAGGACCAAATTGTGTTAAAATTGCAAAGTTAAGGACTTAATTGGTTGAAATTAAAAGTCGAGGACCAATTTGTGAATTTAGCTATAGTCGAGGGACCATTTTGGGTATTTACTCTAAAAATAACCACCCGTAATCCTCCCGTTATGTTTGATGTCAAATGGCCGTTAAGTGTGAGGGCAAACCTATCATTTCTCCTATATCTCCTTCGTAACCTTCTTCTTCATTCCTCATGCCCTCAGATTTTCCCTCCCTCTTGGCCGACATTGAAGACAAGAAGCAACAGCGGCGGTGGTGGTTTGGTCTTGCGGCGTAGCAGCGTTACGACTCTCGGACCTTCGTTTCTCTTCAGCTCTCTTCCAACTCGCACAGCAGGGCTGAGCAGTCTCCGGTGACATTCCCTATTTCAGTGAAGCAATGTAGGCCGGCGAGCTCTTCTGGTGTGGGTTTCCTCTTCTGGTAAAGGGTACCGGTGTGAGGCAGTGGTGCATGGTGCTGCAAGGCTTCGGTGACGACGGGACGTGTAGCGGTCTTCCGGCAGCACTGGCGACCCTGTTTCTGGCCTCCCTTCTCTCGCCATCGGCAATTTCGATGAGAGTCCGATGAAGCAGCGACGATATCTGTTTTCACCGGCGAAACAGAGCAGCAACGACGTTGGTCTCTAACTCTAGCAACGGCGGTTGTGAGCTTGGTCGACGGCAAGATATTCTCCGACGAAGCGGTTCCTACCAACGACCTTATCTCCTCCAGCAAGCAGTAGCAGCGACTTGTTTCCTTTCGCAGTGGCTTGCTACAACCAGCGAAAATTAATAGAAGCAGTGGTGGAGGGCGATCTATTAGCAACCATCCCATCAGGGCCGGTCCAAACATTTTATAGGCCTGGGGCGAAATTTTAAAAAAGGGCCCCTATATAAAAAAATTTAAATTTAAATTTAATAATACTAAAACAATTAGAATATCAAATAACAAGAAATAAGATTAGAGAATTTTCAACAATTTTTTAAATACAAAAATAATCATGACAAAATTTTTTTACGTGATTTACTCGATGCAAAATCATCGATAATTGCATCAAGATTAATATTTTCTAACATATCTTTCTCAATACACAAAATCGCCAAACCATTCAATCTTTCTTGTGACATTGAAGATCTCAAGTAGGTTTTCAATAACTTCAATTTTGAAAAACTTCTCTCCGCTGATGCTACAGTCATGGGTATTGTCAATAATATTCGATAAGCAATAGAAACCATTGGGTAACAATCCGCAACTTTGACAAACTCAAGAATCTCAATCGCTGACATCAATGTGTTTGACAAAGTCATCTGTAACACTTTTAATTCAGAGAAAAGATCATCAAAATCAACATCAGACATATTATTATGAGAAAAAGTAATTGCAAAATTATTGCAACATTCTCTTAGTTTATTATTATCCAATGACTTCAATATTTTTGAATTATATAAAAATCCAAAAGTATTTTCAAATATCTTTAGTTGTTCAAATCTATTATTCAATGAAGTAATTGCCACATCCACAACAGTTAAAAAATAATTGACTCTAAAAGACTCCTCAGGTGATTGAATTTCCTCTTCATTATCATTTTCATCAAATTGCTTTTTCCTAATAATACGTCGTCCAATTGGAAATGTAGGCTCTATGTCCATATCACATGCAATGTTTTTGGCAATATTCATACTAGTAGCAAACCCTTCATTTCTATATTTCTCAAAAAAATTCATTACACCTTCTAATTGGGTCATTGTAGTTTCAATGCACATAGATTTTGATTGCAACTTTTTGCTTACCATATTAATAGCAAATAAAATATCATACCAAATAACAATTCCAAGTAAAAATTCAAAACTTTGGAGTACATTAACCAAGCTATCAGCTTCACTTTTTGATTGGTCATCATCACAAATTTTAGATAATTCTAACAAAGCTAACCTTATTTGGGGAGCTTGAAATCTAATAGCTTTGGCACTTTTTATTCTACTCTCCCATCGAGTATTTGATAAATATTTCACAGTCAAGTTTGGAACATTATCAAGTAAAATTTTCCACCTTTTTGTTGAACTTGAAAATAAAACATATATACGTTGCATAGCACCAAAAAATGAAACTGCTTTAATACAAGAATGTGTCATATCACTAACAGTAAGATTAAGACTATGACAAGCACATGACATATACAATGCTCTCGGATTTATTCCAAGTAATCGTTTTTGAACACCTTGGTGTTTTCCTTTCATATTCGAACCATTATCGTAACCTTGACCTCTCACATCATCAATTTTAAGACCTAAAGCTTTAATTGCATCTAACAATTCATTAAAAAATCCTAAACCAGATGTATCGTCCACTTTCAAAAACTCTAAAAAGTATTCTTCTATTTTTATTTTATTACTAGACATATTAACACACCGTACTACTAAACTCATTTGTTCTTGATGTCTCACATCAGGGGTACAATCAAGAATTATAGAAAAATATTTAACCTCTTTAATAATATTTATGATGGAACTTTTAACACTTTGGGCCAAAATAGAAATTAACTCATTTTGAATTTTATGACCAAGATAATGATGATGAATTTCATGGTTGTTAATACGTCTAATATGATGTTGCATTATTAAATCAAATTCTGCAATCATCTCAATCAATCCCAAAAAATTACCATTATTATCACAATAAATTTTTTCATTGGATCCTCGAAAAGCCAAATTATGTTTTGCAAGACATTTTATAGCAGAAACTATGCGTAGTAAAACTTGTCTCCAATGTTCTTTTTCTTTTGAAATTTCATATTGTAAATTTTTATCAATAGTTTGATTATTATTCAATCTTATTTTTAATTCATTCCAATTTGTCATATTAGTCATATGTTCAATACTATTCTCATCTTGTTTGAGTCTCTCACTAAGATGCTTCCAATCTCTAAATCCATCATTCGCTAAAGGACTTGTATTGTTATTAGATTTGAACAACTTACAACAAAAACAATATACTTTATCCACATGTTTTGAGTAAACTAACCATTTTCGATCACTAGTTTCTCCATTACTCAACTTCCTAGTATAATGAGCATATGAAAAATGCCTAGAGTTATTATCCAAAGAGTGAATTCCATTTTTGGTCCTACTGTTATAGGGGTCTTTCCAATTTTAGTCCACCATAATTTTTTTTGCCACATTGCATCCACTATTATTAAACGAGTTCCACTTTTAGTCCTCCGTTAGTTTTGCTGTGTGTTGACTGTCAAATTCAGGGGCATTTTTGTCTTTCCATGGTATGTTCTTCACCTTTAAGCTTTTCCACGATGAACTTGGTAGCACCAACCTCAACATCTTCGCCTGCGTTGGTGTTTTGTAATCCTACGCCCTACAAATCCTCTAGCACACAAGAAATATTGCGAATGAAATTTGGATTTAAGATTTGGACCTCTTGAAAAACTACCAGCAGTGATTGAATAGGCAAAAAAAATTTCAAATCTTGAATTAAATCTTGCTACAATTTATAGCAGTGGTTGAATCTGCAGGTAAAATTGTAAAAGAAATTAGAATAATTCTGACCTTGTTTGCTCTTTTTTCATTAACTATTACTCTGTAATTTGTATAAAATGCGCAGCAGATCGTGAAAAGCCTTCACACCTCCGCAAACGTCAACAGTGATGACATGCTTCTCATCTTCTTCAGCTTCGACAATCGCCTCTCCAACCTATCCAATTTCATGGCTTCTTACTCCTTCGTCAGCCAAAGCTGCCGCCGGAGACGACGATTCCATTCTCTTCTGTCACTTCGAGGAGGATGGATCCGTTCGAAGTTTCCCCAATCCTTTCCCACTGTACAACGACACTCCGGTGAATCGTTTTCTGTTGCCTAATGTTGCGTATGCCGGAAAGTTGCGATCGATTGTTCCGGCGCGACGGTCATGATCCAGGGAGCGACATTAGCGACAGAATACCTAATTGGGTCGTTATTCCTGGCGGAACATGAAACGAAAATTCCTCTCTCCATAGCGGAAAACGCTCCGATGTGATTGTGTCACTGTAGTAGGGAACGGAGCTGCCGCCGAGAGACATGGAGAGCACGTCGACACCATCGAGGATCGCATGTTCTACATAGAAAGGGTAATGGAGAAGAGAAACATAAAAAGACGAAAGTACCCCTGAATTACACAGTCAATTGACAGAAAGTTTAACGTGGACTAAAATTGGAACGATTTTATTAACAGTGGGTGCAATGTGGCAAAAAAAATTATGATGGACTAAAATTGGAAAGACCCCAATAACAGTAGGACCAAAAATGGAATTCACTCTTATCCAAAGGAAACACATTATTTAATTCCCTTATAGGCCCCTTTTCAACCAAAATATCTTTTGATTGGTTATCAAGATTAGACAAATTTCTAGGGTCATAAATATCAAAATAAGGAGCAATTTGTTCAATCAACCAATATATTTTCAACATTATACTCATTTGATAAGTTATCATGTTCACCTAAAGGACTATTATTTGTTACATTATCTTGTCCATTCAAATTACCAATATCCTCATCAATATGATCTTGATTCCTCAAATTTTCCTTAGATGGTTCAAGATTATCTATGTTTGGTCTCTCTAAATTTTCATTAGATGATCCTACTATTTTAATAAATTTATTCATAGCTCCTCTTTGTGAGTCTATTAACTGCTCAATTTTTATTCAGAGGAGTAGAGGACGGTGACTTGGAGAATGGCGAAAAAGAGGCAGGGCGGTGAACTGAAGAGTGGTGAAGGTAAAGTAGAAGACTATTATTTGACTTCTGAACTTTTAATAACTTCAATTCATTCTTACCGTTGAGAAAAATTGAAGGGTTGCAATGGATTGTGGTGTAGGTGCGACCGGCGAGGCAGAGAGAGGCGTCTCTTCTTCATATTCCCGTCTTTCCGTCTTCCGGTCTTCTGCTCTCTGTTATTAGATTTTTTTTTAATATATATTAACTATTAAGTAAGAAGTATTATAATATATATAATATATAATATATTACTATATTTTCTATGGCCCCCTATAGACTTCGGCCCTGGGCAGGTGCCCAGGCTGCCCATGTGCCTGGGGCGGCCCTGCATCCCATGGTGGCTTCTAGCTTTAAGGTCTGCGCATTCACAATCTGGAGCTCTGATTTCCAAGCCTTCTCGCCGTGGACGAAGACTAGGATGTACCCGTAATCTTCAGCATTGGAGCTGGAGAGAAACAGAGGCTCATCGTCGTATTTTTCATCACCTACCCAGTTTGCTACCAGAGGCTTCATCAAAAGGTTTAAGCAATAAATATAGGTGAAATGACATGTTTGTCCTCACATTTTACATCCATTTGACACCAAACTTAACGGAGGACCACGGGTAGTTATTTTTTAAAAATTTGGAGGACGTCTCGTGCGGATGACCATAGCTAATATATGGCTAATACTCAGAGGACCATTGGAGGTATTAACTCCATTTTTTAAGTCGAAAAAAATTAACCTTGAAAAAAGTATAAAATAGATATTATCTTGTAAACAATAATGAATACGTGTTTAAATATTACAAAAATTAAATAATTTGAGTCAAATCAAATGCAATTGTTATACCGTGCACCAGGGCACACAATGCACCAAAACGACGTCATTTTTATTGTTCAGATTTTATGTATATTATGTTAAGAGTTTATGCGTATTCTGTTATGAGTTTGTGTATTATGTATTATGTTAGATTATGTGTATTCTGTTATGAGTTTATGTGTATTCTCTTAAGAGTTTATGTGTATTATCTTATGAGTTTATGTGTATCATGTATTATGTTAGATTATGTGTATTATGTTATGAGTTTATGTGTATTATGTATTATGTTAGATTATGTGTATTATGTTATGAGTTTATGTGTATTATGTATTATGTTAGATTATGTGTATTCTGTTATGAGTTTATGTACATTCGAAACAATTTTTTTTTTTGAATTTGACAGTAGAAACGGAAAACAATTTTTTTTTTAAAAAAAAGACATGGTCAAAACGACGTCTTTTTTGCCAGGGCGCACAATGTGTGCGCCCTGGTCGGTAAAAGAACAGGGCCTCAAACATGGCCCTTCCGTAGATGAAGAAGAAGTGAAAAGAAGCAATGCGCCCCAGATTGGGGTTTTTGACTGAAATGGGAAGTGGGAAATGGTTGTGGACAATAATGGGAAGCCTATTTTTTTTTTTTTTGACAAGAATAGGAAAAATGAGTTTGGGAAACGCGGTTGTGGTCAAAACCGCATTTCCCAAACTCGTGTGGGTCACATTCCTTCTCTACGGACAGCCGCATTTGGGAAATGCGGTTGTCGTATATTATACGACAGCCGCATTTCCCAAATGCGGTTGTCGTATAGACATAGCCGCGTTTGAGAAATGCGGCTCTCGTATATCATACGATAGCCGCATTTCCCAAATGCGGCTATGGTATTTCTTTATCACCGGCCAGCCGGCGATAAGCCGACGTAAAAAACGCGTTTGGGAAATGCATTTTGCGAAACGCATTTCCCAAACGCAAATTTGTCCTTGGCGGGCCGGATATTATTCTAATGTTTTGCTACATCCCTTTTTTCCAGGACACATAATATTTTTCCAAATTTTGCGACTCTAATGTGTGTGTAGTTCTCCGAAAGTCTTCATTTACATATTCATACTTTTTTTGAACTTGAGTAGAGTAGACTAGAGTTTTGATTGGAATTTATGTGTGTATTAAACTACATATTACGAAATTTAATTCGAGGACACAATACATAACAAGAATTTTAAGGGCGTTTGTAGTATGTAACTGCAACATAATATATGCATCTAATTTGTGGTTTTTTAAAAAGTCGTAAAAAACAAAGCATGAAATTTTGTATATGCACGTTTCATGATATAGTATTTAATTAAAAATTTATGCGTAATGTTAATAAATAAATTGTCGATTACATGGCATATATAAATCATATAATACATGATTACAATTTGCATAGTTTGAAATATAAAATTTCATAGCTTTTGACAAACTGATATTACACATTTAATAATATTTTGCATAAATAAACAAATATTCGTTACAAATTTCACAAAGGCAAACCCATGTGGGAGTGTATTACTTGTCAGCTTACAAAATCTGGGCGACGCCACGAATGAATAATATCTCATTCGGGCTTTGAATTGAAGGAGTATGTCTGCGGAATTGTGAGGCTGCTGTCCCTGACGAATAAATAATCTCCCTTTTGGATTTTGAATTGAAGGAGTATGTCGGCAGAACTGTCAGGCTGTTGTTCTGACAAAAGAACTACCCCTCGTTGTCATTGGAACTTTGATTGAGGTGCATTTTGTCAACGTAACAACAACCTAGCAATGTAAAGTGAGATTTATAGAAAAAAATTAAGAAGTGGTTGTATTAAAATTTTAGGATAATTTGGTCGAAACTCACCGCAAATTCAACAATTCCGTGCATAACAAGAGCAATCGATTTGTGATTGTAATCACAAGCACTTGCTCTAACCTCAAACCCAACCAATAGAAGGATAGCAATGGCGGAAGAAACCTTTCCCTTCCGAATCGCTCGAAACTCTCATCTCTCGGGTTTATACACATTCGCGAGATTTAATTACATGACATTCAACATTATCCTCTGTTGTATCAGAGTGTGATAAAATTTCAAAAATTTTGAAAAATTTCCAATCAAAAAATAGAAATTTACTACTCTGAAATTGAGAAAAATACAACATGTAATTCAACATGATTAAATATCTTGTTTCAATTCACGAATGCAAACGGAACAATTTATAGTCCAAGATGTATAATACATCCAAAAAATTAAAGTTGTACATAGATTAAAAATCACATGGAGTGTCAGCCATGAGATGACAACGCATGGGTTGTCATCTCAGGGCCGACAGCCCATGTGCGTTGTCAGCCCGGCTGACAGTGCCCTATGGGCTATCGCGTATGTGACAGCCCATTTGGGCTGTCATTTCGATGGCAGCCCCAGCCCATGTGGGTGTCATAATGAGATGTTATCTCATTATGACAACCCATGTGGGTTGATTCATGCATGGGTTTTTAACCGTGTAGTGTGTTGAGTTTTTAGAAGTGTGGCTTATACAAGGTGGCCTGTAAAAGTTTGCAATTTTAAACCGAAGTTAATTAAAGGTTAGTGTATTTTAGCTTTTTTTTTTTTATTCTGTAAAGTTTTTTTTGATAGTTTGTATTGCGTTTTTTATCATAGTTATACCTGATATGTATATTTTTTTTTTTTTTTTTGTAGGAATTACTTTAAGGAAAATGGCAGGTATGAATTTCACATCTTTATAATGATTGAAGTATAAATTATTTCGATTTAATTTTATATGAAATTATTTGTATTGTAATTATAATTATATTATGTATGAGATTTTATTTTCTATAGGTAACCAGGTGGTTGTGTTGATATGTCGTCATCCCGAACATGAAGGTCATAGAGATGATGTAGATTTCAACATTGGATTTCAATACCGTATTTGTGTATTACAACTTTGAACATTAAAAATGTTAACATTATACACGTTTGTATTTTATATTCATAGTAAGCCATTTACATGCAAGAGTAGTTCTCTTTATTTATAGCCATGAAGTCCTTATTAACACTATTTGTGCTGAGCAACTCACTCTGGATGAGAACTCCATTTTGACATATAAGCCCACATGTGGGCTGTCAGACGAGACATCTTGTCTCGCCTGACAGCCCACATGCTAGCTGTCGACACTGCCCCTCTTGGGCAGTGTACCGAGACAAGACGTCTCGGCTGACTGCCCCATGTGGGCTGTCAGCCGAGACCTCTTGTCTCGGCTGACACCGCCACGTGCTCACCCATTGTGGTGAGCACGCGGACCGGTCCACACGGGACCTGTCAGCCGAGACAAGACGTCTCGGCTGACTGCCCCATGTGGGCTGTCAGCCGAGACCTCTTGTCTCGGCTGACACCGGCCTGGTCAGTCAACCAAGTCAAGACTCGGCTGACTGACCCATGTGGTCTGTCACCTCCGCGTGCTCCCAAAACAGGGGCTGAGAGCACGCGGATGGCCACAATGGCCATTGAAATAACACGTGTAGTTGAAACAATCTACACAATAAAAGTAATTTTTATATATAAAGTATCATACTCTAAATACTTGGATCAGATATCACATGGTTTGTATAATTAATAATTATTTTTTTTGAATGAATTATAAAATCTTGACTATAAATATGTCCATTTACCTACATGAGTCTAACTGAGCTTATTATATCCCTTCCTTTATCACAATACTTTACAACTTTCTTTCTTCACATCTCCTACAATTTTTACATTTTCACTATGATTCCTTTGTTGCAACTTCGGTTTTTAATTTGTTGTTTTAGGTTATCTAAAATTTCAAAGTTTTTTTCACCACATGTTGTGCTCATTGCAATGATATTAACTTTCAATTAATTCTCGCGATTCTCTTCTCAATCCAAGAGTGAGAAATACTGAAATTCCACGCACGGCATTTAGCGGTGGTTTTGGAGACCGGTGCAGTAGCAGTGTACTCGGAACGACCACAGTTGGAGGCCGATTCAGACTACTCTTGGCGATGTGTCCCTCGGGTTGCACCTATGGGCTGGGTTGCACCCATCATGTTCATTGTTTTTCCTATCGAAGTGCAAATGGAAAGACTATGAAAAAGGACAAACTGTCAGCCCAAATATATTAACAGTGTACACCTTTACTCTTGAGTTTTTGTTCCATATCGGGTTTTCCTGATACCTGAGCTCGAACTCGAAGTCTAGAGGTTCACCGTATAAATTCCTTAGTTATTAATGTCAAATATTTTTTTCTCATTGATAGCTTATCCTTAAAAAATGATGTATCGTGTATTTTGTAAATTTCAGAAATGTAAGGTACAATATCATATTAAAAAATATATTATAATAAAGTATTTACTTCTAATATTTTGTACTACGTGAATTATTTACTCACACTCAATACTGTTGAAATATCATAATATCATACACAAAGGTGCATATCCAAATCCGATGTACATGGAGAAATATAACTCGTAAATGTATATTGTGTTTTCATTACGATTAAATAATTAAATCTACATCTACAACTAACAACATTCAAATTCCTAGTTTCTTATGACTCGTCCTCACAGATAAAATTTCACAATGTTTACTTAATTACACATTGGTCTACTCTACTCAAGTTCAAAAACAGTATGAATATGTAAGAGTAGACTATTGGATACTAACACGCGCATTTGAGTAGCAAAACATTAGAATAATATTCGGCCCACCAAGGACAAATTTGCGTGATGCGTTTCGAAAAACGCATTTCCCAAACGCGTTTTTGACGCCGGCTTATCGTCGGCTGGCCGGCGATAAAGAAATACCATAGCTATCGTATGATATACGATAGCCGCATTTCTCAAAAGCGGCTATGTCTATACGACAACCGCATTTGAGAAAAGAAGGAATGTGACCCACACGAGTTTGGGAATTGCGGGATTGAGGTGGGAACAATGAAGAAGAAGTGAAAAGAAGTTGAAGAACCAACCGGAAACATGCAATCACTAAGCATGGGGATCTGTACTCTTTCTTCCACTCACTCACCCAATCCAATCCTTATTAGACCTTCTTTTGCTTCCTAATTTCTCCAACAATCACCGCTTTGCTTACACAGCCTTTTGTCTCTTTGATGGATTCTCTGCGTGCGTTGCACTGTTATTCTATTGCCAACGCTAAAATATGCATACCCATACCGCCATATTCCGAGCACGAGGCGCACAACTCTGGGAAAACTGAAAAGATGAACGTACTGGACTAAGCATTGAGTTTCTTGAGTCTGCATAAGAATTAATTCCATTTTGGTTCCTCCACTATAATGATATGTATTCTACTCATGTTTAGGGATGGCATCCTCGAGTGTGCAATATTCATATTCGGGACGAGTTTGGGCACTAAAACTAAATAGACAAGTGTCAGAATTTGTGCTTTCTGGATGGCGAAGTGCGATGTTGTAATGCTTCAGAGGCAAAGCTTGGCGGAAGCTTTAAGGGTATGTGCCAAGAATTTGCTGTTTCATCATGGAAAGCTAGTTCATGGCGCAGCGGTGAGAAGGGGTTATGGATTTGATTTGATGATAAATAACGACCTTATTGATATGTATGCCAAATGCAGTAGAGTGAAGTGGGCACGCAATGTGTTTGATAAAATGCCTACAAGAAATGTAGTTTCATGGACAGCTTTAATGTGTGGGTATATACAGGGTGGTAATGCCAAAGAGTCGCTGTTACTTCTACCTCAGATGATGGTTCATTCGGATGCACAACCTAATGAATTTACTTTCTCAACCAACATCAAGGCGTGCGGGATTCTTGGTGCTATGGAAAAAGGAAGGCAGATTCATAGTTTTTGTGGGAAAAGTGGCTTTGAATGGTACCCAGTTGTTGGGAATTCGTTGATTGATATGTATGCGAGATGTGGGAAAATAGACGAGGCCGAAAAGCTTTTTTATGCAATGCCTCATAGAGGTCAGATAACTTGGAATGTGATGATAGCAGGATATGCACTAGAAGGTATGGGCGATAAATCTTTAATTTTGTTCAAACAAATGCAAGAACATGGCGAAACGCCTGACAACTTCACATTTGCCAGCACCTTCAAAGCTTGTACTGGTTTCAGAGCTATCCATGAAGGAAATCAAATTCATGCTTTTCTAATTGTGAGGGGATTTCCCATTTCAAGCGACCGAGTTATTTCTGGTGCACTCATCGAACTGTATGTCAAATGTGGGAGCTTATTTGAAGCACAGAAGGTGTTTGATCTAGCAGTACAAAAAAGTATTGTTTCTTGGACAACACTAATTGTAGGTTATGCTCAAGAAGGCAATTTAGCGAAGGCCTCAGACATGTTCAGAGAGCTTAGGGAGAGTGAAGTTCCCATGGATGGGATTCTTCTCTCTAGCTTGATGGGTGTTTTTGCTGATTTTGCTCTTATTGAGCTGGGGAAGCAGCTACACTCTTATTCCATCAAAGTGCCATGTGGTTTAAACACACCAGTGCTTAATTCAGCCATTGATATGTATTTAAAATGCGGATTTATAGAGGAAGCTGAAAGACTTTTCGATGATTTGCAGGCAAAGAGTGTAATCTCTTGGACAGCGATGATAACGGGCTATGGCAAGTATGGACTTGGCAGAAAAGCAGTGGAACTCTTCAAGAGAATGGAATCAGACAATTTCGAGCCAGATGATGTTACCTACCTTTCCATGCTTACAGCTTGCAGTCATTCAGGACTAATTGACGAAAGCCAAAAATACTTTTCAAAACTGTGCAATGAACGTCGGGTAAAACCTCGGGTGGAGCACTATAGTTGCATGGTTGATGCCCTGGGTCGTGCTGGGCGCTTAACAGAAGCCAAGAATCTTATAGAGAGTATGCCAGTGGAACCAAATATAGAGATATGGCAGACACTGCTAAGTGCATGTAGAACGCATAAGAATGTCGAAGTGGGAGGGGAAGTAGGGGAGATGTTATTGAGGTTGGATGGTGACAACCCGGTTAATTATGTAATGCTGTCAAATCTATATGCTGAGACAAACCACTGGAAAGAGTGTGAAAATCTAAGGAATGTGGTGAAGACGAAAGGCTTAAAGAAGGAAGCAGGGCAGAGCTGGGTGGAGGTGAAGAAAAAGATGCACTTTTTCTACAACAGAGATGAGAGACACCCAGACACGAAAGCCATCCACGAGATTTTGAAAGAGATCGAGAGGAAAATGAAAATAGAGTTGGGGTATGAACACGCAATCAGGTTTTCGTTGCATGATGTAGAAGAGGAATCAAGGGAGGAGAGCTTGATGTTTCACAGCGAGAAACTGGCAATCGGATTGGCGTTGCTTAGTGAAGAAGAGAGTGGAAACGAGGCAAAACCCATTCGTATTTTCAAGAACCTGAGAGTTTGTGGAGATTGCCATGAGTTCATCAAGGGTTTGTCCAAAATTTTGAATAAAGTTTTCCTGGTAAGAGATGCTAACAGGTTTCACAAGTTTGAGAATGGTGCATGCTCTTGTAGAGACTATTGGTGACAAATGAATTTAATAAACCTGCTTTATTGTTAACTTCATAATACCTTATTTTTAACAGCCTATTTAACAAACAGAGGGAGGGGAGGGGTGAAAATCGACATTTTTGAATAGTTGAGATATATTCCAAGGAATCATGTGAAACTTTGTATTATTGCATATTTGCATAGTCAATAAGAAACACTTACACATGAACTGTGATTTATTATTAAGATTAAGAACAGGCAGCAGCATTACATTATTGTTGAAGTATCATAACTAAATATTCTATGAATAGCAGGGCAAAATTCTAGTAGGAAAAAAAACACAAGAGAAAGGTGGTATTCTTACAACGGTTGGGGGCGAGACTGTACGATGAAAATGTCTTTTCCGACCAGACATCCTTCGACATCTTGAGGGCACCCGAATTTGCGCTCTAGGAAGAAACCAACAGTTCCAAGTCGCTGCCCAAGTTGATGCCTGAAAACCGGGTCCACTGTCAATGGCTTCTTGCTGTAATCCACAGTTAACCGAATGACCTCCCCATCAGCTGGACCAGTGCCATGAACTATCATCTCCTCGCTGAAATTGGCGAACGCCAGTGTCTGCACCTTGTCGTCAAATTTACTGCTGGAAAGGCGCCAGGGAGTGCCCCTTGTGCCGGAGGCAAGAGTTTCGCCTAGTCCTGATGCTATTTCGGCCTCGACAGAGTTCTGGTCATGGTCTGTCGGGCTTAGGGTGTGGAGCACAAAGGAAAGATTCGGTGAAAGCATTTCTTGCACCAACACAGCCATGGCAGCATCCTTTTGGGGAACACCAGCAGCTCTGCGGCTTAAGACTGCTCTGCGGGTGTAAAGTGATGCCCAAACACGGCTTATACAATGCCCGAAAACTATTGGATTTGAAGGGCTGACATTGGGAATTGATTCATATAGACCAGCCGCAGACATCCCAGCCAGGTCCTCAACATTAGCACTCGAGCGTACAATTAACCGTGTTTGGCCAGGAAACATACTTTCTAAGGTCTCGATGACGTTCGTTGGAGGCTTTAGTGAAGTGATCAACTCCTGGATTTCATTACAGAGTCTATCAAGTTCACCGCCCTCAACTTGAGCCGTTTCTATCTGTTCCACAAGAGACGTGAAGGTTTCCATACACTTGCTTTGTTCTAGAGCCATCTCCATAGTCCCAAAAGGTATAACAGCTCCAGTAGGCACATTAAATGATGCTGGCACCCCTTGATCATTATAAACTGCCATTCGACGAGAGGAAGAACCAGAAGATAAAATACATAAGAAAGATTGTGACATTTTTGTCAAAAAAGGAGCAACAATAATTATGATCTGTAGTCAGAAGCATTAAATAGAGGTGGTCACATGCACCTTTTTGAGAAGCCGATGCCAAAGAGGCCAAATGAGCACAGGCAGCAGCCTTTGCCCCCGAACTTTGTATATCTGCATCAGCAAGTGGCACGACACCTCCAGTAGATGCAACCTGAACAGGCGTATAAGTCAGATTGGGCCAAAGTCCCTCAACTGGGCTATGATGCACATGGGCCAAAACCACACTAAAAGACTGAATCCAATCAATTAGCTAGTCTAACCCATGGCCTTATAAACCCATATGTTCTCTCTAATTTTTTCAATGTGAGACTCTTATAACATTTTGGTGCAACATAATACTCGGTAAGAAGAGAATTTTGCACCTGTGTCAAATAAGTAGTAACTGCAGAAGAGCTGTTGTCTGATGTGGCCACGTTTGTCAAGGAGCCTTCAGTGGAATTTTCCACGGAATGGATACTGCTACTGTTCTCTTGTGAAGAGGGGTTTAACTTCACACCTGTTGATGATGCCTCGAGCCTGAAAATTTTGGGGAATAATTGTTTATGGTGAAATTAAAGTACGAAAAAAATTGAAAAACCAAATGTCCAAAAACAGAGCATCACTAGTAGACTTCAATAACATAACCTGACATATTTTCCGATCAACCCTTGTAAATTAGTGATTTCTTCATCATCTTCACAAGTCACAAATACAACTTTTTCCTACAAGTCACAAGTAACTATAAGAATCTACAAACCTTAATCTCAACTTTCAGAGGAAGAGAAGGGGGTCGGGATTATATACAAAACTTGCCTGTCGGGCCCTAACGCCAAGATGAGATAAATGAGGCAACTCTTGCAGAAGTATAATGCCAGCTATGTTACTCCCAGCAGCTGTTACCTGGAAAAGAGTCAGACCGCTATTATTCATTGCATCTTTTGGTGAGCACTATTTATTCTGGCATAACGGCACATATATGAAGGCTAATTAACAAATATATATCGTCATGAGAGACATAAGCAACCTCTTCATCCCCATCAGCCTTGCTGACAACAAGAACGACAGGTCCAGTTTCAGATGAAGGCAGTGAACCCGGGACTATTCTATCCACCTGACATTCAACAATTCGGTTAAAGAATACTCCACAAACATATTTCGGATGAACAAACAAATGACGAGAACAAAATATTCTGGTGAAGACACAGTTTTGCTGTAAAGGTTACACAAAATTAACAAATATATATATCGTCAGTACAAGTGAAGCCACCTGTATTAACTTTCCATAAGAATCTCCTGGAATGAGGACATCCCACCCGTGTGACCCGAGCGTCCTTCTAACGGCCTTTAGAAGTAGGGTACACTGCTTTGAAACCTGAAAAACCACTCTGGACACAACGTATGCTATAAGAAATTAGATTCCACTAAGATTCTTTTAATAATGATCATAGAGTAATAGTCCAAAAAGCCAGATCACTATGATCGTTAGGTATTAACTAATTTGATCAGAATTATGAAAATCATTATGCAATTGTACCCAGCACGAATTTCAGCTTCTGTGTATGTTCTCACGCTATTTTCAGGAATCCCCAAAGCTTTTCCTAAGATCTGCAAGATGTGGATTCAGTTAAAATACAAAATCGATAAATAAATAATAGTAATAATCAATCCTCTCTTGGGCAATAGTAGAAAGCAAGAATTTAAAGATTTAATTCTCAATGCATTTCTTTAGCCAAAAAGAACTTGTTTTTTAGTCAATTGCGACAAGAAATATTTCTGAGAAAATGATGTGGAGACTAAAACCAATAAGTCCGATCCATCCAGTTGGCACTCAGCAATATGATATCCAAGTGATTATGGATGACAAGGCAATAACAGGGGAAGCTCAAGCCAACATTCCCACAAGACCAAGAAACATTTTTTTTTTTGAGTACTACTGACTCTGTTACAATGCAGTATCTGTTCATAACTACTTTCTCAACCTACTGAAGCACAAAGAGTCAATATCACCTCCACTGAGACTCGAACCCACGACCTCCAATATGAAAGAGCAACTTGGTGCAACTAGACCACAAGGTGCTTGGCAAGAAACATTCTATTTAGACAATATAAAATTGATAAAATATAAAATTGATAAAATTGAATTACGGAGTACATCAGAGGTTGCAAATTAAAAGATGCATAAGCAAAGAGTTTCACCTGGACTTTCTCAGGTAATAACTGAAGAAGTGCCTCGGAATACTCTTCAGTCAGCCTCCTACATCTGTCGAGAGTGGCTTTTAGTCTTAGTGCCCATATTTTCCTACCATCTTCATCACCTTCAGTTGAAGAAGTGAAAAGAATCTTAAGAACTAGAAACATGCAATCACCGACAACAATGAACTATTGACGTGAAGACCAAACCTTCCATATCTAAAAAGCCCCTCTGTTTCCAACACAAAAGCTCACTTCCAATAGCTTCACATTCTTCTGACTTCCAACCAGAAAAACCTAGTTGGTGAATGCCAACCATGAGCCCAGCAATTGGATTATTCCACTTGTTGACATTCTTTGGATCTACGTTTTCCACAAGCCATTGAGCTCCTCCCAGATTTTCAACTGAGTTGATGAACCTACAGAATTAGCATTTCAGGAAAATGAGGCCAATTATGCTTTCTTCTTTTTTCTATAAAAGGAGGGAGGGAGGGAGGCAGAGGTTAACTGAGTAGAATGCATAATAGCTGTTCAACTATGTAAATATATGTGCTCACCATATAACCACATTAATGGATTCCTATTGTTATAATCTAAGATTGTGTCAAGGTCACTCAATTGGGCTATAATGCACATGGGCCAAACCACGCTAAAAATTTGAATCCAATCTATTAGCTAGTCTAACCCATGGTCTTATAAACCCATATGTTCTCTCTTAGATTTTAAATATGGGACTCTTAACACCTATAAATTGAATTTCCTTCTGGATTTAGAAGAATAGAGGCTATCAACTCAACAGTTGAGAAAAAGAATGTATATTCTCAAAATCAATGTCAACCTTTTTTTTTTTTTTTGCAATTATGATTAATAAAAGGAAAATTGTTATCATTATCGATGTTATGCAAAGAATTACACAGAACTTAGTGTATTAGCACTCAGCCCCGCATTGATTTCAGGCACAAGTAAAAAAAAAAAAGCTCTCGCTTCAAATATGCTCTGGCATACAATATATACCTGCTCAAAAGGACAAATGCATAGTCTTCTAGCCCAATCTCAGAAAGACGCCACTGCACAGTAATAAAGAATGCATATTCTTCATTTGATTTGCAAAAGATAGACAATATTTATTTAAATGTCAATACTAGAAACTATATCAAACCTTTTGGCGCATTGCAATAGAAGCATCAGGAGCATCGTTTCTAAGGCCACTTTCAAGACCCTTAACAAGTACCTCACGGAGGGCATTTAAAGATTGTAATGTATTCACTAGAAGTGCAATTACTCCACTCTCAGAAGCATTGCTTGTTTCACCCATTTCATCCAAGGCCTAGAAAGATAAATGAATCAAACTCTGAGAAAAAGAAAAAGACTACACAAATTATTGAATGTGCTCACTACTAACTAGTAGATCTTACCTCCCAAAAAACCAAGATAATCTACTCAAGTTGAAAGAACATAAAATAATACTCAGTAATAATAATAATAACTATTCCCTCCGTCCCATTTTATGTGTCTAGTTCAGTTAATGAGGCTTAACTGAAGTTATGTTTAATTCAATTTTTCATAATGTTAAGTTTAGTATTAGTATATAAAACTTATATATTCAGAAGCTACATTAAAAATACTATTAAACATAAAATAAATAAATAAATCAAATATAAAAATAATTTTAAAATACTAAAGAAAATAAGCAAAGAAGATAGAGTTGATTTGACTAATGCATAGTAAACAGGACATGTAAAATGGGATAGGAGTAGTAAATAAATGCAGTAACAAGCCTTTGTGCATTGATATTTACTAATTTCAAAATTTCAATTTAAAGACTTGAATTTATAACTTATTATCTCTTACTAACAAGTGAATTAACTAAGTTAGCATAGCCAAGGGTGCTCATCACTAATCCTAGGCACTCAGTATCTAGAGCAAAATAAAAGCAATTTTTGCACAATGCTGAAAATTCACAAATGTTGGAAAATTACTAAACTGATTATTTGAAGTGGTCAAGTAACCTCATTGAGAGGCTTGAACTAGATTCAATACATGTTATGGTGAGGGAGTTCCTAAGAGGCTAAGAAACTCGAGAAAAGAATATTGAAGAATTGGCCAATGCTGGAATTTTCTACTCTCATGCCGACATGCCTCAAATATTTTATGACTGAAATTTAGAGTGGATTCAATTTATGTCTAAACCAGTCAATTCATGTCTCGGACTGACCAGAGAGAACTGTTTACCTTTTTGGACTCGGAGAACAATGAAAGAATTGATAAGCTTCTTTCATCCAATGACTCTCGTATAGATTCCAGTTGCTCTTCAAGACTGAGTGAATAGGCCAAACAAAATTGTCAAATTAAATTATCTATTAATGAATTCAATTTTCAAGCAATGAAGCATACATGCAAATATATATGGTTATGACAAATCTTATTGCTGATTTTATTATTATTTTGTTTAGATAAGTTATAAATCATATTGGCAATACTGTCAAATTATCTTATAGGTGCTAATTGGATTGAGATAGCAGAATTGATATACTAAATAAAACTAGCACGCAGGATATAATAATGAACATTTCACACTAAAACATTTCTGTCACTTCCAAGTTCCGATAATCAGATTGTCCATAAATATTACAGTATTAAACCTTTGCAAATGTTATGACCCAGATTTTACCCTCCAAGCACAAAATTGAGTCAAAGGTATAACAATTATAAAGGTAGTTTCAAACTTCAAACAATGTTGACTTGCACGAACATTATGGATAGTTACAAACACATAATTGGTTTATACCATACCTTGCAGCATTGAAGAAATCTTTTAGTTCATGATGGAATATCTTGAACTGTTCAACAAATGCTTCACTATATTCTCCAGGATTTTTAGTTATCCTTTCAAGCATAAGTTCGGTTGCAACTAAATCTTCCGGGCCAGCATTCCGATGAAGCTTGTTTTGTATTGTATGTTTGATTTCTTGCTGAAAACAAGGTACATATAAATAACAAAATTTTGAGAACATTGAAAACATTCAGCAAACAAAACTACAACCTTAAGATCATGAGGGATGTCATTTCTATGAGCGATATCTCTGATTCTTGTTAAAGGGACAGATGCAGTAAACTCTGCTTTAAAAGACGGCAAACATGGATGGATCTTGCGGATTACAAGTATTTCCTGCATATCATCCAAGAGAAAAAGCTTAGTTAGGGATAGATAGCATCAGTGTTTTGTGTTAAGCTTATAAATATTGAATATATATTCATATAATATCACAAGACTAACATATGCATTAGATTTCTTGGAATCTGGAGTCATAAAAAGATCAGAAATTATGAATAAAACAAAGCAACAACTTTAGAACTTTAATCCATTAAAAGAATGATATTCATTGTGAAGACTTAAAGAAAGGACCCATCTATTATATCATCCAAGTAGAAAGAAATGTCTTCCAATAATGTGCAGAAGAGAAACTGTGAAATAGATATATATTAGACCAATTTTCAAATTGATGAATGACCACCTGAAGTGTTGCATCTTTCCTGCCCAAGATTCTTTCTAGTTCACAAAATATAAGCCTGGAAATTTCAGCATGTCTATTTGGCCGATGATGACCACCATCTTCAAAACAAGGAATTTGCCCGGTGTTTATCCACTGCAAGTAAAGGCATCTTTCAGTAGAAAAATGAAAAGATTGATTCAAGGATGCAAATCAATAAAATAGCATCACAGAACCTTCAGATATATAGCTGAATATGTAAGAGCCTCCAGGCGATGTGTGCTTTCCACATTCTCAACAATTAGGTCACGCACAACTTCAAGCTGTAAAATAAAAAATAAAAAAATAAAAAATAAAGAGTTAACAAAGGAACAATTGAGATTCAAACAACAATCTCTCCTAAAATGTCTTTTTTTTTTTTTTTAATTTTAAATTTGTGATAATATTACTATTATACAGAGCAAAAATCCATATAAACAAAAGAATTTATATCAATCTATAATAATAACTTTAAAGTTTAAATAGTCTGTATGAAAAACTTGTCAAACCAAAAGTGAATATACATTTCACCACAGGTTATGAAGCTTCAGTCCTCCAACTACCATGACCAGAAGATTCATATAAATTTGCAATGATCAGAGTATATACACACACATACACACACACACACACACATTGAAGCCACCAATTTCACCTTTCGCCACCAATTTTGAGAATTCTTGTCGCCTTCCACTAGCTTTAGCGGAATCTCTGCAAGACCTGATGTATCCCACTTCCTATTCTTTTCCATGCCCCGCTGATCGTTTGAACGGACAAAGGATACAGCCTTCCCTTGCCACTGCTCCACAAAAGCACTCACCTGCATGTCCGGGTCGGTAGAATCTTTAGTAACTACAGGTCCATTGTCAGCAAGCACTTGTGCTTCATACTCCCCTTCTGAATCCAAAGGCAACAATTCCAGAGGCTTATCTGTCACGTTCCATTGACAAACCATCTTAAAACTTCCTCCTGCTGGAAGTTTCAAGACCCGGTTATCCCCAGTTTCCCAAAGTAGATTCTTATCCTTTCCAACAATTACAAATTTGAATTCTACAGGCTCACCCCCCTTTAATTCCATTTCCGAAACCCAACCTTTTTCTGTCCAGTCCATCATCACATTCTTCTTCCATGACCCCAGTTCTTTTGTTGATCCCATAATCGCAATGTGCTCACCGTATTCAACTTGGTGATCAAGCCAAATCTTCAGCTTCAAATTTTCATGAGCTGATCTTTTTTCCTTTCCTTTCTTCTCTACCTCCCTGTCTCATGAAAAAAAAAATGTTGTCAAGACTTAATACCAAATATTTATAGAAAAACTCAGATTCAACAAGTTAAATATATCAATACATCCACTTCTGAATTAAACTATAGTACTCTGAAGTAGAATGACAGAAAAATGTAAGAAGAATATATATTTTCTATTAATTATTGCATTCTTCAATAAACCCGTTTCCAATTTCTACAAAATGTAATGGCACACAAGAAATTTGTGAAATTTTTTATTCTTCCACTGAAGGGCAATCTCCCTATCTTCCCCAACCATACAAGAGCTATTATTTCCATTTCTGCTACTTTCACATTATGCACATAATTTATATACTATCAGTAATAATAAAAAACCAAATTTTGTAATAAAAAAAAAAAAAAAAGAAGACCAAATTTAGATGAAAACTGTAGATTAACAAGAACAAAAAAAACAATAATAACAACAGAAAGTAAATAAGGCAAGATGTAGGTGGATTCGTATTTATAAGCATCTAATCAAACCAATTCAACGATTTCCTAAAAAAAAAAAAAAAAAAAAAAAAAAAAAAAAAACCTGGTTTCAACAGAAGATACAGCGCATATTGTTCGAGAGGAAAGTCCTCTTGTTGGTCGGTTCATTATGGAGCCCGGAATCCCTTGGGGCTCCAATATCAATCTGGGCTCACTGAATTTCAGTTTTCCCAGACTTGTGCGCCTGGCGCTCGGAATATGGCGGTATGGGTATGCATATTTAGCGTTGTGCAATGCACGCAGAGAATCCATGAAAGAGAAAAGAGTGAAAGAGCAAAGCGATGATTGTTGGAGAAATTAGGAAGCAAAAGAAGGTCTAATAAGGATTGGGTGAGTGAGTGGAAGAAAGAGTACAGATCCCCATGAGCGATCTGGAAAGCATGATGGGAGAGATATGTGACATTAGTTTGGTTGTTTTGGCAGAAATAAACGGCGGTTGTCCGTTGCCTAAACACCCTCCATTTTTTGGATAGCTATAAACAATATAGTCACGACTCACGTGGCTCATGACTCGTCAGCCTAACGCTCCAAAATTTTACTGCTTCGTCATATTCGTATAAAGGCATCCCATTCAGATATTTTCCTTCTACAGTAGTTCTAGCCGACTAATATCTTGTTTTTTTTTTAAAAAAGAGAAAATTATAATGTAGAAGGCAAAATTTTATATGAGATCGTTTCATAAATTTTTATATAAAACAAATTTAGTCAAGATAAATATGTAATATTTATGATCGGTCCTGATCAGGGACGGAGCCAGAAATTCGATTAAGGGGGCAAAGAAATAGGACGGATTTCAAAATTTTTTTCAGTAAAAGCGAAACATTAAAACAAAAGATATAATTTAAAAAAAAAATTACCTAAGATTTTTTTTTTTATATAACCATTACTTAAGAAATATAATTGTAATTTAATAAAATAATTTGAATAGAAAACACATTATAAATTATACATATAACTATTAATATAAAAGAATGTTATATGTGTGTGTGTGTGTGAGAGAACTATGTTAATGCAAGGTTTTTCAAACCCAAGGCCTTACAAATTACCATAGACATGCTCTACCAACTAATCTAACTCCTTACTTGTTAACATTTGTTAATTTTTTTTTATACTAATACTAAAACATATATTATATATATACATATATACATATACAAATTATATATGGGGTGGGGGTGGGGTGGGGGGGCAGCTGACCCCCTGCACCCCCTCTGGATCCGTCTTTGGTCTTGGCCACGTTTGGTTAGGGCGATCACACAGGGCCCACAATTTTTTGGGGTCAATTTTTTTTAAAAAATATTTTAGATATAATTTATTATTTTTTATAATTTATTATATATATATATATATATATATATATATATATATATATATATATATATATATATATATATATATATAATCGCGCTCAGGTGCGAATGCCTCGCCCAGGCACGAAATAGGAATGGATTCTGTCCGTCCACGTGTCCAGATCTAATGTATGAGAAACACTGATTTTTTAAAAAACGCGGTGGCATTTTCGTAAATAATTGAACATCGAAGTGCAAGTAAAATGTATTACAAGTGCATGTAAAATGTATTATAGGTGCAAGTAAAAATTTACACTGAGCATCAATACTTAGTTGCACCTATAGTTCTAAGTAGTTGCACCTATAGTTCTAAGTAGTTGCACATATAGTTATAAGTAGTTGCACCTAGGTGTATGAATGTTTGCGAGTGGTTTTCAGGTGTATTACTACCCGCTGAACTCAGATCAATGAATGTTAACAAGACAAAATTACATGCACTTATAGGTGAAAGTAGGTGCACCTATAGTTATAAGTAGTTGCACCTATAGTTATAAATAGTTGCACATATAGTTATAAGCACACCCAGGTGAATGAATGGTTGAGGGAAGTGACACCTAGGTGAATGAATGGTTGAGGGAAGTGAATGTTAATAAGGAAAAATTACATGCACTTATAGGTGAAAGTAGATGCACTTGTAAATGATTTTACTTGCACCTAGATGTTCAATTATTTACGAAAATGCCACCGCGTTTTTTTTTAATTTATTAGATCTGGACACGTGTCGCGCGCTGATTCGTTCGCATTTCCTTCCTGGGCACTTATTCGCACTTGAGTGCGTCCCTCTATATATATATATATATATATATATATATATATATATATATATATATATATATATATATATATGTATGTATGTATGTATACTAGTATGATACCCGTGCGATGCCTGACCTATAAATTTGTAGTAGTTAAATTTATTTTTTTTTTACATTGTTAAAGTATATTATGTATATTGTAAATAACGGAATTGACAGTTACATACGTTCATATGAAAATAATTATTATATAAATAAATATCCTGCCTTTTTAATAGACTATTTTTTATATATGGTAATTAATTTCATAATTACAAATAAAAATTCTTAATTGTAGGGAGACTTTTGCGACATTCTAATCTGTCAAATAATTTTAAAATAATTTATTACATCATTTCAAACCTTTTAATAGCTTACTTTTAAATTAATATATATTAAAAAAAATTATTCTACCCAATTATATATATCATTCCTAAATGTGATCCTAATAACTCTATATGATGCACGATATATATATATATATATATATATATATATATATATATATATATATATATATATATATATATATATATATATATATATATATATATATTGTATTATCCTTCTCCCAATATAGTATTATCCTATTATACCTATAAGTAATTAATACTAATACTTCTAATAATAATAATATTAACAAAAAGATTATTTAAATGTATATATCATTTAAATATTAAAACAATATTGTTACATAGAATACCTGTCCTGCACTATGCTATCATAACATTTTTTTTTTTGTAGGGAAAAAAAACTATTTTTTGTATCTTCATGCATGATCAGGGACGGAGCCAGGACGGAATAGTGCGGGGGGCCAACTACGATTGAAGTACTAAATCAAATACATCAATATCCTGTTAACGTATCTCAAAATAATCATTACATTACAAATTTAATAAAGAAATTTAGAATAAATCATTTATAATTGAATCTATATTAAATTATTTTGCAATATGCTTTTCAATGCACATGGCTTTGTACGGTTGAAAGAATGAAAACATTCACGCATGTTTTAAAAGACTATTGATTATTTCTTGGAAAACCCTATTCACAACATAACATAATAGCAATTGTTTTCTCAAATACATATACTACACAATTGTTACATTATTATGCATTTTAAATTAAATACAAAATTTATCACACAATCACAAATTTACATAACTAACCAAACAAATGTACCTTGATATCCCTGATTTAGAATCTAACAAAACAATTATTTAAGATAAACAATAGAATATGAAACAAAAATTAACCAAAAAAGTAGTTAGAAACAAAAATAAAAAATAAAAATTAACTTGATAGATTTTGTTAATGACAAATTATCTTATTATAACGTATATGCCGCATATATGCATGGTTCTAGAGAGAGAAACTAGTAAGTAGGTTAAATGAGGTTTAATTTGAATGTGAGTCAACAATATAGGGAATACATCATTTGAAATAGGAGAGAACTGAAAAAGTCGAGAAGATGAAGAAATTTATAACTTTACCTATAAGATTAATTAAGTGGAGGGGGGCCAAATATTTTGAAAAAACAACAAAATTTTAAAATTTTATATAATATTTTTAAATTTTTTTTTATACATATATAATATTAAAAAAAAATTGGGGTGGGGGAGGGGGGCCAAGGCCCCCCCTAAATATGCAGTTGCCTCCGTCCCTGTGCATGATATATGTGCTCTTGAAATTGGTTGTTTCACACTATTTGTCATGGTCCTCTCATTTGCTGTGTGATGTGTTCTTGTATATGTACTCCAAAACCTGCAAAATAGAAACCCAAAGCCAAAAGGAAGCACTGTTTGTTACCTAATTCTAATTGGTAATAACGAATTAGGAATAATTTAGAGAGATCTATGAAATATAGATAAGAATAATAAAATTCTATCAACTTTTGGAGTCCTCTCATTTGCTATGTGTGATGTGTTCTTGTATATGTACTTGTATATGTACTTCTTGATGGGGATATGGACCCGGGGGTCCATTTTATTGGCATAGTATTGACCCAAGAGGGGGTGGTGACGATAGGAGATTGGCCCAAGTTCTATTGGGCTAAGGAGACAAGAGGGAGTGGTGGCCCAAAACGGAGGAGAGAGAAAGATGTCCGGGGCACAAACCGCCGGTGGCCGGTCGGTGGTGGGCCGGCAGGGTGGCCCGCCGGACTCCCGGTGACGAGGCGTGGCCAGCGGGGGTGGTGCGCCACCGGTCGTGCCAGCAGCGCCCCACCAACGCGGGTGTGGGAGGTAGCAGCTGGGAGGAGACCATGCAAAAGGAGGGTGAGACGCTACCAGTGAGGGTCGAACACGGGACCTCCCACATAACAGGCGCACATCTAACTATTGTTTCCCAAGGCGCAGCAAATATATATGTCCTATATTTGCGGCTGGCAGCCTCCATGACCGGCCGTTGGCCGGCCGGCGACTGGCCGGCGCCGGGTCCCGCTGGCCACCTCAGGCCGAGGCGCGGCCAGCGGGGGCAGTGCTCCCCCCAGGTTGTCAACGGCACCCCCCCCCCTTCCCGAGGGGGTGCTGGGCGGGTGCGCCGAACATGGTGGACCGGGGTGGTATGCTTGGGAGTCCTGGAAGTATGGTGAACGTGCCCGCTTGCGTAGCGATAAATGGGGAAGTGGCGATGGATTGCATGGGACACGTGGATGCTAGAGGAGGATGGGGGTTTGCTATAAATAGGGGTCCTGGATCCTTAGCAAGGGGCAACTCAGACACGACAGGCACTACAGTCCAGTGGTCTTGATCTCATACTCTCAATCCAGTCACCTGGGTTCAATTCATCTCAGTAGCATAGTTAGTTATATCCCACCCCGTGGGCCTTGTTCTTTGTATCTGGGCCTGTACCTCAGGCTTTGTACGTATTGTCTTTGTACATATTGTTTAGGGCCTAGCGCCCCGGGTAATAAAGTCAGTACTTTCATACCCCCGTCCTATGTTCCTGTACCCGGTTTATGGTGGACCCGGTCCCAATAAAACCATCATTGGCACCGTCTGTGGGGATCGCTACGATTAGCCCGTGTTTGTAGTCTCTATCATCCTAGCAAGGTTCCGAGGTACGCCCAAATGGTTGATTCGCAAGAGGAGCTACCCTATAAGGTAACACACTTAGCACATCGAGACGCTACTCTGGTGAGTACACTTGAACACTTAGTTAGGCAAAGATTGTGTTTATTTTCCAGAACTAGGTGCCCCTATGTGCTCCTATGTGCTCTGCATGTTTAGCCCGCGGCCACCTCAACTATATGCTCATATGTGCTCTGCATGCTTGACCTGCGGCCACCTCAACTATGTGCTCCTATGTGCTCTGCATGCTTGGCCCACGGCCACCTCAACTATACGCTCATATGTGCTCTGCATGCTTGGCCTGCGGCCACCTCAACTATGTGCTCCTATGTGCTCTGCATGCTTGGCCCACGGCCACCTCAACTATGTGCTCTGCATGCTTGGCCCACGGCCACCTCAACTATGTGCTCTTACGTGCTATGCATGCTGGCTCTACGGCCATGGCGGATGGGGCATGTGGGTTATCGCAACCCACATGCGCGGACTTGCCCCCGGCAAGCCGCATGGTTTTGGCGGATGGGGCATGTGGGTTATCGCAACCCACATGCGCGGACTTGCCCCCGGCAAGCCGCATGGTTTTGGCGGATGGGGCATGTGGGTTATCGCAACCCACATGCGCGGACTTGCCCCCGGCAAGCCGCATGGTTTTGGCGGATGGGGCATGTGGGTTATCGCAACCCACATGCGCGGACTTGCCCCCGGTAAGCCGCATGGTTTTTGGCGGATGGGGCGTGTGGGTTATCGCAACCCACGTGCGCGGACTTGTCCCCGGCAAGCCGCATGGTTTTGGCGGATGGAGCATGTGGGTTATCGCAACCCACATGCGCGGACTTGCCCCCGGTAAGCCGCATGGTTTTTGGCGGATGGGGCATGTGGGTTATCGCAACCCACATGCGCAGACTTGCCCTCGGCAAGCCGCATGCAGTTGACGGCAAATTGCATGGCAAAAAAAAAAAAAAAAAAAACTAGATTATCACTAGATTATTAAGGTTGCCGAAATATTCGAAATTAAAAAAAAAAAAATTGCATGCAGGTGTAGCATGGAAAAGGAGCAAAGACATCCATTGAATAGTTAAAAGAAGCATGCAGGTGCATCATGGAGAAATCGACAAAAGCATACTAAATAAATGCAACAAAAGAGATGTACAGTGCAAGAAGCGTCCAAGAAGTGACAATAGAGGAGTCACCTTGACCTCTCGACACTAGGTGATGAAGCGAAGGCCAGGGCAACGTGCGGTGTGTGGCAGAGGTACGGAGTAATGGCGTGACGCACAACAATGGTGATAATGGAAGGTGGTGGCGAGAGGTTGAGAAAGGGAAAGGAAGGAGGTGGTGATACCGAATTCTACTTCCTTTAGGCATCAAGATACCTAAAAGAACTGGGGGACTTGTGATGGGGATATGGACCCGGGGGTCCAATAGTGGGGGTGGTGACGATAGGAGATTGACCCAAGTCCTATTGGGCTAAGGAGACAAGGGGGCGTGGTGGCCCAAAACGGAGGAGAGAGAAAGATGTCCGGGGCACAAACCGCCGGTGGCCGGTCAATGGTGGGCCGGCGGGGTGGCCCGCCGGACTCCCGATGACGAGGCGTGGCCTGCGGGGGTGGTGCGCCACCGGTCGTGCCAGCAGCGCGGCTGTGGGAGGAGACCATGCAAAAGGAGGGTGAGACGCTACCAGTGAGGGTCGAACATGGGACCTCCCACATAACAAGTGCGCATCTAACCACCAGCCCACGACAACTATTATTTCCCAAGGCCCAGCAAATATATATGTCCTATATTTGCGGCTGGCAGCCTCCATGACCGGCCGTTGGCCGGCCGGCGACTGGCCGGCGCCGGGTCCCGCTGGCCACCTCAGGCCGAGGCGCGGCCAGCGGGGGCAGTGCGCCCCCCAGGTTGTCATCGGCACCCCCCCCCCCCCTTCCCGAGGGGGTGCTGGGCGGGTGCGCCGAGCATGGTGGACCGGGGTGGTATGCTTGGGAGTCCTGGAAGTATGGCGAACGTGCCCGCTTACGTAGCGATAAATGGGGAAGTGGCGATGGATTGCATGGGACACGTGGACGCTAGAGGAGGAGGGGGGTTTGCTATAAATAGGGGTCCTAGATCCTTAGCAAGGGGCAACTCAGACACGACAGGCACTACAGTCCAGTGGTCTTGATCTCATACTCTCAATCCAGTCACCTGGGTTCAATTCCTCTCAGTAGCATAGTTAGTTATATCCCACCCCGTGGGCCTTGTTCTTTGTATCTGGGCCTGTACCTCGGGCTTTGTACGTATTGTTTAGGGCCTAGCGCGCCGGGTAATAAAGTCAGTACTTTCATACCGCCGTCCTATGTTCCTGTACCCGGTCCCAATAAAACCATCACTTCTAAACCTGTAAAATATTATGAAATAGCATAGAAAACACTGTTGCTACCTTATTCTAAATAGTAATAAGGATATAAGAATAACTTAGATAGATGCATCATGAAATATAGAAAAACATAATAAAATGCCTTAGACAAAAAATATCTATCTGCTCATTGTTCAGCACAAAAAACAAAAAAAAAAAAACAAAAAAAAAAAAAACAAAAACAAAAACAAAAACAAAAAAAAAAAAAAAAAACCAAAACCACCACCATTCAATTGTTTAAAATTCAAAATTCGGACACACAAAGATCACATCCTAATGTCCACAATTCCTTCAGTTTCTCAGTTTTCATAGAATAGAGCTTTTAACATGGTCTCGTATAAACTAATTGATGTAGTCTGATTTGAATTGAGATTTGTAAAAGAACGTACCTGCTTCCTTGGATTTGATTATGGAAGACGATTTTCTCTCGAGGATTTCATACGCTCTCACAACTCGCAAGCTAAGAATTTTTAGATTTCATACGCTAACACAACTTTCTTGATAGTGTTTGTATTGCAGAGGATGTGAAATATATATAGATGTTTATATATCTTAGTAATTGATTTGATTGGCTTAAACTTAGTAATTGATTTTGATTGATGGGCTTAAACTTAGTAAGTGAAGAATTTCTGGATTTCATACGCTAACACAACTTTCTTGATAGTGTTTGTATTGCAGAGGATGTGAAATATATATATAGATGTTTAGATATCTTAGTAATTGATTTGATTGGCTTAAACTTAGTAATTGATTTTGATTGATTGACTTAAACTTAGTAATTGATTTTGATTGGTTTAAACATAGTATTGACTGTAACTTAGTATTGGATTGGGCGGGAACTTTTTTCAGTATCTCATTTTGATTTAATATATATAGAGATATGAGCTGGATTCAATAGACCACCTTTGTAGATGAGATTATGAGATCCCATCTCAACCATTTAAAAAATTAGATTTAATGGATGAGATTGAATTAAAAATGTCATTTATATAAAGATATACATAAGGATGCCATTGTAATTTTATTTTGTTGTTTAAATTTGGCTATAAATAAAATAGAATATATTCCTAATTTAAAGGATCCTATCCATCGTAGGAATAAATTCTAGGTTTTTAATTTTGAGTTAAAAAAAAAAAAAAAAAAAAACCCTAATCATGCGTGGAATAGTGTGCTACTGTCGCCGTCCAGAGTGAAACCATGGATGAAGACCTCGTCAATAAGTGACGTTTGATTTTTTTTTTTTTCTGTTGCGTAGGCGGGTGCATGAGTTCATTTGGGTGTGTGCAAAACGCTGAGAGAAACTGTTCGTGGTGTGAGATTCTTTATGGTGTGTGTGCGTCCGTGAAGGTTGATGTGTGCAATTGTGCCTGGTCGCACTAGGTGGGCAATGGAGGGTTAGGGTTCAAGTATTTGCAATGGGTGCGCCTGTGTGCATTCATGGTTCACCAAAATTTAGCCACACATATATGACCATCGTCTGCGGTTAGCTCTTTCTTTGACTCGTTGCATCCGGAATGGGTGGTGTGTGCAAATGCTTGCAGACGCACAGGGTTTGCCATGTGGGGTTGGGTAGTGTTTTTTAACTAGGCAAGAAGTGTGGTTACTATTTGTGCTTACCAAAACTTATGTGTGCATTTCACTAAACACGTGTCTATAATAATAAAGTGGGCAGCCGTTTTCGGGGCATCAACATCCATTAGAGTGTACATATAACATAAGCGTCGTGTGTGCATTAAAAATATTATGGAGGCCGATTTCTTCAATCGTGTGAAACGTCTCATCGCAGAACCGTCCATGGAACCTACATACTACGACACGAGAGAGATGATAAGCCACTATTTTAATAAATATAATATATGTCAGAAATAAATCAGTTTGTTTTGAATTTGTGGATACATACCTTAGATAGAATTCCTATATAAAAAAAAAAAGGAGAGAGTTGTTTGATAAGCTAAGGACCTTGTAGTCCAATGACACTAAGTTGTGGGTTCGAGTCTCAGTGGAGGCGATATTGGCTCTTTGTGCTTCATTAGGTCGAGAAAGTAGCTATGAACATATACTACATTGTAATAGAGTCAGTAGTATTCAAAAAAATAAGTTGTTTGACAAATTATAACACCCCCGATTTTCAGCATAAATTAAAACTTAAATATGAAGATAATTATAGTCATTAAATTAAAGCTTAGCGGAAGCTAATCAATAAAATACGAGGGAGTTACGCCACATCTATTTAACTATAGATGCACAGGCTAGAATCTAAACCAAAAACCAACATAAGTTCATATCTAATAAGTCTAGGGTCACAGGCCACAAGTCTAAAACAACAAAAGGGGAAAGCTACGCTATCTAAGCCTTCGTCTAGCGCGCTCTCACGATCTACTCAACACCTGAAACACAAGGATAGCACCCGTCAGCGAATAATGCTGGTAACCCACTAATACCTATTGAGTACAATATAATATAGACATAGAGAAAAGCATTTGAGACTGGGAATACATTATATATAGTCTTTAAAATGAAGAATAGAGATAACATAAGACTCATCATAGCATCACTCTCAAATAAAGACCAACATCCAACAGTTACTCAATAATCAATAAGGACGACAGAAATAACATGCTTAACAACAAGATACATCATACGAGAATCCATCAAGAGACAACATAAGTCATACTCATAAACCATGAGAGACAAGATTCACATTCAATGATACGTACAAGTTCCAAGTTCCAACCTTATGCCCTGTTCCAACCATTCTCACCAGGCCAACCTTATTACAGTTCTAACCATTACCTCCTAGTGCCACCCTGTACACCGAGTCCAACCTTATTCTGCCTGGGGCCGTGCTTTGTATTAAAAAATCGAAATATCCTTATATTTAATGATATTTCAACAATTTTGTTGATGAAGGACCAAAGTTGGTCATGTCACAACAATACTATGGCCAAAATGAGATGTTCTGATTAGGAATGACAATGGGGCGGGTGGGTGCGGGGTATATATCCCCCGCCCCGCACCCGCTTCCCAACCCACTCCCCGCACTCACACCCGCGCGGGTAATGAAATTCCTACTCCATACCCGCCCCGCGGGGATTTTGCAGGTACTACCCAACCCGCAACTCTACTTATTAATATTACACTTAAATCTAATAAAAATTTTATACTACAATTCTAATTATCACATAGATTTTTTTATAAGTTTGAACATAACTCTAAAATTTAATAAAAGTTAGTGAAGTTAATCTTTAATTCGAACTAAAATTGTGTTGGTAGAATAAATTGTATTAAGTGTTTACTCATTATGTTATTTGTGTTGTTCTTATTCAATTTTCATAAATAAAAAACTAAGAAGTTTAATTCATTATGCATTTTTAATTTTTAATTATAAAATATACATAAACTTATATAATAAATGAATACTAAAAACAATCAACTCTGTAGAGCTTCAAAGTACCTACAATGACTTCAAGTTGGCTTCAAAATCTTCAAAACCTTCAAAATGTCTTCAAGTCTTCAAATGCCTTCAATGAGCTCTCAACTCTCCAGGTCTTCAGAATTGTATTTTGGAATGTCAAATGAAGGCTCTATTTATAGTGAAAGGCCTAACCAGAATCCCTCAACAAACTCCTCTATTATTTATTTAATTTAATTTAATTAATTAATTAATTAATTAATTAATTATCTAATACAATGAACCTTGTCAAAATTAAGTCTAGGTTCACTATTCTATCATCTAATTCAAATTCAAATTATTTAACTCAAATATAATAAAATTATATTATTTTAAATTATAATTATAATTATTATCAAATTCAAATATAAAATGTGATTGGACCAATTAATTAATTAATTCAATAGCCCAAATCAAATTTAATTAGACTAGTTAAATTAATTCAATTTCTATGATCCAATTAATTAAATTGGCCCAATTGTCAATCTCAACATCGACCCAATAACAATTTTATCAGTCCATTTGTCGGGTTCAAATTTTCTGTGTCTACAAATTGCCCTTCAAGACTTGTCGGGACGTGCTCCTTGAAGTGTCAATCGTTATACCCTGCACCACGGCGCACAGTGCAATGTGCGCCCCGCGCCTCCCAAAACGACATCGTTTTGAGAGGCGCCGTAGAAAGTTGACATGATTATGTATATTTGTTTATATAATTATGTATATTTTTTATTATGTACATTTTTTATACAATTATGTACATTTTTTTATACAAATATGTACATCCGAATCAGGAAATTTGTGTGTATTATGTTAAGAGCTGATGTGTATTATGTTAAAAGTTTATGTTTATTATGTATTATGTTAGATTATGTGTATTATCTTTTAAAAAACAGTATGTGTATTTTGTTATATAATTATGTACATTCATGTATACAATTATGTGTATTCTAGTATAACATTATGTACATTTTTGAACATGAGATTTTTTTAAAGGAAAATTAACTGCTAAACACTGGGTAGCGAAATTTCAAAAAAAAAAAAAAAAAAAATTGAAACGACGTCGTTTTGCATCTGGGCGCACAATGCAACGCGCGCCGTGGTGCAGGATATAAATTGCCTTGAAGCAATCGTTATACCCTACACCACGGCGCACATAGCACTGTGCACCCCGTGTCTCCCAAAACGACGTCGTATTAAGAAAGTTGTGTAGGGAGTTGACGCGATTATGTTATACAATTATGTACATTTTTTTTATACAATTATGTACATCTGAAACATGGAATTTATGTGTATTATGTTAAGAGTTTATGTGTATTATATGTATTATGTTAGATTATGTGTATTATCTTTTCAAAAAAGAGTATGTGTATTTTGTTATACAATTATGTACATTCTTTTATAAAATTATATACATTCTGGTATACAATTATGTACATTTTCAAATATGATTTTTTTTTTTAAATTAATAACCGACACAAGAAAGTGAAATTTTTTTTAAAAAATAATAAATTCCAAAACAACGTCGTTTTGCATTAGGGTGTACAATGCCATGCGCGCCCGGGTACACGATATAAATTGCCGCAAAATACTAAAGCCAAGATTAGGCCAATTCAAAGTTCAACAGTAAACCAACTCCTCTACATGAATGGATACCACCGAATCAGGACTCAACCTCATCTTATACATAATTTTAGCGCATAATCAAATCTAATTATCCAACAACTTCCTTCAATCAGGATAGCATTAGGAGTGTAATCCAACTCTAACACCTCCTCACAGTAAACTATAAATACTGTCTCAATCACCTCAAACCCACCAACTTTTCAACCACGAAGCAAAGAAGAGCAAATCGCAGCATTTGGCTTTCCTTCAACAAGGTAATCTCTACTCTTACCTTTATTTTCTTCTTCCCTATGCATTTTTATTTACAGGAGTAGGAAGAGCAGATACGATACAGCTGCAGCGTGAAGAAAAAAAAAGAGACCGACCACCCATCGTTTGATTTTTGGGGACTGTTGACAATCGCGTGGACCGCCGAGAATAGCCGCTCAGCCGTCGACGCTGCTGCCTTGCCAATTGTAAACTGTCGACAATCGCGTGTTGCCACTGCTGGAGCTCCTCGCCAGAGGCCGCCTGACTACTGCCTGGAGTTAACCTTCCTGCCGTTCGCCAAACTCGGTTCCCTTCCGTGTCATCGTAGCTGGAAACATACTGAAATCCCTGTTGGAGCTTCGCTTCTCGACCGTCGACAGATTGAGGAAAAGTTTCGCCGCATGACTTGTTGATTTTACTCTGGGAAACTCAAGATAGCCTTTGGTGAAACACTGGGAAGTCACAGAAACACTGGGAACTCAAGAAAAATGGGTTTTGCAAAGCTGAATCCTTTTGCAGGTTTCACACGTGACCATCACCTTTATTAGGAATGATGAAACAAGGCTTCAGCTGGACAACCTAATCACCAAATATTTCCACTCTAGAACACAATATAATTTACCTCTAACATGTATACATATGCATTATTATATACGCACATAAACAGACTATATGTACACTCACCTTTTCCTTTTCATTTTTTTTTCCCATTTTCGTTGTTTTTTTTGTTTTTTTTTATTATTGTTTTTTCTTTCTTTTTTGTTTTTTTTTGTCTTTTTCTTTCGTTTTTTTTTTGTCTTTTCTTTTTTGCTTATTTGCTTTTTGTTTGGTTTTTGTTTCCTTTGTTTTTTCCCTTCTTTTCTGTTTCGTTTTTTCACTTTCTTTTCGCTTTTCAATATTTTAATAATAATAAATAGTACCAATACATAATAATAATACTAATAATATATATAACTCACGTGTAGTGACCATGTGAATGTATATATACATATGCATGTAATATATATCTAAATCACTAATTTTTGTGTTATATGACATATATATAGATACGTACATAATATATCATCATTATTATTTTTACTTCGTTTTTTACAGTGATTTTCTCAACTTTGACACGGTTTAAAATGGTGCTCTTTCAAATCAACGACTTAACGGGCAGAAGACCATGGTGATATCAAGCAACAGGAGCGACCATAAAGTCAACGACTTAACGGGCAAAAGACCATGGTGATATCAAGCAACAGGAGCGACCATAAAGTCAAGTTGGCGGTTAACCCACCCATAGTACCACATGACCAGCCGCCGAAGCTCGTAGTGTCGTATCATGAGCGCAACTGGACTTTCGAGTACGATCGTCCGCCATCCAAGGTGTGGACATTTCTGCTAGGAATGCGGCACAAACCATCCAAAGACGCACTTTCCAAGCTGGGAATCGCATACTCAACGCTGAAGTCTCGTGGGGCCAAGACATAGATTTCGATGGTGAGTTCACTTTTCTGAAAGGATACTAGGAGTGGGCTGAAGACACACTTAACTTCTCCAGCAAGACTTTAAAGGATGGGACGAAATATGATGTTGTGTACACGTCATTGTTCACATATGACCATAACACTAGAATCATCAAAGCCTTTTGCGAAGCATAGTGCCCACGAACTAATGCCCTAATTACCTCGTCTGGTGAGTTGAGCATATTGTCTCGGGATTTGCATATTCTTGGGGGACTACCATTGTCCGGCGGCATTTATTACGAACACATCCCGAGTGCCTCGAATAAGCTTGTGCAACACTTATTTGAACCCCTTGTCAACTCTGATGCACTCGGAATGTGTTCGTCATAAATACCGCCGGACAATGGTAACCCCCCAAGAATGTGCAAATCCTGAGGCGATATGCTCAACTCACCAGACGAGGTAATCAGGGTGTTAGTTCGCGGGCACCATGCTTCGCAAAAGGCTTTGACGATGCTAGTGTTACGGTCATATGTGAACAATGACGCGTACACAACATCATTATCGTCCCATCCTTTATGGTCTTGCTGATGAAGTTAAGTGTGTCTTCAGCCCATTCCCAGTATCCTTTCAGAAAAGTGAACTCACCATCAAAATCTATGTCTTGGCTCCACGAGACTTCAGTGTTGAGTATGCGATTCCCCAATGTGGGAAGTGCGTCTTTAGATGGTTTGTGCCGCATTCCTAGCAGCAAGGTCCACACCTTGGATGACGACGATCGTACTCGGGAGTCCAGTTGCACTCATGATATGACACCACAAGCTTAGGCGGCTAGTCACGTGGTACTATGGGTGGGTTAACCGCCAACGTGACTTTATGGTTGCTCCTGTGGCTTGACATCACCATGGTCTTCTGCCTGTTAAGTTGTTGATCTTGAAAGTGCACCATTTTGAACCGTGTCAAAGTTGAGAAGTCGCTGCAAAAAAAAAATAAAAGAGTTAATACCCAAAATAGTCCCTCGACTATGTCGTAATTACCAATTTGGTCCTCGACTATTATTCTTACCCAATTAAGCCCTCAACTATACAATTTTTACCCAATTTAGTCCTTTGTCAATTTGACTGTTTGTTGACTGTCAAAAGTGGAAATAAAGTTGTAATTTTACAAGTTTTCTCCTTCCTCCTCATTTAGCAGCGCCAAACCATGTAGCAATAAGCTCTGGTTGAGTTCTAAACCTGTCAGTATCGAAGTAGTGGTTATGCATCGGATAGCCCATGTATTTGATTTCCAACGATTTTTTGACGATCGAAATCTGATCGGAGTGTATTGCTGCATGGTTTGGCGCTGCTAAATGGAGAGGAAGGAGAAATCTTGTAAAATTATAATTTTATCCCGACTTTTGACAGTCAACAAACAGTCAAATTAATACAGAGGACTAAATTGGGTAAGAATTGTATAGTTGAGGACTAAATTGGGTAAGAATTGTATAGTTGAGGACTTAATTGGGTAAAAGTTACATAGTTGAGGACTTAATTGGGTAAGAATGGTAGTTGAGGACCAAATTGGTAATTATGGCATAGTCGAGGGACCATTTTGGGTATTAACTCAAAATAAAAATAATAACAACAATGATGATATATTATGTACATATATATGACATATGCATAACACAAAACCAAATTAGTGAGTCATATATATATATTACATACATATGTATATACAAAGTTACATGGTCACTACACGAGGGTTATATATATTATATACATATATACATAATGTTATTATTACTATTATTATTGTTATATTATTATTACTATTAAAATATTGAAAAAAAGAAAGTGAAAAGACGAAACTGAAAAAAAAAAATTCGTAAAAGAAAACCAAACGAAAAAAGTGAAAAAAAAAAATACAAAATGAAAAAAAAAGAAAAGGAATAAGGGTCAAATAGGCCACTGAACTGCACACCAAGTTGCAATTAGGTCATCGAACTCAAAAAAAGTACAATTGGATCTCTGAACTACACAAATTCATGCAATTAGGTCTAAAATGACCTGTTTACCTAATATTTTGCTGACGTGGAGGTTGTGGATTTTAAAAATAATTTTAAACCAAAAAATTAATTAAAAATTAAAAATTAAAAATTAAAAAAAAAAAAAAAAAACAGAACGGCCGACAAAGAAATTCGTCTCCAGCCACGGAGACGATCTTCATCCTTCGTCTCCATGGCCTGGAGACGAAGGCCTTCATCTCCATGGCCAGGAGAAGAAGGACGGCCGGAGACGATTTCGTCTCCAGCCGTTCCGTTTTTTTTTTTTTTAATTAATTTTTTGTTTAAAATTATTTTAAAAATTATTTTTAAAATCCGCAACCTATATGGCATGTAAACATGTCATTTTAGACCTAATTGCATAAATTTGTGTAGTTCAGGGACCTAATTGCATCTTTTTTGAGTTCGATGACCTTATTGTAGTTTGGTGTGCAATTCAGTGGCCTATTTGACCCTTATTCAAAAAAAAAAAAAAAAAAAAAAAAAAACAAAACAAAACAAAAAAAAAAACAAAGCAAAACACACATACACACACACAAAACTAAAAAAGCACGTGAATCTTGAATGCAGGACTACTCCAGACAAAATAAAGAACAAAAACATAAAAGTGCACCAGGATATGTTCACGCAGTTCGGAGCCTCGCTCCTACGTCTGCGGAGCCACTCACATCAACCCAAATCCACTATGATAAATAGGAGTACAAAATGAGAGTACGTTACACACTAAAGCATAAACTACAACTACTCCGGAACCTACTCCATCGGACTTGATGCGCAGGCGATCTTCTTCACTTCATGAACTCGTTGAGACACCTTCTTCACTCGTAGCAGTTTAGTAAATAACTAGATCAAAGGGAGGAATAATCTTAGTGTATAGGCTTGTTAAAGTGCAAATTAAAATGCTAAACAAAGTAGCATTTTATAGAGGTGATATGATGCCTTCATGATCCGAAATCCTCTGGCTTTTAATTCCTCAATTTCAGCTGCTTCTCTTGATTTAAATCACCTTATGAATAGAGTCTTGATTGAAATAAAGTGTTAAATGAGTTTCACTTCTTCTGGCTTATCTCCTGGCGTTGATCCATACTCAACTACTCTAGACGCTAGACTAATCTGGCAACTAATCCACTAACTATTTTGACAACTAATTTAAGCCAATTTTAAGTGGGTTAATGTGTAACATTTTTTTACACTTAACCATCCCCCTTTGGCTATTAGTTGACAAAAACCAAAACATACAACCAAATGTACTCATAGGCTTAAAAAAACATTATTTGCCAATTGAGTATATTAAGTTTAATATCCCCAAAACATATAATAAAATATCTGACTCATTATGAGACCATTCAGGATTTCTAAAATTTATTTTCTCAACTTATGAAGAGTCATCAAATCAAATATTCACAACTTATTTGATTCAGACCAACTAACATGATGTGCTTCACTTCTAATCACATCGTAATTAGAAATTTGTAGACTTCATTTATGGGTCATGAGTCATTAGTCCAAAGGGTGATACAGAAAATTAGAGCTCTTAATTTACCTTTTGGTTAAATATTATATTTAAAATTGAGAGCTATAATTAGTTATATTAGCCTATAATTAATGATATGAATTTCATCTTCTAGACAAAGCTATACTTAGAGTTCAACAAGACTATAGTTTCACGTAAAAACATAGGCATTAATGAAGATCACCACATTTACGTCATAGTACTTAATTGTCATCACATACAAGCTAAGATTTATCAACGACAGGTGCACCTTAATAGAATTATGACACTGTTTTGTGGTACACGACCCAAGAATAAATTACCACATACTATGCTCTAAACAATATTTTCTAGAATGTAACTTCAGGTTGTAACGATCTTATATAAGATGCGAGATAAGTCTCAACATGTATGACCTATAGCAAATAATTGTTACCATTTAGATAGAACTTAATTCAGTAACAAAAATGGTCGAAAATTTTGTCAAAAGATACCAAGAGATAATAATTGTTGGATTGGATTTCCCTCTTATGTGATAAATAATCCATATATGGACCAAGTCTTTTGTATTCACTATTCTTTGTTGGCCTCCTCTCATCTTGAGCCCTAATTATTATTATTATATTTATATATAATATATAATATAATTAGGAAATATGTTTATGACGATTAGGAAAATGTGAGGCGGCAGAATAGTTGTGCAAAGGAAACTAATTCATCTTTTGCCTAATTATGAAAAGGAAATTAAACCAAATTCCCCTTTTTATGGTTTCATTCTCCCATATATATATATATATATATATATATATATATATATATATATAGATGGTTCGGCAGAGAGGTTCGACGACTAGCCAGACTTGGCCAGTCCTGTGAGGACATTTACACTATTTTCGGCGACACGACGGCAGTATGCTCGACGGCTTTTGTTTGCATGTTTGATGGATTTATTGTGAGGTTTGTCCAGATTCTTGGGTGCTTTCTTATCAAATATTTGTAGAGGTCAACTTGTTTGTTCCACGCATTGTTTGGATAATCTCGTAATATTTGTATTCTTTTCACATTGCTCGTGGTACTTAAATATTTAAAGTACGAGTTAATATTCCTTTTTAGGCCTGTAGAACATAATAGAAGTCTTTGGCCTAAAATTGTTGTATTTGATGATTTTTGGATGTTTGACTCTTGTGGTAGCCTAAAACTTTGTACCCAAAATTTGTTATAGTAGAATATTTGGTTGTGACAGTCCCGTAGTTTTTTCCCGTAGTTTTGGGGTTTTCCATGATGTGCCTCTTGTGTTGACATTTATTTTTAGGACTATTGTGTTATCTCATATTTGTGCACCCTGTTTTTCTTGTGATTTTAATTTGTTACAGGAGGTGGGATTTTTTCCCAACAATAATGTCAATATGATGGCTCATATTCGGACTAACATGCTATTTCATATTTATTGCATTGGTGAAGGTAATGAAACTGGCACAGTTATAAAGGAATGACCAGTGTCATTTAAGCATGAGCATTAAGTCAAAATCCTCTAAAGCTAGATATGAAGTTAATCTATAACAATTGAATATGTTAGTTGTATACTTGTATAAGCCTTCTTAGCATACTTAAGCAAGGTTCAGGCTTCAAATGAAAATTTTGCAGGCAGGCAAAGGGTCACAGCAGATTCCTCATTTTACCATCTACTACATAACTATATCTCTGCAACTATCTTATTTAGCCATTCACCTCTCCAACAATATTTCCAAACATCTCACTTAAATCTTGCTAAAACAAAAAAGAAAGCAGCAATAATGCACTGAAAATCTGCTGACCAATTAAAAGATCAAGACTTTGTGAATTTCTAGCAGATATATATAACAAGTAGTATGTATAATATGCACATAACATGGCCGGACAAGATATATCTCATTAGAATAGAGTATGAGGAAAGTACCATGCATTCACCGGCCATAAATAGCATATGTCACTTGATCAATGCCTCCTGGTGCAATTGTTATGCCGTGCAATGGTGCACACGGTTCCCAATGGTGGAGTAAGTGTGCCGTTAGTGGCACCGTTTAACTCCACCAATCAAAATTTTATTATTATTATTATTATTATTATTATTATTATTATTATTATTATTATTATTATTATTATTATTATTATTAAGAGTTCAATCGACGGCATTTATGTCATTATTGCGCTTTCGTCTCCACCAAGCTTCGCCCACTACAGAGCTTCCTCGCCACTGTTGCCATTTTCATCGACATTCTCGCGGTCTACTGTTGATACTCGGAGTCACAGTTTTCGCCTTCTTCATCGTCATTGTCACCGTCTTCACCGCGACCGTGTTTGCAACCCACTTTTCTCGCCATTGTCAACTGAGGTCTACTTCTTCTTCAGGTATTATGCATTTTATGGACTTATAGAACATAAACATGAAGATTTAGAATACATTTTTGTGATTTTGGAGTATGATTTTGCAATGTGATTTTGGATTTTTAAAGTCGGTTTTATAATGTTATCAACAAGTAGTGTAAATCTAAACATTATGAACACAGATTTCAAAGATTTTGAATATAAAGATAAAAAGTTATAGATATATAGTTCACAAATTGTAAATATGGATTCAAACAATGTATGATTTTTCCCAAACAAATACAGAATAATACTTTCCTTTTTTTTTTTTTTTTTTTTTTTTGAAATACCTATGGACATGGAGTTTTGTAATTATGGATGTGTAGCTTTATATATAATTATGAATGTATAGTTTATTACTTCTGAATATATGAAAATATAATTCCTGCTTTCTCTTTTAGTGCTTTTGAAATACCTATGGACATATAGTTATGTAATTATGGATGTGTAGCTTTATAATTATGAATGTATTGTTTATTACTTTTGAATATATGAAAACATCATTCCTGCCTTCTCTTTTGTGCTTTTGAAATACCTATGGACATATATTTATGTAATTATGGATGTGTAGTTATATAATTATGAATGTATAGTTTAATACTTTTGCATATATAACATTCTTATTTGCAGAAATGGAGCATGGACCTACTCTAAAGGAAGTTCTTATGGAAACTAAAAAAAAAGAAAAATAACAAAAGCAATACTGAATTTGCAAGCCACTGAGAGCTCCGACCCACATAATGATCAACAAAGCAGTGGAGACCTTGCTAAGGAGACAAGGTCAAAATCAATACAGGATAGGGTACAAACAACCCTTGCAGAGCCTTCGACAAGGGGGCAACAAACTTCACGCAAGAGACGCCGAGCAACACGGAAAAGGGAAAATAGGTCACAATACTTCAACACAAAGATGGGTCCCAAACTGATGTTTGACCTTGCCCATTGGCTATCACCAAAACAGAAACAAGCTGTGCATGGTTGATATTGGCTTTGGTGGACTTCTACATGTCCAACTCTGCACCAATGAATCATAGTTGGTGCAATACCTGCTGGACAGATTTAATGTTTTCATATGTGAGTTTGTATTGGAGGATGATGTTCTCCACATTGATGAAGAGGATGTGGAGTGCACATTGGGGATTCCCATGATGAGGCATAGAGATGTTGAAGAGGGAACAAAATTAGGAGACAATTCAACCTCTGCATATAAAAATCTGCTGACTGCATGGAGGCGGCGATGGAACATCTCAACGGGATCACCAATCACAACCCACATGCCAGACATGATTGTGACCAGAGCTGACCATGGTGATGAGTTCAAGAGGGATTTTGTGGTCTTCACAGTTTCCTCCATGCTTCGAGGAAACACAACTAGGAACTCCAACTACAAAATCTTGAAGTCATTGATTGATGTTGAGCTGATTAAGCACTACAATTGGTGCCGTTACACGTACAGATCTCTAGTTGATTCAATTGAGACATACAAGCAAGACACTACAAGATACTTTTCGGGCCCAATGGCATTGATATTGGTAAGTTCTTATTATAAATACAATGTCTTTAATCTAATTGAATGAATTTTATGTAGTTATGAATGTACAGTTATGAAGTTATGGATATATATGCATGACATTTGGAATATACTCAATTTATTAAGATATGAATATAGAGTTTTGAATTTGTGAATATATAGTTTTGAAATTATGTATGTGTAGTTATATAATCATGGATATATAGTACTCTTTGAACAAACACTTTAATAATTCTGAATATGGAGTTATGTAGTTATGAATGTATAGTTGTGAATTTATGGATATATATGCAAGAAATTTGGAATATACTCAAGTTATTAAAATCTGAATATATTATTTTGAATTTGTGAATATACAGATTTGCAATTATGGATGTGTAATTGTTCAAATATGAATGCAGTACTCTGTGAACAAGCACTTTAAGAATTTTGGATATATAGAAATGTAGTTATGGAAGTATAGTTATGAAATTATGAATACATGGACATGAAATTAATAGTTTATGAATCTAATGTTGTGAAATTATGAATATATAGTTGTGTAATTATGAATATATTGTTTTGAGATTATGAATATATAGTTATTAAGTTATGAATATAACATTTTTGAGAACTAACTCTTAATCTTTAACCTAATCTTCTGTAATTTGTAGTTGTTCTACTTTGATAGACTGGAGTTCAGAGGAATGAATGAAGGTCAACAGTACAGGACATACCCTAGCATCCTTGTTTAGACAAGCAAGCTTGTAGAAAGAGGGTCACTGCTGAAAGAAAAGCTGGGGATTTGGAAAGGGAAAAATTGTCCCTAAAATTGAGAAGCCTAGTAGTACTGCTGCTACTACCTCACTGCCACAACCTGCACCTGTTGCTACTGCTACCTCCACACGGACTACTCCTTCTGCTGCTGCTGCTACTACATCATCCATTCTAGCTGAAAATGTGCCCCTCTCTAGCGTTGACAGAGTGACATTGCACGTGTGCCCCAAAAGCTTACCTCAGATGTTCTGGAGTTTAGTGAGGCCATGTCTGAAGTTGGAAAGCAAGGGGCACCCATTGAGGTGATGAAGAAGGCATTTTCTGGGATATCAGACATGCTGAGTGCTGCAAGCACAATTGAGTCCACTTCCAGCCCAACTGGCTCTCAACTAGACGACATATTCTATGGGAGTGATACTTTCAGAGCAGCGGTGGACTCTTTGGTGGAGGCATTCGAGAAGACAAGAAAAACTATGGAAATAGATCCTCCATCATTGTTAGCTTTTTTGATATATCAATTGTCTAGTTACGCTGTTATCTTGACTAGAAACAATCAATCTTTGAAATTTCCTACTAATCTCAACAACCCAAATTGAAGGAGGAACACCAACGTTATAAAACATTAGAGCAATATTCACATTCCTACCATCAACAACCTTTTTAGTCCATCTTTTCAGGATATATTTATCAGGGATACTAGAAACACAATGTACATGAAGAATACGTAGACAATGGCAGCATAGAATTCCCAACTCAGAAATCAACTTGCAACTGCAAGAAATGTCCAAGTTGGCAGGCTTAAAACTAACTTCATGCCTTATAATGTCTATATCTGGCCGCCACACGTGATACTTGTGCTGACAACCATCATTCAACACCATTTCTTAATGACAAGCACTGCCTTTCATAAATTGTTCTTCAAACATAAAATATATCTCAATAGTATAAACTTCTCTAGCATGTGAAAGAAGTTTCACATGCTCCATCATCATAGCGGGTACCCCTTGAGCACAACCAAAATCTTCAGCATTTTCTTACTTCTCCATTCAGAAATTACGCTAACAAACGATGAATAGAAATCACAAAGACCGGCAGTCTTAGATAGCCTTCTAGAAATCAAATGATTTGTATTTTCACTCCTTTGCAACGATAAAATGCCCCCCGAAAAATAATCCTTGTTAAATGCTAGACACCACTTCTCCCTGCAGTCATAAAGCTTTTTTAGCCAAGTATTCTTATGACACTTATAGTCAGTCACCATCCTGAAAATGATAAGACACAATCACTAATGTTTATGAAAAGGATAAAAAAACAAGATCACCACATCTCTAACACATGTTCAGAACTCCAATGCTATATATTCATAATTTCTATACTATACATCCATATACTGAATGCATATAATTCAGAGACCAATAGTAAGCTCCAATAAACCATGTTCTACTACATGTTCAGAAACCTAATACTATATATCCATAATTGATATACTATATATACACATAATGAATGAATAGAATATAATAAAAAATAGTGGACATACCTTGTCCAATAAAATTCAAACTCAACTTCAGTCTCTATGTATTTCAACACACAGTTAAACATATCCAAGAAATCCTTATTATTCCTTAAAGTCTTGATATGCTTCTTCGAATTCTCACCGATATGCCATATGCAAAGACGATGACGTGATGTTGGAAACACTTGAGAAATAGCAGCAGCCATAGCTACACATTGATCTGTCATGATAGACTGTGGACACTTGCCATCCATAGATCTTAAAAATGCTCTAAACAACCACACAAAGGATTCTATCATCTCATTCATCAAAAAACCACATCCAAACATTACGTTCATACAGTGATGATTTATCCCTACAAAAAGGCCACAAATCATATCATATTTGTTGGTGCGATATGTTGTATCATGCACTAACAAATCCCCAAACAACTCATAATCCCGTCTCATCTGACCATCCCTCCAAAAAAAAAAAAAAAAAAACTGCACAATCTTGCATCACAATCAACTTCAAAATCAAAGAAAAAATCACGTAGACTGCCTCTTCCTAAATATTTCAATTAATAAGTTCGAATCAGTTCCATCCAAATGCTTCAATGTATCAGAAACCAGCGAATTATAAGCATCTCGATTGGTGACACCAATTAATAGAGACCCCCTGATTGGTGTTTCAAAAACCTAAAACCATCTGCCAATGCAACGCCACTCTTCTTCAAATCTTTTAAATATAAAAGCTGATTATCTCACACTCTTCTTCAAATCTTTTAAATATAAAAGCTGATTATCTCCTACTCTTCTTTTTGAACGAAGTAGTTGACTCTTGTCTAATGCACATAATTCATAATTGTGCATTTTCACTTGTTTTGTAACCGTCCACAACTCATCCTCACCCACCTCAAACTAAACAAATGCACCACACCCTGTCCTTATGTCAAATTTTGAATAACCATTAACACCAGTGTTTGCCTTAACCTTATAACCAGCTTTAGAACACGAAAACCTCTTCATTTGAACTGTGTTAGCAAATACCTTACAACGTTGATTACCCTTTCTCACACTAAAACCGACTCTATCAAGGCCGATTTTTAGTTTTGTGTGGCCCCGTTCTTAAAATAAATGAGGCCCTATCAAAAGCTTAATTTTTTTTAATAGTAATAAATGGATTTTTTGAAAAAATAAAAGATGTCACAAGCTAGAATTGAACCTTAGACCTTCCAAACAAAACACAATAGTCACATGTTTCTACCATTCCTCCATGCAATCTTTCAAGATAAATTGTAATTTTTATTTTTTTAATATCTTAACTGCTTAAGTAAAAATTAAATATTACACCCTCTAAAATTTGGGGCCCTGTGCTATTGGGCTGCTTGCACAGCCCAAAATTCGGCCCTGGACTCTATATGCATAATTGTTATACAGCTCATAAGCTTCATTGTCATTACTTACAACAACACCAACCAAATCTTGATCAACTGCAAATGCAATATATAACCTCAAGTATAACAAATAATAACCGTTCCATTAACTGCAAATGCAACACACCCCACGCCTCTGCAGCGTCCGCCGAGCATCTTCCGATTTTGTATGCAAACCCCTTACACCAGTCCCCATTTTCGTCGCGCAGCACACCACCACCATTTCGCTTATAGCTGCCATCCACATTCAACTTGAGCCACCCTGGCGTCGGCTTCGTCCAAGAAATGCGGGTATCAACGTAGTTATTATGCCCACGCCTTGCCACCTGTTTCGACTTGAACGCCCCTAGCACCTCATTATCATACCTGCGCAACCATGCTATCCTCTGATCTACAGGCGTGCTCGTTTCATTGAAGACCTCCTCATTCCGCCATCTCCATATCCACCAAAGTCTGATGCAAAACCTCTCGGGCCAATCATCTGCAAACCCGTCCTTCGCGTCTCCCCGGAGATTAGCTGTAAGCCATTTTGCCCAGTCCATGTTGCGCAACTTCTCTCTTAAACACCAATGCAAAGAGTCTTCCCAGATGGGCCTAGCCGCTTTACACTCCTTAAAGAGATAATTTAGGTCCTCCCTTTTACCTGCGCAAAGAAAACAAACATCAGTAGTGGCAATGTGGCGTCTCATACGCTCAAAATTTGTCAAGATCTTCTCATATCTCACTAGCCAAATGAACATGGAGATCTTAGCTGGCACCCTTAAGGTACAAATGATCCTCCAGATGCTGTCCGAGCCCCCTTCATGTGAGGGGTCCATCAAACTATAAGCAGACTTTACTGAGATCCGACCACGAGGGTCCAACTTCCAGCCCCACTCATCGGGATTTCCCGCTTCCGTAAGCTCAAAAGCAGCCAAAGCATCAAGGTCTTCCCGAGGTAAGAACAACTCGAGCTTCTCCCATTTCCATCCCCTGATTTGATCCCAATACTCTTTGACGTTTGCATAAAGCTCCGGGAGGCTTAAGGGCTGGAGCAGCTTCTCAAACAAAGAATAGGAAGTCAGCCACGCGTCCATCCAGAAACGCGTAAAAGTACCATCCCGAACGATATGCATTATACCCTTCTCCAGATTCTCATTAGCGCTGCACATACCACGCCACACGTTTGATATTTTGCGTCGGCTAGAAACGTCCATGATAGCTCCCACCCTGTGGTTATATTTGGTGGCCAGGGTCCTGGCCCATAGTGCTGAAGTTTCCGTTCGGTACTGCCAACATAATTTTGCCATACACACCTCGTTCATTTCATGTAATTTCCTTAGGCCAAGCCTGCCCTTCGCTTTTCCCGTGGTGACCAGCTCCTAATTCACTAAGCTCATTTTATTCCCACCTGTCTGGTCGTTTCTACCCCATATGAAACGCCGAGTCCTCTATTCAATTTCTGCGCAAACACGTTTCGGGAGTGCTGCCGTCTGCATGGTGTACACCGGGATTGCATTCAGGACTGATTTTGCTAACGTGACTCTTCCAGCTAAGGACAGTGTTTTGGCTTTCCACCCTTCTAGTCTGTTCGCAATTCGCTCCAAAAGACCTGCGTATGTGTTACATGTAATCCGACCATGAATGGAGGGTACACCTAGATACCTCCCCAGGTCCTTAGTCTCTTCAATACCCAGCTTAATCGCAATCGCAGCTGCAAAACCGGTGGAGTGTTCTTGGAGAAAAGGATTTGTGACTTGTTGAGACTTATTTTCTGCCCTGACGCCCCGCAAAAACAATCCAAGCACCGCTGTACCACGTCCACTTGATCTTCTGAAGCCTCGGTAAAGAGGACCATATCATCAGCGAAACAAAGGTGCGACAAAATCGGTCCCCCTGGAGCCAATTGAATACCTTTCCAATTTCGGTTTGTCACTTGAGACAGAATTAAATGACTGAGCCTTTCCATACAGAAGACAAAAAGCGCTGGGGACATGGCGTCACCTTGCCTTATTCCTCTTTCAGGCTTGAAATAATCTAGACGTTCTCCATTCTAAATGACTGCTAGCCTGGACGTAGTAACACACGTCATAATAATGTTGACCCACATATCATTAAAGTCGGCGTGCACCAGAGTATCCTTAATGAAATCCCACGATAATCTGTCGTACGCTTTTTCCAAGTCCAATTTTAAAGCCATATACCCCTTTTTGCCACGTGCGTCTTTCATGGTATGCATGATTTCCTGATACACGATCACATTATCCGAGATCTGCCGCCCTGGGACAAATGATCTTTGGTGCGGTCCAATCACCTGAGGCAAAATACATTTGAGCCTGTTAGTAATCGTTTTTGTCAAAATTTTATAACTTACATTGCAAAGGCTAATAGGACGAAATTGCTTAATCGTATCAGGCCCCCGGACTTTCGGAATGAGCGCAACAAGAGTGTCATTGAGGCTTTCGGGGAGGCCGCCGGTGTGAATTGCGTTTCTGACCAAATTGAAAATACTATCTCCGGTCACGTCCCACATGTGTTGATAAAAACCCGCAGGGAGGCCATCCGGGCCCGGGGCTTTGAACGGCTTCATGTCAAAAACCGCTTGTTGTACTTCTTCCTTTGTTACTGGTCTGTTGAAAACCGTCCAGTCTATACGCCTAAGTCTCGGGAAGCTCGGTACATCCGATGGCCAGTCTGTCGCCGCCGTGGACCTTGTGAACAAATTGATGAAGAAATTTCTAACGTGGTCCCTAAGTCCTGCCCCCTCGAAAAGCCAATTCCCACCGTTATCTATGAGCCCCGATACCCTCGTGCGTGACTTACGAATTGTAGCAGCCGCGTGATAATATGCGGTGTTTCGGTCCCCCGACGTTATCCAGTCTTCTCTAGACCGTTAGAACCACAAAAGCTCTTCTTGATACAGGGTATCTTCGAGCTCGCTTTGTAATTTCTTTTCCAGCTTTCCCAGGCCGCTGTGAGATTTATTAGCTTGAATCCGTTGGATACCTCCAATCCTGGCCAGCAGATCCTTCTTCCGTTTAAAAATATTCCCGAACACCTCCTTATTCCAAACATTTAGGCCGTGTGTAACCTTTTGCACATTCTCGATCAAGCCAGTGTTGGTGTCCTAAGTTTCTTGAACTACATTTGGTAAGTCCTGATGTGTAAGCCAGGCAGCCTGAAAATGAAAACGGAAATGGTTAGTTGGATTATTTCTACGGACCCCGGATAAACGTACCAAGATCGGGGCATGATCCGATGCAACCCGCGGCAAGTGGTCCACCGAGGCAGCTGGGAATCTTACGCGCCAGTCAAAATTGCACAAGGCCCGGTCAAGGCGAGCCCCTTTGATAAAATCTTTTGACCCTTCTTTCACCCAATTCAACTTAGACCTCGTAAAGCCCAAATCTATGAGACCTTCGTCATGAATCCAGTTGACAAAATCAGCACTTCTTTGGGACGAAAACGAAGTATAATTTGCCGTTTCATCCCTATTGACAACCGAGTTGAAGTCTCCCGCCACGAGCCATGGTCCTTGTGAACCCCTTTTAGATTGAGACAGATCACGCCATAGTCTGCGTCTGAGGTGAAGAGCTGGGCTACCATAAACTGGGGCAAACACCCAGGGTGATTGGCCAACTTGGGACACCTACAATAACATAAACTGCGGATGAGTAAAGAGAATTGAAATTTGCACCGGGTCTTTCCAGAGTACCCAAATGCCCCCGCTAAAGCCCACGGCATCCACCCGGACCCAGTTAGAAAACCCGAGCGTGGAACAGATCTTGTTGGCCTGAGCTCCTGAAACCTTTGGCTCGAATAAAGCAATGATACTTGGCTTGTGGACCTGTAAGAGAATTTTTAGGGCGCGACGGAATGACTTTCCATTCGCCCCTTGACAGTTCCATAACAAAAAATCCATAAAAAGATTAAAAAAACAATTATGAATATACAGTTCAAAAATTATGAATTTATAGTTCAACAATTATGAATATACAGTTCAAAAATTATGAATCTCTATACAGAATCACAAATTTCATGATATCAACCAACACAACACATAGAATAAAGTCAACTCCAAAATCAACCTGATTTGCTAATTGGATGTAAAAAAAAAAAAAAAAAAAAAAAAAAAAAAAAAAAGGTATAAACCTGGAATCGAAGAAGAGCCATCAATGTCTAACTCTACTTGATCTGAACTTAATGAATCAACCACAAAATCTTCACTCACTGCAATATAAATCAACAATTTCAACAATTATGAATATATACATAAAAAATTATGAACATGTAACGTGCAATTTCTGAACATTTATGTTACAATCGAAAACCGAGTATCAATAACCGGTTCGGATATATAGTTCACTAATTCTGGATATATAGTTCATTAATTCTGGATATATATATAGTTCATTCATTCTGAATACACAGACGCAACGAACTGCCGTAATCATAAACACATAAACACCCCAACTTGTGAATAATCTCCAATACAAAATCACAAACATCACTTACATTGTAAATAATCAATCTAACTAGAAAATTCTAAACACAAAAATCAATAAATCATACTGCTAAAAACAAATTAATCGCAAAAGATCTCAAACCCATAAAAAAATCACAAACGATCAAATGCAAATTAACAAAAATCGACAAAATCAATTGCAAATAACCTGGAATCATATGCAATCCATCAACTGCTTGATCTCTCTGATTTGTTGTCTCCTCCATCGAAGAATCCATAAACGAAATCAGAACACCCTTGCGACTTTGATATTAAATTGCGATTGCGATTGCGATTTCAAAGAGACTAACATCCAAACTACCAAAATTCGCGAATGGAAAGTTTGAATGCAAAAGGAAACCGTAAATTATGCAAGGCATAATGCCGTTAACAGCCATAAAAAAATGGATTTTTTAAAAAAGTCGGACAACGCTTTTTTAATCAAAATGACGCCGTTTTGCAACCATGTGCACCATGATGGTGCACACGATTGCACGGCATAATTTGCGCTCCTGGTGCAATCGGCCCTTTGTGCCTTAATTTTGGTTCACAGATCGCCGGACCTCGCCTTGGCTTCTTGGTCGCAAGACTGTTCGCGAAGATCGACGACCTTCTGCGTATTTTCGCAATCTTCCCAAAGTCCCGTCTACGACATCTTTGTCGGCGATCCCGACGTCCGATCATGGCTCGGACGGCACGACTGCAGTCGCCCCTTCGTCGCGGTCAATTGCCGGTGGTCAGATCGTCGATCGGCCAGCAGCGGTGCAGATGCCATGAGTGACCAGCGCCGAAGCCTCAAGCGATGCTCACCCCGTCGCCTCCTGTTGGTGCCAAAACATAGCAATGCCTCTACTTGCCAAGGGGACACAACACTGGCGATGACAAAACAATGAACTAACCATCATGCTCCGGTGATGTAGGTGATTTAGCTTGAAACTTGATACGTAGATGGCGAAAACCAAGAAACAACGCTCATCTTTTCTTACCGGACATACATTCATCAGAACAATTGTGCTGATAACTTGTTGTGGGAAATCGTATGGCGAAAATACATCATTGTACGATATTGAGGATTAATTGCTTACATTATTTTTGACTCAGTGTTTATTAGTTATTTTCCTATCCTGTAGAATAGGTTTGTGTTGTTGCTTTTCATAGCCTATTTTATCTCATTGTATAGCTATTAATAGCCTGCTTCCTTGTGAATAATGAATTGAGTTCTTCACGCAACTTCTATATGGTATCAAGAGCCGAAGCTCTCTAAGCGAGATTTTTTTTCAAAGATCCATTTTTTTCCTTCTTAGTTCCCTTTTCCACCCAATGGCTTCCGCTTCTACCACAACAACTCTTATTCATTTAAATGCTCCAACTCACTTCCCCATCTAGCTTCATGATAATAATTTTTCGGTTTGGCAGCGACAAGTAACATCCATGTTAATCGGCCTTGATCTCCTAGGCCATGTTGATGGTTCGAAAACAGCACCACCTCAGTTCACTGATACAGCACAACGAGCCACAAATCCGGCTTACACTGCATGGTATCGCCAAGATCAAATCCTGATCAGTGCCCTTTTAGGGAGCTGCTCAGAGACTATCCAACCTCTCATCTCGTCAGCAGCTACCGCACAACAAGCTTGGTCAAGACTTGTAACAAGCTATGCTAATGATTCTAAGGGTAGAGTCATTTATCTCAAAACCAAGCTGTCCAAAAATCCTAAAGGCTCTCGTTCAGTCGTTGACTACCTTCAGGATATGTGCTCAATTGCTGACTCTCTTGCCGCTGCAGAAAGCCCAGTTGATGATGATGATCTAATTGCTTATGTGTTGAACCAACTAGGTGACGATTATGCTTCTATAATTCCTGCTGTTCGTGTCTAGAAAGCAGGAATCACTTATGGTGATCTTTATAACATTCTGATTGAGCATGAACGCATGTTGAAGGATGTTGAAGAAGCCAAACAATCTCACCTTGTTACGACTAACGTTACCTAGCGACAAAATCCTACAGCTAATAATGGACCAGCTGGACAGTCTAACAGTGGGTTCGCTGGACAGTCTTTCAATCGTGATCAAGGATGGAACTACAACCAACGACGATTTCGTGGCAACCGTCAAAATAATATAATGGTGGTTTTTCTCGCAGTAATACGATATGTCGGTTTTGTAATCTGCATGGGCATGAGGCCAAAGTCTGTCGCAAATTGGCCAGGTTTCTTCGTGAAGTTGGTGTAGCATCTGGCAATCAACAGGTGTCCAATTTTCCGGGTCCATCGGTAATCGACACTCTATAACTAAGAAGAGAGAGGAGAGAAGAAGCAGAGAGCCCAGGAAAACGCATTCTCATTAAACATCGCCAATCTAAGATACAAGTCATCCAACATAGGAGTAAAACTGAATACAATACATCCTCCAGGAAAAAGGGGTAATGGCCACACCTACACTATCAATCCATGACCCTAGAAAATAGGAAAGTGGCCGAAATGGAATAATGGCTACAAGAAATAATATTTTACAACACTATAAATATTGATTCCATTATTTAGTTTATTTTAAAATTGTAAAAAATTTATGAGTATAAAGATCTATATGTCCATACATAATAAGTCAATAATAATGATAATAAAAGTAAGAATGAATCACAAAGGCAAATAATATAAGTCATGAATCAAACGGACGAAAATCTCATCTTTCTCAAATTTAGGGAAATCTTTTTCCTTACAAAAAAGTTTTCCATCCAAGTCCAACCAAACATCCCCGTATTTTGTTTTTTCATGGAAAACTAGTATGACAATTTTGTGCTCATTGATTTTTCTTTTTCTTTTCATTTTTTTTTTGAAAACGATTTTTCTAATTACCTTTAATTTTATTATTGTGGGAGGGATATATTGATCTTTATATTCATTATTTTTTAAAATTTCAAATTGAACCAAACAGTAGTTTCAATATTCTTAGTAATTTTTTTTTTCTACCAACCAAATAATGTAATTAGTTTTTTCTGTAATTTATTTTTAATGAAATTCCAATTCAATTCTATTCTATTCCTCTTCCAATACTTTCGACGAACCAATCAGACCGTATGAAATTTGCAAATTTAAAAGATAATACCACATTGATATTCTCATTTTGCATGATAAAACTAAATTAGATCAATTAAAATTTAGTCACGGTCTTTCGGTATTTGATTGATGGGTGGGAAAAAAAAAAAAAAAAGCAGTAGGCAATGCCGACTTTTTGAATTATTCCATTAATAGTGGAAACTTTGAGCTGTAAAGCTAAAGGTTAAAAAAAGCTGTCGGCAAGGAATTATTGCACTGATCAGATTAGTGGCATTACCAATTCCACTCATCTTGCTTCTGCTAATCTTCACACCTACACCAACTAAGAGAGATAGAGATAGAGATTGAGAGAAAGAAAAGAATGGCTTGTGTGGCAGTAAATTCTCTTATCAGAACATTAGAGCTTGAGTTCTTGCAACCTGAGCCTCGTCCAATTCTACAAGAAATGGAACTCATCCCTTTTAACAAAGACCTCATCCAATCTCTCCATTCAAAGCTTGGTTTTCTGATACAACTGTTCGACGAGAGCAGAATGAATGGTGTTGAAGCAATTAAAGACTTGGAAACAAAGCTCAGAGATGTAGCTTTCAGAGTAGAAGATGAAATTGAACTCCATGTGGTACATCTCTATAAAGAAGCTGACGAGGAAATGGGACAAGGGGACACTGAAGCCATGAAAACCCAGCATTGTCATAGACTTAGTCATGTATTGCAACAAGCAATAGAAGACATTTATGCCATTAAAGAAGAGCTGGAGAAAGTCATGATGGAGTACAAGCATGTCATAGCTGTGGCTGGAAGGGAGACTAAACTTGTTGATGATGTTGTTTCAAAATCTGATGATGAACTTGTCAAGACGGACGGTTCCGGTTCCTCCAATCGTGCTTCACACACTGAGGACATAATGGTCGGGAAAAACAATGAGTTCGACATTATAATGAAGATGCTAATACAACATTCATCTAAACAACGAGAAGTTGTCTCAATTCAAGGTATGAGAGGAATTGGCAAGACAACATTAGCAAGACGAGTTTATGAAAACCCATCAACTGTCTCCCACTTTGACAGACGACTATGTGTTGTTGTATCACAATATCACAATAAGAGGCAAATGCTCTTAGGTCTTCTTAGTTCTAAAGACAATGTAAACAACAACAGTGATGAGGACCTAGCATTACAGCTCAACCAAAGTTTGAAGGGTCAAAGGTACTTGGTAGTGATGGATGATGTATGGAGTAGAGAGTCATGGAATGATGTTAACTCTTGCTTTCTAGATGATATAAATGGGAGTCGAGTATTATTGACTACTCGCATTGCAGAGATGGCTACTTGTATTGGCTCTAACAATTACTTTTCGCATCAACTGCAGTTTTTAGATCAAAGTGAAAGTTGGGAATTATTTCATAAAAAGGCATGCAAATCTCATGGTGTTGAATTTGAGACAATTGGAAGACCAATTGTTGAGAAATGTAAAGGACTGCCCTTGGCAATTCTTGTGATAGCAGGTTTATTTTCAAAACTCAATACGCTAGATGAGTGGAAGAATACTGCTAATGCTCTAATAAGTTCTTCAACATCAACTCTAGATGATGAAGAATGTTGGAGAATCCTGTCATTGAGTTATAGTCACTTGCCCCATAATTTGAAAGCTTGTTTTTTATATTTAGGAATTTTTCCAGAAGATTATGAGATAAATGCTAACAATCTTGGAAGGTTATGGGCTGCGGAAGGACTTGTGAAGCCATTCAAGAACGAAAGTTTTGAAGCTGTGGCTAAAAGGTACATAAATGAACTTATGGATAGAAACTTAATTCTTGTAAGCAAAAGAAGTAGTTGTGGAAGAAAAATTAAGGAGTTTAGAGTACATGATTTATTGCATGCCTTTTGTGTAAGAGAAGGTCAGAGCCAGAGTCTTTTTGCATGTTGCTGGCGAAAGTGGTTCCAATTTCCCTCAGAGAGGTGTCGGTTGGATAATTGTGTCAGAATTTAACATCTCTGTGTTACATTCTTTGTCAAAACACTGCCGGTCCATCTTTTATTTTCAGCGGTGGCCCAAACTTTCAATAAATTTGGAAAATTTCAGCCTACTGAGGGTACTCTATATTGTTGAAATGAATTCGCGAACTTCGACTGTTCATATCCATTTGAGATACCTACGGATAATGGAGATTTCATTTTATCGTAGTTCATTAGTCTCCAACGCTTGGAATCTTCAAACATGTAGTGCTGATATAAGATTGGACCATTTGAAGTTTCCAAAACTACAGTATATATACTGTCGTGAACATATTGGATCTTTTCCCAAATCTGTTAGTCAAAACTTGCAGGTCATTTCTTGTTTGCAGGCTAGCCAATGCGACCAAGAGTCCATAACAAAAGTTCCATACCTAAAGAAGGTATCTATTATTATACGCAAACCCAATGATCGCATTATTATACGCAAACCCAATATGGACGAACCCAATGATTGCATTAAGAACCTTGTCTGTTTACAACAGCTTGAGAGTTTGTCTCTTTATGTTGTTACCGATGGAATTCCGGATATGATGCCTCAAATCATTAACAATATTCTTCTCTTGAAAAACATTAGGAAGCTGAGGTTTGATGATTTGAAATCTGAGTGGAGGGTATTTAATGTTTTGAGCAAGTTATCAAGGCTTGAGGTGCTCAAGTTAAGGTATTCTGAGCTTGGAAAAAAGTGGGAAGTACCAGAGAATGTGAAATTCTGCCACTTAATTTGTTTGAAAATTTCGCATGGTAATCTCAAGCATTGGGAAGCTGGTGCTGATAATTTTCCAAAACTTGAGCGCCTATTCCTTAATGATTGCTGTGAATTGAGAGAGATCCCGAATAGCTATGCAGAAATTCCAACATTGAACTTAATCCAATTAAAGAGGTGTCTTCATTCTGCAGTGATGTCTGCCAAGCAAATTGAGGCTGAACAGCATGACTATGGAAACGAGAATACGGTTGTCATTGAGAAATACACAATAAAGGTCTCTCAATCAATCTCCATTTCTTTTTCTCAATTGCTTTTTATTTCACTCTGATCTCCTTTAATTTTTGTCCCAACATCATTTAGTTTCATCACATACTAGTTTGTTTTCATTGATTCATGACAGCCTCGCTCTCTTGAAGATAAGTCTGATGAAGATGAGGAGTAGATGATGCAAAGCTATAGCAAAGAAAGACTCTAAAGCTGCAAATTAATTGCAATACTGATGATCGGATCGGCCCACGTAGAGCCAAAATGCAATAAAAGAAGGGTGTGGGAAGAGCAGATGGTTTTTGCAATTTTGGTTCACCGGTTCTTCAGCTGCAAATTTGAATAGGGTATAGATTACTATATTACTGTCTTGCATGTATTGGCTGCTTCTAGGAATGAACAATATAATCTGCTGGATTTAAGGCTTGCTAGACATGGATTTAAGAATTGTACAAATATTTTGATCAACAATATTAATAGTGATGAAATCTCTTTGACTTCAAAACGTAGCTGCATTAGCTTGATCTATATTTATAATTAATCAGAGTAAGCTACCCACCCCTCCAAAATTTTCTCTTACAATCTTCCCCTCATTACATGGCATTTTCTAATTGAGTAATTAACTTTCTTTTTAACTAATGGTGCCGAGCAAAAACTTGTGTGAAATCAAATCACGAATCATTATCTGTGATATGGATCGAGTTGTAGACAATCGGGTAAGATGCTCAATGAACGCACACTTTACAAGTATCACAATTTTAGACTTTTAGTTATAAGTATTACAATATTTATCATAAGTAACAATCAATTTTATCCTAAATAATTAAGTATCACAATTTCAATTGTCTTCCTTCTGCCATGATGTCACCCAAGCAAATTCAAGCTGAGCAGCATGACAGTAAAGATCTCTCACCCTTACTCTTTCTCAATTGCTTTGCATTTCACTCTCAAACATCATTTAGTTTCATCATATTATTCACTCTCGCCGATACTATTGACATAACATTATTTAATTAACTCACAATATTGGTTTAGCATTGAGAAAGTGGTGGGTACAAGCTATGGAAAGTCTGTGGGTTTAATTGTTTAATTTATTTAACGTTGCACATAGACAATTAACACATATGGCACATAAAAATTCACCCATTTAATTACAACTAAGAAAAAGTAAAAAGGATTTGCACTTGCAGACAACACATCAGTATAAATACTGTGGACCATGGTCCAAAACGGCAGACACTATAGTGTATCTAAACTGATATTGTCTCATGTATTAATATTGTGGACCATGGTCCAAAACGCCCACTTGTCTTCGATGGCGGATGGTAGAGAAGGTATGCCACTTTACCTATTTACCTGTTGATTTGCTAAGAGCTTTCTGTCTGCTATTCGGAATTAACAAAGTGAGCCCTGAATGATTGTCATATTAGTGAAGATTATTTTGAAAAGCTAATTATAATTTATTTAGATTTAAAAACAAAATGAATGGTCGGTCCTCTCCTGCTTGCAAATGAAGACCTTCATTGATTGGTAGGAGTGCTAGATTATGGTTTTATCTCTTCATTCTGTGTCCCGTCCTACTGTTATGAACTTTGAATACTCTACTTGTTTCTCCTTTCTTGTGGAAACGTATTCTAAATTTTCTTAACATGAAATTTGGTTGAATGGATAAAAATGCTCTTGCTTTGCTCATTCCTAAACTATAGTTGTCAAACTTCTTAAAAAGAATTTTAGTTTAATGTTTGGTGAATGAGCATGCATGTTTCAATGATGGGGAATCCAAAATGGGTTACTTGGTCCAGGCTTTGTGATCTCTTGCAAGGAGGAGAAAGTAGAATCCTACTATCCTACTATATAATAAAGGCATAAGAATTTGGCCAATCAAATGGCTCCATTTTCCCACCCACTTAAAACTATGACGTTTTGTAGTATACCATTTTTTTTCGCTTAAATACATCCGGATTAGCTTTTGTAATAAATGAGTTTGTATTTCAATCAATTACTATTAACCTAAACTGTATATCATCAGCCACCTTTTGGGTTTCCCAAAATTGTGAGAATTTGTTACTATACACATAATAATACTTTGGCAGCCGCATTAATAACAACTTTTTTCAATATAAAAAGTAAATTTAAATTTAAATTCAAAAATTAAGTAGTTGCAGCCTTTGGTTTGCTTTTGGCGTTACACTGTCCAGTGCATCATCTTTAATGTTTGAGGCTTTTTAGAACTCTAAATGCTGCATACTTTTCCTATAAAATCGTTTGCAACCTAGCAGCTCCCGTATTTAACCTGTGGAGAATGGAGGAAAATGGTGAAGCTGTATTTGGCCTATTGGGAAAGCAATCACGTGGAAGAGGACAATTGCTACAAGATTAAGATTAACCTTTGTATCCACTTTCAACTTTCTTTTGAAAACAAATAAGGTTTCAATGTTTATCTTTGCAGGTCCTTTGAAATATACCAGAACGCAAAGGAAGCGACACACTCAAGAGCAAGGAGATTTTCTTTCACTATTCTGAGATAATTTAAAAAAAAAAAAGAATTACCATTCAGTAAGCACCATCTCATATAGAAGCATCATTACTGATTTAAATTACATGCATATGCAGAGAACCTTAGTCTAATTTTGACATCTATTTTTTAATTTATTTATGTATACAAACATATAGCAGGTATACAGTTCTCTACACATGTTGAATCTATTTGCATTAGTTTTTTTTTTTTTTTTTTTTTTTTTTTTTTTTTTTTTTTTTTGTTGGCTTTGTGCAGCTAAATGTGGCAGTTTGTTCACATGAATAGCATTTTGGATGTAAGTACATGGGTTTATTTGTACTGTTGTATTATAGATTTGGGAGTTCAACTACAGAAACACTGTGAACCTATTTGCTGTCTATTTTTATTGGTCTCCCTTTTGCATATTAATACAGTACATACCTTGACGAATACATTGTTGAATTGTAGCACCTAGGGTATGTTTTAAACCTGATAGAAAATGCTATATTTACTGCATATTAGTTTTATTTTGAATTAGTCTTTCATTATCTTGTTTTAATTCTAAGTTGTTGAGATATTTAAGAGTTGTTTGTTGAGTTATTTTCTCTGTTAATTGTGTATAAATTAGCAGAGATAGAATGGAATAAACATATTCATTTTCCCCGGAAAAACTTGAGCGTTTACCACTAAATATCCTACAAAGTGGTATCAGAGCCCTTTTTCTTAAGGGACCTGTGTGAGTGAATCAGTGAGGAACCCTTATCATATAAGACCTGAAAACCTTACCTTCAAATGGCAGGAGATAGTTTTTTGTCTAAACCCCCCGTTTTCACAGGTGAAAATTATCATGCATGGCTGTGAAAATAGAAACTTATTTAGAAGCATATGGCTTATGGGAAATGGTGGAAATTGATGAAATTCCAGCACTTCCTGAAGATCCAACAATTGCCCAAATGAGAGAGTACAGAGAGGAAAAGAAGAAGATGAATAAGGCCAAGACCTGCATTCACTCGGCACTAACAGATGAAGTTTTTACAAAAATCATGACCTGTAAAACTGCAAAACAGGCATGGGATTTGTTGAAAAATGAATATGCAGGAAACGATAGGACAAAAAGAATGCAAGTCCTGAACTTGAAAAGGGAATTTGAGATGCAGAAAATGAAGGAGACAAAATCATTAAAAGATTACTCCGAAAGATTGCAGAAGGTGGTAAACAAAATCAGATTATTGGGAGAAGAACTTCCTGATGATCGGGTTGTTGAGAAAATATTGGTAACTTTGCCGGAGAGATTTGAATCAAAAATCTCTTCTCTTGAAGAGTCTAGAGATTTGTTAGAAATATCTCTAGCAGATCTTCTCCATGCACTTGAAGCTCAAGAACAAAGACGGGCCTACAGGAATGAAAGTAACATTGAGGGAGCATTCAAAGCAAATGAGGTGAGTCAAAACCAACCAAAAGGCAAAAACCAGCAACAACCGTGGAAGAAGAAGGGTAGTCAAAACGGTGCCAACAGAGGAAAATTCCCTCCTTGCCAGCACTGTAAGAAAACCTCACACTTAGAAAAATATTGTTGGTTTAGACCTGATGTGAAATGTTTCTCTTGCAATCAAATGGGTCATGTGAAAAAGGTTTGCAAAAACAAACCACAACAGGCTCAAGTAGTGGATGAAGAACAAGGAGAGGAACAACTTTTTGTTGCAACCTGTTTTGCAAGCCAAATTTCGAGTAATGTTTGGCTAATTGACAGCGGATGCACCAATCACATGACTTTTGATGAGTCATTGTTCAGGGAGATTGATAAGACAGTTGTATCAAAAGTCAAAATTGGTAACAGACAATATATTGAAGTCATAGGTAAAGGAACTGTTGCAATTGAAGGACCATCGGGTATAAAACTAATTTCTGATGTGATGCTTGTTCCTGAAATTAGTCAAAACTTGATGAGTGTTGGACAACTACTTGAGAAAGGTTATTCTGTTATTTTCAAGAATAACATGTGCTTTATAACTGATTCATGTGGTGCTGAATTATTTTCTGTGAAAATGAAAGACAAGAGTTTTTGTCTTGATTGGGATGAGGCAGAGTTTAAAGCCTATCCATGTGTTGTTAGCCAAGCTGAATTATGGCACAAAAGGCTAGGACACTTTCATTATTCCACCTTGGAGTATATGCAGAAAAAGGAGATAGTAAGAGGAATGTCATTCACAGGAGGAGTTGCAACAGTGTGTGAGATATGTCAGTTGGGGAAGCAAACCAGATTGCCATTTCCTGTAGGAAAAACATGGAGGGCAACTGAAAAACTTCAACTCATTCATACTGATGTGTGTGGAGGTATGAAGAATGTCTCTATAAATGGCAGCAAATATTTTATACTTTTCATTGATGATTTCACTCGAATGTGTTGGGTATATTTTCTTAAACAAAAGAGTGAAGTTGCTGATGTTTTTTGGAAGTTTAAATCTTGGATTGAAAATCAAAGTGGTTGCAAAATTAAAGTAATTCGGTCTGATAATGGTACTGAATATACTGCTGACAGATTTACCAAGTTTTGTGAAGATGCAGGAATTGAACATCAATTCACGGTAATCTACACTCCTCAACAAAATGGAGTGAGTGAGAGAAAGAATAGAACTGTCATGGACATGGCTCGGTGTTTGCTCTTTGAGAAAGGAATACCAAAGAAGTTTTGGGCAGAGGCGGTTAATACAACTGTATTTTTGCTAAATAGGTTACCAACTAAAGTTTTAAAAGGAAAAACACCTTTTGAAGCATGGTATGGTTTTAAGCCTTTTGTTCTTAATTTTAAAATATTTGGTTGTCTATGTTTCACTCGTATTCCAGATGTAAAACGAGAGAAGCTAGATCCAAAGGCAGAATATGGAGTTTTTGTGGGTTATAGTAATGTCACAAAGGGTTATAGAATTTTTCAGCCTCTAACAGGTAAGTTGAAAGTATGCAGAGACGTGAAGTTTGATGAAAATGCTAGATGGAATTGGGATAAAAATGAACCTGAAAATATTAAAGAAGAATCAGAAAAGCTTCTTGAAGATGAAAGAATTGATGATATTCCTGTAAGAGGTACAAGGTCACTTGCTGAAATTTATGAAAGGTGCAATGTAGCAGTGCTTGAACCTGCAGGGTATGATGAAGCTGCTAAAGACCCAAAATGGATTGCTGCAATGGAGGAGGAGATGAGAATGATTGAGAAAAACAAAACCTGGCAACTTGTAGATCGGCCTGAACATAAGAGGACCATTGGTGTGAAGTGGGTTTACAGAACCAAACTCAATGCTGATGGTTCTGTTAACAAGCATAAGGCAAGGCTGGTTGTGAAGGGTTATGCTCAACTATATGGTGTTGACTATTCAGAAACGTTTGCACCTGTGGCAAGGTTAGATACTATACGGTTTCTCTTAGCATTTGTAGCACAAAAACAATGGCGGATTTATCAACTTGATGTAAAGTCAGCCTTCCTAAACGGCTATCTAGAGGAAGAAATTTTTGTTGAGCAACATGAAGGTTTTGCAACAGATTCAAGTAAGGTTTACTTGCTTAAGAAAGCCTTGTATGGCCTAAAACAGGCTCCAAGGGCCTGGTATAGCAGAATTGATGAAGAATTGCAGAACATGGGGTTCACCAAGAGCAAGAGTGAATCAACCTTGTATATTAAAGTTGTTGATGATGATCTGATTGTTATTTCACTATATGTTGATGACTTGTTTGTGACAGGAAACAATGTGAAGCTAATCAATGAATTTAAGGCTCAAATGATGCAAGCTTTTGAAATGACAGATCTAGGAGAAATGAATTTTTTCCTAGGCGTGGAGGTTCAACAAACTCAAAATGGAATTTATATTGGACAGCAAAAATATGCTAGGGAGGTGTTGAAGAAATTCCACATGGAAAGTTGCAAGTCAGTAAGTACTCCTCTTTCTCAAAATGAAAAATTTAGCAAAGATGATGGTGCTAAGAAAGTTGATGAAACCGCATATAGGAGTATTATTGGATGCCTTATGTTCTTGACAGCAACAAGGCCTGATATAATGTTTCCTGTAAGTTTATTATCAAGATTTATGCATTGTGCTAGTGAGTTGCATTATACAACAGCAAAGAGGATTCTTAGGTATATAAAGGGAACTCTAGATTATGGTTTGAAGTTTGAAAAAACAAAGAAGTTGTTTCTTCATGGTTATTCTGACAGTGATTGGGCAGGTTCATCAGACGATATGAGAAGTACATCCGGATATTTTTTCAGTTTTGGATCCGGTTGTTTTAGTTGGAGTTCAACAAAGCAAGACGTCGTGGCACAATCAACAGCTGAAGCTGAGTATATTGCAGCAGCTTTAGCTGTTAATCAATCTCTTTGGTTAAGGAAGTTAATGTCTGATCTAAAGATGACCCAAGAAGAAGCAACAACAATTTTTGTAGACAACCAGGCAGCCATAGCAATTTCAAGAAATCCAGTCTTTCATGGCAAGACTAAACACTTCAAAGTTAAGCTTTATTTTGTTAGAGAAGTTCAAAGAGCAAATGAAGTTAACTTGGTTCACTGCAGTACTGGTGTTCAACTAGCTGATATTCTGACAAAGGGATTGCCAAGATCAAGATTTGAAGTGTTGAGAGAGAAGATTGGAGTTTGCAGCAAAAATAGCAAGGAGGAGTGATAGAAAATGCTATATTTACTGCATATTAGTTTTATTTTGAATTAGTCTTTCATTATCTTGTTTTAATTCTAAGTTGTTGAGATATTTAAGAGTTGTTTGTTGAGTTATTTTCTCTGTTAATTGTGTATAAATTAGCAGAGATAGAATGGAATAAACATATTCATTTTCCCCAGAAAAACTTGAGCGTTTACCACTAAATATCCTACATAAACCCTGCAAGGATGGAGTTCTAGAGAGATGTTGGAGAACAAAGATGACAGGAAAGTTCTAGACAAAGAGGCAGAGCACCACTGTGGTCATCTAAAAGGATATTTGATATTCATGGTGAAATCTAAAGGAACTACAACAACATTAGGCAAGAGGAAGCATCACAGGGTTTGAATAAAGGATAATTGATATTCATGGTCAGCTCTCAAAAAGTAAGAAATGTATTAAATTTCCTTTGCATCACAGGGTTTGAATATTGTTTTTACACTTATAGGAAGCATTACAGGGGCATGAATGGAGTATTTAGTTTGAAAAAAGTAAGAGATGTATTAAATTTCCTGTGCATATTTCAAATGTATTATTTCTTATACTTTTTATCTAAAATTTTATTATGGGATAGGGAGGTTTATGAGTTAGTTGGAGTCCCAGCAAGCATTTTGTATAACAAATACAATAAGGTATCCTAATATTCTATACTTACTGATTTATCTATCTAAAAATCTACCTATGTTTTACTAATAACACTATTTTTTGGGGGCACTGTTTATATATTATATTCCCCCAAAACTGGAGAAAGTGATTCATGGCAATGATATTCAATATTGGATTTAAGAAAGACCAACAAAGGGGTCCTACCTCAGGTTTTACTGTGATGACACTTTTAAGAGATGAACTATTAGTGGATACCCATTGTTCTAAGCCCAAGGAACACCAAGAATACCTATTGTAACAAATACATTCTAATATGTATCTGCATACTTTCTAAATAGTAAAGTTTCAAATACATTCATATTTAGAGCCATCATTAGGAAAACACTTCATATTTTTAAAAAAGAAAACCTCATTTCACCAAAAATCCATGTTGATTAAATCATTGTTATAGGCAATGCCAACACTGCTGGGATGTCATACTTAAACAATTTGTTAAGGCAAAATATTGTAGTGAAATACACCCAGTTTCTAGAGGATGGCATTATAAGGGTTCACATATTTGGAGGGGAATGGTGGAAATAAGGGACAAAGTGGAACCTGTAATAGAGTGGGAGATTAAGGAAGGGAACTTAAATGTGTTGTGGGATATATAATTGGACATGAAAGGTAGCAATGGCAACACTGTTGAATCTGAGAGGAAAAAGGAAAGCCAAGGAGAAGTTGAAATATGGGATTGTACGTGATTGGAGTTTTTGATTTGAGAGGGGACAGACAGGCCTGTCTGGAAGGTTTCTAAATCTGATTTTACTTTCAAAATTGCAAAAAGGTTGATGAAACAACAAGGGCCTATCAACACTGGAGGATTATGGTGTAAGAAAATTTGGAACAAAGGGATTACATGGAAAATGTCATTCCTAGCTTGGGGGGTGTTCAAAAGGAAATTGCCTGTTGATGATGTACTAAGAAGAATGGGATACCAAACAGTCTCCAAGTGTCCATGTTGCATTAGGCCTGGCTGTGATACATTGCAGCCCATATTTGGAACTGGGAAACTGCTACTTTGCAACACATATTTGGAACTAGGGAAACTGCTACTTCAAAGAGTAGCTGAGGGGAGGTAAGTTGAGGTCGTAAGTCCAAGAGGGACTGTCTTATCCCAATGAAGGGTTACTGAGGGGATACAGATTAACCTTGGCCTTTAGAAAAGAAAGAGTGGTAGTTGTGAGGGTTATAAGGGAGGTGTAAGCTTGAGAAAGAATGCCTTTTTTTTAAGGCATCAGAATGATATTATGTTCATCATCTGGGTGCCATTGATTTTAAAAATCCAGCCACATATATGATGCAATCAGAAATTTGATTTCATCGAATCAATGCTTTTCAAATAAGTAATCTGCAAATGGCAAATTGAAAGTTCAATCTCTCTATTTGCTGAAATTTTGCACTTTAACGTACTGAAAAGAGGATATGAGGCAAATTTTTAAATACTATTAAAATTACTTGAATAAATAAACTATATTGCAAGCAATAAATAAGTGAAATCATCCACCGCAGATTAACTACCAAAAAGTATTTTAGATGACAATCATATTAGGATAAAAAAACGTTTTCCAAACCGTATAAAAAATTGTGTGTTTCATCTGTCTCTGAATTTTTAAAACAGAAACAACAAAATCTAACTTCATGTTTTAAAAAAACTATATGAGACTTTGAGGGCATAAGAATATATTTTTCATAATCTGGTCTGAATTGAAAATAAAGCCTTTTAAGTTATAAAAAAAGGTAATATACTTTAAGAAAATTCATAAAGTAATTAGGTTTTAACTTAAAAAATGTTGTAAACATTGTTCCATTAGAATTCCATAAATTCAATAAACTGCAGATTATTGAATATTTAAATTTGAATATACTTGATGTTGTCTTCTTCTATTAGTTCTTATATGCCTCTTGCAATGATAGCCTTTTTAATCTTCCTGCTCTGTAATGAAAAAATTGAATAAATAACTTCGAATAAACTATGTTTTGTCATTTGCATGTTCAAGTCAAAAATAATTTCTGAGCATATAAACTATCTGTGAGCATAATAAATAATTTCACCTCCAAAATCCTTCATAAATAGTGACGTAAATACAAACTAAACTTCATAGAAAGTTTAAAAAATTTTACTTTAAGTTTTAGTAAAACCCTAATTCAAATACAGAAATAAAACGATAATAATTTCTTAATCTAACAAACACAAAAAGATATAGACAAATCTATAATAAAATAAAGAGTAAACGGACTATAGCAAGTAAAGGTATAGGCTAACTTAGCTCAGTGAGGGTTTTCGACTGCTTCCTCAAACCGACGGTGCGATCATGGTTAAACTTCAATTTTATGAACTGAAGATGAAGATCACTAGGCCAAAATTCCAGAACTCATCTTTTAGATTACAAAAATTAGGAACAACAAACTACGTAACCTAGGGTTGATGTTCAGAGACCAAATCGGTAGCTAAGAAGCAAAACATAAACAATAACTGTAGAAATTAGGGTTGAAGGCAGATTTTCGGACAGAGGTAGAGAATCGGCAGTGAAGCGAGAGAATGCGAACCGTCGGCTGAGTATTAGATGTAGCTAATTTTTGTTTATATATTTCCTGTAGTGGGTCGAGTTATTGGGTTGTGATTGGGTATATATGTGTTTGGGCTTAAAGAAATTGGATTTGGGCCTAAAACTAGTTATAAAAATATTTTTAAGCTTGATTCTATAGGTTATTTATATTGTTATAGTTTGGTGTTTTATAATATTTAATATGCTTCTATAATACATTTATACATATCATATTATATATAAGCTCACAAAAATATTATTCAAATTTTACTAATAAAAAGTATTTAAGGTTTTATATTTCTTCATACTTTAATCTTTATTATACATCTATATGTTCATTATATATTTGTTATAAATGTTAAGATGGTGAAAATAGTATGTAATTTTATTTAGTCTAAGTTTTAGTACCATAATAAATAAAGATTGTGCAATAAATTCATTTCGTATATAATATTAATATTATATTATCAATCTTCTTTATTGTGAAATAAAAAGATCATTTGGTAGATTTATGATTGTAGAGAATGGAGACAATACATCATTAACAAATATTGCAAATGAACTCTCACAATATGGTAGTTCTAACATTTCTATAAGATACTCGGTTGGAGGATGTTCTACAGAAGCAATTTTCTTTGATGCTCTCTTATAGTAGGAAAATAAATAAAAGACAAGGGCAAACACTCTCAAAAGTGAGGTTGTTTTTTAAAATGCCTATTTTAACCATGGTCAATTGTACGTAGCAGTCTTTAGAGTTAGTAATCTTAGGGGTTTAAAATTTTGATTTGTGGCGCAAATGTATCATTTCTAATTACGACTAAAAATGTTGTGTACGAAGAAGTTTTCAATAACGTGTAATAAAATTGCAATATTTATTGTTTCAAAATGATTAAATTTTCATATATTATATTCTCTTCTTATTATATTATACTGTATATTTTATATACTATATATATGACCGTGCATCGCACAGGTACAAATACTAGTATATATAAGATTGAAGATACATGAATTGACATATATGAGAATGGAAAATTATTATTTTTAAAAGCAAAAAATGGTCTAGCAATGCAACCACACTTCTCATAGTTTCCACCCGATGTGGCTATCCCAGTAATTTATCAAGTAACCTTCTTCACAAGGTGTCCATGTTGGTTGAGTATGAATATTTAGTTTTATTTTCATATTCATACTTTTAATTTCAGATTATTATTATGCATATAATCAAATTAAGTGCATAATATTACGATTTTAAATTATGCAATTTGATTATGTGAGAATTTAATTTGCAAATGAAAATATATCTTGTGATTTTGATATTATTGGAGTTTGCATTATTAAGCTATTTCTCATAAAGTTGAGAATATGCATTGTACTATTGTAGCATTTTTGTATTGGGCTTGCATTTGAAACTTTTCAATATTTGGAGCTGATTGTATTCTATGCATAATTGTTTACTGGCATAACACTCTGGATGAGCTCACATAAGGTTTTTTCCTTCAAAGATAACATGGGTATATCATTATGTATTTATTTTATTATGGCAATTTGTTTAAGAAACTATGTAGCATTTGTTCAATTGTTGCTTAGGTTTAAAAAAAAGCATACTTGAACGATGACAATAATTTTTTTTTTTTTTTTTTTTTTATCATTTCACTCCATACAATTGAATGTTGAGTGCATTAATTGTTTCTCTAATTGTCATGACACAATTATTTACAATAGACATTTTATTAAAGAGCTTTGTTAAGCAATTATGGAGGAAATATATCTATTATGGGGACCTCCATAATTGAGAAACCACCATACTTATCCACTACATATCACAAACGCCTAATACGGGGTTCAACACCATGATGCATTTCTCTATCTGCGTTCAACCTTTAGTATGCAACCCTTCTACCTATATCCCATCATGAGAAATCAACAATGATGCTGGTTGCGTTATAAGATCTTTTCTTGGCATTAGGGGGAGATTTAAAGTTCCTAATTAGTTAAATGCCGAGAAAATTTCATGAGATAAAAATCTTCAAACCCATGTACTAGTCTTATAGAATCAGAAGTTCAGATACTGAACAAAAAATCTGCTAGAAATTGCAAGAAGTGGCTAAGTCCATAGAAAATATTTCATATATATTAAGAGTTGAAATCCTCAATTAGGACTAAATATCTCTACCGCTTTTCTTTATGCCGGAAGCATATGAAATTTATTGGTTTATGAATTTGCAAAAACTAGATCTAGTGTAGAAATTTCGTTACTCCTGAAATATAAAATTTTATCTTGAAGATATTCATCTGGAAGGCGAAAACCCTAGTAATATTATATTATAGGTGCACCAAATAACTAAAATACTGGGCAAGCGGAACAACCAAATCCAAATACTCTTGGGAATGTCATATGTATGGTTGGTACCAAAATTGCCATGCATATGACAGATATTTACAAAGCATTTACAGTTGTCGACAACATATTTGCCTCTATTGCTCATAAATACTTAAAATCTGGATCCAGAAATTAAAACAGTAGTATAACGTCCGAAGCGTGCTAACTGTTTTGATAGAAAAGAGCAATTAAGGCATACAAATCAAAACTTGCTAAAGAAATAGATACACCAAGAGGTGTCATGAAAATACAAGAAATGTAATAAAAGGCGAGTTGAGGGTTATCGTAGAGACCCAATATTGGTCATGGCATTATATTATGCTATTTGATAAAACTAGTAGTAAATAAATTAGATATGTAGCTAATAGACATAGGTATCACATATTTATATGGGTAACTGGTTATTTATATATTTAAAATCCCTGATGGATTTTCTCAAAATGTGATGAAAGAAAATCACAAAATAAGAAGTATAAAAGTTAGTAAGTTACTAACTATGATATTTCTTATAGTCAATAAATAGACTAAAGGTATTTTCTCCCCAAGAAGAAAGAAGTATGAAAGTATATTATCATAATTCATATTCATATTAGAAGTTATTTGCCTAGAAATGGTATATATGATTGGAAAACTCAAATATCGTTTCCTAGAAGGATATCTATAAGTCCTTCTTGAAAATATCCTAAATATATCCTTCAGTACCTACATTAATTGTCGTCCAAATATCTCGAAATAGATAAAAGGCTATCTAAATAATGAGGATATCTTGAGAGACTAGAAGTCCATTACTTCATCGCTAAATGGATATATTTGAAGGATAGTAGATAGTAGACGAGTTATATAAATATTCGACCCACGTACGTTCCAGAAGAGTCACGAAATTATTGTATAAAATGATAAATTCTAATGACAATCTTGAAAATTGTACCATATCCCTTCTCTACACATTTTGAAGCAATGACTTTATTTTTAGCAATGTAGAACTTGAAGATTGTTATCTTCAGGGGGCGACGGGAAGTACATTCACTTGAATCAATCCTGTAGATTGAGTCTTAAAATACTAACCATTGTACTCAATCAATCCTGTAGATTGAGTCTTCACATATACATACCATGTACTCTTTTCCTCACTAGGTTTTTCCCATTGAGTTTTTCTAGTGTGGTTTTTAACGAGGCATGAGTATGATATAGAAATGTCAATGGGAGAAAGTTGCAAGTAAATACTTAAATAGACAAACCCCAAAATCTTGAAGATTATGCCTTGAAGGCTTATGGTTGTACTCTTTTTTCTTTAACTAAGTTTTTTCCCACAGGGTTTTCTTAAGTTAAGGTTTTTAATGAGGCACCCAATACAATATATGATTTTTAGTTTTTCACAAATATCATGTACTATTTTCTTCAACTAGGTTTTTCCCACGTGGTTTTTCCTAGTGAAGTTTTTAACAAGGCATGAATATATGTAAATAGTACTCTTTTTGTCTAGGTTTTTCCCATAGGGTTTTTGTAGCAAGTTTTTTGAGGCAAGATCGTGTCCGAATAATGTCCAAGGGGGAGTGTTATAAATAATATATTTAATGTGGCCATTATTAGTATTGATTATGTAACAGTTAGGAGATTTATGATTAAATTATGTCTTCTGTTACATTTGTATATTATATATGTTGTAGTTGTATGTAATATTGATGATATAGATGAATAACAAGATACTCTTGCCTTGTCTATTACTTCCTTTTCTTCAACTTCTTCAATTCTTTTGATCAATGTTTGAGCTAATGGGTTACAACAATTGACAATATATTTGTCAAGTTTATTCTAAGTTTATTTTAGTTTTTATTGGTCTTCATTAAGAGTCTGTTTGGAAACCTATAAAATGACTTCTAAAAAATGTTTTCCGAGTTTACTATGTTTGGATGCAATAGGAAAATCCAGTCAATGGAAAACATTTTCCGTTGACAGGAGAAAATGTAAGCATTTTGGCGAAAAATGACTTCTGCCAAAATTTACCAGAAGACATTTTCCGCTAAATTGCCAAAATTTGGAGTGGGTAACAAGGATGAATGAAATGCCAAAATTTGGCGGAACTCTCTGATTTTCACAGCGGGAAACCGGTTTGGTTTCCGGTACGAAAACTCTGATTTCCAGCTGCTGAAACTAGAGAGTTCCTCTGAATTTTATTTTATATTTTTTAAATATAAAAAAATGCATGTTTTTTATTTTTATATAAAAAAAAACAGTGTGTTTTATATATTTTTAAATTTTATTTGTTTTTATAGATCGATAGAGAAAAAATGATTTATTTTTTTGGTATATAACACTTAAAATAAAATGTTGAAGTGTATGATTCTACTCTTTTTGAGTAGAATGAGCAAATACACTGATGGTTTTATTGGGACCGGGTCCACCATAAACTGGATACAGAAATATAGGCAAAGAATAACTTTATTACCCGGGGCGCTAAAATGACGGCCCAAGTACAAAGAACAGGGCCCAGAGGGTGGGCTATTGCTAATTATGCTACTACGAGGAATCAAACCCAAGTATGAAGATTGAGAGTATGAGATCAAGACCACTGAACTGTAGTACTTGTCATGTCTGTCTCGCCCCCTGCCAAGAATCCAGGGCCCCTATTTATAGCCTACCCCCTTCCCTCTCCTGACACCCACGTTTCCCACATACTCAAACGCCACTCCCCCATTTTTCGCACGCCAGTTCGCACGTTCACCACACCTCTGACACCCCCACAACTTCTCCCGCGCACCCCACGCACCCCGGACGGACCGCCCCCCGGCGCCGGTGATCGCACGCCGTCGCGCCCCACACGATGAGGGCGCTAGGCCCGCGCCCATCCGCGGCTGGGGCCGGCGACCTCCTCCGGCCAGTCGTCGCTCCCGTGGCCTTGCACGGGGGCGCTACTCCGCACCCAGGTGCGCTTGGCGCGCCATTGCCGACTGGGGCCAGCGCCCCAACCAGTGATCCCTTTTGACCACCAGCGCCGGCCATCCCTCAGTTCCCTCGCCGCCGTGCCCCCGACCATACCCCCTGGATCCGTCCGGCCCAACAACGTCAGCCCAATAAGTCCTCAGCTCATACCCAATATCCCCATCATATACAAAGACAGTTTTCTGTTGTACATCCAAACACGAGAAAGGAAAATATTTTCTGGAAAATGAGTCATTTTCCAGAAGTCATTTTACGTGTTTCTAAACGGACCCTAATAGATATAATTAATTATGCATGAGGTCTCAGATTAATTATGTCTGAAGATTAAAGAAGTGGCTGATATTTATTCAAGCAATATTATTGGTTTGTGATTATATTTTTTAGGCTAATATTTGATTATTTGATTTAAGGAGATAACTCTGCAACAATATTTCAAAAGTTTCAGAACTATGCTGCAAGTATAAATAGGTGGTGAGTCTACAAAGAAGTTGAAGCTGAAATATATAGAAAATGAAAACTGCAATTAACACTATCTTCCCTTCAGTTTTAATATGCAAAGTCCGTAAATTTAAGTTTAAGTAATTAGACTTATTTTATTGTAGATAGATGGCTATCTAGACTAGAAGTTTGATATAATATGATGTTCTTCCAAAATTGGAAGTCTTGTTCATTGGTCCAGGAAATGTGAAGAAGTTGGGGAACATTGACTCCTACATTACTGCAAACTGAAGAGATGATGATGATTAGTTGGTGTTGAAGATTAGGCTATAGCTGTTGTATGAAAATCTATTGAACCATGTATCATCTAGTGGAGTTGGGTTTCACCTTTGTGTGACCTCGCAGACGTAGGAGAAATTCTCCAACTGCGTAAACATATTCTGGTTCATTTACTTTTCCTACATTGTTTTTATAGTCTATTTTGTTTCTGAGACACAACTAAATACAGACAATGTTGGTGATAATGAACCAAAATCGATTTAATATCCCAAAATAATATTTATATATACACACATGAAAGTATATAAAATATTATTGGATATATATATCCGAAATATATATATATATATATATATATATATATATATATATATATATATATATATATATATATATATATATATATATATATATATATATATATAATTCGGACCCAAAGGTTATATATAAATATATATCTACGAAAAAGATATACCAATATATATATATATATATATCAACCAAAAAATGGAACTTATAATCCTCTTGATTATAATTCCAAACCAACGAATATATCAAAAGAGGGAGGATTTTGCTTAGAAGCGTAATCCAAAACCGAAAGAAGGAAAAGATGGCTCGTATATGGGTATAGGGTTTTTAGCGTGAGTCAAGAGACCACTCTTTCCTTAAAACCTTATTTGCCACCTCCCAAAAGTGTTAGGAGCGTCGTGGCCTAGGTTTCCCAGGATAAAACGCGCTACGATTCGACGTTTGAGAACCCAAACGAGCGAACCCGGCGAACTAAAGCAAAGCCTTGAACACAGTTTAGGCAAATAAAGGAATAAAAGCAGAGTTTTGAGGAGAAAAACACTTCTTATGTTGTGTGTTCTTGTCACTTTTTGCTTAGAAAATCTACTGCCCTCTACCCCTTCTTATATAGGGATGATAGAATTGATTGCATTCAATTTGGCATTACCTCCACGATGTGTAACATCTGAAACAACAACACCCATTACTAGAGAGTTAAATTCAAATTTAAAATTGGAATTAATTAACAATTAATTCCGTAACGGATGAATTTAATCTCACAGTAATCTGTTGGCCTACAGCCTAGTTTCGGCCTCAATGCCGAAACATATCTTGTTTGTGTTCAGTTCGGCCTTGGCTAAGGCCGAGAGCAGAACTCTCGTACAGCTCTCTCTCGGCCAAGGCCGAAACCGAGAGTAAACTCTCGTGTTGCTTGACAGGGAGAGCAACTCTCGTCCAAGGCCAGGCCTGGCCGAGACCTGCTGTAACACCCCGTGTTACGATCCCTAAAATCAATTAAATCATTTAATCAATTACCCAAAAGAAAGAATTAAAACACAGGAATTAATTAGGAAAGGCCCACCATAGTCCACGGGCCCTTATCCCTAAACCCAATCCTTAGTTCCAAAAGAAATAGAATTAGCAAGCCTATAATATTAGTTCCTAACCAGGACTCCTAAATATATAAATAGGGGACTTAAGAGGTACCTAGAAACCCCCACCACAATAAACGTTCCACCACCCCAAAGAGCTCCAAGAATCCCCTTAGAAGAAATCAAGAAAGCAAGAAAGCTTAAAGAAAGATCCTTCATAGCCAAGGAATTAATTAAGGCTAAGAGGTAACCCATGTCTCAACAAAACCTATTTTCATAGCTATGATTCCCCTCTTAGGATTTCCCCATATTATTGTGTGTTGATGATTTGTAATATTATTATTGATGATTGATGGGATGATTCCATGGGTGATCTTGATGATGAAAGGTTCTTGATAATTATGGTGTTCTTGATGATTATATGATGTTCTTGATGATTGTAGGATGTTCTTAATGTTTATGTGATATTCTTACCGAATCTTGATATCAGAAGATGAATTGTGTCCTTGTTGATTTAAAAATGATTAGAACCCTAGGTTGTATCGTATGGAATTATTCGTGGTATATTGGGTGGGAATTCGCATGATTGGGTGTTTATTATGTTTAGAAAAGCATGATAGGTTATATGCCGTTGGTTTCTTGATTTGGATCCGTTAATTGTCTACGTGTGTCATCAATTGCGTTTGAAAGTGTCTAAGCATGGTTTCGGGTTCCACAAAGGTTCCCGGGGCGTTTTTGAGGATAAAGAGTCAGTGGGGGGTAGGGGACCCGCCACCTACCCGCAGCCTTCTTGGGCAACGCCGGCAGCGGGCGGGTAGCTGCCCGCCGGGCACCCGCTGCCCGGAATAGCTGCCGCCGGCAGGCAGCCGGCGGGCGAACCATCACCAACCGGCTACCCGCTGGTTTGCACCCCAATTGGGGGTTTTGGCTTCCCCGTTTGATGTTCCCCCGACCCCCGTGGTGTCCCAACGGACTCCGTCTATCGTGCCTATGTCTAGTTGATTTTCGGGTACCGTTCGTAGGTCGTATGAGTCTTATATATTGCATGCTAGTTGAATTGGTATCCCGTTGACCTAGGTGAAAGAAGTATGAACCCCTTAGGACTATTCTTAGTATGTGAAGGATCACGCATAGGTTTTGTTATACGTTTTCTCCCCCTTCCCAATGTGTTAATGTGGGTTGCATGTGCTTGCTATATGTTATGTGTGCATGTTACCCCGACTTGGTTGAGATCAATCGGGCTATACGGGCAGTCGGGTGGGCTGAGAACCATATCGGCTGTTAACCAGGCTGGTAGAGACCGGTCAAGTATATAAATATTATATAGGACTAAGATCCACTATACGGGCAGTTGAATGGGTTGAGAACCATCCCAACTGTTAACCAGGCTGGTAGAGACCGGTCAGGTATATAAATATTATATAGGACAAAGCTCCACTATACGGGCAGTTGAATGGGTTGAGAACCATCCCAACTGTTAACCAGGCTGGTAAAGACCGGTCAGGTATATAAATATTATATAGAGCTGCGGCTCATCGGTCGGTTGCGATCGACCCCTCCGTGCTGTGCGACGGGGCAGGGTGTTGCGGGGCCGTGTCAGAGCTATATGCGCTGACCCTCATGTATGGGCATGCGATTGGTCCTGTGGCGCCAACAAAGTGTGCTATGTGATGAAGTATGGATGAGTTGTTGTTATGAGTATCTTGGGGATGAGACTATGGGATTCGTACCGGGGATCGTATATGTTGGGTTATGATTATTAATTTGCTCATCTTATCTATCTTGCCCGTTGTAAACTGTATATGCTTGGTATAACTGCTATCTGTGCTTAGCCCTATCTGTTGAGTCTATCCCTGTTTCAAAAGCTAGAAGCTTGGGCGTAGCTTAGATAGTTTTTCCCTTTCGGCCTGCGTGCCGTGATTTAGTATTGATACTGATTGAGGATATTAGTTAGTTAGCCTGTGCACCTGAGTTCTCTAGCTCAGGTGTGGCATAGCACCCCGTACTCTGGTATTATGTTTTGGGATTTAATGATATTTCCACTTTATTTTACAAGTTTTAAATATCTTGAAAATCTGGGGTGTTACAGTTGGTATCAGAGCCTAAGTTGACCCTAGGACAAGATCCTTAAGACCGGACTTTAGGACAATAGGCTCGAACTCTAAGTATTTAGGAACATAGGATTCAGGAACCTTAGGACACACGGTGAGATTGTGAAACCTACACGTAATCTCCCTTACCTGGAGAAAAACTTTCCCCCGTTATCACAAAAAGGGACATCAAGCCCCAATTTAACGTTCTTATGAACATTGACCCAGGAAGACGATAACATGGCACCCAACAGAAGACAATCAAGGACTCCAGAACCCGCCACGCACGACCCCCTAACCCAAACGCTACAGCAACTAACACAAGTCACCCAAGCACTAAGCGACGTGGCTCTCCGCAACGACAGGCCCCCACCACCTCCGTCAAACGCAAACGCAGACTTCGCCCAACAGATCTCTAACCATCGACCACCTATGTTCTCAGGAGAAGATGATCCCGTAATCCTGGAGGAATGGATCCGAACCCTTGACAAAATTCTCGGGTTAGTGGAATGCCCAGAAGAACGCCGCGTGGAGATAGCCTCGTTCTACTTCGGACACGAGACCGATCTCTGGTGGATCCACGAGGGTCCCACTTACCAACAAGAACCAGGGTTCAATTGGGAACAACTCAAAACGCGACTACGAGAGCGATTCTATCCAACGCACGTGAGAGCATCCATGTACGAGGAGTTTCTCCATCTGAAACAAGGGGCAACTACCGTTATGGAATACCACAAACGATTCCTTGAACTAGCACGCTTCGCACCAGAACTAGTCCCCACCGAGGTGATCAAAATAGAAAGATTCGTATCGGGCTTCAACTTTGAAGCCCGAAAGGCACTAGTGGTAAGCAGACCTCGGACTCTCAACGAGGCTTACTCCAGTGCCGCTAATCTCTATCGAATCCAACTACTCCAACGCGGGGTCCAAGAGCAAATACGAAAGAGGAACCCCAGAGGAGGGGCACCACCAGTAAAGAGAGCAAGAAACGACACCAATACAAGACCGAGTAACCTGATCAACCAAAGGCCACCCCTGGAGAACAACGACGCTAACACCAGGAGCTTTCCTTGTCCAAAATGCAACAAGAACCATAGAGGCAAAGATTGCATGGGCAATCCCTTGCGATGCTTCAACTGCGGAGAAGAAGGACACAAGGTCTTCCATTGCGCCCAACCCCAGAAACCACGCGCTACCACCATGGGACAACATGGGGGCACCACTCATCAAGGAAACTACGGCGCTCCTGGAAAAATATTCGTCATGAACCGCACTCAAGCCGACCTCGGGAACGAGAGCAACCTCGAGGAGGGGAACCTAACCCCAGAAGACGAGGACCACGCAAACCCCGTAGGAGAAAATCAAGAAGACGAATTCTGTCAAGGATAAACCGGCAATTCCTTGTAATCACCTTCGTAGTAAACTACTTATTTAACGATTACTTCGGAATTTTATAAATACAAGATTCAATTAAAATTCAATCCTGCTTATAAGGACGAAACCACAAACTATATAACAAGCCAAGCCTCCCATCACTAAAAGAGGGAAAAAGACAGGGACCACACCATCAAGAAAAACCTAGTGATGCCAATAAAAATTGAACCCTTAACCCCTCATATACAAGACCAAGGTCTTGACCACTAGGCTAGGAGTGTTTCTTGAAACTATAAGGGAACACTTTCTTCTTAAAACCCTACAAGTCCCTAAACCCACAAAAATCCCCAAATCAAAAAACCCTTCTTCTTCTTCTTCCACACCCTCTCTCTCTCCCTCTTCTCTTCCTTTCTCTCCCTCTCGTCCGACCGCCCCCACGACCGGAACCCACGAATCACCACCGCCAACCACCAGACCACGCGCAGCCGAACGCCGCCACCGGCCGAACACCATCCGTCCGCCCACGCCACCGCGCCGCCGCCTAAGCCGACCGCCCCACCATCACCCACGCTACTCCCAGCTGCAACCCGCTGCCACCACTGCCCAACCCGTCGCCACCCAGCCATCGCTCCCTCGTCACACCTACGCCGAAACCCGCCTAGCCGCCGTCTCCCTCGCAAACACCGCGCCACCGGGAACCTCGCCGGAAAAAGTGCCGGGACTTCGCCGCCGACTCACCGGAAAACCACCGGAAAGTTCGCCGGATAATTTTCCACCAAGAGAAGCTCCACAATGCCGAAAAAGCCCCTCGGAACCCGCACCCCGGAGTGGAGCAACGCCGATTACACCGTGATCGGAGGTAAAGCCCTTGAACCCGACCAATTTTCTCCGAAATTGGTTGATATGCTTAGACACCAAGGGCTTTTAGATACATATCTCACCATCAAGGGGGATACGTACCCCGAATTGGTGAAAGAATTCTATCAACATCTTGTAGCCACCAAACGGGGCGATAAGCTAGAAATCACCACCAAGGTCCGCAGCAAGGAAATTATACTCTCCGAAGGCCGTTTGGCCAAGCTTTTGAAATTGACCACCACGGGTGTGTCAAGCTATGACCGAAAGGGGTGGATCGATACCCAAAACAAGGGATACAAAGACTACCTCGGGTACCTCCTCGGGAAAGAGGAAGGATTCACCTCGGCCACATGACCGAATAGAAAGTGGCTATCGGCGGAACAAAAGATATTGGTTATGATTGTAACCGATAGCCTCTTGCCCACGAACAATAAAAGCAAGGACGTGGGGAGTTTAGAGTGCACCTTTGCCTACTTCTTGAAACACAAAATCAAGTTCAACCTGCCGGCCCTCATGCTAAAACACATGGAGTTTTGCAAATCAAGCAACCGACTTAGCCTACCCTACGGGATGATCCTAAGTTGGATCATGGAGAAAAAGGGGGTGGACCTAAGCCACACCGAGGTCAAGACCGCAAATGGCATGGTCTTTAATGCCCAGAACCTACGCCGCAATGATATTTACTACACCGAGGGAGGACATTACCTCACCCTCGAAGAAATTTGCCAAAAACACGAGGAGGAACGAAGAGAATTGGTCGACCAATTAGACATCTCCAACAAGAAGCTCAAACGGGCAATGCAAGATTGTGGAATTCTGGAGGGAAGTGAGGACCAGGAGGAGGATGACGAACCCCACCTGTCAGTGCAACCTCGATCGGGAGGGAACCCAAGGGAGCAAAACGAGGGCTCAGTCAATGAACGCATACTCGCACAGCTCAACCGGCAAAACCAAATCATGGAGGAAGGATTCTCATCCTTGATCCGTACGACACGCGCGCTAGACCAGAGGGTGGCAGCAATCGAGGCCACTTTGGGCACTCGCGGGGCGTCCAGCTCAGGAGCAGTAAACCAAGGTAGACCTAAAACCCTTCTATCACAACGCCACCAGAAATCCAGTCTACCCCAGCTAAGGCAAAACGTGGGGGCCACATTCCTAACCGGGAGGCCAAGATACGGGATGCCTAGGGGTGAAAGAATGGATTAACACACCGGGCTTCGGGGACGAAGCCCCTCGTAAGGGGGGGAGAGTGTAACACGGGATCCCTAAAATCAATTAAATCATTTAATCAATTACCCAAAAGAAAGAATTAAAACACAGGAATTAATTAAGAAAGGCCCATCATAGTCCACGGGCCCTTATCCCTAAACCCAATCCTTAGTTCCAAAAGAAATAGAATTAGCAAGCCTATAATATTAGTTCCTAACCAGGACTCCTAAATATATAAATAGGGGACTTAAGAGGCACCTAGAAACACCCACCACAATAAACGTTCCACCACCCCAAAGAGCTCCAAGAATCCCCTTAGAAGAAATCAAGAAAGCAAGAAAGCTTAAAGAAAGACCCTTCATAGCCAAGGAATTAATTAAGGCTAAGAGGTAACCCATGTCTTAACAAAACCTATTTTCATAGCTATGATTCCCCTCTTAGGATTTCCCCATATTATTGTGTGTTAATGATTTGTGATATTATTATTGATGATTGATGGGATGATTCCATGGGTGATCTTGATGATGAAAGGTTCTTGATAATTATGGTGTTCTTGATGATTATATGATGTTCTTGATGATTGTAGGATGTTCTTGATGTTTATGTGATATTCTTACCGAATCTTGATATTAGAAGATGAATTGTGTCCTTGTTGATTTTAAAATGATTAGAACCCTAGGTTGTATCTTATTGAATTATTCGTGGTATATTGGGTGGGAATTCGCATGATTGGGTGTTTATTATGTTTAGAAAAGCATGATAGGTTATATGCCGTTGGTTTCTTGATTTGGATCCGTTAATTGTCTACGTGTGTCATCAATTGCGTTTGAAAGTGTCTAAGCACGGTTTCGGGTTCCACAAAGGTTCCCGGAGCGTTTTTGAGGATAAAGAGTCAGTGGGGGGTAGGGGACCCGCCACCTACCCGCGGCCTTCTTGGGCAACGCCGGCAGCGGGCAGCTGCCCGCCGGGCACCCGCTGCCGCCGGCGGGTGAACCATCACCCACCGGCTACCCGCTGGTTTGCATCCCAATTGGGGGTTTTGGCTTCCCCGTTTGATGTTCCCCCGACCCCCGTGGTGTCCCAACGGACTCCGTCTATCGTGCCTATGTCTAGTTGATTTTCGGGTACCGTTCGTAGGTCGTATGAGTCTTATATATTGCATGCTAGTTGAATTGGTATCCCGTTGACCTATGTGAAATAAGTATGAACCTCTTAGGACTATTCTTAGTATGTGAAGGATCACACATAGGTTTTGTTATACGTTTTCTCCCCCTTCCCAATGTGTTAATGTGGGTTGCATATGCTTGCTATATGTTATGTGTGCATGTTACCCCGACTTGGTTGAGATCAATCAGGCTATACGGGCAGTCGGGTGGGCTGAGAACCTTACCGGCTGTTAACCAGGCTGGTAGAGACCGGTCAGGTATATAAATATTATATAGGACTAAGATCCACTATACGGGCAGTTGAATGGGTTGAGAACCATCCCAACTGTTAACCAGGCTGGTAGAGACCAGTCAGGTATATAAATATTATATAGGACAAAGGTCCACTATACGGGCAGTTGAATGGGTTGAGAACCATCCCAACTATTAACCAGGCTGGTAAAGACCGGTCAGGTATATAAATATTATATAGAGCTGCGGCTCATCGGTCGGTTGCGATCGACCCCTCCGTGCTGTGCGACGGGGCAGGGTGCTGCGGGGCCATGTCAGAGCTATATGCGCTGACCCTCATGTATGGGCATGCGATTGGTCCTGTGGCACCAACAAAGTGTGCTATGTGATGAAGTATGGATGAGTTGTTGTTATGAGTATCTTGGGGATGAGACTATGGGATTTGTACCGGGGATCGTATATGTTGGGTTATGATTATTAATTGTGTGCTCATCTTATCTATCTTGCCCGTTGTAAACTGTATATGCTTGGTATAACTGCTATCTGTGCTTAGCTCTATATGTTGAGTCTATCCCTGTTTCAAAAGCTAGAGTTCGTAGGAGATACCTTCATGTTCAAAATGACTTTTCTTATATCTATATATATATATATATATATATATATATATATATATATATATATATATCTATATGTATTGTATTTCAACGCGTTGGAGTGGGTTACTAGCATCTCTCGCTGAACAGATATATTTGGCTTTCAGGCACAGACGAGTAGATCACTGGAGCGCGCTAGAAGCTTGGGCGTAGCTTAGATAGTTTTTCCCTTTCGGCCTGCGTGCCGTGATTTAGTATTGATACTGATTGAGAATATTAGTTAGTTAGCCTGTGCACCTGAGTTCTCTAGCTCAGGTGTGGCATAGCACCCCGTACTCTGGTATTATGTTTTGGGATTTAATGAGATTTCCCCTTTATTTTACAAGTTTTAAATATCTTGAAAATCTGGGGTGTTACACCTGCTCAGTGGCTTAGCAGTTGGAAAAATTGATACCGAAAGTTGGCATAACTTAGTCAGACAGAGTAAACTCTCGTGTTGCTTGACAGCGAAAGCAACTCTCGTCCAAGGCCAGGCCTGGCCGAGACTTGCTCAGTGGCTTAGCAGTTGGAAAAATTGATACCGAAAGTTGGCATAACTTAGTCAGACAGAGTAAACTCTCGTGTTGCTTGACAGCGAGAGCAACTCTCGTCCAAGGCTAGGCCTGGCCGAGACCTGCTCAGTGGCTTAGCAGTTGGAAAAATTGATACCGAAAGTTGGCATAACTTAGTCAGACGACATTCATGCCTGCAGGTTTCTGATCTCGTTTCTAGTTGGAATTTAATTTGCATCCCCCCCCCCCCCCTCGCGCTAAAGAGCCTCTATGCTATACAATTCTACAAACTCCAAAAGAGCTCTTCTATAAAAGAGGGGTCAAATCCTCTTTCCAAACCAATGTGGGACAAATCTCACTTTTCCCTTCATTTTTCCAACTCAATGGGTCTACTTTGAGAATCAATATCTCATTCACCCATTATCCGTTTTGAGCATACAATATATCAATCTCTTCGTCTCACTACGAAGAACCCGAATACACTTTGACCCGACCCAAATTGGAAGTGGGCCCCACTAATAATTGTACCACAAAATAGCCACTTAAAATGTCATTTTAATGCTATTTTTTCCAACAATCCCCCACATGAATGAAAAATTGATTTTCAGGGTATTTTGAAATCGGAAACAACTGTGTTCAAACGGTCGATCCCTGCATAGTATAGGTAGGAAGTCACTATACCTTTTGAACCTTCCCTTGTGAAAATATGTTTACTCTACTGGTTGTACGGTAGAATGCGATGTATTTGAACCGACTGCCGTTTGTGTAGACGATGACATATCTCACATAGGAACCTCCCAACCATGCTTTGTTCTCATGAGTGTGCCCATTTTGGTCGTGGGTCACCGTTCCTGGTTCTGCGAGAGTTTCTAAAGAATTGTGCCTAACAATTCTCCTTTGAAGTGACCCTCACTTCTCTCTTACATAGGTGATTCTTTCTCGAGTATCCCGCATACTCACATATGTCAACCGACATTCGAATCATTAAAGCATCAACGTGCTAGCCTCGTGCGGGAGCCACTGTTTCTAACGAGGAGTGGTAGGGAGTCCGAGACCCCCATAGTGACACGCTCCGTTCCATAATTTAGTTATCCCATTGAACCTAGGTGCCAGCTAGGTTGGGTATCCTGTATCCACTATAGAACTTTTAGTCCAAGGGCTTTAGAACCATTCCTCGTTCCAACTTCTCAACAACCATTTGCTTACCCTCGGGTTAGCGAGTTAGCGGCCGCTACGTTATCTTTTGACATCACGTAGTCAATAGAGATGACCCTCGTTGTGAGAAATTGTTTAATGGTATTATGTCTATGACTTATAAGTCTAGACTTACCATTCCACATCTAACTCTGTACTTAACCAATTTTGGCTTGACTATCGCAACGCACACAAATTGGAGGTACGAGTTTTCCACTAGGAACATTCTCGAAATAATGGCATAGCCATTTGGCCTACTCGCTTGCGACACGAGTGTAAGGCTCTCAGCTTTGATCCCGTCATGGATCTTAGCTATCACAAATCGTTTTGAGAATTCCCATACAACCAACTGCACTGGCCTACTTAAAGACGTAGCCTTTAATGGACTTAGCGTCCTTTGATATCCGTGCTATACTTTCCAAGTGCAGCTAGATATCCCACGTAGTGCAGTCCAAAATCACGAGCATACCTTAAGTATCTCATAACTTTCACTATTGCCTTCTAGTGCATAACACTAGGGTTACTCGTATGTCTACCGAGTTCATTAACCGCAAAGGCAATATCCGGCTCAGTACATCCATTTGATACAATTAAACTACCGATAATCTGAATGTATTCTCCGTGAGAAAAACAATCTCCGTGATTATCGGCCAGTTATACGTTAGTATCTAACGGTGTCCAAGCCACTTGATTATCATCCTTTACAAGGATTCAATCAACACAATGAGATTGGCTTAACACGAGACCATACGGTCTTCTCACGACTTTAATCCCGAAGATTAAACTTGCCAATACTCACACCTTTCATGTCAAATCTCAAATTTAACATGATCATGGTAGAATTGATCATTTGATCGTTACTACCCACGTTGAGTTTATCGTGTATAAACAAATAGTGATATCACCGTCTATCGTACGCAATACGTAGACACACTTTCACTTTCGTTTATACCAAACTCATTGGTCATCACTGCATGATCAAAACCTCACATGCCAAATACTAAGGCAATTGTTTCGAACAATAAAATGATCTACACCAATTACACACTTTCTTTCCATAGCGCGGAACCACAAAACCCTCAGATTCCATGTCTATTAAGAAAGCGATACATCCATTTCGATGAACTTACAAGTCTCGCTAAATAGCTCTTGGCAAGTATCATTATAATGGATTTCATTCTCATCACAAGAGAATATATATCGAAGTAATCATGGCACTTGCATTGCATGTAATCTACAATTACAAGCCCGACCATTTTACTTCAGTATAACCAACCGGTTTTGTCTTCCGACTAGTGATCCGTTAGGATCCAAAGGTTTTACAACCCAAAAGAAGATCAACCAGTTCAAAGTATGATTCTCTAAGATAGAATCTACTTCACTCTCGGTAGCCTCTCTCGTGTTGGCCCATCTGTAGAAGTCACCACTTCTACATATGTTCGAGGCTCGTTTTCTAACAACCATGTCAGGAAATCCAAATTATTTTCTAGTAAACAAGTTAGAATATGCGCATCACATTCTAACATGTAGATCAGAAAATATAGACCAAAGGATTTTTCAATCCTAGCTCTCTTGCTACGTCTAGCTTTGAGCTCGGGTTATCTTTCATACCCTTCAACCATAGCTACGTTGAAAGTTCATTTCAACGTGTTAGGTCCTTTTTATTGAACCTTCTCATAAATGCATCTTCTACAGAGCGATGAATTTCTTGATTCAATTTACCGTGTTCTTATGTACATCCAAACTATAGGACTTGTGTACTAAGAACTCAATATGTGCCTTTGGCAAGACACCCCCACATTTCAGGCATTCGTAGGAAAGCTTCCTACGTACCCACAATTCGTAAGAATTTCATGCGGGTAACCTTATTTAAAAGGTACTTACTTGTCCAAAGTATTGTCTCACCCCACATACTTTGAGGTAGACCCGAACATATCAACTTCTTGATATTTATGTTCGGCAACAACGTTCGATTTGAGGTAAATACCGTGTCGTACGCTCGAGTACGATACCAATGCTTTCACAGAAATCACCAATAGGTGTTTCTTGTTCACCACTTCGATTGTTCATAACCGAATTAATCCACGATTAATTTGGTTTTTTTCTCTTTTATTCTTATAAAGAATAAGCATGTGTTACACATTAACACATTTTGTAGAAGCTAACAGATTAGCCTTTACAAATTCATTCGGTTTTTGACCGATAGGCCACAAACCCGAATCAGTGCTTCCGAAATTGAAGCACGAATCAATGCTTAGTAATGAGGCACGAATCATGCTATACCAAGCACGAATCATTGCTTCCAAACTAACGCACCGATTCCGAAGCAACCTCTATTGCTTTAATTATAAACTCACAACAACCGTACATTGCTTGATTTATAATTCCAGTGCTACTTAGCACTAGGATTATTAGTTAATTACACAATTAACCAAACCTCCTTTCGTGCTAATCACATAGCACTTTTTACAATGCTAAGTTTAATTAGCCTTTTACATAGTGCTAAACATCCAGTGCTGTTAAGCACTCCAATTAGCACTTCAACAATGCTAAATTTAATTAGCATTTTTCATTAAGCTCAAGCTTAAGTTTATCGTCCCAACAATTTGTATCAAATCACATTTCATACTAGTATAATTTGGAATTTTGATCAAGTTAATTATAACACAATTAACAAGAACAAATCAACCAAATTTCCGACTAGTTGAATCAAACTCATATAATCGTTCTTAGAATATTATATAAAATATTCAACACTTGAGCTGTGACGCTCACGATTATATAGTTATTCCAATTTTTGACAAATTGATCCTATTTTGAAATCTGTATCGTTCAACATGAACTAGAACCGAAGTCCTTTTACGGGATTTCAAACATGTAACACGCTTGTTACATTTCGTTCCGGCCGTTAAGCCATTTTAGCATTTTCCACATAATGCTTCGTGATGCACTACACACCCATATTGAATTATTTCGTACATTTGACATTATTCTAGCAAATAATTCGTATGTACCAAGATTCAACTCAATGGAACACTTATATTTTTATTCAACACTTAATAAAAATGTATCACAAGGATACTACAACATTTATTCAAAATAAATAAATAGGAAAAATTGCATTGAAAACACATTTCCTTATTCCTATCTCATAGTAATCCTTCAACCCGTGTGCCTTGTTCCATTTTCCAATCATCCACTCCACGAAGGGTGGTCCATAGCGCACATCGGGGGTACCTCGGTTGTGACCTTACTCGTCCAACCATCCACATGATTTAAACATAGCGAAATTGTCCTCAACCTTTTCACCAGGATGACGGTTCGCTTCATAGTGGCATTTCTTCTTCTTCTTATAATCTTCTTGAAAGCTAAACTTCCTCTTGCCTTTCCTTTGATTATCGTTGAAGACATTGGTCACACTACAATAGTCCTCAGACCATGTAGTTATTACACCATCATAGGATCCTTCGTGGCTTTTAGCCGATCCACTCGACAAAAAAATAGGTACCAATTGTGTGCCATTAGCCACAGGTCTACCGGTTCGTGAACCAAAGTTCTCCGGAGCACCATCGTGTGTTTTTGCAACTCCCATGGAAATAACATTTCCAACGTTGCTGCCATCAACTGCATCACGGAATGTGCAACATCGTTGCCGTTCCGACCATTTGAATGTGCACCACAAGCAACATTCACAGATCCAATACTCTTGGAATCCATCGATTTGTTCATTATCAAAAAAAATAATAAGGTTTTAAGATTGTTGGTGATAATGAACCAAAATCGATTTAATATCCCAAAATAATATTTATATATACACACACGAAAGTATATAAAATATTATTGGATATATATATCTGATATATATATATATATATATATATATATATATATATATATATATATATATATATATATATATATATATATATATATATATATACATACAAATATATATATATATAATTCGGACCCAAAGGTTATATATACATATATATCTACGAAAAAGATATATCAATATATATATCAACCAAAAAATGGAACTTACAATCCTCTTGATTATAATTCCAGACCAACGAATATATCAAAAGAGGGAGGATTTTACTTAGAAGCGTAATCCAAAACCGAAAGAAGGAAAAGATGGCTCGTGTATGGGTATAGGGTTTTTAGCGTGAGTCAAGAGACCACTCTTTCCTAAAAACCTTATTTGCCACCTCCCAAAAGTGCTAGGAGCGTCGTGGCCTAGGTTTCCCAGGATAAAACGCGCTACGGTTCGACGTTTGAGCACCCAAACGAGCGAACCCGGCGAACTAAACCAAAGCCTTGAACACAGTTTAGGCAAAGAAAGGAGTAGAAACAGAGTTTTGAGAAGAAAAATACTTCCTGTGTTGTGTGTTCTTGTCACTTTTTGCTTAGAAAATCTGCTGCCCTCTACCCCTTCTTATATAGGGATGATAGAATTGATATTAGGCATTCAATTTGGCATTACCTCCACGATGTGTAACATCTGAAACAACAACACCCATTACTAGAGAGTTAAATTCAAATTTAAAATTGGAATTAATTAACAATTAATTCCGTAACGGATGAATTTAATCTCACAGTAATCTGTTGGCCTACAGCCTAGTTTCGGCCTCAAGGCCGAAACATATGTTGTTTGTGTTCAGTTCGGCCTTGGCTAAGGCCGAGAGCAGAACTCTCGTGCAGCTCTCTCTCGGCCAAGGCCGAAACCGAGAGTAAACTCTCGTGTTGCTTGACAGCGAGAGCAACTCTCGTCCAAGGCCAGGTCTCCCAGCTCTCTCTCGGCCCAAATCGGAAGTGGGCCCCATTGACAATTGTACCACAAAATAGCCACTTAAATGCCATTTTAATGCTATTTTTTCCAACAGATAATAATTAATTTGTTTAAAAAACAAAGTAGGAACCGGATAGAAATTCACATGCATTCAAGACTCACAAATTAACAGATAGCTTGGTAATTTCATTTCTAATAATACTATATCTAGTTTAGTACGTCATTGACTATAGTAGTTTTACCCAAGTTAGTCTTTGATTATAGTGATTTTACCAAATTTAGTCATCGACTATAGTGATATTTATCGATTTAGATATTGATTCTAACAACTAATCAGAGACTCAATGGAGTAAAATCATTGAAGTGGAGAACATAATTTAGCACAAAACAAATATTTATGACTAAATAAAAAAAAATCACTATTGTCGAATACTAAATTGAGTATTAACTCCCATGTTGGTATGAACTATTAACCATACCTTGTACCACAATAGTTGTTGATTGCTATTTCCTTACATATCACACAAATCTTGGAGATTTTGCTGTAAAAAATTGAGATTGAACTCATGCAAATCTTGAATATCTATCAAAACTTGCAAATGTAAAAGATATAGTTAATACCTTCAATGGTCCTCTAAGTATTAGTCATATACCAGCTGTGATCATCCGACTTTTAAACGACCATAAGACGTCCTTCAAGTTTTAAAAAGTTACCACTCGTGGTCCTCCGTCATATTTTCTGTCAAATAAGCGTTAAGTTGGAGGGCACACTTGTCATTTCAGAGTAAAAAAAAATAATTTGTCGTACCCGCACAAGCCCCGCCCACCGCGTCCCTGGGATCCGCAGGGGCGTAGTAGGTGGCGCGCAGGCCGCCGCGGAGGAGGTCGGTGACAAGCCGTCGTGGGAAAAAACCAATTTTTGTAGCCTAGAACAGTAAAAAAGTAAACGTCGGTGACAAGCCGTCAGAAAAGCTAACCGATTGATGATGATTGTTACTACTTTTGTAGCGTAGAACAGTAAAAAAGTAAGATTTCACAAGAACAAATCACGCGGTTGTGGGATACGTTAAACCCTTGGGCTCCAGCAGGCCCAATCATTGAATTCAAATTCAAATATCCAAAGGAAAGTATGATAATATGATATTCTATTAGTCTGAAACAGAGAAAAATCTGAAGAAATGCAGAGTGAAAATATGAAGAAAAACACTAAAATCAGTCCAAATCGGAGCAATAAGCGGTTTTCAATAGTTATGCTGTGCAACTAAATGCACCATGGGCATGGTGCATACGATGCAAAACGACGTTGTTTTGACTAAAAACGCGCGTCTCACTTAAAAAAAAATTCAGGTTCGATTCTCGGCAATAGCATTATTGTGGATATATAGTTATGAATTTCTGGATATATAGTTATGAATTTCTGGATATATATTTATGAATTTATGGATATTTAGTTCATTCATTGTGGATATTTACTTCTTTCATTCACTTTGGATATATAGTTATGAATTTATGGATATATAGTTATGAATTTCTGAATATATAGTTATAAATTATGGATATTTAGTTCATTCATTGTGGATATTTAGTTCAATCAGTGTGGATATTTAGTTCAATCATTATGGATATTTAGTTCAATCATTGTGGATTTTTACTTCATTCATTCACTGTGGATATATGTTATAAATTAGTGGATATATAGTTATGAATTTATGGATATATAGTTATGAATTTATGGATATATAAAAATGCTATTGCCGGGAATCGAACCTGATTTCTTTTTTAAGTGGGACGCGCGTTTTTTAACCAAAACGACGTCGTTTTGCATCGTATGCACCATGCACATGGTGCATTCGGTTGCACAGCATAATTTGCGAGCGGTTTTGATCTCCTGAATGGTGGAGCTAATGAGGGCATGTACGGTGGCCACGCACTCCATGGGGAAAAAGACTGAAATATGAACTTTAGCCTTCTCATTTCCCAAAATATGACGGTGCTTTGTGGTGGACAATTTTGTGAAAAAAAAGTTTGGGACATGGGTTTTAGGCATGTCCCACACATTTAATTTTTTTTTAAAACTCTTCCTCAGATGCAAGTAAGACTTGCGTCTGAAGTATTTATACGTCAACCGCATTTACGAAATGCGGCTGATGTATTCTTCCAGTACCCATGAAAACGCATGTAAGAGATGCGTTTTGCGTATTATACGTCAAACGCATCTCGTACATGCGTTTAGGCCGGCCAGGGAAAACGCGTGTGAAAGATGCGTTTTAGATAATTTTGGCTACAAATAATTTCGGCTCAAATTGCTGTTTCCGCTAGGGACGCCTAAAATGTTGGACTTTGCACCGGCGCCGGAGAGAAGTCATTATGCAATGCCCTAGATGTTGGACTTTGTGTCAGAAATGTCGGAGTTTGGAAGGTAGGCGCCGGAGAATAGGCACTATGCATTGCCGACGATTCCAGGCTCTGTGGAGGCAAGATCGGAGTTGCATGGAAGGTGGTGCTGGCGAAAAGTCGTCGTTTTGCAATGTCGAAGTTGTATGGAAGGTAGGCGGTGATGAAAAATCGCTATTATGCCCGGCGGTTGCGGGTGGACTTGGTGCAGAAAACGTCGGTGCGATGGATTGATTTTGCGATGAACTTCCCGGCGTGGCTGGGAATGTCGTCGGAGCCACGGAAAACATGTCCAGAGGTTGGAAAGCGTCGGGATGTGGGGCTGTGGTCATCGGAAATTCTTCTTGAAGAAAAGGATTATAGTGACGATGAGGAGGAGGTGCCGACATTGGTTGGCTAACTTGGCTTTGATTGTACAACGCGTCTAACGATAATGAGTCTAGACTTTTATTAGCCGGCGGTAATGGCGAGGAAACCGGATCAAACAAGCTTTCGAAATCAAATTTCGACGGTGGTGGCGCCGCCGCCTCTTGCGGCGGTGTTTCGAATAATACAAGGTCCCAGCCGGCGGCTGCATCATTATTTAGTCTCGGAAACAGCAATTTGAGCCGAAATTATTTGCAGCCGAAATTATCTGAAACGCATCTTTCACACGCGTTTTCCCTAGCCGAAGGCCGGCTAGGAAACGATAACTAAAACGCATGTACGAGATGCGTTTGACGTATAATAGGCAAAACACATCTCTTACATGTGTTTTCATGGGTACTAGAAGAATATGTCAGCAGCATTTCGTAAATGCTGTTGACGTATAAATACTTCATAAATACTTCAGACGCAAGTAAGACTTGCGTCTGAGGAAGAGTTTAAAAAAAAAAAATTAAATGTGTGGGACATGCCTAAAACGCATGTCACAAAGGTTTTTTCACAAAATTGTTCACCACAAAGCACCGTCATATTTTGGGAAATAAGAAGGCTAAAGTTCATATTTTAGTCTTTTTTCCCACTCCATGTTGACCTGCTTTGAGAGAGAGAGCCGTAAGCCGTTGCTTATCAATATCTGGAACGCCACGGTCAACAGGGACCCACCTTGTGCTGCTTGATGCCGTTGAGCTTCCCTTCTCTTTTCCGTTCCGGAACCTCCATTAGCGTCCATTATTTTTTATTTTATTTTATTTTATTTTCACTCTAATGGGAAATGATAAGGTTGGCCTTCCAATTTAATGCCTATTTGACATAAAATATAGCATAGGACCACGGATGGTAAGTTTTTAAAACTTGGAGGACGTCTCGTGGTCGTTTAAAAGTCAACCACAGTTGGTATATGGCTAATCTTATTCTCTAGAATTTATTTTCTGATATGGCGGGCGCTAATAGGTTATTGGTTATTTTCTTCATGTGGGCGCTAATAGATTATTTTGTAGACATTAACAAAATATGATACATTTATTGTGTTCATATTTACTGCAAAAAGCATGCTTGCAAATCTCGATAATCACATTTTAAATTACAAATAACTATTACAATCTCCAAGACAAACATTAATTGTTGAGAGATAAATTCAAAATTCAGAATCAATACCTACACCTACTTCAAAAATGTGAACACAATAAATGCATTCTATCAAAATACTCATTTTACATCTTGTAATTATAATATAATTTAACTATTTAGCCGTGCATCGCACGGGTGACATACTAGTGATAATAAAAGTAAGAATGAATCACAATGACAAAATAATAATGTTAGGTCACTTTTTGTTCTCAAGTTCCACGAAAAACAAAATACCGCCACTTCCCTTTGAATGAATAACAAAGGCAAAATAGTTATAAGTCATTGAACCAAAAAAATCTCATCTTCCTCAAATTTAGGAAAATCTTTTCCTTTACAAAAAAGTTTTTCATCCAACCAATTACTCCCGGTATTTTTTTTTCATGGAAAACTAATATGACAATTTTGTCTTCAGTGATTTTTCTTATGAGTACTACTAACTCTTTCTAGGCTTGAACTCACAACCTTCCACATAAGTAACTTGGTACCAGCGGACCACAAGGTCCTTGATTACCCTTATTTTTATTATTGTGGAGGGATATATTGATTTTTATACTCATTATTTCTTAGAGTTCCAAATCCAACCAAACAGTAATTTCAATATTCTTAGTAATTTATTTTTTACCAATCTAATAATGTAATAAATTTTTCCTGTAATTTATTTTCAATGAAATTTTAATTATATTCCTCTTCAAATATTTTCAACAAACCAAACAGGCGTATAAAATTTACAAATTTTTTTGAAAAATTTAGAAGATAATACTGCACTAATAAAATAAAATAAAATAAGCAGTAGGCCATGTCTACTTTTGAATTATTGCACCAACAGGCCATGTCTACTTTTGAATTATTGCACCAACAATGGATACTTTAGAGCTGGAAAGCTAAATGTTAAAAAACGCTGTCGGCAAGGAATTATTGTACTGATCAGATCAGTAGCATTACCCAATTCCACTCAATCACTCATCTTTTGCTTCTGTTAATCTTCACACCTACACAGAGATAGAGAGAGAGAGAAAAGAATGGCTTGTGTAGCTGTAAATTCTCTTATCACAACATTAGAGCTTGAGTTCTTGCAACCTCACCCTCGTCCATTCCTACAACAATTGGAACTCATCCCTTTTAACAAAGACCTCATCCAATCTCTCCATGCAAAGCTTGGTTTTCTTATACAACTGTTCGATGAGAGCAGAATGGATGGTGTTGAAGCAATTAAAGACTTGGAAACAAAGCTCAAAGATGTAGCTTTCAGAGTAGAAGATGAAATTGAACTCCATGTGGTAGATCTCTATAAAGAAGCTAACAAGAAAAAGAGACGAGGGGACACTGAAGCGAAAAAAACCCAGTATCCTCATACACTTAGTCATGTATTGCAAAAAGCAATAGAAGACATTGATACCATTAAAGAAGAGCTGGAGAAATTCATGATGGAGTACAAGCATGTCGTAGCTGTGCAAGGAAGGAAGACTACACTTGTTGATGTTATTCCAAAATCTGATGATGAACTTGTCAGGATGGACGGTTCCTCCAATCATGCTCCACACAGTGAGGATATAATGGTTGGGAAAAACAATGAATTCGAGATTATAAGGAAGATGCTAATACAACATCCATCTAAACAACGAGAAGTTGTCTCAATTCAAGGTATGGGAGGAATCGGCAAGACAACGTTAGCTAGACGAGTTTATGAAAATCGATCAATTGTCTCCCACTTTGATAGACGACTATGGGTTGTTGTATCACAACATCACAATAAGAGGCAAATGATCTTAGGTCTTCTTGGTTCTAAAGACAATGTAAACAATAGCAGTGATGGGGACCTAGCACTACGACTCTACCAAAGTTTGAAGGGTCAAAGGTACTTGGTAGTGATTGATGATGTATGGAGCAGAGAGTCATGGGATGATGTTAACTCTTGCTTTCCAGATGATATAAATGGGAGTCGAGTATTGTTGACTACTCGCATTGCAGAGGTGGCTACTTGTATTGGCTCTAACAATTACTTTTCGCATCAAGTGCAGTTTTTAGATCAAAGTGAAAGTTGGGAATTATTTCATAAAAAGGCATGCAAATCTCATGGTGTTGAATTTGAGACAATTTGAAGACCAATTGTTGAGAAATGTAAAGGACTGCCCTTGGCAATTCTTGTGATAGCAGGTTTATTTTCAAAACTCGATACACTTGATGAGTGGAAGAAAACTGCTAATGCTCTAATAAGTTCTACTTCAACATCAACTCTAGATGATGAAGAATGTTGGAGAATCCTCTCATTCAGTTATAGTCACTTGCCTCATAATTTGAAAGCTTGTTTTTTATATTTAGGAGTTTTTCCAGAAGATGATGAGATCAATGCTAACAACCTTGCAAGGTTATGGGCGGCCGAAGGACTGGTAAAGGCATTTAAGAATGAGAGTTTTGAAGCGGTGGCTAAAAGGTACATAAATGAACTTATGGATAGAAACTTAATTCTTGTAAGCACAAGAAGTAGTTGTGGGAGAAAAATTAAGGAGTTTAGAGTACATGATTTATTGCATGCCTTTTGTGTAAGAGAAGGTCAAAGCCAGAGTCTTTTGCATGTTGCTGCCGAAAGTGGTTCCAATTTCCCTCAGAGAAGTGTCCGTTGGATAATTGTGTCAGAGTTTAACATCTCTGTGTTACATTCTCTGTCAAAACACTGCCGGTCCATCTTTTATTTTCAGCAGCGGCCCAAACATTCAATAAATTTGGAAAATTTCAGCCTACTGAGGGTACTCTATGTTGTTGAAATGAATTCGCGAACTTCGACTGTTCATATCCATTTGAGATACCTATGGATAATGAGGCCTTCACTTTATTTTCATGGTTCATTAGTCTCCAACGCTTGGAATCTTCAAACATGTAGTGCTGATATAAGTTTGGGCCATTTGAAGTTTCCACAACTACAGTATATACACTGTCGTGAACCTTTTGGATCTTTACCCAAATCTGTTCATCAAAACTTGCAGGTCATTTCTAGTTTGCAGGCTTGTCAATGCGATCAAGAGTCCTTAACAAAAGTTCCATACCTAAAGAAGGTAACTATTATTATAAGGGAAACCGATGATTGCATTAAGAACCCTGTCTGTTTACCGCAGCTCGAGAGTTTGTCTCTTTGTGTTGTTACCGAGGGAATTTCGGATATGATGGCTCAAATCATTAACAATATTCTTCTCTTGAAAAACATTAGGAAGCTGATGTTTCGTAAAATGAAATGTGAGTGGAAGGTAATTAATGTTTTGAGCAAGTTACCAAGGCTTGAGGTGCTCAAGTTACATGCTGACCTTGGCAAAAAGTGGGAAGTACCAGAGAATGTGAAATTCTGCCACTTAATTTGTTTGAAAATTTCGAATCGTAATCTCAAGCATTGGGAAGTTGGTGCTGATAATTTTCCAAAACTTGAGCGCCTATTCCTTAACGGATGCATTGAATTGAGAGAGATCCCGAATAGCTTTGCAGAAATTCCAACATTGAACTTAATCCAATTAGAGATGTGTCTTCATTCTGCAGTGATGTCAGCCAAGCAAATTGAGGCTGAACAGCATGACTATGGAAACGAGAATATGGTTGTCATTGAGAAATACACAATAAAGGTCTTTCGATCAATCTCCATTTCTTTTTCTCAATTGCTTTTTGTTCGATCTCCTTTAATTTTTCTCCCAACATCATTTAGTTTCATCACATCCTAATTTGTTTTCATTGATTCATGAAATCCTCGCTCTCTAGCTTGAAGATTACCCGGATGAAGATGAGGAGTGGATGATGCAAAGCTATAGCAAAGATAGACTCTAAAGCTGCAAATTAATTGCAATACTGATGATCGGATCGGCCCACGTAGAGCCAAAATCCAATAAAAGAAGGGTGTGGGAAGAGCAGATGGTTTTTGCAATTTTGGTGTTTGAAATGGTTTCTGGTTCACAGCTTCTTCAGCTGCAAATTTGAATTGGGTATGGATTACTATATTAAATTACTGTCTTGTATCTGCTTCTAGGAATGAACAATATAATCTGCTGGATTTAAGGCTTGCTAGACATATGGATTTAAGAATTGTATAAATATTTTGATCTGCTATCTGATCAACAATATTAATAGTGATGAATTATCTTTAACTTCAAAACGTAGCTGCATTATATTAGCTTGATCTAATATTTATAATCAGAGTAAGCTACCCACCCCTCCAAAATTTTCTCTAACAATCTTCCCCTCATTACATGGCATTTTCTAATTGAGTAATTAACTTTCTTTTTAATTAATAGTGCGGGGCAAAAACTTGTGTGAAATCACATCACGGATCCTTATCGTGATATGAATCGAGTTGTAGACAATCGGGTAAGATGCTCAATGAAGACACACTTTGCAAATATCACAATTTTAGACTTTTAGTGATAAGTATTACAATATTTATCATCAGTGTAACAATCAATTTTATCCTAAATAATTAAGTATCACAATTTCAATTGTCTTCCTTCTGCCATGATGTCACCCAAGCAAATTCAAGCTGAGCAGCATGACAATAAAGATCTCTCACCCTTAGGGGTCGTTTGGTTCACGGAATGTCAGATTACCTTGGGAATGTTAGATTACTGGGAATGTTAGATTCCTGTGTTTGGTTAAAATTGGGGTATGTAATATAATCATATTTGGTTTAGGGTTATCTTTTATTCACACACCATAATATCCTTAATATATTTTCATATATTTTAATAAATTTAAAAATTAAAATAAATAATTAAGATAACGGTATCATATATAATTACATGATTTTAAAATATTAACTAAAATATTGAACTGGGAAACAAAATTATTTTATATGCTAACCTAACATAATAAAAATAAAAAATATATAATTACAAAAATAATTATATATATATATATATATGTGTGTGTGTGTGTGTGTGTGTAATAAACTAACATAACTAAGGTTATCTTACATAACCTTAGAATTTGAAGGGAATCACATTCCCTTCAAAATCCTATGTGGAGGGAATGTGACATTCCTGGGGAATGTTAGATTCCCTGAGGTAATATGAACCAAACATAGGAATGTGAGCTTTGGAATGTCACATTTCCTTGGTTATGTTATATAACCTGAACCAAACGCTCCCTTACTCTTTCTCAATGGCTTTTCATTTCACTCTCAAACATCATTTAGTTTCATCATATTATTCACTCTCGAACATGCCGATACTTTATTTAATTAACTCACAATATTGGTTTAGCATTGAGAAAGTGGTGGGTACAAGCCATGAAAAGTCTGTGTGTTTAATTGTTTAATTTCTTTAACAACTTTGCACATGGACAACTAAAACATATGCCACATAAAAAATTCACCCATTTAATTATATTACCCATTTGCACATGCAGACAACACATATGGCACACATAAACAAATTTTCGCTAGCTGTAAAATTCCACTAAACATTAAACAATTGCAGCTCATATTATGTTCTCATTATCTAAATCTAATCTTTACAAACAACTCATCTCTTGCAACAAACACCTTCATTCTCCACAAAAAGCTCAGATTTCTCCAATCTCCAATATCTCACGTCAATGGTCTTTCGCATTACCCAATTCCATTCATCTTGCTTCTGCTAATCTTCACACCTACACCAACAGAGATAGAAAGAGAGAGAAAAGAATGGCTTGTGTAGCTGTAAATTCTCTTATCACAACATTAGAGATTGAGTTCTTGCAACCTCACCCTCGTCCATTCCTACAAGAAATGGAACTCATCCCTTTTAACAAAGACCTCATCCAATCTCTCCATGCAAAGCTTGGCTTTTTGATACAACTGTTCGACAAGAGCAGAATGGATGGTGTTGAAGCAATTAAAGACTTGGAAACAGAGCTCAGAGATGTAGCTTTCAGAGTAGAAGATGAAATTGAACTCCATTTGGTAGATCTCTTTAAAGAAGCTGACCAGGAAATGGGACAAGGGGACGACGCTGAAGCCAAGAAAACCCAGCATTCTCATAGACTTAGTCATGTATTGCAACAAGCAATAGAAGACATTGATGCCATTAAAGAAGAGCTGGAGAAAGTCATGATGGAGTACAAGCATGTCGTAGCTGTGCAAGGAAGGGAGACTACACATGATGATGATGTTATTCCAAAATCTGATGATGATTTTATCAAGACGGACGATTGCAGTTCCTCCAATCATGCTTCACACACTGAGGACATAATGGTCGGGAAAAACAATGAGTTCGAGATTATAATGAAGATGCTAATACAACATCCATCTAAACAACGAGAAGTTGTCTCAATTCAAGGTATGGGAGGAATCGGCAAGACAACGTTAGCTAGACGAGTTTATGAAAATCGATCAATTGTCTCCCACTTTGACAAGCAAATATGGATTGTTGTATCACAACATCACAATAAGAGGCAAATGCTCTTAGATCTTCTTGGTTCTAAAGACAATCTAAAAAACAGCAGTGATGCGGACCTAGCATTACAGCTCTACCAAAGTTTGAAGCGTCAAAGGTATTTGGTAGTGATGGATGATGTATGGAGCATAGAGTCATGGAATGCAGTTAACTCTTGCTTTCCAGATGATATAAATGGGAGTCGAGTATTGTTGACTACTCGCATTGCAGAGGTGGCTACTTGTATGGGCTCTAACAATTACTTCTCCCATCAAATGCACTTATTAGATCAAAGTGAAAGTTGGGAATTATTTCATAAAAAGGGATGCAAATCTCATGGTGCTGAATTTGAGACAATTGGGAAACCAATTGTTGAAAAATGTAAAGGACTGCCTTTGGCAATTGTAGTGATAGCAGGTTTATTTTCAAAACTCAATACACTAGATGAGTGGAAGAATGCTGCTAATGCTCTAATAAGTTCTTCAACATCAACTCTAGATGATGATGAATGTTGGAGAATCCTGTCATTGAGTTATAGTCACTTGCCCCATAATTTGAAAGCTTGTTTTTTATATTTAGGAGTTTTTCCAGAAGATTATAAGATCAAAGCTAACAACCTTGCAAGGTTATGGGCTGCGGAAGGACTTGTAAAGGCATTCAAGAACGAGAGTTTTGAAGCGGTGGCAAAAAGGTACATAAATGAACTTATGGATAGAAACTTAATTCTTGTAAGCGAAAGAAGTAGTTGTGGGAAAAAAATTAAGGAGTTTAGAGTACATGATTTATTGCATGCCTTTTGTGTGAGAGAAGGTCAGAACCAAAGCCTTCTGTATGTTGCGAATGAAAGTGGTTCCAATTTCCCTCAAAAAGGTGTCCGTTGGATAAGTGTGTCATTTCAAAATTTTGACATCTCTGCATTACATTCTCTGTCAAAACACTGCCGGTCCATCTTTTATTTTCTGGAGTGGCCCAAACTTTCAATAAATTTGGAATTTTTCAGCCTATTGAGGGTACTCTATGTTATCAAATTCCATTCGCCAAGTGGGACTGTTCATATCCATCTGAGATACCTACGGATATTCGGGAGATTTCTTCTGTATAATTCATTATCCTCCAACGCTTGGAATCTTCAAACATACATTGCGTATGGCCCCTATGGATTGAAACATTTGAAGTTTCCACAACTACAGTATATTCACTGTACTAAACTTTGTGGATCTTTTCCCAAATCTGTTCATCAAAACTTGCAGGTCATTTCTAGTTTGCAGGCTAGTCATTGCGACCAAGAGTCCTTAACAAAAGTTCCATACCTAAAGAAGGTATCTATTATTATAAGCAAAACCAATGATTGCACTAAGGACCTTGTCTGTTTACTGCAGCTTGAGAGTTTGCGTCTTTTGGTTGATACATCTATCATTGGAATTCCGGAGATGACGGCTCAAATGGTTAACAATATTCTTCTCTTGAAAAACATTAGGAAGCTGAGGTTTGAATTTATGAATTTTGAGTGGAATGCAATTAATGTTTTGAGCAACTTACCACGGCTTGAGGTGCTCAAGTTATTATTTGTTTATGACTTTGGCAAAAAGTGGGAAGTACCAGAGAATGTGAAATTCTGCCACTTAATTTGTTTGAAAATTTGTTCTAGTGGTCTCAAACATTGGGAAGTTGGTGCTGATAATTTTCCAAAACTTGAGCGCCTATTCCTTAATGATTGCTTTGAATTGAGAGAGATCCCGAATAGCTTTGCAGAAATTCCAACATTGAACTTAATCCAATTAGAGGAGTGTCATCTTTCTGCAGTGATGTCAGCCAAGCAAATTCAGGCTGAACAGCATGACTCTGGAAACGAGAATATGGTTGTCATTGAAGAAAACACAAGACAGGTCTCTCGATCAATATCCATTTCTTTTTCTCAATTGCATTTTATTTCAGTCTCCTTTAATTTTTCTCCCAACTTCATTTAGTTTCATCACATCCTAATTTTTTTTCATTGATTCACGACAGTTTGGCCCTTTATTTTGAAGATGACTCCAATGAAGGCGAGTTTGATGAAGATGAGGAGTAGATGATGCAAAGCTATAGCAAAGAAAGACTCTAAAGCTGCTAATTAATTGCAATAAAAGAAGGGTGTGGGAAGAGCAGATAGATGGTTGTTAGTTGTGGCTGTTTTTGCAATTTTGGTCTTTGAAATGGTTTCTGGGACACAGGTTATTCAGCTGCAAATTTGAATAGGGTATATATTACTATATAGTCTTGTATTGCAGGCCGGGCTGCTTCTAGGAATGAACAATATAATCTGGTGGATATAAGGCTTGCTAGATGGATTTAAGAATTGTAAAAATATTAATAGTGATGAATTCTCTTTAACTTCAACGTAGTTGTATTAGCTTCTGCCAAATGCCGGCGCGCACAAGGGATCTTCCCACTTTTTTTTTTTTTTGGGTTGCCAAATGCCTTTCTGGAATCTTAATTTGTACTATTTAAAGCATATGTATGATTTTCAAGAAGAGCTACGATCTTTTTGCCTTGTCTTTTAGCTTTTGGTCCCTAATAGGCTAATAGTGCCATTAAGATTTGCACTACAAACTTTTGATTGTCTATGTTTTTTCTCGTCAGGCTAGTTACTGACAGAGAAACTGGAAAGCCCAGGGGTTATGGATTCTGTGAATACAAGGATGAAGAAACTGCCCTGAGTGCTCGCCGTAATCTCCAGGGATATGAGATCAATGGTCGCCAATTAAGAATTGATTTTGCTGAGAATGATAAAAATGCTGACAAGAATCGTGGACAAGTAAGATGTTTGGATGTCTAAAATAGATTTAACTCAATTATTATCTTGACACTGGTTTCTAGTGGGCATTGTTCCTCTGTAATGATCTCTTTATGCTCTGCTTATTTGAATTTAAAGTTTATTAAAAAAATTTGGAGCTTTATATTTTATGACACTCTAGGGTTGGCTATTAATATAGTATTTGAGTAAATGTGATACGAACCCGTATCAAGCCGCAGGTCCGGTCCTATCATTTTATAGGCCCAGGGCGTAAAAACAAAAATGGGCCCTGTATTAAATTAATATATATTTTTATAATTAAAATTCAAATTAAATAAGAGAAAATACTAATGTCAAATAACTTGAAGATTCACAAGTTTGTAACAATTATAAATACACATGAAAACAATTCTAGATGCATTCCTAAATTCAAAATAAGCAATAACCGCATTAGTACTTTCATAAATAAAGAATTTAAAAATTGTACTTTTTGTCCCTAAATTTTAAGATAATTGTAAATTTCGTCCCTAAGTGTTAATCATACATACTCACTTTATAAAAATGAATAAATAATTTAAAATCAAATGAGCTTATAGAGAATTACATTATTATTATAATAAATAATAAATAATTTTTAATAAAAATTTATATATATATAAAAAAAACATACAATAAGAGAATAACATAAAATCTTAATTATTGAAAGCAATAAATAAATCAAAATACGCTAAACGTGATAAAAGATATTCATAATGAAATATAATACATAATTAATTGGATAAAATAGTTCAAATAAAAAACACATAATAAATAACACATCTTCTATATTGCTATCATATTTATAAATATTTTTCTTTTTAGTTAAATCAATTTCAAAATTTTCTAAATTAATTTGAATAAGATGATGCACAATAGGACTTCTAAACTACATTGCCTAGAAAATTCATTAAAAAAAAAAACTAAACTATTTTTAATTTTTTTTTTCATAACTAAATCACAAAATATATTACAGATACATAACTCATTATAAAATTCACAAAATAGCACATATTTTAAATATAAATAGTAAATTACTCAAATAAAAATAGATTCAAAATTTGATACGAAACACAAATCAATCTATATTATAAATCTCACTATAATTATAGAAATGTAAAAAAAATCACAAAATTACAAATTAAATTTTAAATAATACAAATTAGAAATATAAATAAATTTCTTAAGTTACAATTTTAATACTATATAATAAATTAAATTTTAAATAATACAAATTAGAAATATAAATAAATTTCTTAAGTTACAATTTTAATACTATATAATAATATCCTAAAGAGTAAGAGAGGAAAAGTTTATTGTATAGAACTATTTTTTTTATTAAAACATTAATGTATGGAAATAGAGATGCGTGTAACAGTATATACATTCTTCCAAAGTTACACAAGACTATGTGTAGACTTGATCCCTGGATCTATAACATATAAACCACATATCTTACCAACTCGGCTAACTTTCACTTTATTAACATGAGGCTATAAAAAATTATTATACATATCTATAGTATATATAAAAGGGTATGTATAGTCTGGTGGGCCCCTTCCAAGCGTGGGCCCTGGGCAAGGGCCCAGCCTGCCCTTGCCCAGGGCCGGGCCTGTCAAGCCGACACCGCTTTGAGTGGATGCAGATTCCAAAGATGGAATTAGAGGAGGGGAAAATGAGAGAGAGAGAGAGAGAGAGAGAGAGAGAGAGAGAGAGAGAGAGAGAGAGAGAGAGAGAGAGAGAGAGATTTCAGAGAAGAAAAAGATAATAATAATTCGCATGTCTTTCCCGTAGCATGCAGGGTGATTATATACTAAGTTACTCCTATTATGTTTAGAACTATGATTCTTAATTAATATGATATATTAACGTATTAGGACTAAACTAATGTATCCTATTACGAATAAACTTAATCTAACAAATGTAATCAGCCATCCATGCCGGTTTCCTTCGTTCTCTCATTGGCCTAGCAGCATGAGTTGTTTCTTTTCTTTCTCCCATTTCTTGATTTTCACCTTCTTCCACTGTGGATATACTCGTATCACTCCCCTTCCCTTCGACGACCACCTTGTCCTCAAGGTGGAGATTCGGGTACCATCGTTCCATTTCATCAGCAGCTTACCAAGTGGCGTTTTCTGGACTAGTATCTGACCATTGCACCAAGACTTGGCGTTGTATTTTTTCATTTTTTAGAACATTTCATTCCCCACAAAGTGCTAGCGGAGTTGAAATTGGTGATTGGCCCACAATTTCTTCCAGTAATTGGACCTCTATATTTTCTTTGGTTTCCATGTGTTTCTTGAGTTGTGAGACATGGAATACTGAATGAATTCTTGCTTGTGGTGGTAGCTCGAGACGGTATGCGACTTCCCCTATTTTTTCCAAGATATTGAATGGACCATAATAGCGTCGTGCTAGTTTGTTAGAGCTTCTACGTGCTATTGATATCTGTCTATATGGTTGTAGACGAAGCCAGACCTTATCTCCTACTGAAAATTTCACTTCGCTTCTTTTGGCATTGGCTTTTTGGGCTATGCGATGCTGAGCTTCCCGAAGATTGAGTTTCAGTTGCCTTATCAATCTGTCACGATCCAACAATAATTCATCTAGTGCTTGCACTGTTGTTGTGTCTTTTGTATACGGTGCTAAGGTGGGTGGTGGTCTTCTATATAATGCTTGAAATGGAGTCATTTTAATGATGTTTTGGTGAAGTTTTAGTATGTCAGGTTCTGAATTATTTTCCTTTCGTATGGTCTCTATAAGTTATGTAATTGGTTTACTTACTGTGAGGAATACTTTCCCATATGATGTGTTTGGAGTTGCCTCATCTTCTCTCCTTGAAAGAGCATCTGCTACTTTATTATTTCTGCCAGGTTTGTACTCTATTTTGAAATTATACCCCATTAATTTTCTAACATAGTGCGGTTGAGTTGGGGTTTGCACTACTTGTTGTAACAACTCCTTTAAGCTCTTATGGTCTATTTGGATGATGAAAAATCTCCCAAGTAGGTACTGTCTCCACTTTTGTACTGCTTCTACAATGGCAAAAAGCTCCATGTTATATGTTGATGAGTTTCTTAAGCGCGATCCCAACTTTTTGCTAAAAAAAAGCAATTGGTCTGTTGTCCTGCACAAGAATTGCTCCAATGCCTTCATTAGATGCATCTGTTTCTACATTGAAAGGCTTACTAAAGTTAGGGAGTCTTAAAACCGGAGTCTTTGTCATTATAGTTTTAAGGGCTGTAAATGCTTCCTCTGCCTTCTGCCCCCATTGGAATGCATCCTTTTTAAGTAAGTCAGTTAGCGGGGCTGCAATGTTGGCATAACCTTTTATGAAACGGCGGTAATATCCTGTTAGTCCCAAGAATCCCCTTAATTGTCGGATGGTTTTTTGGTGTTGGCCAGTTTATCATTACGTTAATTTTGTTAAGATCTGCATGCACACCTTCATTATCTATTATTTTACCAAGATATTCGATAGAAGTTTCACAAAATCTGCTCTTGCTCAACTTTAAGTGGAATGCATATTGTTTTAATGTGCCAAACACTTCTTGTAGGTGGTAAATATGATCCTCCAGTGTTTGGCTATAAACCAAGATGTCATCAAGATCACGATTACAAATTTTCTCAAGAATTGGTGGAGCATGCGGTTCATAGTTGCTTGGAAGGTAGACAGGGCATTCATTAACCCGAAAGGCATGACAAGAAACTCATAATGTCCCTCGTGAGTTCGAAAGGCGATTTTATATATGTCCCGGTCATGCATCCTTATTTGATGATAACATGCCCTAAGATCTAATTTTGTAAACACCATTGCTTGACCTAATTCATCAAAGAGCTCATTTGCAGTAGGAATAGGAAATTGGTCACGTACTGTTGCGTTCAAGGCTCTATAATCTTCACAGAACCTGTAGGTCCCATCTTTCTTTTTTATGAGTAGGACTGGTGATGAGAAAGGGCTTTGACTAGGTCGGATAACTCCTTGATCTAGCATTTCTGTAACAAGCTTCTCAATTTCTTATTTTTGGAAGTGTGGGTAGCGATATGGGCGAACATTGATTGGCTTGGTTCCCGGATGTAAATGAATCCGGTGATTGAAAAATCTATGTGGGGGTAGCGTAGTAGGTGCTTGGAATAGTTTCTCATGCTGCTGAAGTACTACTATAATTTCTGGTGGTATATCTTTAGGGAATTGTACCTCTTCTATAGATTTTTCAGTATTATTTTCTTCTAGCGGGGATTCAGGACCACGTATTAAGAGTAACTCATAGAGTTCCAGTATTTCCTTTGTTATTACTGGAGCTTCTAATTGATTCAGAGTTATTTCTTGTGGTGTCAATGAATGCTTTCCTTGCAATTTAATCTGGTGACCTTTCCATTCAAACTCCATGGACACATTAGCATAGTCATGCTCAACTTTTCTAAGTCCCCGTAACCATTGAATTCCGAACACCATGTCTGGGCCTTGAATTGGAAGTACAAAGAAGTCTACCAAGAATTCAGTGCCTTGTAGTGTCAATGATACTTGTTTGCAGCTGTGGGTACAAGCTAGAGAATCTCCGTTGCCAACATATACCCGAAATGGTGTGACCTTCAAAGCATGTAACTGTAATTGCTCAGCAATTTTGGGTTGCACAAAGTTATGGGTGCTGCCACTATCTATTAAAATCTGTAACTTTCGGCCATTAACATTTCCAAAAGTTTAAGCGATCTGGGATTACCCTGGCCTGCCAATGAGTTTAGACTGGAGATATCTCCTGTGATTATGTCATCTTGCCCATGCACTGTGGTTTCTTCTTCTAAGATTGGATCTTCTATATCATCCTCTTCTGTCCCCATTAACATCAGAAATCTGGTTCGAGACCTATGATTGGTTGACCAACGTTGGTCACAGTTGTAGCAGATACCTTTTTCTCGTTTTTCCCGCATTTCTGCAGGTGTTAATCGTTTGATGGGGAGATTTTGTGTTGATTGAGTTGAGGGTGGTAAAGCTAAAGCTGTTGTTTCCCTTTTGTCTTGGTTTGATGATTGTGTTATAATCGGGGCTGACCGTGTAGTGTTTGCAGATGGTATTTGGCGTTGTTGCCACCTTAAGGGTGCTCGTGCATGTTGGAGCTCAACCTGAATTTCTTCCAATTTTGCTTCATATTCTCGAGCAAGATCAAAAGCTTCCATCAATGTTGTTGGTCGTGCCACCTGCACTTCTCGTCGAATAAGTGGTTTAAGCCCTGCGATGAACATGGAAAGAATGATATGTTCTGCAATCCCTGTAACTTTATTCATTAATCGTTCAAATTCTGCTTGATAAACAGTGACTGTGGTTTGCTGTGTCAATTTTGACAATTTTCCTTGGGAATCCTCAAAACGAGACTCGCCGAACCGCTTTGTGACATTCTGTAAAAATTCCTTCCATGTAGTTAACATTCCATTCCTTTTCATCCATTGACACCACCCAGAAGCATTCCCTTCCATTGTGAATCTTGCTATTCGCAATCGCTGTGTGTCGGGTGTAACATAAAAATCAAAATATTCTTGAATTCTAAGTATCCGGCCAACCGTGAGGGTTTGAGCCATCAAAGCGAGGTAACTCAAGTTTCATATGAAATTGTTGAGTCCATTGGCCACTCTCCGGTTGCAAAGATGGTTGTAGATGATTATCAGGTGGAGGTCCTAAAATTCCATGTGGTTGACGTTGCACTACTGCATTTTTATTTGTTGTTACCATCGTTTCCAACCGTGACATAGAGGTAATGAGTTGTTGAATGAGTTGGTGATTTGTAACAGTTTGTCTATCAAAATTTTCTTACAATTCGGCAATTGCCTGCTGATGAGGACGTTTTTCACACATCCATCAAGTATCAAATTACAGTATAGAGTTTAGATATCGTTCCACTGGAGATGGCTCTTGTAATATTAGGAATTGATGTAAAGTGGAGTTAAGCACAAGCTAAAACTACCCTTTTAGAAGCTAGACCTATCGATAAGGAGATGGTTTGATATGATTAAGCTAATAACATATAAGACAAGTAAAACAAAGGACCGGGACTTGGTTGATTCAAGCTAAGATGCCAAATATTGTACTCAAGATTAGGGAATTAAATAAGGCATAGGGTAAGTGAGATGCACAAAAGTGTCCAAGTACCACTCTCATAACTATTTAGACTTGCAACCTAACCTTAAACTCCACTCTCGTGGCAATTCAACCCAAGGTTGCCCAAGCAAGAACACAAGGCATAAATTCTCCTTAATACTCGAAATACTCTCGTATTGGGCATTAAGTGTGTGAATGTGTGGCTAGTGTACAAGCTCTACTCTCGTAGCAACAAACACACTCCAAATCAAGCATATAATTGGGATCCAACAATCATACACAAATTTCTCAACAAACCCATTTCACACAACAACCCTAGATCACCCAAATAATCCCCTTTATGCAATACAACTCAAATAGGCATCAATAGCAAGAAATCAAACCAAATCCTAGTCCCAAAACACTTAGCTACTCATAATATAACAAAAGATACACAATGTTGAAAGAGTAGTTGAAAGAATAGATGAAAAGTAAAGAGAAGAGATAAAAAGAACACTTCTCTATTGAAGCCTTGAAATCCTAGATTTGCAATGTTCTTGAGCTTGGAAATGGAAAGAAACAACCAATCTACACCTATCTAAGCTATTCTAAAGTTAACCCTAGCTATGGAGTGAAAGATAAATGAAAAGTGTCTTAAAGAGTGGAAAAGTTCGCTTTAAAAAGAGCCAAATCGCGCTGCCAGAAAAAACAGAGAGCTGGCCATGGGTGTGGCCACGCCCGTGGCCACCAGGCAGAAACATCTGCCCAGTGGCCACACCTGTGGCCACCAGGCAGAGAATTTTGCTTGGTAACTACGGGTGCGGGCACGTCGCGGCTAGCCGGGTACGCCTTCGATTGTGTCGGTGATCACTTTGGTGCTCTCCTCAGCCTCAGGTCACGCCATAATCCATCCCAAAAACGTGTTAAACTCTAAACATCACCACTTTGGTTAACCAAATGTATCTTCGTGTTAAGGTGACACCAAAAACTTGATCAAATACTTCATAGAATGCTTCAAAACATCATTTCTTTGTCAAATCACCTAACACACGCAATAAATTCATAAGTGACCAAAATGACTCTATAATATAATGAGTAACAAGCAAAAACACTAAAATGCACAAGGAAAAAGCATTAGTTTTAGACATTCATCAACTCCTCCACACTTAGACTTTTGCTTCTCCTCGAGCAAAAACAAGAACTAAATCACCAAAATAGCACTGAAGTTGATCATACTCCCACTTTGCACAACTTAACAAACCACAATCCAATTCGACACAACACAACTTGTTTCAAGAATCATCTTAGCATTCCACACAAGTTTCATTCTCAAGCCAATAACCAAGCACCAAGATTTATTATAGAACGTGAGGATCAAGTGTGCACAAATACTAAGTTGAGATTATGCAAAAGTTGGCTTTGAATGAGATTCCATAGGCTTGCCCTTCATACTCCCACTAGTTCAACTCTAAGATTGCATGCTAAGATCAAGTAGGACTTTTATTAGGCTTGTAATGGGGCTAAGGGTGAATGGTTGACAAAGAAGGGGTAAGGAAATCGAACAAAAGAGAGAACTTCACACTTATTCACAATTGAGATCGGAAGAGATATGGCATCAAAGAACTAAGGAGCAGCTAACAACTAAACACAAAGCAACACTCTAAAGTAGTGGAGGTTGAAAACAAATTTCAAAGCAAACTAATCAACTTTTATTGAACTTCTTCTTTTTCACATCTTCATTTCTTTTCAACATTTTCATGACTTATTTTTTTTTTCAATTTTCTCATCATTTTTTCTCTCTTCTTTTTTATTTTTTATTTTTTTTATTTTTTTTATTTTTTATTTTTTTATCAAATCAACAAAGAAACACTTTCAATAAATCTAGACCATCACACTTAGATAACATTATAGAGAGTGTTACTAACAAAACAAGCTCCAAAGAGAAAAAGAATCACTTCCAAGAAAAAGAACAAGTGCACTATTCTCTCTAGGGTGGAGGGAAACATTTTGGCTAAGGTTTAAGGGTTAAATGACAGGGGTTAACACAAGAAAAATAAACACAAAGGGGATTAAGTGCTTATTAGCACTTATTGAACAAACACAAAAGGCTCAACGGGGACAACTAGTGGTAAACAAATATGTACAAGGGTAAGTTTAAAGGCTTGGACTAAACAAAAATGGCCTAAATCATTTCAAAACATGCAAATCTTAGATTTCACTTGGAGAGTAATGAGGCAAGTTCTAGCAAAACAACCATTACCGGAATCTCACATAAGCCTTTACTAGCAATGCACCACACACAAGATCAAGAATTTATTCAATTATTAAGGGGTTAACAAGGTCATTGGCAAGAAAATAGATCAATCATGCGTTACACTTTGACTCATCAATCACAAGTTGAGTTGTAACAAGTTCCACCAAGACAAACCACAAACCAACAAAGGGGAGTAATCACAACTACAAGAAGCTACAAGGTGAGATCCTAAATGATTTTAGCAAAAAGGGAGATTTCAACAACTACTAATAGAGGAAACTAAATGCGAGGAGAACAACCTAAAGAAAACTAAATGCTAAAAATAAAAAAAAAATTCTTCCAATGCTCAAGAGCAGGAATAAGCAAAAAATAAAGTCCAAAGTGAACCCCCCACACTTAGACAAAAACATCGTCCCCGGTGTTAGAGAAGTTAGAAACAATAATCAAAGGACAAGGAACGTAACACCAAGAAACAAAAGAAACAAAATCCATCCTTCTAGCATGAACAATTCACAAAAATAATCCAAAAGCGAGGATGAAGAGGATGGAAAGTGCTAGTTCCCTGAAATGATTCATGGGGAGTAGGAGGGGGTTCATGCAACCTACTCGGCTCAAAAAGTGCTAAGTAAATCCAACTAAAGAAAGCATAAAATAAAATAAAAGTGCAGTAAAGCAAATTTAAAATAAAAGAGAAGGGAGTCAGTGCTCCGGAGGCCCTTGAGTGGGGTAGTGATGTGCTCTGAAGTCCTGCCACTGGGTCCACATTTCTGTGACTTGAGTCTCAATATTTCCCACGGAAGCGCGTAAGGACTGGAGTTCATGGAGCACTGTGGATTAGAAGCCATCAAATCTAGAATTCATGTCCGCTCTAAGGCCATCAAACAACTGTTGCTGAAGTGCTTGCATTTGCTCATAGGAGTCTGCCACATGAATGGGTCGGCTTCGGGGGGGAGCTGGGACTTCTTGCTCATGCACACGGTCAGGTATTGGGCGTGAGATTTTTAAATTCAAGAGGCAGGGCTCGGATTGAGGGATCATATGTGCAATGGGCTGCAATTCCTCCAATTGTTTCTCAAAACCCAAGCTCTTTAGTAGCTTCGTAACAAAAGGTCCAATGTACGGTGTTGCTAGATCCTTGTTTGTGTGCTTGTGGAACATGCTAGCCATAACAACACCCAAATGGATTGGAACCTTGTTGACAATGCTGTAGAGACATAAAAGATCAATTTTGCTCACTACCCCGGGAGAAGACTTTCGGCCTGTGAATGAGTGGGCAAAAATATTGTGGATGATCCTCAACTCTGGTGGAAGTTCACTTTGCTTGCTAATACCCGGATCCTCTTAGCCTTGAAGAGAAATTTGGTCCCAAAATGCTTGCCGGCCTGGAGGATCGGGGACATCGGTCACGATTTCATGGAGTTATGCTCGTCGAACTCCTCTCTCATGTAAAAACCCAAGTGGATAGCCAAGTCATCTGCACTAAGTTGAAATTCCTTCCCAAATACCATGAATTTGATGTCCATCTTGCTTTGTTTATGAGCCTCTCTTGGGCAAGAAAGTGTTGCAAGGATTTCCAAAGTGGGTAGGGCATAAGTGGGCTCACGGAAATGGAGGAAAAAATACTCCCACTCTGGTAGGCCTTCAACGAGCTCGAATACCTTGTCCTTAATGCCAAACTGAACAAGCACGAGCGGATGCAAATGTCTTACTTCTCAAAACCTTTCTTTCTTCCAATTTTCGTACTTTTCTTCCAACTCCTTATTGTCAAAATGTGGGGATTCCTCCTCTCGGGCTTGAATATATGTGCTCCCCTCTTGTACTTTACTAGACTCCCCCGTGTCAATTCTTGGCCTTTTCTTTTTGTTAGGGGGAGCAGACTTCTTCTTTGGTGGCATTTTTTTTTTTTCTACAAAGACATCATATAAAGAAAAGCAATACCACCAAATTCCAAATGCAATCAATTTCAAAAGAAGTTAAGCATTTAAGCATAAACAAAAATTGGAACTTTGAACAAGAGTGAATTCATTATGCACAAGTATTCAATATTCAAAGAAAAATAAAATCACCAAAATCCATTCATCAAAATATATGTGAATCAAAAACCATTCATCATCATGTTAGCAAAAAATGCAAGCAAAGCCGAAGTGTGTATCAAGAGACAAAGTCTAAGCTTCAACAATTAAAGAATTAAGCACCAAAGAGCTATACACACTATTTCCAAAAGCTAAAGAGCATGAAAAATCACAAAAATATCCAAAATAAAAAAAAAGAAAATTCGGATTTTGCAAGAGGGTTCCAAAAATATAAACATTAGAGTCCAAAAAATTCAACAATTTAAGCACAATGGAGCATAAATATATACACATGAATAACCGGTGCTTCACATAGAGCCTTTTTTATCCTACAAAAAGAATTCAGATTTTGCTACACAATGGAGCATAAATATATTACACAATTCGGATTTTGCTCGAGCATTGCCCCCACCGCATAGTCATTTGCATCACACATGAGTTCAAAGGGTAAGCTCCAATCAGGTGGTTGAATAATCGGTGCTTCACATAGAGCCTTTTTTATCCTACAAAAAGAATCAAGACAAGCATTATCGAAATAAAATTCAACATCTTTAGCAAGAAGGTGAGTGAGGGGCTTAGCAATTTTTGCAAAGTCTTGTATAAACCGGCGGTAGAAACCGGCATGCCCCAAAAAGCTTTTAATACCCTTTACAGTGGTGGGTGGTGGCAACTTCTCAATAACTTCAATTTTTGCCAGATCAACCTCTATACCCTTGTCGGAGATTTTGTGCCCCAAGACAATTTCCTCGGTCACCATGAAGTGGCATTTATCCCAATTAAGAATAAGATTGGCCTCTTGGCATCTCTCCAACACTTTATCCAAATTAGCCAAACAACCATCAAATGTAGTGCCATAAACCGAGAAATCATCCATGAAGACTTCCATGATTTCTTCAACAAGATCCGAAAATATAGCCATCATGCACCGTTGAAAAGTTCCCGGTGCATTGCATAACCCAAAAGACATCCTTCTAAAAGCAAATGTACCATAAGGGCATGGGAAGGTAGTCTTTTCTTGATCTTCCGGATGAATCATGATTTGAAAGTATCCCGAGAAACCATCCAAGAAGCAAAAGTAGTTATACTTAGCCATTCTCTCCAACAATTGATCAATGAAAGGCACGGGGAAATGATCTTTTCTCGTGGCTTTGTTGAGTTTCCTATAATCCACACACATGCGCCACCCCGTGACCAAACGTGTAGGAATGAGCTCATTGTTCTCATTTGGCACAACGGTGAAGCCCCCTTTTTTAGGCACCACATGAACCGGGCTCACCCATTTACTGTCGGAGATCGGATAGATGATTCCCGAATCAAGCAACTTAATGATCTCCTTTTTCACCACATCCTTCATATTAGGATTCAACCTTCTTTGATGCTCAACCGAAGGTTTGTGCCCCTCTTCAAGATAAATCCGATGCATACAATAAGAGGCATTAATCCCAATAATATCATCAATAGTATACCCGATCACTCTTTTATGCTTTCTCAAAACAAGCAACAATTTGTCAAGTTTCTCATCTTCCAAACTTGCATTGACAATTACGGGGTAAGTAGAATTTTCACCAAGGAAGGCATACTTTAAATTTGATGGTAATGCCTTGAGCTCAACCTTTGGAGCATCCTTCTCCTTAAGCAAATTTTTCCCTACTTCAAAAGCAAGTTCTTCAATGATCAGGACTTCAGGTGGTGTCAAAGTAGTATCATCATCCAGGAATTTCACACTTTCATTGATCCCCTCCATCTCATGACTTTCCTCTATGGCATCACCAATGAATTTTTCAAGAGGATCTTTGACATGATTGTTTGCAAACTCTTGTACACAATCTTCAATAATATCCATTCTAAAACACTCATCGGCACAAGAAGGATTTTTAGCCATCTTGAAGATATTGAATTCGACTTTGTCATCCCCAACCTCAATAACCAAAGTGCCCCTCTTCACATCAATCACTGCACCCGCCGTAGCTAAGAAAGGTCTCCCTAGAATGATTGGAATCCTATCATCCTCCTCCATCTCTAAGACCACAAAGTCTCCCGGAATGAAATACTTGTCAATTTTTACCGGTATATCTTCTAGGATTCCAACGGGGTGCTTGACTGAATGATCCGCCAATTGTATAGTCATGGAAGTGGTCTTGGGATCGCCCAACTTTAACCTCTTGCATAGTGAATAAGGAATGAGGCTAACACTAGCCCCCAAGTCACACAATGCCCTACTCACCACCGCACCTCCAATCACACAAGGGATTGAGAAACTTCCCGGATCTTTTAACTTTGGAGGTAGCTTGCTTTGAATTATGACACTTGATTCCTCACTCATGGCTATGGTGGCTTGCCCTTCAAACTTCCTTCTATTGGATAGAATCTCCTTCAAGAATTTAGCATATGAAGGAATTTGAGTCACGACATCAAGAAGGGGGATGGAGATGTCAAGTTGCTTAATCAAATTAAAGAATTTGATTTTCCTTTCATCAAGATTGACTCTTCTCAAGCGTTGAGGAAATGGTAGAGGGGGAGTGTACTTATCAACCTCCTTATTCTTGTTTCCATTTCCCCTTTGAAGTGTTTCACCTTCTAAATCTTGAGCATCCTCTAGCACTTTCTCCCTGGGCTCTCTTTCCTCCACCACTTCTTCTAGTTTCTTCTCAAGTACTAAGGGTGGATCTTGAAGTTGTTTTCCACTCCTAGTTGTAATGGCATTCACTTGATCCTTGGGATTTTCAGAATATGCCGGTAACTTTCCAATAGCCTTGTTGCTTGATGGTGAAGTTTGGTTTGCAATTTGGTTTTCAAGCATTTTGTTATGAGCAGCCACTTGATCAACTTTGGCATTCAAATTTTGAATAGCTTGAAACAAATCCTCCAAACTTCGCCCCTTAGGTGCCTTAGTTGTTGGTCTTGGTGGATGAGATTGATTTCCATGATACCCAAATTGACTAGGCCCTCCTTGATGGCCTTGATAACTTGCTTGACCATGATATCCTTGATTCGGTCTCCATTGTTGCTGAGTCCCTTGATAATTCCCTTTGTAACCTTGTTGACCTTGAAACTCGGGAGGTGACCCTCTAGCAACACCCGTAGGATTAGTTGCCCCTGATGGGTTGCTCCAAGAAAAACCAGGATGAGTATTGCCTTAATGTTGGAAATTCCTTTGATAGGGCCCTGAAGATCTCCCATAGCCAACATGATCAACATGCTCCATCATAGTACCATGTGAACCCTGTGAGCTCTGTGAACCGGTCTCAAGAATATAGCAATCAACTGAAGCATGACCACCCCCACATATCTCACAACATATAGTAGAAGCATAAGTGGGATAAGGTGATACCGGTGATGGTGTGGAGGTAGAAACTGGCACATGAGTAGGAACCGGAGGGGTGGTGACTACCGGTGGTTGAGTTTGATTCTGAGCAATCTTCTGAACCATGTGCACCACAGAATTTAACTTGGCAGCCAAAGCAGAACTTTGATCAATCTCATAAATCCCGGCTCCAAGCTTTTGATTAGACCTCTCACTATACCAATAAGCACTATTAGAGCAAATCTTGTCAAGCAAATTTTTGGCATCATCGGGCTCTAACTCCATGAAAGCACCATTTGAAGAAGAATCCACAATGACCTTGGAGTTATCAGAAAGACCCTCATAGAAAGAAACAATCAAATCCCCAGTAGACATATTATGATGAGGACATTGTCTTTGTAAATCTTTGTATCTCTTCCATGCTTCATACAAAGACTCAGAAGGCATTTGTCTAAACTGTTGGATTTATTTCTTCAACCTTGAAGCTTTTGATGGTGGATAAAACTCTCTCATAAACTCATGATGAAGTTGATCCCAAGTTTGGAAATGATCGGCAGGATGAGAATCAAGCCACACTTGTGCATCATCTCTAAGTGAGAATGGGAACAACCTCAATCGGATGGCATCAACTGAAACTCCATTAATCTTCAAGGTCTTGAAAACCCTTAGAAATTGCCTCATGTGACTTGTAGGATCTTCACTCTTTGAGCCTCCAAATTGATTATTAGAAATCAAGGAAATCATTGCCGGTTTTATTTCAAAGTTGTTCGCTTCCACTCCCGGGTAGTAGATATTATCCTCCTCATCAATATCCCCCGCAACATAATCAAGCAATCTCCTCCTTTGTTGGGGACCTCTAGGTTGTGGCATTGGAGCTCGGGGCACTTGAGGTTGTGGTGGTGGTCCCGGTGGATAATAGTATCCATAGTGTAAGGAAGGGGAGGTGGATATGGATAATGGTTTGGCGGTGGAGCATGCGGATGATTCCCTTGTGGTGCATCTCCAAGAGGTGGAATTTCATGAGGTTGAAAACCTTGTTGAGGCATCCCTTAATGTCAAGGACTAGGCACTTGAGGAGGGATATGAGCCTGTTCTTCAATAGGGACTTGTTGATAGTCATTTTGAACCGGAACCCTCCTAGGATCATTTTGAGGATTTGGAACATGGTGTTCCCCTTCTTGTTCCGGAGTATCACGGGTAACTCCTTAGCTTGTGCTCTCCATGGCTACTCTTTGTTGTTGAAGAATGGAACGATGCTCTCTTCGCCTTTGCTTGACACCTCTCTCAATTTCCCAGTCAAGTGGTTGCAAACCTCCAACTCCTTTGGATCCTGTGTGCATATAAGTTCAAAGATGTCCCTTCAAGCAAAGAAAACTAGAGCAAAAGGTAAGAAGAGTAAAATAAAAACAAAGAAAAAAAAGGGTCTAGTCTCCTAGAATAGTCATTCACTAATGTTAACTACCACAAAACAATCAAAACCAAGCCATCCCCGGCAACGGCGCCAAATTTGATGAGGACGTTTTTCACGCATCCATCAAGTATCAAATTACAGTATAGAGTTTAGATATCGTTCCACTAGAGATGGCTCTTGTAATGTTAGGAATTGATGTAAAGTGGAGTTAAGCACAAGCTAAAACTACCCTTTTAGAAGCTAGACCTATCGATAAGGAGATGGTTTGATATAATTAATCTAATAACAAATAAGACAAGTAAAACAAAGGACCGGGAATTGGTTGATTCAAGCTAAGATGCCAAATATTGTACTCAAGATTAGGGAATTAAACAAGGCATAGGGTAAGTGAGATGCACAAAAGTGTCCAAATACCACTCTCGTAGCTATTTGGACTTGCAACCTAACCTTAAACTCCACTCTCGTGGCAATTCAACCCAAGGTTGCCCAAGCAAGAACACAAGGCATAAATTCTCCTTAATACCCGAAATACTCTCGTATTGGGCATTAAGTGTGTGAATGTGTGGCTAGTGTACAAGCTGTACTCTCGTAGCAACAAACACACTCCAAATCAAGCATATAATTGGGATCCAACAATCATACACAAATTTCTCAACAAACCCATTTCACACAACAACCCTAGATCACCCAAATAATCCCCTTTATGCAATACAACTCAAATAGGCATCAATAGCAAGAAATCAAACCAAATCCTAGTCCCAAAGCACTTAGCTACTCATAATATAACAAAAGATACACAATGTTGAAAGTGTAATTGAAAGCATAGATGATAAGTAAAGAGAAGAGATAAAAAGAACACTTCTCTATTGAAGCCTTGAAATCCAAGATTTGCAATGTTCTTGAGCTTGGAAATGGAAAGAAACAACCAATCTACACCTATCTAAGCTATTCTAAAGTTAACCCTAGCTATGGAGTGAAAGAGAAATGAAAAGTGTCTTAAAGAGTGGAAAAGTTCCCTTTAAAAAGAGCCAAATCGCGCTGCTAGAAAAAACAGAGAGCTGGCCATGGGTGTGGCCACGCCCGTGGCCACCAGGAAGAAACATCTGCCCAGTGGCCACGGATGTGGCCACGGCCGTGGCCACACCTGTGGCCACCAGGCAGAGAATTTTTCCTGGTAACTACGGGTGCGGGCACGTCGCGGCTAGCCGGGTACGCCTTCGATTGTGTCGGTGATCACTTTGGTGCTCTCCTCAGCCTCAGGTCACGCCGTAATCCATCCCAAAAACGTGTTAAACTCTAAACATCATCACTTTGGTTAACCAAATGTATCTTCGTGTTAAGGTGACACCAAAAACTTGATCAAATACTTCATAGAATGCTTCAAAACATCATTTCTTTGTCAAATCACCTAACACACGCAATAAATTCATAAGTGACCAAAATGACTCTATAATATAATGAGTAACAAGCAAAAACACTAAAATGCACAAGGAAAAAGCATTAGTTTTAGACATTCATCACCTGCTCCCAAGGATGAGTTGTTGATGTAGATTGGTTGTCTGACATAATGAAGTAGGATTACAGTTTTGAGTGTGTAAAAGAACAAGAAAGATGAGTTTGATGCAATGAAAGCACCAATTGATACGAACCCGTATCAAGCCGGCACCGCTTTGAGTGGATGCAGACTCCAAAGATGGTATTAGAGTAGGGAAAAATGAGAGAGAGAGAGAGAGAGAGATTTCAGAGAAGAAAGATGATAGTACAGAAGAAAAAGATAATAATAATTTGCATGTCTTTCCCCTAGCATGCAGGGTGATTATATACTAAGTTACTCCTATTATGCTTAGGACTTCGATTCTTAATTAATATGATATATTAACGTATTAGGACTAAACTAATGTATCCTATTACGAATAAACTTAGTCCAACAAATGTAATCAGTCATCCATGCCGGTTTCCTTCGTTCTCTCCTTGCCCTAGCAGCATAGGTTGTTTCTTTTCTTTCTCCCATTTCTTGATTTTCACCTTCTTCCACTGTGGATATACTAGTATCAAAATGGTTCTACTACTGGATGTCTGGAAATTAGAGTAATTGAATCGTACCACACATAGAATTATAAAGTGACTTTTTTTTTTTTTGTTTTTTTGTTTTGTTAGTTAGATGAATTTGTATTAATCTCAATTCCCATCATATCCATGATGTCCATAATGTAGGCAAGAATGTGGGATCTGCAAAACAAGGCTTTTACCAATTTTGGGCCTTAGTTTTTCAGTCTGTGCTTGGTTGTAGTATATTTTCAAACAAATAAACTCTAAGTAATAACTAATCGCTTTAAAAAAATAAATAAATAAAAGTAACGAGTAATCGATTCACAGGGAAGTGAGGTATTAAGCACCAATTACTAATTTATTCTATGAAGCTAATCCTTGTTGAGTAAGATGTAGAAGAAGTTGTTGTATTACTTTCTTGTCTCAATGGGGAGACAACAGATAAATATATACAGACTAAGAGACACAATCCTACAGAAACAACCCTACACAACTTCAACAGATATATTTCTATAGACACAACTTTTGTGTTTCAACACTCCCCCTCAAGCTGGAGCATGCATATCATATGCTCCAAGCTTGTTACAAATGTAACACCCCGAAATTTTGAAACTTTAAAAACTTATATGATAAAGGTAATTTCTCATAAAATCCCAAACAGAGCATTACTAATTGTAAGTGTACGGGGTGCTATGCCACATCTGAGCTGGAGAACTCAGATGCACAGGCTATACTAACTAAATATCCTCAATACATCATTTGTGGCACGCAGGCCGAAAGGAAAGACTATCTATCTAATCCACGGTCTTCTAGCGCGCTCTGGGATCTACTCATCTGTGCCTGAAAGCCAAATATATCTGTTCAGCGAGAAATGCCAGTAACCCACTCCAACGCGTTGAAATACATTATAGATAGATATATATAGATATACGAAAATCATTTTGAAGCAGGAAGATATATACTTAAGAGACACTAGTTTTAAAAACCGGGAATAGACTCAGCAATTAGGGATAAGCACATCAAACAATAATAAACAGTTAAGTAGAGATAACATCATCAGGAATATGCATCTAAGGTCACAGATCGCTTTCCAATTAAAACACATCATTATTCAATCACCATTCATATCACATAATCGTTGATGGCGCCACGGGACCAATCGCATGCCCCGAACATGAGGGTTAATGCTTATAGCATTAACACGGCTCCGCAGCACCCTACCTCAGTACCGTGGTACTAGGGGAGTTGATCGCAACCAACCCTTTGAGAACCGTTGACGAACTCAACGTCGGACCACGATCCAACACACCGCTGACGCGCACAGTCGGTGGACCGCGATCCCCTTTACAAGGGGGGACTTACGACCCTACACACCGTTAATGCGTACAGTCAGTGGAACATAGCGGATCAAGCCCGACACACCCCTGAGCTAAACTCGGTCGGTGGGCGAAGATCCTCGGAGACTACCGCCCTACACACCGCTGTCCCATCACTCGGTGGATCGCAGCCAGCCGTAGCCCTATACACTGCCTAATTACTCAGGTCGGTGGACTACAGCCTTCCTCGGCTTGTTGGCCCTACACACCGCTTGGCGCGTCCAGGTCTGTAACACCCCAGATTTTCGAAACTTTTAAAACTTATATAACAAGGGTAAATTCTCATTAAATCCCAAACAGAGCAGTACTAAACATAAGAATACGGGGTGCTATGCCACATCTGAGCTAGAGAACTCAGATGCACAGGCTAAACTATCTAACAACATCATTACATCATTATGGCACGCAGGCCGAAGATGAAACTATCTATTTAAGTCTTGGGTCCTCTAGCGCGCTCCGAAGCTAATCGTCTGTGCCTGAAAGCCAAATATATCTGTTCAGTGAATAATGCTGGTAACCCACTCTAACGCGTTGAAATACCGTATAAGTATATATATATATATATATATATATATATATATATATATATATATATATATATATATATATATATATATATATATATATATATATATATATAAGAAAAGTCATTTTGAAGCAGGAAGATATATCCTAGGAAACTCTAGTTTCAAAACCGGAATAGACTCGACAAATAGGGATAAGCACATTCAACAGTTATAACCGAGCATGTAAAGATACTAGCATATATCCTATGGGATGAGCACATTCAACAATTGTAACCAAGCATGTAAAGATACTAGCAAATATCCTATGGTCACAGATTCGCTTCATCTCATTTATATCATCATTCAACTCATCACACAAGCACACTTTGTTGGCGCCACAGGACCAATCGCATGCCCATACATGAGGGTTAGCGCATATAGCTCTGACACGGCCCCGCAGCACCCTGCCTCGTATCGCAACACGAAGGGGTCGATCGCAACCGACCGATGAACCGCAGCTCATCATAATGTTTGATCGCAACCAAACAGTGGACCGCAGCCCAAGAGTGATCATCTGACCTCAGCCAGGAATATGAACCGCAGCTCATGTAAAACGTTTAATCGCAACCAAACGGTGGACCGCAGCCCGAGAGTGTAATTCTGACTGCAGCCAGCTTCTGAACCGCAGCTCAGGAATAACCAATTTGATCGCAACCAAATTGGGGTATCATGCACACATAACACATAGCAAGCACATGCAACTCATATTAACACATTGGGAAAGGGGAGAAAACGTATAAGGAAACCTATGCGTGGTCATCCACAACTAGGAATAGTCCTAGGGGTTCATACTTCTTTCACCTAGGACAACGGGATACCAATTCAATTAGCATGCGATATATAAGACTCATTTATCCTACGAACGGTACCCGAAACATCAAACTAGACTTAGGCACGATAAACGGAGTCAGTTGGGACACCACGAGGGTCGGGGAAACATCAAACAGGGGAAACCACTATCCCGATGTGGGAAAACCAGCGGGTAGCCGGGGGGTGGAGGGCCACCCGTCGGCGGCGAGAAACCGGGCAACGGGTGCCCGGCGGGCAATCGCTTGCCCGCCGGCTGCCCGCTGCCGGCGACGCCCGAATGGGGCAGCGGGTAGGTGGCGGGTTTCCCCTACCCCCACCTACCCCCCACTGACTCTTTATCAAAATACCCTTCCCGGGATCCTTTGTGAAACCCGAAACCATGCTTAGACACCTTTAAACGCAATTGATGACACCACGTAGACAATTAACGGATCAAAAGCAAGAATCATATAACACATATCCTATCATGACTTCTAAGCATAATAAACACCCGAACATGCGAATTCCCAACCAAATATATCAAGAATATCACAATATGAGTTTCACGATTCATCCTAGGGCTCTAATCATATTTAAATCATCAAGATCATAGTTCATCTTTTAACATCAAGAAACATCAAGATTTATCAAGAACATCACATAATTATCAAGAACCTCTTATCATCATCAAGATTATCAAGATCACCCATAAATTCATCTCATCAATCATCAAGATCATATCATCAATATCATAAACGAATTATCAAGACACGAGTATAGAGAAGAAGTCAAAGAAGGAGATTATAGCAAAGAAAATAGGTTTTGTTAAGACATGGGTTACCTCTTACCCTTAATTAATTTCCTTGGCTATGAAGGGTCTTTCTTTAAGATTCCTTCTTTCTTGATTTCTCCTAGGGGAATTCTTGGAACTTCTTGTGTGGTGAGAGATTATTGTGGTGTGGGTTCTAAGTGCCTCCTAGCTAGGCCCCCTATTTATATATTTAAGAGTCCTAATTAGGGTCTAAGTGGTATGGGTTTTCTAATTCTATTTCCTATAGGACTAGGGGATTGGTTTTAGGGATGAGGGCCCATGGACCATGGTGGACCTTTCTTAATTAATTAATGAGATTTAATCCCTCTTTCCGGGTAAATAATTAATTGGTTTATGGGCTGTAACACGGGGAGTTACAAGGTCGGTGGGTCATATCACCGAGGCCCATATTTGGACCTGTAGTCCAAGAAGTGAATCAGTTTGGCCTTAGCCACTTCTGAGCCTTTGCTCAGGAACAATCCAATTGGCTTTCAGCCACTTCCGAACCTTTAGTCCGGGAACAATCCATTCGGTCTTCAACCGACTTCCGAACCTTAGTCCGGAAACAATCCATTCGGCCTTCAGCCGACTTTCGAACCTTAGTCCGGAAACCACCCAATTGGCCTATAGTCAAAATGGGGGATCATGCAACACATAACACATAGGAGCACGTAATAGCATATTGGGAGGGGAAAGACATATAAATAAACTTACGTGTGATCATTCACATACTAAGAATAGTCCTAAGGGTTCATACAACTTCCACCAAGGTCAACGGGATACCAATTCAACTAGCATGCAATCCATAAGGCTCATTTAACCTACGAATGGTACCCGAAATATCAAACTAGACTCAAGTACGACAAACGGGGTCCGTTGGGACACCATGGGGAACGGGAAACATCAAACGGGGAAGCCAAAGACCCGGGGTGGGGTACGGACCAGTGGGTAGCCGGTGGGTGGAGGGCTATCCGCCGGCTGCCCGCCGGAGAACACTGTTCCGGGTAGCGGGTCGCCGACGGGCAGGCGGCTGCCCGCTGGCTGCCCGCTGCCGGGCGGTGTTCTTCGGGCAGCGGGTAGGTGGCGGGTACCCCTACCCCCCACTGACTCTTTCATCAAAAATTCATCCCGGGATCCCTTTGTGGAACCCGAAACTACGCTTAGACACTTTTAAACGCAATTAACGACACCACGTAGTCAATTAATAGATCAAAAGCAAGAATCATGTATAACTCATCCTATCACGACTTCTAAACATAAACAACACCCGAACATGCGAATTCCCACCCAATATATATCAAGAACATTACAATACAAATTCCCAATCCATCCTAGGGCTCTAATCCCACCTAAATCATCAAGATCATATTTTATCTTTAACATCAAGAAATATCAAGATTCGTCAAGAATTATCACATCAATATCAAGAACTTCTCTTCAACATCAAGATCATCAAGATTATCAAGAATGCACATAAATCATCTTATCAATCATCAAGAACATATCATAATTAACATAGAAGAATTTATCAAGACACAAGAATATAGAGGGAGGCCAAAGAAAGAGATTATAGCGAAGAAAATAGGTTTTGTTGAGACATGGGTTACCTCTTAGCCTTAATTAATTTCCTTGGCTATGAAGGGTCTTTCTTGATTTCTACTAAGGGAATTCTTGGAACTTCTTGTGTGGTGAGAGATTATTGTGGTGTAAGATCTAGGTGTCTCATATGTCCCTATTTATATATTTAAGAGTCCTAATTAGGATCTAAGTGATATGGGTTTGCTAATTCTATTTCCTATAGGACTAGGGGATTGGTTTTAGGGATAAGGCCCATGGACCATGGTGGACTCCTTTTTAGCTAATTAATGGATTTTAATTCCCTTTTTAGGGTGGGTGATAATTTAATTAATTTTAATTTAGGGGCCGTAACACGGGGTGTTACAACAAATGTATTCAATCCTATGACTTCTTAAAGCTTTAGTAAATATATCAGCTAATTGATTATTTAAGCCTATAAAAGATGTAGTAATATATCCAGATGTAACTTTGTCTCGAACAAAATGGCAATCAATTTCAATGTGTTTCGTTCTTTCATGAAAAACTGGATTTGATGCAATATGCAAAGCTGCTTGGTTATCACAAATGAGCTTCATGGACTCCTTTGTACAAATCTTCAGTTTAGTAAGGAGGTTTTTCAACCACATAAGTTCACATGTTCCAACAGCCATAGAACGATATTCGGCTTCTGCACTTGATCGAGCAACAACATTTTTCTTTTTACTTTTCCAAGAGAATAAGCTGCCACCGAGAAAGATACAATATCCAGATATTGATTTTCTATCACATGCACCTGCCCAATTTGCATATGTGTACCCAATAATTTCAGGGTTTTCATGGTCGTTGTATAACAAATCAGTGCCTGAAGATTTTTTAATATATCGTAAAATCCAAATGGCAACATCTCAATGACTTTCACGTGGAGATGCCAAGAACTGACTAACAACACTTGCCGAAAAAGAGATATTAGGTCGAGTTACAATTAAATAAAGTAATCTTCCAACTAATCGTCTATATTATCCTGGATCTTGGATAAGCTCCCCCCTGATCGGGTAGGAGTTTGACATTTCGATCCATAGGAGTGTCAAAAGGTTTGCAATTCATCATACATGTGTCTTCTAGTATATCCAATGCATACTTTCTTTGTGATATGCAAATTCCTTGCTTGGATTGTGCTACTTTAATTCCCAAAAAGTATTTTAATTTCCCGAGATCTTTTGTTTCAAAATGTTAGAATAGATGTTGTTTCAACAATTGTATTCATTCAATATCATCTCCTGTAATGACAATATCATCAACATATACAACAAGATAAATGTTCTTACCATGTTGATGTCTATAAAAGACGGAATAGTCAACTTTGCTTCGATTTAAACCAAAATTTTGCAGTACTATGTTGAACCGTCCAAACCAGGCACGAGGAGATTGTTTTAGACCATAGAGAGAACGTTTGAGCTTACTAACCAAGTTACTCTCCCCCTGAGCAACAATCCCAGGAGGTTGCTCCATGTAGACTTCTTCCTCTAAATCTCTTTGCAGAAAGGCATTTTTAATATCAAACTGATGCAAGGGCCAATGATTAACGGCAGCCACAAAAAGAAAGATTCTGACCAAAGTAATTTTAGCTACTAATAAAAATATGTCAGTGTAATCAATCCCAAAAATCTGTGTATATCCTTTGGTTACCAAATATTAACTCACAATAGTGGTTTAGCATTGAGAATGTGGTGGGTACAATCCATGAAAAGTCTGTGGGTTTAATTGTTTAATTTATTTAACAACGTTGCACATAGACAACTAACACATATGGCACATAAAAAATTCACCCATTTAATTACAACTAAGAAAAGATAAAAAGGATTTTGCACTTGCAGACAACACATCAATATAAATATTGTGGACCATGGTCCAAAACGATAGATACTATAGTCTATCTAAAGTGACACTGTCTTATATATTATTTTTATTATTTTATCAAATAAAATTGCAATTGAATTGGAATGAAACTATAGTTGTGTTGAAATGAAATTGCAGTGTATACAAAATAAATTGAATAACAATTTCACATATTTGAATGTATATTGTCCAACGGAACTGTAGTTATATCAAAATGATACTGTAGTTGTGTTGAAATAAAACTGCAGTGTATATTTAATGCCTGGACCACAATGCATTGTGGACTGCAATCCACAGTATAATTTGTCGACAACACATATGGCATAAACAATAATAATAATAATAATAGCTCGCATGGGTAGCTCAACTGGTCATAGAGGTGAATCTTTGGAATAATGACTAGGGATCGAGTTTCACCAGCGGCAGTGTGGGAGCAACCTCTCAAAGTGAGGGGGGCTTCTTGTGCACAGTGAGCACCGGTCTAGCCTCTATGGTTCATGTTCAGCTGGGTCACCATGATTTACATTCGGGGGTGTGAGGGGCCCTTAGGGTTGGGGTTTAGCCTTTTGGAATAATAATAATAATAATTCTCACTAAACATTAAAACTCTAATCTTTACAAGTTGCAATTCTGCTAACTAACTCATCGCTTGCAACAAATAGCTTCATTCTGCAGTCAAATGTGGAATCATTGAGGACATCAGAGTTTGGCGCAGCTAGTACTCGAGAGTTGCCTTCAACATTTGGCGCGAACAAAATTTTGCGGCTGATTGGCTCGCCAGTTTTGGTGCCTGCCAATCTAGAGCCTGGAAGGAACACGACTTCCCCCGGCCCCTCCAGGCTTGATGGATATTATTGAGGATGATGTTTTGGGTGTCCTTGGGTTGCGTCATGCGGTACCCATTGTGTAGGTCGTTTTTGCGGCCTAGGGCTTCCCACCTCCTTTGTAATAAAAAAAATAGCTTTATTCTCCAATCTCTCCGCAAAAAACTCAGATTTTTGATGGAACTATTGGATGAGAACATAATGGACACTGTTTTTTAGTATTTTGAATATTCGTTGAGTTTATTGTCAAAATACTTTTATTTTCATGTTCAGGAACATTTTTTCCTTTTTGAATATCTTGGTTGTAATCCTTTCCTAATTTGGTTATTGTAACATGGTTGCTCATATGGAAATGGTATCGGAGATATTGAATGTATTATAGGGATGTCAATCGGGCCAGCGCGCTTGGTTTTGGGCTAGCCTGGTCAGATTTGCGGGCTAATCGGTTATTGTATTATTTTATTTTTGGATTCATATTGTCCCTAACCTTAAAGTTTGGGTAGTCGGGCGGGCTAAATCATATGAACTAAAATTAAAAATTGAGTGTGTACTCACATTTAGAGCTATAAAAACAGACCCGATTTGTCAAGTAGAGCCCGTTTAGTTCTTGTTTAGGAAAGTTGAGTTGTATATTTCTTCAATCTGGACGGGCCGTCTCGTTTAGCCTCTAAGGGGTACCCGTGTATATTTTGATCTATGGTGCATTTTTGAGTGATACGTGGTACATTCTGTAGTGCACTTAGTATTGCACCACTCAATGGGATGTCAAACCCCCGTCGACATGTTAAATAGACCCGTCAGCTGGGAATATTACGCGCTAGTGTGTGGTGCATTTCCAAGTGCTCAGTGGTGCATCTTTGAGTGCTCTATGGTGCATATTTGAGTGATACATGGTGCATTGATCTGTAGTGTACTTAGTATTGTACCACTCAATGGGGTATCAAACACTTAAACCCGTTGATGGGTTCAATAGACTTGTCAGCGAGGTGCATTACGTGCTAGTGTGTGGTGCATTTATAAGTGTTTTGTTGTGCATTTTTCGCTTTGATTGATTTTCAGCCACCTGATAGTGCACCACATAGCATCACATAATGCACCACATACCTCTCATAAGTGCACCATACTCTAGCACTTAATACACCGCTAAAACATACATGGTCAACAAAATTACAAAATTGTTATAAATATTATTGATTTATGGCCATTATCTCCCTCAAACCCATGATCTTTCCCATTTATGATATTATTATATTGTAACTGTTATCCTTGTGATGTATATATGTTTGTTTCAATTCTTAATGAGAAATGGGGTTTTGATTCTGGAGTTGATTCATTCTTGATCTTTCTGCTCTTTCCCTTTCATAGATACCATCAAACTATAACACGTTATCGGCACTTTGCTCTACATCCTCGGTGAACCAAAAGTTCTTCGGACGTGAATTCAAAAATATTGGTTCTTTGCTTTGTCTTGGACCTTCGATGCCATCGTTGATAATGGTAATCCATCGATATTGACAGACCTGATGCGGTGGAGATCGCTAACCGGATATTGTCACTCAGATAGCGCATTAAGTTCCGCATCATCGCGATCTTCGTCGACAGGTCTGTCCGACTCCAGAATTCAACAATTCCCGCAACAATTCCCGGCGGCAAATCATCGCGATCTTCGTCGACAGCGCAGTCCCCGGCGATCCAGCATCCGCCATCATAGTGAACGGAGCCGAATGATCTGTAGGAGTCTCTGTTTTCACTGGAAAGGATCGAATCAGAGTACCAGGGCCCGTAGTGTTCTCGCAAGCGTCCAGAAAACGTAGGGCCTGTCGTGGTTTTTCGAGATCGCCAATTGAATTGTTCGAGAGGGTCTTGCAGAGATTCCATATGTTTGCTTGATCTGTTGCGCTGTGCGGGAGAAAACTTGAAAGAGGCATCTCGCTCACCTTCCTGCACGCCGAAAGTATCCATAGCTTCCGGCGAAGAGTAGTGGCGAGAGAGATAAAGGATGGAGCCCTACTTGCTTCTATTTCGTCCCCAATCAATCATCACTACAATAGCTGTAGAAGATTTTTAATGAGACACAGGAAGCCAAACGAGCCAGTTCAACCCTCTATAGGAGTTGCCGTCGGTTGTTATTTTCTTTGCGTTAATGGATGGCGTGTTCACTGCCGACTTGTCTCTAGGACCAAAGCTATATACATGGAGATTGCTCTAGGTCGAACTGGCCTGGAAAGATCTGCAATTTCTGGATGGATCGAACCGCATCAAGATCCATTGCTATGTCAAGTTTTCTTCTGTTGAGGAAGCCATAGAGACTCGATATGCTGCATGTGTACAATCTTCAATTCAGTGGCCTGTAAATGGAGGTCACCTCTTGCTTGCAGATCTTAATTTGTTGATCCATAGGAAGTAATCTCACGTTTAGAGGGCTCTTCCAAGCCAACCACTCCCGTAGCGAGTGCCAGCCCAGCGAAATCAAGTTAAAGGTTGGAAATTCATGCTAGAGTTCCCGACCATACTCTAGCGAGGTTTGTCTTTGATCCTACTTGATTAAAATTGCTACATCATCTATGCTTACTTTCTTGATTATGCACTTCATGTTATTGCCTGGAATTATGTCAATAAACTATTATTATTAATAGGCAATACAATCCTATTGCATAATGTTGTTATACCATATCAAATTATAAACGGGAATATGGTAAATGACATAGATTACTTGAATTTAGGTGAATGATTATCTTTTTAGATAATTTTGATTATGCTTACTTTTTAAGATAATGTCATATGTATATCCATCAAGTTGATGCCTAGTTTTTTTTTTGAGAGCTTAATTGAAATATATAATGATGTGATCACCGCATACATTGTGCAGTGAATGCACTGATTATTACATGACAATTATTTTTGTGCCACAATTTGCTCTCTTATGCAATATGGCTATGTGTATATCAGAAAAGAAAATGTGGCATAATAATTATTTGCTATAGGCCATATATATTAAGATTTATAAATCTTAATGGGAGCTTTGCCTAGATGGAAAATTAAAGCCATTGATTTATATACTTATTATACGATAGTCCTTGTAGGATTGTCAATGATCAACAAGTGGTTACAACATGAATTTTAAACATAGCATTGCCCAGAAGGTGAATTCATAGCGCTATTTATATGATAATAGCACTATGACAAGTTATATGACTAATGTCAAATTGATTTAATTCTGATTTGGAAGTCGATGATTATTTGTCCAAATTCATGCATATTGATGGTACTAGTTTTTATCATAAAATTATATGGCATGAGTCTTGAATCTTGAATATCTCAAATTTGAGTATATGAACAAAATAATAGTGCATTTTTTTAATATAATTTTACCCAAAAGGTAAATCAAAAGCACTAATTTTATCTGTCACCCGCTACCTTGCCCCAAGCCCTTGATTATAGAAATTTGATCTAAAAAGGATTTATAGACCCTAAGTCAATCCCGGAAGGATATTTGGTGTACGCGGGTCTCGTTGTCATCTATGATGGTCGTATTGTACTCCAGTAGTAGTACATGACAAAATTATGCTAAGTGTTCGGTCATTGGGCTATTTTTTTAATAAGGTCTGGAAGACCATGAATGTGGTGCGTATTTGAGTGATACGTGGTGCATTGATCTGTAGTGTACTTAGTATTGTACCACTCAATGGGGTATCAAATACTTAAACCCGTCGATGGGTTCAATAGACTTGTCAATGAGGTGCATTACGTGCTAGTGTGTGGTGCATTTATAAGTGTTTGTTGTGCATTTTTCGCTTTGATTGATTTTCAGCCACCTGATAGTGCACCACATAGCATCACATAATGCACCACATACCTCTCATAAGTGCACCATACTCTAGCACTTAATACACCGCTAAAACATACATGGTCAACAAAATTACAAAATTGCCCCTATGATTTTTTTCCTCTTCATTGATTTCCATCCATCTAATCTAATTTCATCCTACGATTCTAATATATCCACAAGGTCGCACGGAAGAACATGGCCGCATTTGAACATAGTCAAACATCTATTTGACTAGAGGTCAAAATCAAAATATTTCAAAACGCAATAAAAAATATTAATAATAAAATACGAAACATAGCTAAAAAATTTCTTACAAAAAATTTTTCAATCCAACCAAACATCCCCGATATTTTGTTTTCCATGGAAAACTAGTATGACAATTTTGTCTGGCCTCATTGATTTTTTTCTTAATTACCCTTATTTTTATTATTGTGGAGGGATATAATGATCTTTATGACTTTATACTCATTATTCTTTAGGGAAAATTGTAATTTATGCCCCTCACGAATATGTCAATTATCAATGTCACTCCTGAATTATTAGCAGTGTAAATGTAGCCCCTTAATTTTAAAAACGTGACATATATTGCCCCTCTCCTAAATTATTAGTGGTGTAAATGTCGTAACCCACCGTCTTCCCTATTCGAAGACCGTGTTTTTTTCCACCATTTTTCTTTCTTGGTTTGTTCTCCTTCCGCCTACAACAATGTTTTTCCTTCTTTTTATTATGAGAGAGGCAATGAATGTCACGTTTTAAAAATTGAAGAGCAACATTTACACCACTAATAATTCAATTGTGATATTGATAATGGGTATATTTGTGAGGGGCATAAATTATAATTTTCTCTTATTCCTTACAATTTCAAATCCAACCAATCATTGGAATTAATATTTTTAGTAATTTCATTTTTACCAACCAAACAATGTAATTAGTTTTTCCAGTAATTTATTTTCTATGTAATTTCAATTTCAATCATCTTCAAATATATTTGACGAACCAAACGGGCTGTATGAAATTTGTAAATTTAAAAGATATTATCGCATTGATATTTTCATTTTGCAAGATGAAACTAATTCAGATCAATTGAACTTTAGTCACGTCAATGGTCTTCCGCTATTTTATTGATATGATGGGGAAAAAAATAAAATAAAATATAATAAAATAAGCAGTATGCCGGCAAACTTTTGAATTATTGCACCAATAATTAATTAGAGCTTGAAAGCTAAAGGTTAAAAAAAAAACTGCCGGCAAGGATCAGATCAGTGGCATTGCCCAATTCCACTACTCATCTTGCTTCTGCTAATCTTCACACCTACACCAACAGAGAGAGAGAGAGAAAAGAATGGCTTGTGTAGCTATAAAGAAAAGTGTAGGTGCTAAAACCAAACCGAAACAATTTTTGTATAGCTTAGGGTGCATCGGTGCCAAAATAATTCTGTGGACTGTGCTCAACTGCTCATGCATAGGTTTCAGGATCTCTTTCTTGGTTTTCTTTAATTTGTTCCTTTGATTTTGATGGCAGCTATCTAAGAATGAATATTAGGTTCTCCTAATACTTTTGTCTGTCTTTTACATAGCGGCGATTTATATTGCTTTTCGTTTCTTTATTTTCTTGTAAGTTGCTCCGATCCACTAATTTTAAAATTATATAAATTTTAGGTTTCTCATACTCTGATTAATCATTAACACAAAGTGCCAGTCTACAAAATACTATCAAATGTAATTTTCCATGATATATATTTGCATTAAATATGATGTACTATACGGAAGCTAAGCTTTCAAGGATTAACAATTTTACATCTCTCTGTTTGCTCGCATAAATTTACGAAAACTTAAAAAAATATTTCAGGGCTGTTTCCCAATTTAAAAAGAATCATAAATACATTTTAAAATAAAAGTAGCAACACCAACAGAGTAGAGAGAGAAATAGAGATCGAGAGAAAAGAATGGCTTGTGTAGCTGTTAATTCTCTTATAAGAAACATTAGAGCTTGAGTTCTTGCAACCTCACCCTCGTCCATTCCTACAACAAATGAAAGCCATCCCTTCTAACAAAGATCTCATCCAATCTCTCCACGCAAAGCTTGGTTTTCTCATACAACTGTTCGACAAGTTCAGAATGGATGGTGTTGAAGCAATTAAAGACTTGGAAACAAAACTCAGAGATGTAGCTTATTGTTGGGCGTCGGCCGGGTTGACCGAGTTCAACTCCTGTTCGATTCGATACGTGGCGATATGGCCTGCCAGGGAGGGATTTGGTTAAATGGTTAAATGTTCACCTACTTATCACCAATTAGTTTTAAGTATGATATGGCAACCAGCCGAGGTCACGAGTTCGAATTGATGATGAGGCGAAAGTCGAGTCCTGGGCTAGGTGATCAAAGATTGCGGCAGTTTACAAAATACCATCAAATATAATTTCCTCATACGAAACAAATTTGCTTTTAACTACTTATTAAACACCTACAAAACTAAAAGTCAATGCTGCCATCTTCTAATTAGACTTATTCAACACCACAATGTTGACATCTTCTAATTAGACTTATTCAGCACCACAATGTTGACATCTTCTAATTAGACTTATTCAACAACACAATGCTGACATCTTCTAATTAATTAGACCCACTTGCCACCTTCTAATTAATTAGACCTACTTGCCATCTTCTAATTAGACTTATTCAACACCACAATGCTGCCATCTACTAATTAATTAGACCCATGCCACTTTATCGGCTTATTCAACACCCACAAAACTAAAAGAAAATAAAAAATAAAAAATAAAAAAAAAAACGTTTGGTTGGAGGAATTTAAATTTTATTCCCACTTAATTCTCACCTAATTCTAAAAGTCACTAAATTCTTTAGTTTGGTTGAAAGGAATTGCAATTCTCTAATTTTCATAGAATTAAAATATCATGCCCCTTGGGATTTTAATTCCATAGATTTTAGAAAGAAAAAAAGATAATGACGAGACAAAATTATCTCTTCTCTTTTTAACCTAAAATTGATGTCTGACAACAACAATGAGCATTTTGGACTTTATACTACTTATTCCCTTTCAATTCACATGTATACCAAACATTATAATTGAAATTCCCAGTAATTTTATTCTTGTAAACCAAACACTGGAATTTAAATTCCCACTTTATTTATTCCTAGTAATTCATCTCTCATGTAATTGCAATTCCTTTCCCACGTAATTTCTTACCTCCAACCAAACGCCACGTAAAAGTCAATGCCCATCTTCTAATAATTAGACCCACTTTATCCGCTTATTCAACACTGTTACAACCCTAGATAGGATCGTAACGGATAAGAAACCTTTCGAGCATGTTTCTGGCTCCTAAACGTATTCGAGTCACAGAAAACTCCAATTTCACACTTTGAGCGTGTGAGAGCTCCCAAAAAAAAAAAGCTAAAATAGTAGAATAACAATATATTACCAATTTCCACTTATCTTGCTTATGCTAATCTTCACACCTACACTAACACAGAGAGAGAGAAGAGAGAGAGAGAGAGAATGGTTTGTGCAGTGCTAAGATCCAACAATTTTTGTAATAGATATTATGATTTCTATCATAAGTAACAAACTATTATTCTAAATTTGACTCGCTTCACTGATCCCCACTCAATTAATGAGCACTCAATGATTATAAGGCACATCATAGACAAAATATAAGGGGAAATTTTGGTAAGGACCATTATCCTTATACCTAAAATAAAATTAATATAGGCCAAGGGGTCAGGTTGACATAACACTTGAATGACAAATTATTGTGTGGACCATAGTCCATATAGCTGTGTGGACTATAAATATCAAATACATTTTTAATATATTAAAAGTACATTATTTGTGTACTGAAGGTACATTATTTGATAGTATAAAATAATGTATTTTTAGTACTTAAATAATGTGCTTTCAAAAAATGCACTTTATGTACACAAATAATATACTTTTAGTATATTAAAATGTACTTTTTATTTATGGTCCACATAGCTATGTGGACCATGGTCCATGTAATAATTATTACGCTTGAATTGTCTGGGCTACTATATATTATAATGAGCTAGGCTAGCTGAAACTTACCATTTTAAAACACTAATTCAAATTTAGGGAAGTCTTTTTCCTTACAAATAAGTTTTTCATCCAACCAAATATTTTCGGTATTTTGTTTTCCATGAAAAACTAGTATGAAAATTTTGTCATCATTGATTTTTCTTAATTACACTTATTTTTATTATTGTGGAGAGATATATTGATCTTTATACTCATTATTCATTACAATTTCAAATCCAACCTGATGAAGTATATAGTGCAATGGTGCAGTGCAGCAACAGAATGGAGACAAGAAGACGCGTTAGGTAGACGTCTTTGGTAGCCGCCTTTGGTAGACGCGTTTGGTAGACGCGTTTGGTAGACGCCTTTGGTAGACGCGTTTGGTAGACGCCTTCGCCTTTGGCGGTAGACACTTTTGGCAATTATAAGTTATAAGTGCTTCTTTCTTATCTCTGTATATAAGCTCATGTTGAACTTCCTTTTTTAATGTTAATCAATTCCCTTTCTTCTCTGCTTAGACTCTAGTATACTTTGCTCCGATTCTCATGCATGACCTGAGATAATTCATCACAACCAAACAATGGTTTTAATATTCTTAGTAATTTCTTTTCTACCAACTAAACAATGTAATTAATTTTTTATGTAATTTATTTTTCATAGAGTTTCAATTTCATTCATCTTCAAATATTTTTCGCAAACCATGAAATTTGAAAATTTAGAAGATAATTCAGATCAATCGAAATTTAGTGAAGTCAACGGTCTTTCACGATTTGATTGATTGGTGGAAAAAATAAAATAAAATACGCAGTAGGCCATGCCTACTTTTGAATTTTTGCATCAATAAGAGCTAGAGAGCTTAAGGTTAAAAAAAAGTTGTCGGCAAGGAATTATTGCACTGATCAGATCATTGGCATTACCCAATTCCACTCATCTTAGAGCATCCACACTTGTGGATAATAAGGGGAGATTTCAGAATGCATTCTACTGAGTGGGGAGCAAAGCTAATGTAGGGGAGAATTAATTCAAGGAGAATTCATCTGCAATGGTAGAAATATTGCGAAAACCAAGAAAAAAAAAAGAGAAAGATATCTGACTTGCTGTGCGCGTCAGGCGCACAGCAAGTCCACAGCCTGGCGCGTGCAGTGCACGCGCCAGGCTGCGCGTCAGGCGCGCCGTTCGGCGCGCCTGACCATTCTGTTTATTTTTTTTTTATTTTTTTTATTTTTTTTATTTCTTTTTTTTGATTTTTTTGTTTTTTTTTTCTCCCCTTCTCACATTCTCTCTCCTAATCACTCTTACATTATCCCCCAATTCTCCCCAACTAATGTGGATGCTCTTAGCTTGCTTCTGACAATCTTCACACCTACACCAACAGAGATAGAGAGAGAAAAGAATGGCCTGTGTAGCTGTAAATTCTCTTATCAGAACATTAGAGCTTGAGTTCTTGCAACCTCACCCTCGTCCATTCCTACAACAAATGGAACTCATCCCTTTTAACAAAGACCTCATCCAATCTCTCCATGCAAAACTTGGTTTTCTGATAGAACTGTTCGATGAGAGCAGAATAGATGGTGTTGAAGCAATTAAAGAGTTAGAAACAAAGCTCAGAGATGTAGCTTTCAGAGTAGAAGATGAAATTGAACTCCATGTGGTAGATCTCTATGAAGATTATCCCTATCTCTATTTGGTAGACCTCTTTAAAGAAGCTGACCAGGAAATGGGTCAAGGGGACGACGCTGAAGCCAAAAGAACCCAGCACTCTCATAGACTTAGTCATGTATTGCAACAAGCAATAGGAGACATTGATGCCATTAAAGAAGAGCTGGAGAAAGTCATGATGGAGTACAAGCATGACATAGCTGCGCAAGGAAGGGAGACTACACTTGATGATGAACTTGTCAAGATGGACGGTTCCGGTTCCTCCAATCATGCTTCACAGACTGGGGACATAATGGTCGGGAAAAACAATGAGTTCGAGATTATAAGGAAGATGCTAATACAACATCCATCTAAACAACGAGAAGTTGTCTCAATTCAAGGTATGGGAGGAATCAGCAAGACAACGTTAGCTAGACGAGTTTATGAAAATCCATCAACTGTCTCCCACTTTGACAGACGACTATGGGTTGTTGTATCACAACATCACAATAAGAGGCAAATGCTTTTAGATCTTGTTTCTAAAGACAATGTAAACAACAGCAGTGATGAGGACCTAGCATTACAACTCTACCAAAGTTTGAAGGGTCAAAGGTACTTGGTAGTGATGGATGATGTATGGAGCACAGAGTCATGGAATGATGTTAAATCTTGCTTTCCCGATGATACAAATGGGAGTCGAGTATTGTTGACTACTCGCGTTGCAGACCTAGCTATTTGTATTGGTTACTTTTCGCATCAAATGCAGTTCTTAGATCAAAGTGAAAGTTGGGATTTATTTCGTAAAAAGGCATGCAAGTCTCATGGTGTTGAATTTGAGACAATAGGGAGACCAATTGTTGAGAAATGTAAAGGACTACCTTTGGCAATTGTTGTGGTAGCAGGTTTATTTTCAAAACTCAATACACTAGATGAGTGGAAGAACACTGCTAATGCTCTAATAATAAGTTCTTCAACATCAACTCTAGATGATGAAGAATGTTGGAGAATCCTGTCATTGAGTTATAGTCACTTGCCCCATAATTTGAAAGCTTGTTTTTTATATTTAGGAGTTTTTCCCGAAGATTATGAGATCAATGCTCACAAGCTTGCAAGGTTATGGGCTGCGGAAGGACTTGTTAAGGCATTCAAGAATGAGAGTTTTAAAGCGGTGGCTCAAAGGTACATAAATGAACTTATGGATAGAAACTTAATTCTTGTAAGCAAAAGAAGTAGTTGTGGAAAAAAAATTAAGGAGTTTAGAGTACATGATTTGTTGCATGCCTTTTGTGTAAGAGAAGGTCAGAACCAGAGTCTTTTGCATGTTACCGACGAAAGTGGTTCCAATATCACTCAGAAAGGTGTCCGTTGGATAAGAATCCACGGGGTGTTATTAGAAGATTTTGACATCTCTGCGTTATATTTTCTGTCAAAACATTGCCGGTCCATCTTTTACTTTTCGGGGCGGCAAGATTCAATAACTTTGGAATTTTTCAGCCTATTGAGGGTACTCTATGTTACTGCAATCCGTTCGCCAATTCTGACTGTTCATATCCATTTGAGATACCTAGAGATAGCTGAGTTACGTCATCGTCATAAGTCATTATTCTCCAACACTTGGAATCTTCAATCATATAGTGCGTGTGAATATACAGACTTGAACCATTTGAAGTGTCCACAACTACAATATATTCAAACATTTGGTGTGTATGCTTTACCCAAATCCGTTCATCAAAACTTGCAGGTCATTTCTCGTTTGCAGGCTAGTCAATGTGACCAAGAGTCCTTAACAAAAGTTCCATACCTAAAGAAGGTAGGTATTGTTATAGGCAACCCCAATGATTGCATTAACATTGTCTGTTTACAGCAGCTCAAGAGTTTATCTTTTTTGGATGAGTCGGCCCGTGAAATTCCGAATATGATGGCTCATATCATTAACAATATTCTTCTCTTGAAAAACATTAGGAAGCTGAAGTTTAGTTCTCTGAAATCTGATTGGAAGGCAATTAATGTTTTGAGCAAGTTACCAAGGCTTGAGGTGCTCGAGTTATGGTATTTTTACTTTGGCGGAAAGTGGGAAGTACCAGAGAATGTGAAATTCTGCCACTTAATTTGTTTGAAACTTATGTATGGTAATCTCGATCATTGGGAAGTTAGGTGCTGATAACTTTCCAAAACTTGAGAGCCTATTCCTTAGAAGATGCTCAGGATTGAGAGAGATCCCGAATAGCTTTGCAGAAATTCCAACATTGAACTTAATCCAATTAGCGTTGTGTCTTCCTTCTATAGTGATGTCAGCCAAGCAAATTCAGGCTGAACAGCATGACTATGGAAACCAGAATATGGTTGTCATTGAGGAAGACTAATAAAGGTCTCTCCATTTCTTTTTCTCAATTGCTTTTTATTTCACTGTCCTTTAATTTTTCTCCGATTCCAACTGCATTTAGTTTCTTCACATCCTAATTTGTTTTCATTGATTCATGACAGCCTGCTCTCTTGAAGATGATGCAAAGCTATAGCAAAGAAAGACTCTAAAGCTGCTAATTAATTGCAATAAAAGAAGGGTGTGGGAAGAGCAGATGGTTGTTAGTTGTGCCTGTTTTTGGTGTTTGAAATGGTTTCTGGTTCACAGATTCTTCAGCTGCAAATTTGAATAGGGTATAGATTACTATATTACTGTCTTGTATCTGCTTCTTGGAATGAACAATATAATCTGTTGGATTTAAGGCTTGCTACTTGCTAGATGAATTTAAGAATTGTAAAAATATTTTGATCTATCTCATCAACAATATTAATAGTGATGAATTCTCTTTAACTTCAAAGTAGCTGCATTAGCTTGCTCTTCTTCATCTAATATTTATAACCAGAGTAAGCTATCCATCCCTCCAAAATTTTCTCTTACAATCTTCTCGTCCTTACATCACATTTTCTAATTGGGTAATTAACTTTCTTTTTAATTAATGATGCCGGGCAAAAACTGGTGTGAAATCATCTCACGGATCCTTATATGTGATATGGGCCGAGTTGTAGACAACCGAGTGAGATGCTCAGTGAAGGCAGACTTTGTAAGTATCACAATTTTAGAATTTTAGTTATAAGTATTACAATATTTACCATCAATAACAATCAATTTTATCCTAAATAGTATCAAAATTATATTTTACATATAAGTAATACTATATCTATCATATGTAACGGTTAAATTTTAATTCAAATTGGTATTAAACTTTCTACAATATGTATAACAATTTCTCTCGTAAGTAATACTTCACATATAAATATTACAATATTTACATTAGAATTACATTTTGTAAGTATCACAATTTGAGTTGTAAGTATTACAATATTTATCATTAGTAACAATTAGTCAATCATGCTTCACACACTAAGAACATATCGGGAAAACAATGAGTTCGAGACTAAGGAATTGAAGATGCTAATACAACATCCATCTAAACAATGAGAAGTTTAGAACTATGGAAATGAGAATATGGTTCAGCGAACCAGGTTGCTAATTTATTAACTTGGAAATCTGGTTCTTTGTCTAATCGTATCTTTTCTTGTAAATGCTATGTTTCTTGATTATGAAATATAAGTTCTTTTGGTTTCAAAAAAAAAAAAAAATCTATGGAAATGAGAATATGGTTGTCATTGAGAAAGACACAAGAGAGGTCTCTCTCCATTTCTCTTTCTCAATTGCTTTTTATTTTACTCTCCTTTAATTTTTCTCCAAACTTTATTTAGGGTGTGTTTGGTTCGCACACAAGAATCGAAATCGGAATGGGTATCAAATAATTGGTAATAGTAATGGGTTTTGGTGAAAGTATTTAACATGTTTGGTAATAGGGTGGAATGAGAATGGTTACTAATAGTAGTGCTTGAGAATGAATAAGGAAATGAAACCCTTATTTTATTTGGGTATGGGTTTTACAATTCATGGGAAATTCGAAACCCGTGGTGTTTTAAAAACCTATTAACCAAACAATAACAATCACTTTCATACTTATTCCTATGGCAAAACCCATCAACCAAGCACACCCTTAGTTTCACCATATATATCCTTATATGTTTTCATTGATTCATGACAGCTTCCCCCTCTTGAAGATGACTCCCGGTGAAGAAGAGTTTTATGAAGATGCAGAGTAGATGATGCAAAGCTAGAGCAAAGAAAGACTATAAAGCTGCCAATTAATAGCAATATGATGATCGGCCCACATAGAGCCAAAATAACAATTAAAGATGGTTGCTGTGGCTGTTTTTGCAATTTTTAAGGTTTGCTAGATGGATTTAAGTATTGTAAAAATATTTGGATCAACAATATTAATAGTGAATTCTCTATACCTCAACATAAGTTGTTATACAGTGGACCAGTCTATACATCGTTGTGTGGACTATGATCGTCGAATGAAACAATAGTAGAATTAAAATAATACTTTAGTATTACTATAATGAAACTAGTGTGTGTAGAAAATGAAATTGAAAAATAGAGCACATTATTATCAAATGAAACTATAGTATAATTAAAATGTTACTTGTTTTCAAAAAATAAAATAAAAATGATACTTTAGTATTACTATAATGAAATTAGTGTGCCTGTAAAATGAAAGTAAAATTCAGAGTCATACAATAGCATATATTGTAAAATGACCTGAAGTGCAATTAAAATAATACTTCAACATTACTATAATTAAACTAGTGTGTGTGAAAAATGAAACAAAAACATAGAGCTCAAGCAATAATGTGTATTATCAAATGAAACTATAGTAGAATTAGAATGATTTTTAGTATTGTTATAATGAAACTAGTGTGGAAGGAAAATGAAACTAAAAAATATAGCAATATTGTCAAATGAAACTAAAATGTAATTAAAACGATACATAATTCATGCTCCACGCTGCTACATAGACCACAGTCCACACTAAAATTTGCCCTCAACATAGGTATCGGTAGTGGATCAACTCATTAGCTTGGACTTCTCAATCTAATATTTATAACTAAATACACATAAAATTGATAACATATTACTTTACGTGTCTAAAACAAACTTACTAATATAATTAATTTATAAATTTGATGTTTAATAGCTTCATTAATATAGGCAAAGTTTGGTCAGGTTGACGCAAATTAGACCATGGAGGACCAAAGTCCATCTTACATTGTTATTCTATTGCAAAACGATATTGAGATTACGTACTTATAGTTAATATATTATTTACTTTCAGGTGTTATGTACTTGTATATAAATTGGAAATAGATAATATGTTAACTGAATGTACATAATATTTTAATGGAAAAATCACCATTTTAGTCCCTCAATTGTTTCTCAATTGTAATGCATGTGCATAATTTGGAAACGAGGACGTGGATTCATTGAAGTAGAGACACATTAAAGATTTCTCACCCTTTCTGTAACACCCCCAAACAAGACCTATATAAAAGCCTTAACACATGCAGATTAAACAACAAAACTAGCACAGCGGAAGATAAAACGAAAACTGGATAAAAGAAATCCGAACGGGGTGTCACGCCACGTCTACAAACACGGTAAACGCTACGACAAACAATCTGCAAGTGTATACATCTATCCCAAAACATCAGTCTAAAACTACATTGGCGCACATGCCACAAAACAAGGATGAGGGTACTAAGCTACCAGGCACTAGACATCGCGCTCGTCTAAACATCACCTAAAAGATACAAAGATAAACATTGGGACGACGCCCGGTCAGCGATAAATGCTGGTAACCCACCAATACATGTGAAATATCATACATAGATAGATATAAAGTGTAAAACCATTTTCGAAACGGAATATATATATATATATATATATATATATATATATATATATATATATATATATATATATATATATATATATATATATATATATAAGTCGAAAACCAAGATCAACAGTCAACACAAGACTCATCACTCTCAAAGATAACACGGGAACACATCCCAAACCACAAAGGCTAACCACAACGCGAAGGATAAAGACTCACCCAACGGCAACACATGCCAAAGCAACACATGCCTCCGTGACTACACACGTCACGAGAGAAGAACACACAACGCCGGCTTTACATGCCCTCGCAACATCACCCATCACGAGTTGGTATGCCTTCCTTATGCCCTGTTCCAACCTTATGGCTACCCCCAACCTTATATCTTCTTCCAACCATTACCTCCAGAACCCCTGTACTTCTTAGTCCAACCTTATTCCCCCGGGACCGTCGTCCCCCACCAACGACCACCAACGAGACCACCAATTCACGGCAATACATGTCCGGATAACACATGTTATCCACCAAAAACGTGAACCTTACACAAAGGCCACAACTCCATAATCACGTCACGGCCACCACGAGGACCGCTGCAATACCTTGGTGACTAGTGTCCCATACCACTAATCGTGCAATCCAGGTAAAGCCACACACGCACCACAACTCAACAAGAGTCAAACAACGGATCACAACGAAGGTATGAAACATACTCAATCAAGGAACGGGTCACAGCCCAACACAACATCAACGATGGATAACACAAGTTATCATCAACCAAACGGAAGGTACAAACCACACACACGCTAGCATTAAGACAATAAACTAGCATGCTTAACAACGGAGAAACTCAAGATAGTTCCGAGGAACACACAAGACACCTCTGGGTCCACCCGCGGGTACACGAGTGGAACAAATCCCGATCCAACACATTCCCACAGGGCATTGTACCCGCGGGTAGGCCGGCGGGTGGTGCCCCGCCTGCCGTTCCGCCCGTGGGAACATTCCTGTTCCACAACAAATCCCTTCGGGGATTTTCTTCTCCAAACACAAATTCAAGTCCAAAACATGCCAAATCTCACCCAACACAACAAAATGACTTGAACCATGGAAAATGCCAAGCAATGGCAAAAAGGAACCCTAAACACAAGTTCTAGATATGCAATATCACAAGATAAATGCATAAACCCTCACATTTCATAGCAAAGAACAAGTAGAATCCAAGAAATCACATATAGGTAAGCAAAATAGGTTTTGTAGAGCATGGGTTACATCTTGTAGACTAAAAGACTTCACTTTACACCATAACAAGCTCCCCACAAGGCTTACTTTCCAAACCCACTTCAAGATCAAACCAAAAGATCATAAAGATCCTACCTTTAAGAAAAAGACAACTAAGATGGAACCAAAAACACAAGAAGAACTTAGATCTTACCCTCCTAGATGCCCAAATAGGTGAAAGGTTGAATCTTGGAAGCAAATCTTGGAATATTGACAAGGGTCAACTTGGCTTGGAGAATAAGCTACGCTTCTTTTCTCGAGAAAAGGTAGAGCTAATTTCTAAGAAATGTATGGAATGAAATGAAGAAGTCTTCTAGGTTAAGTTACAATACTAACTCTTGGTGAAAAGTCAAGAATACCCTTACTAACTTTTAGAAAGTGTAAGGAACAAGGGAACTCCCCTCAAAGCTCAAAGTACAACACAACTTTAAGGTTGACTAGTCAAATACTAGTCCTTGAGTATGAAAAATCAGAATTTTAAGAATTAATTCATCAAATAAAATAGGATTAATTACTCAATTAATCCATGGATTGAATGTGGATTTTTGGGGTGTCACACTTTCTCTTTCTCAATTGTTTTTTCATTTCACTCTCAAAGTTTCATCATATTATTGAGGTAGTATTGACATAATTTTATTTAGGAAATTATAATTTATGCCCTTCATAATATGTCAATTATCAATGTCACCATTGAATTGTTAATGGTGTAAATGTTGCGCCTCAATTTTTAAAACGGTACATATATTGCCACTCCCGTACCGTACAGGAGGGACAATATATATATATATATATATATATATATATATATATATATATATATATCATTTTAAAAATTGAGGGACAACATTTACACTACGAGAGGACACTATATGTACCATTTTGAAAATTGAGGAACAATATTTACACCACTAATAATTTAGAGGTGACATTGATAATTAACATATTATGGAAGGACATAAATTACAATTTTCCCTTTTATTTAAGTAACTCACAGTGCCATTGGTATAACGTTGATAAAGTGGTGGGTACAAGACATGAAAACTCTGCGGGTTTAATTGCTTTAACAACTTTTCACATGGACAACTGACACATATGGAACATAAAAAATCACCCATTTTTTTTTTCTTTTTGAATGCAAAAAAAAAAAAAAAAAAAAAAAAAATCACCCATTTAATTACAAGTTACAACTAATTATAACTAAAAAGGATTTGCATTTGCTGGACAACAGATATGGCACATAATAAACTACAATAGTTTTTCGCAGTTAGATTCCGACTTACATTAAACAATTACATCTCATATTATGTTGTCATTATCTAACTCTAATCTTTACAAATTGCAAAAATTGTTAACATAAAAAAGAAAATCTTGTTTAAAATTTGTAGCAAAAATAGTATTTTAAGTGGTTATTTAGTGATATAAATATATATGTGGTACACTTTCAATTTTGAGTCAGGTCAAAGTGAATTTGAATTCTTTGAATTTAGACTAAGAAATTGATATGTTGTACATTTAAAACGGATACAGATAATGGTTGAATGGGAAGTTGATTGTGAAAGTAGAACCATTTAAGTTGAAAAATAGAAATGAGAAAGTTTGAAAGTAGCCTTTGTCTTACATTGTTGGAATACGAAGTTGGTTTGCACTAGTATGTATACAATTCTGATCCCTTTTAACAGTTTAAATTGTATAGCATAAATGATTTTTCTCTTTTGTGCATGAGGGGAGTGCACCCCCGACCTGCGTACACAAATATCGTTCGAAAATTGACATATTTTTTCAACTGAAATGAAAAGTGATTTGGCACCTTTAGAAAATATGCCACTCGTTAGAAAATAAGTTAACTTCTCGGATGTACTATATTTGAGAAGTGGATTCAACTTCTCAGTATGTAATCTTAGGGAATTTAGTTTCTGGCTGGCAAAGTGACCTTGGACAAGTTAATGTTTTGAGCAATTTGACCAGGCTTGAGGTGCTCAAGTTAATGACTTTCGACATTGGCAAAAAGTGGAACTATCATATATAGAAGTTTGTCTCACATTTGAATGAGAAATATGTTTGTATTAGTATATATACAATTTTAGTTTAGCAGAAATTTGAATTGTATAGCACAAATATTCTAAAAAAGTTTGAAGTGGTTCCCATTATTTATTGCTATTTATTTCCTCATACGACAAATTTGCTTTATGGACTTATTAAACACCTACAAAACTAAAAGCCAATGCTGCTTCTAATTAGACTTATTCAACGCCACAATGCCGACATCTTCTAATTTATTAGACCCACTTGCCATCTTCTAATTAGACTTATTCAACACTACAATGCTGCCATCCATCTTCTAATTTATAATTAGACCCATGCCACTTTATCCGCTTATTCCACACCAACAAAACTAAAAGAACTAAATGGTAGTCAATGCCCATCTTCTAATTAGACCCACTTTATCTGCTTATTCAACACTGTTACGAGACCGTAATAGATAGGAAACCTTTTGAGCAGGCTTTTAATTCCTAATTGTATTCGAATCACGGCAAATAATTTCAATTTCACACTTTGAGTGTGTGAAAGCTCCAATAAAAATAGCTAAAATAGTAGAATAACAATACATTACCAAATTCCACTCATCTTGCTTCTGCTAATCTTCACACCTACCCAACAAAGCTAGAGATAGAGAGAGAAAAGAATGGCTTGTGGAGCGCTAAGATTCAACAATTTCTTTCTATCATAAGTAACAAGTTACTTCGTATTATTCTAAATTTGACTCGCTTCACCGATAGATCCCCACTCAATTAATGAACACTCAATGATTATAAGGCACATCATAGAAAACAATATTAGGGAAAAAAATTGTAATTGAAATAAAATTAATATAGGCCAAGGGTCAGGTTGACATAACACTTGAATGACAAATTATTTGTGGACCATGGTCCACATAGCTGTGTGGACCATCAATATCATGTACATTTTTAATATATTTAAAGTACATTATTTGATAGTATATATAAAATGATGTACTTTTAGTACTCAAATAAAATACTTTCAAAAAATGTATTTTACGTATACAAATAATGTATTTTAAATATATTAAAAATATACTATGAAATATTTATTTATGATCTGCATAATTGTGTGGACCTCGCTCTATGTAATAATGATTGCACTTGAATTCTCTTGGCTATAATGAGCTAGGCTAGCTGAAACTTACCATTTTAAAACACTAATTCAAATGTTTAATTGATAAAATTGAACTTCGCCAAGCAAACAAAAAAGTAAATATAGATTGGGTCATGCCTACCTACTCCTGGCCATGATGACATTTTCTGGGGAGTCATTATTAGTAGATCAAGGTCCACACAGTTACGTAAACTACAAATAAAAAGCGCATTATTTGTGTATATGAAGTACATTATTTGATAGTATATACACTTTGAATACTGAAAGTACATTATTTTGTATATTATGAAATAATATACATTCAGTATACAAATAATGTACAAGAGAAATATTTTTTCTAAATAATGTACAAGATCCAGTATACAAATAATACAAATATTCAGTATACAAATTTAGTATATCAATTTTTCTAGTATAAATGTATATTTATTCAGAAAAATATTTTTTATTGGAAAAAGTTTTCCTCAAGAATGACATAATGAAGAAAAAGTTTTTCTTAGCTCACCCTTGGGGCTCGTTTTGGTTTCCGAAAATAATTGAAGGAAAATTGAATTGAAATTTTCATGAAAAAGCAATTACTAGAAAAATTGATTCCATTATTTGGTTGATGGAAAATAAATTATTAGAAATATTGATTCCATTATTTGGTTGGATTTGAAATTGTAAAAAATAATGAGTATAAAGACCTATATATCCATACACAATAATAATGATAATAAAAGTATGAATGAATTACAAGGGCACAAAAGTAATGTTAGCTCACTTTTTGTTCCCAAGTTCATGAAAAAATAAAGGGAAAATTGTAAAAAATGGCCCTCTATAATATACCAATTATCAATGTCACCCATGAATTATGAGTGGTGTAAATGTTGCTCATCAATTATCAAAACGGTGCACATATAGCCCCTCCCATAACGGACATGTGGTTCCCAATTCTTGCAATTCCACTCATCTTGCTTCTGCTAATCTTCACACCTACACGGCTAGACCAACAAGAGAGGGAGAGATAGAGATAGATAGAGAGAGAAAAGAATGGCTTGTGTAGCTGTAAATTCTCTTATCAGGACATTAGAGCTTTTTATTTTTTTAGAATCAGAACATTAGAGCTTGAGTTCTTGCAACCTCACCCTCGTTCAATCCTACAACAAATGAAACTCATCCCTTTTACAAAAAAGCTGATCCAATCTCTCCATGGAAAGCTTGGTTTTCTCATACAACTGTTTGACGAGAGCAGAGTGGATGGTGTTGAAGCAATTAAAGAGTTGGAAACAAAGCTCAGAGATGTAGCTTTCAGGGTAGAAGATGACATTGAACTCCATGTGGTACATCTCTATGAAGAAGCTAACAAGGAAATGAGACAAAGGATTAGTCCCTCTGTCCGATGGTGGAAATGCTGGATACATCCAAAAAAAAGAAGAGAAAACCCAGCATTCTCATAGACTTAGTCATGTATTGCGACAAGCAATAGAAGACATTGATGCCATTAAAGAAGAGCTGGAGAAAGTCAAGATGGAGTACAAGAATGTCACCATAGCTGTGCAAGGAAAGGAGACTACACTTGATGATGAACTTGTCAAGATGGATGGTTCCGATTCCTCCAATCGTGCTTCACACACTGAGGATATAATGGTCGGGAAAAACAATGAGTTCGAGACTATAAGGAAGATGATAATACAACATCCATCTAAACAACGAGAAGTTGTCTCAATTCAAGATATGGAAGGAATCGGCAAGACAATGTTAGCTATACGAGTTTATGAAGATCCATCTATTGTCTACCACTTTGACAAGCAAATATGGGTTGTTGTATCACAATATCATAATAAGAGGCAAATGCTCTTAGATCTTCTCGGTTCTAAAGATAACAGCAGTGATGGGGACCTAGCATTACAACTCTACCCACGTTTGAAGGGTCAAAGGTACTTGGTAGTGATGGATGACGTATGGAGCATAGAGTCATGGGATGATGTTAAATCTTGCTTTCCAGATGATAAAAATGGGAGTCGAGTATTGTTGACTACTCGCGTTGCAGAGGTGGCTTCTTGTATTGGCTCTAACAATTACTTTTCCCATCAAATGCAGTTTTTAGATCAAAGTGAAAGTTGGGAATTATTTCATAAAAAGGCATGCAAATGTCATGGTGTCGAATTTGAGACAATTGGGAGACCAATTGTTGAGAAATGTAAAGGATTGCCTTTGGCAATTGTTGTGGTAGCAGGTTTATTTTCAAAACTCAATAAGCTAGATGAGTGGAAGAATACTGCTAACACTACTACAGAAAACGGATTTAACGTCTACATTATAACGTCGGTTTTTTGAAAATCCGACGTTAAATATTTAAAATTATTTTTTATTTTTTTTTAAAAAAATACATATGACGTCGGTTATTTGGTATGGCCGATGCCGTATATTAAATAAAAAATAAATAAAAATAAAATAAAAAAATAAATACGAGATACGACGTCGGCGTTATACGTCGCCGACGCCGTATCTCAAATAATATATATATATATATATATATATATATATATATATATATATTATTTGAGATACGGCGTCGGCGACGTATATCTCCGACGCCGTATCTCTAATAATTAAAAAAAAAATGGTATACGGCGTCGGCGACGTATAACGCCGACGCCGTATACTCAAATTTAAAAAAAAAAAAAAAAGAAATACTAAATAGGAGATACGGCGTCGGAGTTAATTCTCCGACGCCGTATCCAATAATTAAAAAAATAAAATTAAAATGGTATACGGCGTCGGCGACGTATATCGCCGACGCCGTATACTCGAATTTTTAAAAAAAAAATAAAAAATAAATAGTAGATACGGCGTCGGAGAATTAATCTCCGACGCCGTATCTCCAATAATTAAAAAAAAATATTAAAATGGTATAGGCGTCGGCGACGTATAACGCCGACGCCGTATACTCAAATTTAAAAAAAAATAATAATAATAAATATAATTATACGGCGTCGGATACGTAAAATAACCGATGCCGTATAAAATTCATAATACACCCTAATGAAGCTAGAACATTTCAGATCGGTGCCCAAATTTCACACTCAACATTTCACACTCCTCACTCATCTGCTCCAAACTCCCACCGCCGCCGAACGCCCTACGCCACCGATGCTCTCCACCGCCGCCTAAGCCGTCGTCCTCGGCCTTGCTCGCCGCACGTCGACGTCGTCCTCGGCCTCGCTCGCAACAGTGCCTGCCTTGCCTCGCCGTCGTCCTCGCCGTCGCCCTACGTCGTCCTCGCCCTCGCGACTGCCGCACGTCGTCCTCGCTCGCCGCTCGCCGCCTCTCCTCGCGCTGGGTCGCCGGACATTCTGCAAGGTACGTACGTATATATATATATATATATATATATATATATATATATATATATATATATATATATATATATATATATATATTATAAATTAAAAATGGTTATGTATATATATTTTTTGAATTTTGAATTTTATATATTATTATTGTGTATATTTTCGAAATTTTAAGAATAATTGTGTATATATATATATTTAATTTTATAAGTTAGTGGGTCAATTATGAATTGTTGTGTGTTATGTGAAATTTTATGAAATTTTGTTTATATATTATTGTGTATATCTTGAAATTTTAGGAATAATTGTGTATGAACATTAAGGAATAAGGTTTAGTTTATAGACATATAGAACAAATATTATGAATATAATACATAATTTAAGTGAACAAATCTTAGCTTGATTCTTGATTTTGTATATGTATACAAATTTTACCTTAAAATTATTCATCTATGCGTGATTTTTGTTAATTAATATACTGGGTTTATTGATTCTTTTGAGTTGGCCTAAATTTTCATGTGTTTAATTAGGTAATTTCGATGTGGTTATTCTTTTACTGACCTATTTATATTACTCTCTCTGTTCATGGCATTGAAGCTTGGTGCTCTAACTATGTGATCAATTCATTAACTTAGTGTATAATTAATGCCAAAAGGTGTTGAGTAGTTTATGATTAATCCATGTTAACAACGAGTTTCTGTTCATTAAAGCATTGAAAATCTTGATGTCTAATTTCCATTTTCCGGAAAGTTGCTTAGAGCTCAATTTGGTCACCTCAGGTTTTGATGATCCCACCGATTAATGCAACTCTGAAATAGGAAGATAAGAAACCAGTGAGGAAAACTGTTTGTCTAGAAGCTGTAATGAAAGATTTGTATCAATAAATAGAAGAGCCAATGAGCTTTAGATTTATTCATGTTTTATATAAACATATCACTAGTTGATACTTAATATAAAATGATGTTGTTTTGGACCAAGGCCCACCATGCTAGGTGAATCTTGGTCCATAATTTGCCTTTTTCAAGTATATAACTTACCAAATAATTTAACTTAAAATGTTGTGAGAAAAATGTAATACTAATTGGCCGAAATGAATATAGTGTAGTTGTTGTAGTAGTTATAATTATATAAATTTGTTAAAATGTTGTTAACAAATGTTTAACTAGGTTATTATTATTTTAGATTTGCTTGTGATGGATAAAAGTTGGATGAAAACTAATCGACTTAGTCAGGAATATGAAGATGGAGTTAGAAATTTTTTACAGTTTGCAAATAATAACCTTCCGAATAGTAATAAGAGGTTCTCCTGTCCTTGTACGAAATGTTGTAATCAAAAAAGGTTAGGTGAAGAAGACATATATGATGATCTAATTGTTAATGGGATTAATCCATATTATACACAATGGATTTGGCACGGTGAAAGCGATGTGGCTACAACATCTAACATGTATGTTGACAATGAAGATGATGAGTTTGAAGATCGGTTGGATGAAATGTTTCGCGATGTTGGAGAAGAGTTTACCAATCGATCAAATGAGTTGGATGAATTATTGAATGATTCAAAACAACCTTTATGGCCAGGGTGTAGTAAATATACCAGATTATCTGCTGTATTAAAATTATTCAACTTGAAAGCTGGGAATGGGTGGAGCGACAAGAGCTTTATTGCTTTACTTAAAATAGTCAATGATATGCTTCCAGATGGTAATGAACTTCCCAAGAGTACATATGATGCCAAAAAGATGTTGTGTCCCATGGGTATGGGATACAAAAAAATACATGCTTGCCCTAACGATTGCATATTGTTTAGGAATGATTACAAAGACTTGCATGCATGTCCAATATGCGGGGCATCTCGTTATAAAACAAGAGAGAGTGGTAAAGTACGTTTGAAAAGTCCACCAGCTAAAGTTTTGTGGTATCTCCCAATTCTTCCAAGATTTAAGCGCATGTTTGCAAATCCAAGCGATGCGAAGAACTTATCATGGCATGCAGATGAAAGAATTTCCGATGGCAAGCTTCGACACCCGGCTGATTCTTCTCAATGGATAACATTTGATAATGCATTTCCTGAATTTGGCCACGAGTCGAGAAATCTTAGACTTGGACTTTGTACTGATGGTATTAACCCTCACGGGAACCTAAGTAGCAAGCATAGCTCGTGGCCAGTTATGTTGATAATTTATAATCTACCCCCGTGGTTGTGTATGAAACGCAAATACATATTATTAAGCTTGATGATTTCTGGGCCAAAACAACCAGGTAATGATATAGATGTTTTTTTGGCTCCTTTGATTGATGACTTGAAGCAATTATGGGATGAAGGTGTGTTAGTGTTTGACGCATACCGGAAGGAGACTTTTAAGTTGCATGTAATGCTTTTTTGCACAATCAATGACTTTCCAGCTTATGGTAACTTGTCTGGATATAGTGTCAAAGGTCATAAGGCATGCCCCATATGTGAAGATAATACCTGTTATCATCAACTGGTTCATGGTAGAAAGACTGTATACATGGGGCATCGGAGATTTCTTGATAAATTTTACCCTTATAGAAAATTAAAAAAGGCATTCAATGGGGTTCAAGACTATACAGATGCTCCACAACCATTAACAGGGAATCAAGTTTATGAACGAGTTGAATGCATCAATGTTACTTTTGGTAAGACTCAAAAGCTTCAATCTCAAAGAGGTAAGAGGTTAAAAGAGATACCTACAAATGAGAAGAGTCCGTGGAAAAAGAAATCTATATTTTTTGATCTTCCATATTGGAAGACACTAGATGTGAGACATAGTATTGATGTGATGCATGTGGAGAAAAATGTATGTGATAGTCTTGTTGGAACTCTTTTAGACATTAAAGGTAAGACTAAAGATGGACTCAATGCTAGATTGGATTTGGTTGAAATGTGTATACGACCTACATTAGCTCCACGTTGCGGGGATAAGAGAACATATTTGCCTCCAGCTGCTCATACTTTATCAAGAAAGGAGAAAATAAGTTTTTGTGAGTGTTTACGTGGAGTAAAGGTACCACAATGGTATTCATCAAATATCAGTAAACTTGTTAATATGCAAGATTTAAAGTTGGTGGGGTTGAAGTCTCATGATTGTCATGTCTTAATGCAACAACTATTGCCAGTGGCTGTTAGAGGCATATTGCCTAAAAAGTTGAGATATACCATCATAAGACTTTGTTTCTTTTTCAATGCAATATGTGGGAAAGTTGTTGATCCAGACAAATTAGATGAATTGCAAAATGACATTATTGTTACACTGTGTCAGCTAGAGATGCACTTTCCACCTTCATTTTTTGATATCATGGTTCATTTGCTTGTGCATTTGGTGAGAGAGATCAAACATTGTGGTCCAGCTTATTTGAGGTGGATGTACCCATTTGAACGGTACATGAAAGTATTAAAAGGTTATGTTAGGAACCGATATAGGCCGGAAGCATCTATAGTTGAAAGCTATGTTGCAGAGGAGGTTACTGAGTTTTGTACAGAATATTTGGCAGGGGTAGAGGTTATTGGTGTTTCTACTAATCGACATGAAGGAAGAATTGCTGGGAAGGGTACTCGAGGAATCAAAGTGAAGACTATGCCTCGTGAAGATGTTGAGGAGGCACACTTGTACATCTTGCATAATACAAGTGAAGTCGAGCCGTATTTAGATGAACACAAGGCATTGATTAGAGAGAAAAATCCAAGAAGGACAGACATGTGGATTGTGGGCGAACATAATCAAACTTTTATTCGTTGGTTAAAAAATAAAGTTATTGAAGAGAATAATATGTCTGAAACTGTTTCATGGTTAGCACATGGTCCTGGTTTGGATGTCCTATGCTATAATGGATATGACATTAATGGGTTTTCTTTTTATACAAAAGCTCAAGATGAAAAGAGCACTATGCAAAACAATGGAGTTACTTTGGTTGCAAATTCCATGCATTTCAGTAGTTCGAAAGATACAAATCCTGTGTTTGCAGAGTTGTCATATTATTGTGTGATTGAAGAAATATGGGAAGTTGATTATGTTTTGTTTAGGGTGCCGGTGTTTCGATGTAGATGGATAGATAATAAACATGGTGTAAAAGTTGATGAGTTGGGATTTACACTTGTTGATTTTAATCGTGAAGGGCACAAAAATGAGCAATTCATAATGGCATCCCAAGCAAAACAAGTCTTTTATATTAGTGATCCTTGTGATAAAAAAATGGTCAATTGTTCTTCATGGAAAGAGACAAATTACTAGAGATGAGAATGAAGATGTTAGTTTTGATATTGAGGAAATACCACCATTTTCTTCAAGTTTATTTCCCACTATTATTGATAATGAGATAGATGAAGTACATGCATCACGAGATGATCATTATGAAGGGATATGGGAGAATTGATTATTACATGTAATGCCCCCTATTTATTTTGTTTTTTAGTTTTCTTATTGTAGTACTTTTATATATTCTAATAATTTTTGTTTCTAAACAGGCGTATGAATTCAACAAATGGTGATGGTACTACACAGGATGGTACTACACAAGATACTCATACTACTCAAAGTAGTAATACTACTTCTAAGACGAGGGGCGCCACTCGTATGCAAAAACTCATTCTACAGCGTTCTACTGAAGGGAAACACCACATTGAGCTTGATGGATTGGAGCCTGTCTACGGGCCAGAAGGCAGTGCATTTAAAAGTTATGTTGCATTAGTGGGACGAATACATACTCCTATCACAATAGATGAATGGCCGAATGTCCCAGAAAATATTAAGAGTACTATTTGGAAACAAATCCTGGTAACTTTTAATTTTGTAAGATTTTGATTTATTCATAAAGTTTCTATAATTACATTTCTAACTAATAAATAATTTTGTTTTGCAGAATACTTATGATATTCCCGACACAACTTATATGAGGAAAGAATGGTTAAAATATGTGGGTGATCGGTGGAAAGATTTTAAAGCGAAATTGGTGAGCAAGTATATATACGGTAGTTTTGCAGGTATGAGCCCATGTATAAAATACAACTTCATTGAACAAGAGACATGGGATGAGTTTGTAAAGTCGCATACAAGTTCAGCATATGAGGTATCGTTATTATTCTATCAATATTTCCAACATAAACTCTATCATTATTATGAGGGACATGTAAAGAGTTTGATTAATATTTTGTATTTATATAGGCAAAAAGAAAAAAAATATCAAGACATACAAGCTAAGAATATTCATCCACATCTTTTAGCTCGAGGAGGTTATAAAAGGTTGGAGAAGATGATGATGGATGAGAAGTTGAAAGAAAAACAAGCGTTGGCTGATGCAGATCCGACGTATACAATGAGTCCTCCAAGTCCTCCACGTAGAGCCGAAAAGTGGAAGAAAGCAAGAATTGACAAGTCAGGAAATTATCGCACTGAATCAACAAGATTGGTGGCGGAAAAAATTGTAAGTAAATATGTTGTCATTTACTAAAGTAATAGTAATTATTATTGAATAATTTTTATATATGTTAGGATGCTCTTGAGATCCAAATTTCTCAAGGAGAATTTGTTGAGAAAGGAAGACAAGATTCATTGACTGTTGCATTGGGTACTGATGAGCATTCTGGACGTGTTAGAGCCATGGGAAGAGGACATGGCTTCAAAAGTGTATTTGGCCATGCAAAATGTCGCGAAAAGCCTCCTGAAGATGTTCAACAAATGGTTGATGATGCTGTTGCAGTAGCGTTAGAGAAACAAAAGCAGCAAAATATTTCTGAACGGGAGGAATTTGGTCAACGATTAACTGAGCAATTTGAGGCAAAAATAACTAGTATGATGTTGAAATTTAGTGCTATGCAGACTCCTTTACAAGCAAAGCAGGTGGATGACGTATGTGTGGATGTTGTGTCACTACCTCCAAGTGACAAAGCTAGTTCCCCAGACCCTTTTAGTAATTTATCGGCTGTAAGTATTCGTTTAAAGTTATCTTATTATTATTTATCAATAAAATTTTATATGATTTTTAATTAAAAATTATTGTAGTTAGGGGCACGATGTCAACTGTTCTTAGAAGATCCAATTAGACGTCCAGTAGCATATGGGACAGCTTACAGTGGTGGACAGGTTCATGGGGTTGTACTGGATATAAATCATGTGAAGGTGAGCGTAAATGAAGTTAGTGATCCAAGTGCACATGTACCAATCCCCACCAGTGAGGTTCAGCTTGTAGGTGATGCAATTCAACACTTTATTGCTTGGCCAAAGAAGCTGGTTAGTTATGTACTAAAGCTGATGTGGTATGTATACTGAAAATATTTCTATTTTAAAATAGTAAGTAATTTACTTTTAAAAATAATAATTCTTACTTGTATTATAATTCACAGTCAAAAGAAAAGACCAAATTGATTTTTCATTCGGGTGTGCAATCCGTTGATCAACAATTCACTATACCTGATGATGATTCTTTGACTGATGGATGCAAAAAGGCCTTTTCAATAGCTCGCCGTTTTGAACACCCTCTTGTGGTCCATGTGGCTCGTGGTATTATGGGCAACATTGACTATGACTTGCACCTTCTAAGTGATGAGATAATGCGTTTCTTAAATATGGAGACCATCGATGTTTCTCTAGTTCAGTTCTTTATGAGGTAATAAGTTCTTTAGTATTATTTATTCATAATAGTTTTATATTTATATAGTTGGTAATCTATATATAATTGGTTGTGTTTGTGAATAGGGGTATTTACATTAGTTTTGAGTTGGCATCAAAAGACACGTATGGCTTCCTAGATCCATATTGGATTCAAGCACAAATGAATAATATGGAAGACAGGAAATCATATATAAATGCCACCATGCAGTCGGGGAAGAAATTGGTATACTTAGCCCCATATGTTCTCAAGTAAGTATTAATTACGTTTTAAATAAAAATACTTATATATAATATATTTTTATTATATATTATATTCACTTAAAACTAATAAATTATTTATTTGTAGTGAGCATTGGATGTTGATGGCGATTTGTCCTCGACTAAATGAATTTTTTTGGTTTGATTCACTTGGTCATGGGCCGCGTGAAGACATTAAACATATAATGGAAACGTATGTAAATTTATATAATTAATTAGTAGTTATCATTAAACTAGTGATGCCAAGTATTTATATATATTCTATGTCTTATATTAATAGGTGTATGACTGCAACAAACATGATAAGTGGAAAGAAACAAAATCGTTCACCAAAATGGACTATATGTTCGGTAAGTACTTCATTCACTTTGTAAAACATGCAAACTTATTGTTTTTTTTATTAATTTATTTTATTTTTATTGTAATTCAATGTAGTGTGCTATACAAAAGGGAACCAGCGAATGTGGTTATTATGTGATGAAGTTCATGTTGGAAATTGTTTCCAACAATCTAAGCAAAGGAATGGATAAGGCAAGTAATTTCTTAATATATCTTTTGGCTTCAAATGTTTAAAAATACTTGCTTATTTATTAATTTTATTTCTTTTGAACTTTGTAGGCTTTGGAAAGACAAGGAAGATTGCCCTACAACAAAAAAGAGATTGATGAAGTTAGAGACAAATGGTCTAAGTTTCTTATTGATGAATGGGTTAATAAAACGCTTCTTAGTTGATACTTTACGTTTAAAATTAGTTTATGTTTATTGGCTTAATGTTTAGTAGTTTTGTTGAATTGTGGTACTTATATTAGTTTTATGTTTTGTAGTGTAAGTGTACAAAATAGTACACATTAGATAGGCTAATTTATTAGTTTATTTTATTAATATGTAATGTTAATTAAAATTGATTTGTAATTAGTATTATTGGACCAAGCTAAAATGTGTGGTGGAGATTTATTGTTAATGAATTGGACAAAGAAGCAAGTCTGAAGATCTCATTTAATAAATGAGTGGTTAAGAAGAATTCAAGCCACATATGAAGCTACAATCAAGGCTTGGTGAAATGGGAGTTGCGTACAGTATATAAGGAAGGGAAAACGAAAGAGGAAGTTCCCAATTCTGAAATTCTGATCTCATATGCAAGCTTCCTACATTACTGCGTTAATATTGATTATATTATTTGTGATTTAAATCTGTACTACAAATCAGTACCTGTGACAGCTGAAGTGCTACACCAAAGATGTTTATGGCATGCACGGTTCAGTCCTGAGTAGGTGTTTTAGAAGAGTTGTAGTTGTAAAGGCTGTGAGCCGTTTGTAGTTACCTCTTGTAATACTCTGTGGTGAACATCTAGTGGATTGGGCAGACGTGGGTTGCCCCGCAGACGTAGGAGAAGGAGCTCCGAACTGCGTAACAATTCTACTGTGTCTTTACTTTATTTACGCTTTCAATTTCGTTATTTATATGTTGATTGAATTGATTTAATTAAACAGCGAAATTGTCTCGTAATATAAAATCAAGTAGAATCCTTAGTGTTAAATTGATTTCAAGATACACGGGCTTTTTCAGTTGGTATCAAAGCCTCCAGACTTAAGTTATTAGTCTGACGATCTGGCTACTCCGTGCCCCTTGATCTCAATCCTTCAGCGGTTAGTATTATTATTTCTGATTTTGTTAAATTGTTCAATCTCATGGGTTATTGAGTGTTACAGAATGGAGCATACTAAAGCTCTTCCCCAGCTAGTCGGTGACAACTATGCATATTGGAAGGTGCGCACGCGTACTCATCTCAAAGCACAAGGTGAAGCAGTATGGTGTATCATTGTAACAGGCTGGGATCATCCAACCAAAGCTAGTTCCAGTGAGGATGAAACTCGAGTGATGAAACCTGAAAATGAATGGACCCAAGCTGAGAAAACGAGTGCTAGACACAATGATAAGGCACTAGATATTATTTATGGGCTAATTCATGAAAGTCAATTTCTTATTGTTGCAGGCCATGATTCAGCTAAAGGTGCATGGGAAGCACTAGAGGCTACCTATGAAGGCACATCGTCGGTAAAACAATCGAAACTGCAACTGGTACAGTCAGACTTCGAGGAGCTCCGGATGAATGAAGATGAAAACATCGTGACCTTCCACACTCGTGTGCAAGAGCTAGCAAATCGAGCTATGGTCCTCGGAGAACCGTTCACTCAAGAAAAGTTGGTGAAAAAAATTCTACGATCACTGCTACCTCGGTTCCGGATGAAAGTTACAGCAATCCAGGAACATGAAAACTGGGAGAAAAAGACTGTAACACAACTAATGGGGAATCTAAGAACTTATGAGATGGAAATCTTAACAGATCACACAAAAAAAAACAAAAAACAGTAGCATTCACCGCTGAAGAAAATAATTGTGCACCTGACTTAGATGAAATAGGTGATGATCCAGTTGTATTTCTTACTAAACAATTTTCTAAACTTTTGAAACAGGTGTCAAAAGGTTCACGAAACAAGAATATGCACAAGGGGGCGTCATCATCTAAAGCGAGTTCTAAATCCGGTTCATCAACCTTCAAGTCTTCTGGTTCACGTCCAGGACAGTCCAAAGAGAAATCCACCAGTAAAGGGATCAGATGCTATGAATGTGAGGGCTTCGGACATGTACAAGCAGAGTGCCCCACCTATCTTCGACGCAAGAAATCCATGTCAGCAGTTACTTGGAGTGATAATGACTCGGACGGTGAAACAGGAGGATCTGACTCAGACGAAATTTTTGGGAATTTTGTTGCCTTTACTGCACATATGGCTGCTAAACCGTGTCATGAAGATGTTGCTGACTCAGAAGGAGGCGAGTATAATTCTGCAGAAGATTTAGAGTCAAGTGAATCATCTTTTGAAATTGAGTTTAATAAATTGTATCCCAAATGGGCAGCACTAAGAAAAGAAAATCGTAGATTAACTAGTGAAATAGGGATTGTAACAAACGCAAAGAAAGTGTATCAAACTCAAATAGCTGACAGGGATCTACTTCTCAAAGAGGCATTGGCCCGAGAAGAAAGACTGAAACAAGAGGTACAGACTCTGAAGCAGGAGCTGAACACCTACAAATGCCAAATCCAAATGATGGATACCACGTCTACTCTTGATGAGATCCTTGAGTCTGGAAGAAAGACATCTACAAAATTTGGTCTAGGATTCACAGGAAACAGCTCAAAGGATAAAACAGTGTTTGTCAAAGCGTCAGGTCCTGGTCGAGGAGATATTCCAGAATCTAGCACAACGACACATCGCGTTGGTACAGTAAGATCACTCAAGCCGTACTATAAATCCTATAACCCAGTATGTCATTATTGCAGGTTACGGGGTCACACCAGACCGGAATGCTACTACTTCTACAAGGATCAAAGAATCGAGAAATTCAAACACAAGAACATTCCCTTTACAAGACAAATCTGGGTGAAAAAGACAGATTATATCTCATTCGTATCTTTCCACTCTAAGAGTACAGGCCGAGAAGAAAAATGGTACTTCGATAGTGGGTGTTCACGTCACATGACAGGAAATGCTAAATTTCTGAGTAACGTAAACACAAGCAAAGGTGAAGTTACATTTCGCGACGGTATAAAAGGACAAGTCACTGGTATAGGCACACTAAACGTAGTTGGTCTGCCAAAACTGGAGAAAGTTCTACTAGTCAAAGGACTTCATGCAAATCTTATAAGTATAAGTCAACTATGTGACCAGAACTGGAACGTGAGCTTCAACAAAAATAGTTGCAGTGTCCTAGACAAAGCAAATCAATGTGTTATGGAAGGTACAAGGTCAACTGACAATTGCTATATTCTTACTAACAATGTTTTGTATTGCAGGATAAATGTAGATGAAACTGAGCTTTGGCACCAAAAGCTAGGACATCTAAGTTACAGACTTCTTGACAAACTTGTGAAAATCGAAGGTGTTCGTGGATTACCCAAGCTGAAAGTCAAACCAACCATATGTGGTGCATGTCAAGCAGGAAAGCAAACCAAATCCTCTCATCCAGCACAACACACTATAAACACGAGTCACTGCTTGGAACTGATCCACATGGATCTCATTGGTCCAACTCAAACAGAAAGTGTTGGAGGTAAGAAATACATACTTGTTTGTGTAGATGATTATTCTCGTTTTTCTTGGGTTACCTTTCTCAGGGACAAGTCTGAGACCCTCGAAGCTTTCAAAACTTTAGCATTAAAACTCCAAAAAGAAAGAAATGAGCCCATCATTCGAATTCGAAGTGATCACGGACGAGAATTCGACAACAATCTGTTCGATACCTTCTGCAACCAAAACAGGAATCACACATGAATACTCAGCACCGAAAAAACCTCAACAAAACGGAGTTGTTGAACGGAAGAACCGCACAATTCAAGAAATGGGACGAGTTCTGCTCAATGCCAAAGGACTACCTCAAAAATTTTGGGCAGAAGCTGTGAACACTGCATGTCACATCATCAATCGGGTCTATCTACGTCCAAGCACGAATCAGACTCCGTATACATTATGGAAAGGTAAGAAACCAAACATTAAATATTTTCACGTTTCCGGATCACGCTGTTTTATCTTGAAGGATCGAAACCTTGTCGCAAAGTTTGAAACAAAAAGCGATGAAGGCATCTTCCTCGGCTACTCAACGAACAGCAGGGCATATCGTGTATACAACAAAGTTACCAAAACCATTATGGAGTCCACAAATGTTGTAATCGATGATCAACCAAGTGATATTATCACAACGTCTCAGCCTAGACCAATGACAGAACCTGACACAAGTTGTCCAGAACCTAATCCAGAGTCTCCTATGCCATCTCCCATGTCAACTCTACCAGAGCAAGAAACTGAGTCTGAGTCTGAATCTGACACTGATCATGGTAACATTGATATCCCTACTCGCATCCAGAAAGCTCATCCAATACAAAACGTAATTGGAGATCCTAGTTCCGGCGTAAAAACCAGAGGTAAATCGAAACGTGATTACCTTCAATTAGCGGGATATTCTTGTTATACTTCACAAATCGAACCCAAGAATGTCAAAGAAGCTCTAACAGACGAACACTGGATCAAGGCCATGCAAGAAGAACTGGGACAGTTCGAACGAAATAAGGTATGGTCTCTAATTCCCAAACCTGACAATGTCAATGTTGTAGGTACCAAATGGATCTTTCGCAACAAAACCGATGCAGCTGGCAACATTGCTAGAAATAAAGCACGACTTGTAGCCCAAGGCTACTCCCAAATTGAAGGAATCGACTACGACGAAACTTTTGCCCCTGTTGCACGCTAGAGTCAATACGACTACTCCTATCGATTGCCTGTGCCCTAAAATTCAAGTTGTTTCAGATGGACGTTAAAACAGCCTTCTTAAATGGCTATCTCTCAGAAGACATATACGTTGCTCAGCCAAAAGGGTTTGAAGATCCCCATTATCCAGAATATGTCTACAAATTACAAAAAGCTCTCTATGGCTTAAAACAGGCCCCAAGAGCCTGGTATGAAAGACTTACTCAATATCTTCTTCAGAACAACTACAAAAGAGGAGGATCAGACAAAACGTTATTTATAAAACGATCAGGTAAACACATAACAATTGCTCAAGTGTATGTAGATGATATCGTTTTTGGATCCACACAACCAGGAGAGACAGACCAGCTAGTCAAGGTAATGCAACAAGAGTTTGAAATGAGCATGATAGGCGAAGTAACCTATTTTCTTGGTCTACAAGTAAGTCAAACTAAAGAAGGGATTTTTATTTCGCAAGAAAAATATGCGAAAAATCTTCTATCCAAATTTGGGCTTGAATCTGCAAAAGATGCCCGTACTCCTATCTCTACGACTTCAAAATTGTTCAAAGATGAAAAAGGCACATCTGGAGACTCCACTATGTACAGAAGTATGATAGGCAGCCTATTGTACTTAACAGCCAGTCGACCAGATATTATGGTAAGTGTTGGTATGTGTGCACGCTATCAAGCCGATCCAAAAGAGTCACACCTAAAGGCGGTAAAGCATATTATAAAATACGTTAAAGGTACGATAAATTATGGTATTTGGTACTCGAACGATACTAATCTGAATCTTGCAGGATACAGTGATGCTGACTGGGCAGGAAATGCTGACGACAGAAAAAGTACATCAGGCGGATGTTTTTTTATCGGAAAAAATCTAGTCGCCTGGCTAAGCAAAAAGCAGAACTCGATTTCACTCAGCACAGTTGAAGTTGAGTATATAGCGGCGGGTAGTTGTTGTACACAATTACTCTGGATGCGTCAGATGTTAACTGACTATGGTATAGAACAACAAAGTATGACATTGTTCTGTGACAACACCAGCGCAATCAACATCTCAAAAAATCCAGTCCAGCACTCCAGGACGAAACACATAGACATTCGACACCACTTTATTCGAGAGCTAGTCGAAGAGAAAGAAATTATCTTGGAATATACTCCAACAGATAAAAATCTTGCAGATCTATTCACCAAGCCGCTAGATAAATCGAGATTTGAACTGCTTAGAGCTGCCCTTGGTGTTTGCAATCCTACAGCTTAATCATCAACACCAGGTACAACAAATAATCGCTAATTAATTTTATTTAACGTAGTTGTCATTTATTTGTTGCAGGAAAATTCAAAAAAAAAAAAAAAAAAAAAAAAAAAAAAAGCTCTCCAACGTAGTTTTAATTCTTCTCGCCCATATACCTGCCTATTTCCTTAACCGGCTCGGCTACCTTATTTATCTATATATTAATTCCACCATTACATAATATATATTGAAATATTAAGTTCAAACAACTTCCACCACTCTCTCCTACTATGACTCTACTACTACCCCTACAAACTAGTCACATCACTCATCCCATCCATCACAACTTTTGAGAAGCTCATTAATTAAAAAGCCTTCTTGTCTTTCTTGCTCTTACACGCCAAACCCACACCATTCATCTTCATCTTTACCACTCTCAAACATTGAACCTTCAATAATGGAAGACGACAATCCTTTCGCCATTTTCACAACCAAATCCGAAAGATTGGAGCTTTTTCGACACATCATCAACGCTGAATCTCCGCTTACATCTGATGATACGGATCGAGTTCTCGCAACGATCAAGCAACATGCAGGCCTTCTTGAAGGACTCTCGGACAGGGAAATCAAACAGATCCAAGCTCTAGCTAGGTTCATATCTGTGGAGCCGTGGACTTTTCCGGCCGAATCAACCATACCGCCTCCGCCACAATCTGAGTTGAAGGTCTCATCCCCGAAAACCATGGTAGTATCTTCACCTTTAGATGAATTAGTTTCTGCTTCTAGAAATTTAGATTTCAATATCTCTATGCCAAATCAGTTTGTGTCTACCTTGAGTGATTTGTGTGCCCCTTCCATTCCTTTACAAGGTGATCCGTATGATTCTTCCTCACATAAATTACCTGAAAATCTTGTGCCATTATCTGATTTAATGCATGCTGTGTCATCTCCCTTCACCATTCGAAATATTAACCAATATGTGTCTCCCATGGCGTGTGCTGCATATTCTATTCCCATAACTATTCCAGTCTCGAAATCTGCAGAGGTTCCCATCCCTGTGCCCACCTCACATGATTGTGTTCCCATTACCTCTGTGCCCGTGGGCAAATCTTCCCGAAAAGGGAAAGAAAAAATTGCTGTTTCAGGTACAGCCGAGAAAAGAAAAATTGGAGCATTGGAGGACGTTGTCTACTTGTCTGAGTCCAAGAAATCAAAAAGAGGGTCCACATTGCCACCCAGAATGACAAGGTCCAGATCAGTTTCAGGCCCAGTACATAGTCCGGCCCCTGCTCCAGCAGCTGCTACTGCCCGCTCTGGCTCAAAGATGAAACAACCCAAGAAGAAATATCATCCTATTTTACTGTCTCCAGATTTGATGTCTGACTGGAATGTTCATGCTACTAGGGATTTTATTCTGGAGAAATCCATCAATGTGGAGGAATTGACAGAAAAATGCAACATTGTGCCTATTTTGCGAGATCAATACCTGCTTGCCTCACTTGTCCATATTGGCCCGTATTCCAGATGGCTAACTGCCGAGTTCTACACGAATTTAACATTGGATACGTTTTCGGAGGGGTCACCGCGATTTCAACAAGTCTTTATTCGGGATAAATGGTATCCCTTAAGTCCGGCAGCGATTAATTCCTATTTGGGTACTCCAAATCATCAAGCTGCTCCTGACCCGAGTCCTAATCTCCTAGCCGCTGCTTTAACTCACAACAAGGTCGTCACTTGGCCAAACACCGGACTTGAAAGCTTAAAGCTCACCACTGTCTACTCTGTTCTGTTACGGCTAGCCTCAACAAATTGGATGCCGGCTGTTCGTCATCATCTTGTGTCTGACCAGCTTGCTTCCCTTCTCTACAAGATCAGGAACCGGCTCCCTCTCAATCTTGGAGAAATCATCTTTGGCCATCTTGCTCAATTTGTGCGACATAGGGAACCTAAGGTACACCTACCGTTTCCTAGTCTCATTTTTGGACTTCTACAGGAACACGGGTTCAAGCCCTACACAGATGAGGAGGTGATTGCTAATGCCTTAGTCTATAAATATGATGATCGGTTGACGAACAAGGATCACTATGATGATAGAGCTACGCTTTTGATCACTACCGGCGCACCAACTGCCACGCCCTCTGTGTCTGCCCCTGCATCATCAGCTGACACTGCCTCTGCACCGAATCCCCGTCCTACGACAGCTATCAAGGAACCTCCAACGCTCATGGATCGCCGTCAAATTGTTCTCACTCTTCAAGCGTCAATTGCGCAAGTCCGAACCTCGGTTGCTTCTCAACAAATAACCATTGATGGCTTAGAACAATTGTTGAGTGCTCAGTTGGAAGAAATCGCCAGAATGGAGGCTATCTATGCTCAGATTCGATCTAACCCTGGCGCTGGCACTGGTTCTATTTCTGAGAGTGATGAATCTGAGTCGGGCACCCCGTCTGCAAGTTAATCCAATCCACTAAAATGATGTTCACCGGTTTGTTTGTCATTTATTTGGCATAAACAAAGGGGGAGTATTGGAGAAAAGGGGAGTATTTTGAAATGTTTGGATATTTGGTAAGTTTTTGGTTTTTGGAATATTTTGGTTCGGATGGTATATTAATAATTTGGTACTATATAAATATTTTTTGGTATGACTATGAATGAATTAAGTATGAAAGTATGAATGTCTTGGTATATTTGGTATGTTGACTGCATGAATTGGGTTTATTTGGAATGCATATGAAGAAAGGAAAGCTCCAAGTTAGGGGGAGTAATTCAAATTTCAGTACGGAAAGCGTGACATATATGGTATGTTTGATACAACACTATTTCATGCATGATTCACTATTTATTAATTGGATGAAGTTTGTGAGTCAACATCAACCAAGGTTCAAAATAAAATCCCACACACAAATAAGCTTTGGTCTGGTCTTAAGAGAATTTAATTTCACATTTGTTTTCTTTATATGTTCAGTACGTATACTATGGGATGTTAATAGAATATTCATTCCTTTTCCCAAAGTATAATGATACTATTGTTTTACCAAATAAATTGCCAAAGGGGGAGATTGTAAGTGTACAAAATAATACACATTAGATTGGCTAATTTATTAGTTTATTTTATTAATATGTAATGTTAATTAAAATTGATTTGTAATTAGTATTATTGGACCAAGCTAAAATGTGTGGTGGAGATTTATTGTTAATGAATTGGACAAAGAAGCAAGTCTGAAGATCTCATTTAATGAATGAGTGGTTGAGAAGAATTCAAGCCACATATGAAGCTACAATTAAGGCTTGGTGAAATGGGAGTTGCGTACAGTATATAAGGAAGGGAAAACGAAAGAGGAAGTTCCCAATTCTGAAATTTTGATCTCATATGCAAGCTTCCTACATTACTGCGTTAATATTGATTATATTATTTGTGATTTAAATCTGTACTACAAATCAGTACCTGTGACAGCTGAAGTGCTACACCAAAGATGTTTATGGCATGCACGGTTCAGTCCTGAGTATGTGTTTTAGAAGAGTTGTAGTGGTAAAGGCTGTGAGCCGTTTGTAGTTACCTCTTGTAATACTCTGTGGTGAACATCTAGTGGATTGGGCAGACGTGGGTTGCCCCGCAGACGTAGGAGAAGGAGCTCCGAACTGCGTAACAATTCTACTGTGTCTTTACTTTATTTACGCTTTCAATTTCGTTATTTATATGTTGATTGAATTGATTTAATTAAACAGCGAAATTGTCTCGTAATATAAAATCAAGTAGAATCCTTAGTGTTAAATTGATTTCAAGATACACGGGCTTTTTCAAGTAGCTTGAATTAGCTTAATGAATTGTGTTCTTTATATTAGTTTCATGTTTAATAGTTTGATACTTTACGTTTAAAATTAGTTTATGTTTATTGGCTTAATGTTTAGTAGTTTTGTTGAATTGTGGTACTTATATTAGTTTTATGTTTAGTAGCTTGAATTAGCTTAATGAATTGTGTTCTTTATATTAGTTTCATGTTTAACAGTTTGAATTAGTTTAATAAATTAGTTGATGTTGAATGTTGAATGTTGAATGTTAAATTGCTAGCCGCGCAGGATTTGAAAATTGATACATGTTGGGTAGAAAACATAAAACGCATATAAATAAATAAAAAAATAATAACATATGGCGTCGGTTTTTAGGTAAAAGCCGACGCCGTATGTTATTATTTTTTTTAAAAAAATATATATATATACGGCGTCGGTTTTTACCTAAAAACCGACGCCGTAGGTTAATTATTATTTTTTTAAAAAATAATAAATATATACGGCTTCGGCTTTTACCTAAAAGCCGACGTCGTATGTAAATTATTTTTAAAATATATATATATATATATATATATATATATATATATATATATATATATATATATATATATATATATATATATATATATATATATATATACGGCATCGGCTTTTACCTAAAAACCGACACCGTAGGTTAATTATTTTTTTTTTAAAAAATAATAAATATATACGGCTTCGGCTTTTACCTAAAAGCCGACGTCGTATGTAAATTATTATTTTTTTAAAATATATATATATATATATATATATATATATATATATATATATATATATATATATATATATATATATATATATATATATATATATATATATATGTATATATATATATATATATATGTATATATATACGGCGTCGGCTTTTACCTACAACCCGACGCCGTATGTTACATACGACGTCGGTTGTTCAACCGACGTCGTATCATTTACTTACGGCGTCTTTTAAGTCGACGTCGAAAGATAACCGACTTTAAATGGGGTATTTTAACCGACGTTAAAACCGTTTTCTGTAGTAGTGTAATGCTCTAATAAGTTCTTCAACATCAACTCTAGAAGATGAAGAATGTTGGAGAATCTTCTCATTGAGTTATAGTCACTTGTCCCATAATTTGAAAGCTTGCTTTTTATATTTAGGAGTTTTTCCAGAAGATTATAAGATCAATGCTAACAACCTTGCAAGGTTATGGGCTGCTGAAGGACTTGTAAAGGCATTCAAGAATGAGAGTTTTGAAGCGGTGGCTAAAAGGTATATAAATGAACTTATGGATAGAAATTTAATTCTTGTAAGTGAACGAAGTAGTTGTGGAAGAAAAATAAAGGAGTTTAGAGTACATGATTTATTGCATGCCTTTTGTGTAAGAGAAGGTCAAAGCCAGAGTCTTTTGCATGTTGCTGATGAAAGTAGTTCCAATTTTCCTGAGAAAGGTGTCCGTTGGATAAGAATCGAAAGGGTGTCATTTCAAGATTCGGACATCGATCTCTGCCTTACATTCTCTGTCAAAACACTGTCGGTCCATCTTTTATTTTTCGGATCGGGTGTGGCTCCAACGTTCAATAAATTTGGAATTTTTCAGCTTATTGAGGGTACTCTATGTTACTGAATTCTATTCCCCAAGTCGGACTGTTCATATCCATTTGAGATACCTATGGATATCTCATTTGTCGGCCAACGACTGTGATTTTCCTATGGAATTAAGTCGTTGTGATTCATTATTCTCCAACGCTTGGAATCTTCAAACATGTAGTGCGTATGAAGATATTGGATGGAGGCAATTGGAGTTTCCACAACTACAGTATATTCGCTGTTGTACAATTTATGGACCTTTTCCCAAATCTGTTCATCAAAACTTGCAGGTCATTAATAGTTTGCGGGCTAGTCAATGCAACCAAGAGTCTTTAACAAAAGTTCCATACCTAAAGAAGGTATCTATTACTATAGACAACCCCAATGATTGCATTAAGAACATTGTCTGTTTACAGCAGCTCGAGAGTTTCTCTTTTTGTTGATTTGGACGTTGAAATTCCGGATATGACAGCTCAAATCGTTAACAATATTATTCTCTTTAAAAACATTAGGAAGTTGATGTTTGATTTTGTGAAATGTGAGTGGAAGGCAATTAATGTTTTGAGCAAGTTACCAAGGCTTGAGGTGCTCAAGTTAAGGTATTATGACCTTTGCAAAAAGTGGGAAGTACCAGAGAATGTGAAATTCTGCCACTTAATTTGTTTGAAAATTTGGTATGCTAATCTCAAGCATTGGGAAGCTGGTGCTGATAATTTTCCAAAACTCGAGCGCCTATTCCTTTACTCATGCTCTGGATTGAGAGAAATCTCGAATAGCTTTGCAGAAATTCCAACATTGAACTTAATCCAATTAGAGGGGTGTCATCCTTCCGCAGTGATGTCAGCAAAGCAAATTCAGGCTGACCAGCATGACTATGGAAACGAGAATATGGCTGTCATTGAGAAAAACACAAGAAAGGTCTCTCGATCAATCTCCATTTCTTTTTCTCAATTGCTTTTTATTTCAGTCTCCTTTAATTTTTCTCCCAACTTCATTTAGTTTCATCACATCCTAATTTTTTTTCATTGATTCATGAAATCCTCGCTCTCTAGCTTGAAGATTACCCCGATGAAGGTTAGTTTGATGAAGATGAGGAGTAGATGATCGGCCCTCCGAGAACCAAAATCCAATAGGTATGGGAAGAGCAGATTGCTGCTGTCGCTGTTTTTGCAATTTTGGTCTTTGAAATGGTTTTTGGTACACAGGTTCTTCAGCTGCAAATTTGAATAGGATATAGATTACTATATTAAATTACTGTCTTGTATCTGCTTTTAGGAATGAACAATATAATCTGCTGGATTTAAGGCTTGCTAGATATATGGATTTAAGAATTGTAAAAATATTTTGATCTGATCAACAATATTAATAGTGATGAATTCTCTTTAACTTCAACGTAGCTGCATTAGCTTGCTCTTCTTCATCTAATATTTATTTTGTGAAAAGGCATGCAAATCTTTATGGTTTTGTATTTGAGACAATTGGGAGACATTCTTGTTAAAAAAACAGCCGGGTCCATCTTCTATTTTACGAGGTTGAGCAAACATTTAAATTTGGAATTTTTCAGCCTATATTGAGGGTACTCTATGCTCCTTATTTCCATTCATGAAGGAAGAATGTTGTTCATATCCATTTGAGATACCTATGGTTATTCAGGGCATGGGATGATTATGAAAAGGCTTGGAATCTTCAAACATTTTAGTGTGGGTAAATATACAGTATATTCAATGTCGTGGATTTTATGGAGATTTTCCCAAATCTGTCCATCAAAACTTGCAGGCCATTTCTACATGAGAATATGGTTGTCATTGAGAAAAACACAAGAGAGGTCTCTCTCCTTTTGTCTTTATCAATTGCTTTTTATTTCACTTCGAAATGAGAATATAGTTGTCATTGAGAAAGACACAAGACTACAAGAGAGGTCTCTCTCTATTTCTCTTTCTCAATCAGTTGTAGCTCAAAGAGTAGATCAATATCACACCACCAGGATTCGATCATGTGACCTTCTCTCAATGAGAGTCACAAAGGTGTCAATTGAGCACAAGGTGCTTAGCCTCCGAACTTTAATTTATTTAGTTTCATCATATCCTTATATGTTTTCATTGATTCATGACAGAGTTTCATGAAGATGCAGAGTAGATGGTGCAAAGCTAGAGCAAAGAAAGACTATAAAGTCGCTAATAAATAGCGCGCAATATGATGATCTGCCCACAGAGCCAAAATCCAATAAAAGACTATAAAGCTGCTAAGGATTGTAAAAATATTTGGATCAACAATATTAATAGTGAATTCTCTATACCTCAACATAGGTATCGGTAGTGATCAACTCATTAGCTTGCAAATTGGTCTTCTCAATCTAATATTTATAACTAAATACACATAAAATTAATAACATATTACTTGAGGAAATTTCATTTTTGGTCCACTAACTATTGAACTTGTGTTAATTACAATCCCGGACTCTCAAAACTATTAATTTAGTACCTTAACTATGCATGCAATTTATATCAATTTTGGTCACGCCGGCGAAATTACCGGCCAAATCTCTGACTCTCAAAATTATTAATTTAGTACCTTAACTATGAAATTTACTTGAGGGTATTTTAGTCATTTTATTTCTCTTTTCTGTCTTCTCCGACGAATCTACCATGTTTCCTGCGAGTTCTCTAGCGACGGCTTCGAATGCAGCAAATTGTACAGGGCCATCGAGCGTACATGCGAGGCCGCTCAAGGGGGAAAGGCGAAGCGGCTCAAGCGTACAGGCGAAGCGGTTCAAGCGTACAGGCGAAGCGATTCAGTTGTGTATGTGAACTATGGAAGCGTCATCCAAATAGAATTTGATCTCATTTTAACAGGTATCTACAACGTAACCCAGATAGAATTTGGTCTGGTTTGACTTATATTTTTACATGATTTTAATTTAATTAGCTCCTTAGTTTTCCTATCGAGATGACATATTCTCCGGCGAGTGGGAATGCTCTGGTTGTTGGCCTTATCAAGGCTTTGCTAGTTTCCGGCGTAGTGTTCTTCATGGGGATTGTTTTGATCCCCAACGCACGTAATTGTCCCTTGTCTTCTGATTTGGCCAACGTCGGAGAATCCGAGCTAGAGGCCGATGTCGCCACGGAGGCGGCGACCAATATGAGCCACCTGATATTCGGGATTGTGGGGTCGGAAAGCGCATGGCACCATCAGAACTCTCTGGGAAACATGTAGAAAAGAAAAGAAAAAAAATAAAATGACTAAAATGCCCTCATTATTTTACCTATTAATATTTTCCAAGTTTGGAAACTAATTTTCATTTTATTTTATTTTTAATGAAACCATTGCTCTTTTTTTTTAAAAAAAAATATAAATAATATTAATGTTTTTTAAGTACAATTCTGTCCATTTTTTAGAAAATGATCCAAACACATTAATATAGTTTTCTGAAATGCAACCAAACACTGAAAAAGAAAATGTTTTCTGAAAAATGACTCATCTTCCAGAAAACATTTTTCAGAAGTCATTTTCAGGTTTCCAAACACACCCTTAGTTGTTCCTTCATATCACACAACTCATTCTTGTAACTACCTTCCAAAGTATCTACACTCTTGTGCTTAATCACCTATTATTCAACCTATTTTTTGATCACTCTTCGAGACAATATCTGGTGTGAGAATATTCACTTGCACTTCTCTCCATTCCATCACCACTTATACTCAACTTTCAGCAGGGGTCCAAATACTAGGAAAAACAATTTATGAGCAGTTAAATAATAGTTTTTTGAAAGAATGGAAATTATAATTCAATGCGAGTCTTAAAAATTTTACTAAATAGAACACATCTAGTGAGTAATTCTTTATTAAAATTGACCAAAAAATTAATATGGTAAACAAAGCTTGGTTATTGATATTTTTATGATATTTAATTTTAACAAATTTCGGAGCTAGCTAAGTTGGTAATTTCAATTCATTTAAAAATGAATTTGTCAAATATTATAATAGCTCATACTGGATGGAACTCATCAGTACATGTATATGACAATTAAGTGAAAACAAAACAGTGAGTAGAAATGACACAAGAACTCACACCCAACAGGGGCGGGTATTAATGAATCAATCAATCAACATATCGATCAAGATTTGACAAACCTTGATTCTGCTCTGCCTGGGAAATAAATTTTTGAAGATCATGGAGAATTACACGGAACGCTTGATTCTTGGGAGTGAAAGAAATATCGAGCAAAGGTTTGTCCTTGAAGTGGTTGGTGGCATATGAGACTTTGAAGCTGCGGAAATGAACAGATTGGAAAATTGAGCTGAAGAGATCCATGTAGAGGGGGAGTTGATTCAAGGCAAAAAGTGTGACAGGCAAGCATGTGAGGATGTATATTGGGAAAGCGGCGAGTTTGATATGATCGGTGAGGACGAAGAAATGGCCAGCACAGAAGGAGATCAAGATGGCAGCGATTGAGGTGAAGAGACAGGTGAGTCCAAGCAGCAGCTTCCTGGGGAGATTGTTCTTGAAATCCTTTTGTTGGCAGCGGGAGGTGAGGATTGCGAGGAAGAAGACGAGAGCGGTGACTGAGAAGCCCAGAGCTATGAGTGATGAGACTGCGAATGCATCAAAGGCGGGCTGGCCTTTAAGAATGGGACGCCCAGTCTTATCATCCACCCCTCCAGGGATGGTTGCTGATGTAGCAAATGCGACAGTTGCAATCAGCGCAGCAATGACAGAGCAGGAGTTGGAAGTGGTGACCAACCATTTGGTGCCGCTTTTGGTAAGATCAGCATGTGTCTCTTTGAACACTTCCTCTGGAACCTGTCCTTTGTTGTTGAAACGAACATAGGATTCTCGTGCCATATGTCCCTTCACGTACTGCATTCATTCATTCATTCATTCATTCATATATGATATCAATTAAGTTTCAGTGCGGGTAAATGTCTCCCGTGCGTGTGGTTGTGTGGATTTAAAATGCCTGAGTTTTGTACTTCAGGTGCATGAGTCTTGTGCTTATTAAGGTGCGTGAGTTTTGTGCTTAAGGTGCGTGACTTTTGTGCTTAACATGCGTGGATTTGTGCTTAAGGTATTTTGTTTGTGTGCTTAATGTGCGTGTTTTTGTACTTTAAGTGCGTCAGATTAATGTTTAATGTGCATTCACCCGCACAACTGAGAAGTCTTCCCCGCACCTGATCCCTTCCTTATATGATATTATCCATATATCCCCGCATAATGTAATATAATAATATAACATATTATAGTATATACCTTGTACCATTTCAATTCTCCTTGCAATTGCAATGCAGCACCAGGCATGCGCCAATTCTGCTGACCATTGTACATTGCAGCAAGGTGCACTGCACTGTTTCCCTCGTTATCCACTTGATAATACACAAATTCTGGTAGTGATTTTTTCTTCTCTAGTAGGAAATCATAAACCGCGGTTTGCCTGTTCTCTATAGCTAGAAGTAAGACGTTCTTCTCATTAGCATCCGCATCTTGAATGGCAACTGGGAATGTTTCAAGTATTTTCTCTACAATCTCCTTAATTCCAACCTTAGCTGCTACTAATAAAGGTGTCTCCTTGTTCTCGTTTGTCTCTGTATGTATGTGCCCAATTAACTTCAAAGTTGCATCAGCTGGATGGGAATATATATATATATATATATATATATATATATATAAGAATCACTGCTGGAAATCTTTGATTTTTCGACCACTTAAAAAATGGTAAAAAAGTAATATTTCTTCAATTTTTCATTGAAAGATTATGGTGGAGAAATAGGTAAGAAATACCGACCACAGAGTATAGGTGGTCGGAAAAAAAATTTCGGCAGTTTAAATTGTTTAAACGAATTGGGAATTTCCGCCAATCTTTCTAGTAGCAGATTTTTCCGATCACTTTACAAAATTGGATGCTATTTCTGACTACTTTACAAAATTGGATGCTATTTCCGACCACCATTCTAGTGGTTGGTGATGGTCGGAAATAGCAACAAAGGTTTTTCCGGATCTTAAAAGTAATCGAAACCAGAGCTTCCTACTTGATTTAAGTTCACTTTCAGGTGGTCGGAAATTCTTTGATTCCCAGCAGTGAATAAAGGGTTTCCATATATATATATATATATATATATATATATATATATATATATATATATATATATATAAAATCTCTCCACCAATCTGGTGTTAAAAAATAGATCTATGATGAAATTAATTGGATAATTAAAAATGTATGTGTGCATAGGGAACATTTTGATGTATACAAGCGTGTACACTTGCTTAATTCTCTTAATAATTAATCTTATCTATAAATTTATTTTTTAATGCACCAAATTAGTTCTTATGCAGTCATGGGAGGTTAAACTATATATGCATGCATGCATCAAGAAATTAAATTGAGTACATATCGAATTTTTACCCAATTCATTCTCATTTTTCTTCATAATGGTTTCAGGTTTTGCAGAATTGGTTGAAGTTGGTGATTCATCTATTGTGGGTGGAGTGGTTGGTGGTTCAATTCCAGTAGATTCTCTTGCAGCATCTTCTGGAGGTCTCCCCCCAGTATACTGGTACTTGTAGCTAGATTCTTTCTCAATCAGTTCATTCATGATCTGGACTGCCCACGTGTTCATTTCCTTCTTGTCCTTAATTTTCCTTATCCTTCCAAATCCTATATATATATCACATACAGTTTAGTCATTAATGGAAGGAAGCTAAGGAAGGAAACCAAATCATTAAAAAACTCAAACCACTATACACTGACCGGTTCCCAATATAATCAACACAACCTTCATCAGAAGCTTGAAAAGCATAACAGTTGTGGTGTAATTTTCCGGCAATGTGCCTTGAGTTCTTCTTGTTGATATTTGACAGAATCTGACTTTGTGCTCTGCTACCTCTGTACATTTGAAGTTTCCAGATTTCCAGCTTTCTTGTTCTGTGGGATCATTTTTATTTGCATCTCTTTCCCTACTAGCATTACCTATTCCAATAACAAGTACGTAAAAAGAGAAGAATCTAATCTTGATCGATCGGTCGATCAGGAACTTAACTATGATCATGTATATAACACAAGCTGCAAATTAAACTTAGCTTCTACTATACCCACCTTCTTCTGGATCATTTTGATCCGCGAATGTTCTGCTACAGGAACTACCTATTCCTGCAACAAATAAATGTTAAATGGAAAAACATATATGCATGCATATAAATCTCAAGTAAAAGAAGACAGTTAAACATGCATTATGTACCCACCAAAAAGCCTGGAAATGCATTTCCCGACAAACTTGAAGAATTCCACTAGTGTCCACCAGTTTGCTGGGAAGTTGTTAAGAATTTCATCATCCTCAGCAGATTGTTTTGCCCTTTTTAGGCTTCTAACAGTAGCACCTAGCGAGAAAAATTAAATGAAAAAGACAAAAACCAATATATACTAAGCTTGTAGACACATCAAAGTATATATATAAAATAAAAAAGAAAGAAATCACACTGATGGAAATTTTGGAATTTCCGACCACCTGAAAGTTATCAAGTTGAAAGCAAAAAGTGGTCGGAAATAGCAATAAAGGTTTTTCGGGATACCAAAAGTGGTTGTAATAAGGCTTTCGACTTGATTTAAGATCACTTTCAGGTGGTCAGAAATTCCATAATTTCCAGCAGTGTCATATGTATGTATGTATAATAAAATATTGTTAGTTGTATAGATTTGTACTGTGGTAGATGATGAGATCAACAGATCCTAGATAACTGCTGCTTTTGAATGCATGTGGTTTTGTGGCTAGAATATGTAGAGGAGATATCCCATCCTCATTCACATAATTGCCAAGTTCTGGAAGTTCACTGATTATCTCGTACGCCATTTCTGTTAGTTCAAGTAATTAAATTCAGAAGGAAGCTAAGGAAGCTAAGGTGTTTGTTAAGAAAGATGGAAACACACCAAAGTACTCTCCAGAGAGAGCTGAGTGAAGAATAGTATCCCCATTTTCCTGTCTGCAAATATCAATTGGATTGTGGTTTTCCTTCTTGAACACTGTGAGCAGGAACCGAAAAGCCTCCATCTTGCCACGATGCGCCGCCAAGAACAATGGCGTCTCCTTCTTAAAGTTGCGCTCTCTGATCAGCTCGAACGCTTTGCCTTGATTTTGAGGTCTGGAGAGAATATGTTTGCAGATTTCAGTGTTTCCAAGGCGAGCAGCAAGGTGAAGAGGAGTGTCACCTCTCTCATTCTGCAATTTCAACACTCTCAATGCCTCATCATCATCTTCTAACATATCCACCATGTTCTTGATATGTTGAAGAAGGTTTTTGGAGCCTGCAGGGTGGTAACAGTTGATGAGAATGTGGAGAACGGTGTCTCCTGATTTTGTAATTTTTGCCTTCCAAGCAACCGCTCCAGAGCGGTGGTATATGGATGAAACTCTCTCCCATTGTTGCTTCATGCACGCTTCAAACAATGTGTTCTTCATCACTATTTCTTTTTCTGATGAGGTCATCATCATTATATTTCTTCCGATCTGGTAGCTATCTAGCTTATAATATATGTATGTGTCCTACTGTCCTAGAAGCAATAATATAATTTAGTTAAAAGAAATGCATTGGCTCTCTTTAGTTCTGATCCTTTTCTTTTCTTTTGACTAAAGGAAGTAATATGTTCTCTGTACTAAAGTAATATAATATTCCTTTTGGGAAATTATATCTGTAATCTTCAATTATTCCCTATACCTTTATTTAATTTTTTAAAGTAAACTTGTATTTCATTAATTAAATCAAATTGGAGGCAAGTACAACATAAATAAAATCAAAACACTAACCAAAACCTTACGGTCCTCAATAATTATTCTGAGCACTGATATATTTGTAATACTAGAATGAATTGACTGCACAACAATCTCGGAATCCATCTCGGGTTAGAAAGGAATTGCAATTTTATGGGAGATGAATTACTGAGAATAAAGTGAGAATAATAATAATAATAATAATAATAATAATAATAAGGGAAAATGACACTTTTTACCCCTGAGTTATATACTTATAGCACTTACTTGGCCCATTTACTACCTTTACAATTATCCAACACAATACTACGGTAGTCACGACATTTTATATCATGGATCAGGGTCCACATAGCATTATGCATTCTGAATCGAAATGATGAGGTATAAAATTCATACTTGTAAGATATATAATCTCATAACACAAGATACAATTACTAATTTTTTTGGGTACAAAATTTGTACTCTTAAAATACAGAATTTCATAATACAAGATATAAAAATTCACAAACATACAGATACACATACACCAATGTCTACAGCGCACTTTGAACCCAAGTCCATAGATTGGGTATAGTGACACTCCAATCAAAGGATATTAATTCTTCACATACAAGTACATCCCGTTTTAGAATTTTAAACTTGAGCGGGTAATTCTTCATAATTATTGTCATTTGAGAGAGATCTTAAATAGCTTTGAAGAATTCCCCTATGTTTTCCATTTTTCATTTCTTAAATTTTTCATTTTTTATAGTATTCAATTTTTCAATGAAAAATGGGTTAGAAATGTTGTTTAAGGGATTGAAGTGTGGATCTACTTTTTCCTTTTTTTTTTTTTTTTCAAATTTGGAGATGGAATTAGTTAAATGGATTCTCCAAATTCTAAAAAAATATTCTCCATTTTTCAATTTGGAAAAAAAAAATTAGTAAATAAGTTTTGCTGCATTCTATTTTCTATTTCTCCAATTTTTTATTTTTTTAAAAAAATGATTCATTTCTTCAAAGTATGGAAACAACACAGTACTCATCCTTAGTCTTTCTCAATTGCTTTTCATTTCACTCTCAGGCATCATTTAGTTTCATCATATTATTCACTCTCGAACATGCCGATAGTATTGACATAACTTTATTTAATTAACTCACAATATTGGTTTAGCATTGAGAAAGTGGTGGGTACAAGCCATGAAGAGTCTGTGGGTTTAATTGTTTAATTTATTTAACAACTTTGCACATGGACAACTAACACATATGGCACATAAAAAAATTCACGAATTTAATTATATTACAACTAAGCTAAGGAAAAATTAAAAGGATTTGCACTTGCAGACAACACATATATATGGCACATAAACAAATTTTAGCTGTAAGATTCCCACTAAATATTAAACAATTGCAGCTCATATTACGTTGTCATTCTCTAACTCTAATCTTTACAAGTTGAAATTCTGCAAACCAACTCATCTCTTACAACAAACAGCTTCATTCTCCAATCTCTCCACAAAACGCTCAGATTTCTCCAATCTCTCACGTTAATGGTCTTTCGCATTACCCAATTCCACTCATCTTGCTTCAGCTAATCTTCACACCTATACCAACAGAGATAGAGAAAGAGAAGAAAAGAATGGCTTGTGTATCTGTAAATTCTCTTATCAGAACATTAGAGCTTGAGTTCTTGCAACCTCACCCTCGTCCAATCCTACAACAAATGGAACTCATCCCTTTTAACAAAGACCTCATCCAATCTCTCAAAGCAAAGCTTGGTTTTCTTATACAACTGTTCGACGAGTTCAGAATGTATGGTGTTGAAGCAATTAAAGACTTGGAAACAAAGCTCAGAGATGTAGCTTTCAGAGTAGAAGATGAAATTGAAACCCATGTAGTAGATCTCTATAAAGAAGCTGACGAGGAAATGGGACAAGGGGACACTGAAGCCAAAAAAACCCAGCATTCTCATAGACTTTGTCATGTATTGCAACATGCAATAGAAGACATTGATGCCATTAAAGAAGAGCTAGAGAAAGTCATGATGGAGTACAAGCATGTTGTAGCTGTGCAAGGAAGGGATACTACACTTGATGATGATGAACTTGTCAAGATGGACGGATCCGGTTCCTCCAATCATGCTTCACACACTGAGGACATCATGGTTGGGAAAAACAATGAGTTCGAGGCTATAAGGAAGATGTTAATACAACATCCATCTAAACAACGAGAAGTTGTCTCAATTCAAGGTATGGGAGGAATCGGCAAGACAACGTTAGCTAGACAAGTTTATGAAAATCGATCAATTGTCTCCCACTTTGACAGACGACTATGGGTTATTGTATCACAACATCACAATAAGAGGCAAATGCTCATAGGTCTTCTTGGTCCTAAAGACAATGTAAACAACAGCAGTGATGAGGACCTAGCATATCAGCTGTACCAAAGTTTGAAGGGTCAAAGGTACTTGATAGTAATGGATGACATATGGAGCAGAGAGTCATGGAATGATGTTAACTCTTGCTTTCCAGATGATATAAATGGGAGTCGAGTATTGTTGACTACTCGCGTTGCAGATGTGGCTACTTGTATTGGCTCTAACGAATACTTCTCCCATCAAATGCAGTTTTTAGATCAAAGTGAAAGTTGGGAATTATTTCATAAAAAGGCATGCAAATCTCATAGTGTTGAATTTGAGACAATTGGGAGACCAATTGTTGAGAAATGTAAAGGATTGCCTTTGGCAATTGTTGTGGTAGCAGGTTTATTTTCAAAACTCAATAAACTAGATGAGTGGAAGAATACTGCTAATGCTCTAATAAGTTCTTCAACATCAACTCTAGATGATGAAGAATGTTGGAGAATCCTCTCATTGAGTTATAGTCACTTGCCTCATAATTTGAAAGCTTGTTTTTTATATTTAGGAGTTTTTCCAGAAGATTATGAGATCGATGCTAGCAATCTTGCAAGGTTATGGGCTGCTGAAGGATTTGTAAAGGCATTCAAGAACGAGAGTTTTGAAGCGGTGGCTAGAAGGTACATAAATGAACTTATGGATAGAAACTTAATTCATGTAAGTGAAAGAAGTAGTTGTGGAAGAAAAATTAAGTCGTTTAGAGTACATGATTTATTGCATGCCTTTTGTGTAAGAGAAGGTCAGAACCAGAGTCTTTTGCATGTTGTGGTTGAAAGTGGTTCCAATTTACCTCAGAAAGGTGTCCGTTGGATAAGGGTGTCAATTGAAGATTTTGACATCTCTGCGTTACATTCTCTATCAAAACACTGCCGGTCCATCATTTATTCTGAGGGGTCGCCCATAGATGCAATAATTTTGGAATCATTCAGTCTATTAAGGGTACTCTATGCTACTAATTTTGGAATCTTTAAGCCGAATGTTTATATCCATTTGAGATACCTATGGATATCCTTGCAAGATGATCCTTCTCATTCATTATTCTCCAACGCTTGGAATCTTCAAACATTTAGGGTGTATGAAGATACAGGATTGCACCATTTGGAGTTTCCACAACTACTTTATATTCGTGGTTTTGAATTTAAAGGAGCTTTTCCCAAATCTGTTCATCAAAACTTGCAGGTCATTTCTAGATTGCTGGCTAGAAAATGTGACCACGAGTCCTTAACAAAAGTTCCATACCTAAAGAAGGTAACTATTATTATAAGTGAAACCGCTGATTGCACTAAGAACCTTGTCTGTTTACAGCAGCTCGAGAGTTTGTCTCTTTGTGTTGATATATGGTGCTATGAAATTCCGGAAATCATTAACAATATTCTTCTCTTGAAAAATATTAGGAAGCTGAGGTTTGATTTTGATTTAATGAAATTTGACTGGAAGGTAATTAATGTTTTGAGCAAGTTACCAAGGCTTGAGGTGCTCAAGTTATTGGTAATTTCTAGCTGCTACGCTAGCAAAAAGTGGGAAGTACCAGAGAATGTGAAATTCTGCCACTTAATTTGTTTGAATATTTGGTATGGTAATCTCAAGCATTGGGAAGTTGGTGCTCATAATTTTCCAAAACTTGAGCGCCTATTCCTTAATGATTGCTGTGAATTGAGAGAGATCCCGAATAGCTTTGCGGAAATTCTAACATTGAACTTAATCCAATTAGAGAGATGTCATCCTTTTGCAGTGAAGTCAGCCAAGCAAATTCAGGCTGACCAGCTTGACTATGGAAACGAGAATATGGTTGTCATTGAGAAATACACAAGACAGGTCTCTCGATCATTCTCCATTTCTTTTTCTCGATTGCTTTTTATTTCAGTCTCGTTTAATTTTTTCCAAACTTCATTTAGTTTTATCACATCCTAATTTGTTTTCATCCATTCATGACATCCTCGCTCTCTAGCTTGAAGAATACTCCGATGAAGGCGAGTTTGATGAAGATGACTCCGATGAAAGCGAGTTTGATAATCGGCCCACATAGAGCCAAAATCCAATAAAAGAAGGGTGTGGGAAGAGCAGATGGTTGTTAGTTGTGCCTGTTTTTGCAATTTTGTTCTTTGAAATGGCTTCTGGTTCATAGATTCTTCAGCTGCAAATTTGAATAGGGTATAGATTACTATATTACTCTCTTGTATCTTCTTCTTCTAGGAATGAACAATATATATAATCTGCGGGATTTAAGGCTTGCTACTTGCTAGACGGATTTAACAATTGTAAAAATATTTTGATCTATCTGATCAACAATATTAATAGTGATGAATTCTCTTTAACTTCAGCGTAGCTGCATTAGCTTGGTGTTCTTGATCTAATATTTATAACCAGAGTAAGCTACCCACCCGTCTAAAATTTTCTCTTATAATCTTCCCTCCTTACATGACATTTTTTAACTAATGGTGCGGTGCTAAAACTTGTGCAAAACCGTCTCAGATCCTTATCCGTGATAAATAGTCTCCGAGAGATTAAATTGCAACTTTGCGCATAATTTAGGAGTTAAAGATGATTACGCATAATTCAGAGACTAATTCTATACCACTAGTATAATTGAAGGACAAAAATATTAATTTTCCCAAAATATTAATTACTTTCATCTAATATTAGCTTCTTGGTTTGAAGTTTGCACTACCTGTTTGTGGATTCAATTAAATGTTATTGCTTGAATATATTAGGGTTGCTGAGTTTGATTTATCATGAGAGATGCTTGTGTAAATTAATAATAAAGTCAAATGTGGAAATGAGAGATTTAAACCTTGGGCTAAGGTTTTGCTTGGGTGAGGTTTTGACTTTTGAAGGAGTAAATGCTTGAGATGAGGTTTTGCTTGGGAAAAAGCTTGGGTATAGGTTTGAATAAGACAAAAGCTTGGGCATAGATTTGTCTAAGGGGAAATGCTTAGGCAGAGGTTTGTACAAGGGGTAAAGTGTCACGCCCCACTTCTAGAACATGACCCGGTCGTACCGTTACATGAAAACGTGTAACAATATGAAGCCTAACCTCACATATCTCTCGAAACCATCATAACACCAACTAAATACATAACAATTCCACAACTCAAAATAATAAAATATAAGCAACTAGTTCTTCCCAAAAGCTCATTAAATCCACACACAAATATTTACAATCATGAGTAGTATGTCCAAAATACATCACAAGCACAACGGGTTACCAAAAATACAAGGGTCAAAGGGAATATCCAAAAGAAACAAAAATTCGTGATAAGCTCCAACACTAGGACTAAGTCTCCTAGTTTCAAAAGTCACCTTCGAGACCCAACCACTTGTGCTCATGCTATTCACATGTCCTTACTACTCTGAAACATGAGAAAATAAAATACAAATAATGAGCTAATGCCCAGTAAGTGATAGTCCTCTCAACCCCGGATCAAGTAACCCCAAAATAATACAAAAAGCTTTAGAGTAATAACTCGATGCAAAACTCGATCTTTAACCTATATCGAAGTCATAATATACTTTCATCATACTATACACAAGTTCACAAAACAAGAAACTTTAGCTACATGGACATCAACAATATTTCATAATACAATACTTTCAAAAGCACAAACCATTTCTTAACATATGACCCATTGGCAACCTATAACCACCATTATATTTTGTGGCACATGCCATTATCGGTATAATGGTCCAAAAAGACTCGACGATTCAGAATGAGTCAGGCTCGACGATTCAGAATGAGCCGGATGGAACGTTCCAACAAATAATTCAAAAGACTCGACGATTCGGAATGAGTCAAGCTCGACGATTCGGAATGAGCAATTAGGAACGTTCCAAGCCAAACAAAACAAACAACAAAATGTAGGTTGCCTCATGAGTTTGATCAAACAATCAAAATAGTTCTTATAATCAAATAGCCCGGTGTAGCAAAAGTCATTTTCCCTAAAAAATCACATAACAAGTACATAGTTTATTGTACCAAGTTTTTCAAGTCACATATTTTCTCAAGTTACATAATATTTCCAATTATTGATAATAAATTTATCAAACTAAGAAATATGCAAGGTGTAAACCCTTCCAAAATGATAATTTTCTTAGTATAAAATTTTAACTAATTAAGGATGCTGTGGCTACTCCCCAACTCATTAAAATTATAAGATCACTAGACAATTATCATTGCCAATCTTTATGTAATTTAAACCATAGTCAATTTTTAGTAAATTAAAGATGCTGCATGTGGCTGCTCTTTAATTAATCTAAAATTGTAATCACTTGGCAAAAGGGGAATTTAAAGCCTAACAAACAAATTAAACCAACACATGATAAACAATTATTAGGTATACTCCCAGGAAAGTTGGTCGAGACGAAGCTCGGTTAAATACCAACTCCTTAGACAGAGTAGCGTCGCAAGGGGACTAGTAGCAACAAGACTTTTAAGCTAGGGCCATAGAACTAGTATTCCTCCCCAAGTAACTTCCCTAAGTTATGTGTTATCATGTTTGAAGTAAAATCGTTTAGAAGATCTAAAGATTGTAGATTCACCTACGATTAAGGCTTTAAATTGATGAATTAAGTTAACGGACTAAACGTGCTTAAATTCAGGCACTACCGCAATTAAAGTTTATGCATTAGTCCAACTTAAATAGGAACTAATATAATTCCATCCTAAATTTATGCATTGCTAAAGGCATAATAAAAAAAATTTGCATAATTTAAAACAGAATATTATGCTTAGGACAAATATGCATAAAATTAAACATTAAACTCATATATTCCAAACAAATTGCATAAATTAAAAGCAATTTACAATATGAGATTTCAAAAAATCTTTGAAATTTTAAACTGTAAGCCCATAACAAAATGTTTAACGCATAAAGATCAAATTTATGAGAAATAACTGAATTTACAAATTCTAACAATATCAAACAAAAATGATATGTTGTCATTTGTAAATCAAAATCTCACAAAACCTAATTGCATAATTAAACTTAATATTATGCACTTAATGTGATCAAATGCATAAAACAATATAAAGAGTATTAAAATACACCAAATATTCATTTATTCATACTTAACCAAATATGGGCAAAAACATTAATCATAATTCAAAGACTGAATGAACTATGGAATAAATGTACAATAATGGCAATAGTCAGTAATTGCCAAAAAAAAAAAAAATTCTTATCTGAAACATTGTCACATAAACATAATTGGAAACAATTTAGGATTCATAAATAAACCATAATAATAATGTTATCATTAAAATATTAATGGTAATAAATAACCTTATAATCACCATTAATATTTGGTAATAACAACCAAAGTATGGTAATATACCTTCTTTAATGTTTCCATTTTTCTTAAAGAAATAAAATGTGGCAATTTCAAAATTATAGCAGTCAAACTATAACTATAGCACTAATTACCAAAAATGAATAATGATAAAACTTAATGACTAACCTTAATGATGCAAATTGCATCTCCCATAGTGCTATAATTCTCCCTTCTTCATCGTCAGTAACCTCAATGCAACGTCACGTAACAATAAACACTAAATAGGTAATCTTTCCAAACATAATAAATTACCAAGAAATAATAATTACTATGAAAGGTAATAAACGAGATTAGCCCCTAAACTTAATAATAGTAATTAATAATGTCAAATATAACTTAATAAATGGCAAAACCGCAAAACCATAATTAAGGGGATACTGAATGCCAATCTCATATTACCACATAATAATTAACCAAGACTATAATGTCTTTCAGGGAGACTGAAATTATGGTAATAATCAAATTACCATTGTAAAGGCAATATACCAACTATATTGCTTACTATATTATTAAAGGAATTAATATTATTATTAAGGCCCTGAAAACTGTTGATAGATTAAAAAATATATATAATCAACTTAAACAATAGTTATAATTCTTAATGGCCAAAATAACAATTATAATCCTTAAATTCTTAATGGCTCATAAATAGACCCAATATAATAATTATAGCACTTAATCACTTAAATTAGACTCATAAACTCAATGGTCCAAGTGAGTTGTGACATGGATATAAAATGGTCTACTACTGAAATATATCCAAACTTAATAATTAATATTATTACCAACCAGGAATACCATTAACATAATATTGTAGTTAGTAATAATTAAGACTTAGTGAACATGTTATGCATAATAATCAATATTATTACCATAATAAACATGTTATAAGTCAAAATAAAATAGCTATAATTATTATTAAAATATCAATCAAAATGGTGGGATCCATACTTTAATGACCCAAGATAGGTCCCAAATAGCTTGTTCAAAATAAGTTTTAAAGTCCCAAGTAAAATATAGGACTAAAATATGCTCAAAATTAAATGAGAAACCAAACAAGCTGTCTTAATAGACCATAATATCAAATATTGGCCTAAGGATCCTAAAATTGAATGACATTTAATATAGAGACTATAAGTTAATAATATGTTAATCCAACTTTAATGCATGTTTTTATGAATGTACAATTATAATAAAATAATTTATGAATACACATAACATGCTTGAATTTTTACATATTAATATGTATTAACCCATAAATTCTGAATAAATTGCAATACTTCAGGCAATTTAATATGCATCTCAATATTCAATTAAAATTCAAATAGCAAATTTGAAACTTAATATTTGCCTAAAGTTGAATAATAATTTAATTATGAATTAATGCCAAAATTAAGAGCAAAATAAAGGGCATCATCCAAAAGCAAGCAATTACCATACGCTTACCATTTGCCAAAATAATATACAATATTAAATTAGGTAATATAAATATGGTAATAATAAACTAAATAATACCATTTACCAAATTAATATGTAATTACTAAATAATTGGCAAATAAAACATATGGTAAGAAAAAAAAATAAAGGTAATTGCATTTTATTAAGCAAATAAGGAAATGTACCAGACGTCCACACTGTACGCGTACTCATCTTCTTCCAACGTCACCAGAAATCAGCGCCACCGCCGACAGCCAGGCCATTCGTCCTTCTTCCAATGCATCGCCGGCAAGACCGTGCCACCGCCGACAACCTTACGGACAGGAGAACGCGCCGTGGTTCAGCCTGAAGGAGAGGGATCAGCCCACCTCCGCCATATCTCACCTCTGCGCAACGCCAAACCGCACGTGGAAAAGGAGAAATCTCGGTTCGCCGGAAACCAAGCTTCATCACCGCCGTTTCTCCTCTTTGCAGCCCTAGTCCACCGACACCGTGGTCCGCCGAGCCATCCACTGCCCACGACTTCAAGTCTTGTCGTCGCCCGGAAAGTGTGAACGAAACCGTGGCCTCCCACAAAGCGCCCAATGGCGCTAGTTGCAGCCACCGTCGCCGCTGTGTCTTCGTCGCAACGCCAGTGACCAAGCCGCAATGCCACCCACCGCAACGACGACCGTAGTCCAAACACCGGCGAACGATCCTCGTAGTCGGCCTCGTAATAGCGGAAAATGAACCAGGAACTCAGCCTCCATTTTTTTTTCTCGGCCAATAAAAAAACGGCGACCAAAAGAAGAAAAAAAATAATAACAATAATAATAAAAATCACGATGTATGTATATAATTTCGAAATCCAAATGAAATTAAAAAAAAAATATCGTGTTGAATTATGCCGAAAAATAATTTTCAACAGTCCAAAAAACATATACAAAATCTTAATGTATATTAAAAAATAAATATTGTTTTTAGGCAAAACAATCAACCAGACAGAGATTGATAAAGGCTCTGATACCAAATGTGAGATCTAAATATACAAAGTATAATCTATCTAAATATACAAAGTATAATCTGCGAGAAACTTAACTCGTAGTAGCGGAAGCGGAAGCACTGTAGATCTCCAGTCATAGTTGATATCCTTGTATTGCCTCTTGAACGGTAGATCTGCAGAATATGGTTAGCCGTTTTGTCTCATACTTGACTCAGAACCCTAGATGGTGTACTGGTATTTTCTGAGTAGTATGAGTACCATATAATATTCATGTATCTTGTATCCCATCAATACAAGCTTTATATAGGCACATTGGTGGATATAAGACTTAAACCTAAAGGTCCAACCCAACCAATTACTTAATGGGCCTAGTCCACTTGCACCACATAAGTAAGACCCATAATATATAATATATATTATACGGGAAAGTCTTACATTTATAACTTCCTTTGAGTTAAGGGAAAGAGTGTAGAGTGTGAAGTGTTTTCCGAACCACTATAAAAACTTAGCTACTTCTCTTTTAGGCAAGCTAAAAGATTTCGCGGCGAGAAAACCTGGATCAAAGCTTTGATTTCAAAACTCTAGCTCACTTTGAGTTACTTCGAAAATGTTTTAAAAAATTTAGAGAGACATATATAGCATTATAGCACCAAGGAACCCTATAAGTTCTCATGAAATTGAAGAAATCTGTAAGCCACCTCAAATATTGGGTAGTGACCTTATAAGCCGCAATAAGTCAAAGATTGGGAAAGAGGAAGAACAAAATTAGATCCCACAATATTTTACTGACACAACGATTAATTGAGCTAAAGTAGTTTAGACTACAACTTGACCTTGAGTTGAGGGTGCATCTTGAGTGGATACTATTATCTTAATGAGTTCAAGTAAATGAATCCCTTCAATTTCATTGCACAATCCTTATTAGTTGGCCAACTTATAAGTGCACTAGTTCTATATAACTAACCTCTAGATGTTGAAATTCTAGTTAATTAATTGACTTCTAGATGTTGAAGCTAAGGTTGGTCAACCTTTAAGTTATTAGCTTGTTATAGCGAGCATAAACATTATTCAAGTCTTATGTTTCATTGTGCTTATGTGTCATAGAAAGTGGGGGACGCAATGTTGAGAATTATGCCTTAAGTTAGTCTAATGGTATTTTTCGAATAACTTTATATAGTCATCCACTAAAATATTTATTATGAAAGTTATAAGGTGGTCACTTTGATCTCAAGATATATAATTCTCACACTTGGTGTTCTCCTAGCTCCTTGAGTCACTCAATCTCCTAACTTAGCATTCTCTTCCAACTTGCATGATCAACTTGACAATATACAGGGACAGAGCCAGGAATTTTGTTGAGGGAGGGGGGGGGGGGGGGGGGGGGGAATAGGGACGGGGGATTCACAAATTTTTTTCAAAGGCGAAGCATTAAAATAAAAGAGATATTTAAAAATAAATTAATTAATTACCTAAGAAATATAAGTGTAAATATTATTGGATATGGGCGAAAAATAAAATAAATCGAAACTTTATAAAAATATTCATAACAAAATATGAAACATAATTAATTTGATAAAATAATTTGAATATATATATATATATATATATATATATATATATATATATATATATATATATATATATATATATATATATATATATATATATATATATATATATATATATATATATATATATATATATATGTAAGTGTATATCAAATATTAAAAAAACTATTAAAACGTGATTGTGTTAAAGTCATAGGGAAAGAGTCAAAAAATTATATGATTCGAATGCCTAACCTTTATTAAAATATAACTTGTTTCAAAAAAAAAAAAAAACCTTTATTATAACCAAATGCATGCTCTACCAACTAATCTAACTCATTTTTTATGAACAATTAACAGTTTTTATATACTAATACTAAAAAATGTACTATATATACATATATACATATATACATACAAAAATTATATATGGGGTAGGGGTAGTGGTAGAGGTAGGGGTAGGGATAGGGTAGGGGTGGGGGTGGGGTGAGGGGGGGGGGGCAGCTGACCCCCTGCCCCCCCTTTGCCTCCGTTGGTTTTCTAACATGGAAGAGATATGACGTCGGTTTTTTTGTATATTTTTTTAATTTTTAAAATTAACATACGACGTCTATTATTTATAAATAACCAATGTTGTATATTTTTTTAAATTTTTTAAAATTACAAAACGACGTCGATTTTTAAACAAAACCGACATCGTATATTTTAAAAAGAAATTAAAATGTTAACTTTAAAAATAAAAATAATAATAAACGATGTTGTTTTTATTTTTTATTTTTTTTTTATGATTTTCCATCCAATTAATCCTGTACAGCTTTTACAATTCACAACAATTTTTAACACCGGTCTAGCAATTTGATATTCAAAATCTCACAATTGATCAAACTAATAAATCTTACAATTAATTCAAAAAGCAACTCAAACCATCAACTAAACAAGTTAAATTTATAGTAATTCTACATTTGATAATAATAATAATAATAATAATAATAATAATAATAATAATAATAATAATAATAATAATAATAATAATAATAATAATAATAATAATAATAATAACAAACTTAAATTATCAACATCAACTAAACATCAAGCATTATTTTAACACATTCATCAATAAGATACTTAGACCATACGTCTCTAACTTCATCAATCTCTTGTTGATTGTAGGGCAAACTTCCTTGTCTCTCTAAATGCTACAAAATTGAAAAAAAAAAAAAGTAATAAATAAGCTAGTATTTTAAAAAATTTGAAGGAGAAAGATATTTTATTAAATTACATGCCTTGTTCATTCCTTTGAAGTAGTGGTTGGAAATAATTTCCAACATGAATTTCATCACATAATAGCCACATTCGGTAGTTCCTCTTTGTATGGCACACTACATTTGAATTACAATATAATTAAGAATTTTTTTACTAAAAACAATAAGATAAATGTACTTTTACAAAGTATATGAAGTACTTACCGAACATATACTTCATTTTGGTGAACGACTTGGTTTCTTTTCAATCAACATGCTTGCGTGACACACATATTAATATAAGACATAAAACATGTATAAGTACTTGACATCACTATATTAATAATAACTATTAATTATTTATAAATTTACATACGTTTTCATTATATCTTTAATGTCATCACGTGGCGGGTGACCAAGTGAATCAAACCAAATTATTTCATATAATTAAGGACAAACCGCCATCAACATCTAATGCCCACTACAAAACAAAACAAAACAAAAAAATTAGTATTAAGTGAATATAATATATAATATAACTGAACTCAACATAATATATAATATAACTATATAATTGTATTCTTACTTGTAAACATATGGGGCTAAATAACAATTTTTCTTTCCAGATTGCATGGTGGCATTTATATACGATACCCTGTCTTCTCTACTCATCAGTTTCGATTGAATATATTATGGATCTAAGAAGCCATACATGATTTTTTAGGCTAAACCAAAATCTTTGTAAAGACCTATTCACAATCACAATCAATTATATATATATATATATATATATATATATATATATATATATATATATATATATATATATATATATATATATATATATATATATATATATATATATATATATATATATATATATATATATATATATATAATATATAAATATATATGTGTGTGTGTGTGTGTGTGTGTGTGTGTGTGTGTGTGTGTGTGTGTGTGTGTGTGTGTGTTACTAACAAGGGTGAATCAACGATTTGGTCCCTCACTTATTCGCGACTTGTCAATGTTGCCCCTGAATCACGTATTCATCGATTTAGTCCCCGAAAATAATTGTTTTTCGTCAAATCAGTCCCTATAGCCGTATTCCGTCAAGTCTCAGGCCAGAGCTCCGATTTGCCCTGGGCATTTTGGTCTTTTCACTCCTTCTTCTTCATTAACTCCGACAAAGCTTCACCGGAGAAGCTCAAGCTAGCCGGAGGGAGCTCCTAATTTCACGGTATGCTTTTCTTTCGTTAGAAGATTGATTTTCAGTCTCTGCTTCATGGCTATTTCACTTGAAAACAAAAAAAACCATGTTTTTTAAAAATGCCCAGATGGTCATTGCCTGAAATTAAAGACTGCTTGGAAGAGGTCGGATTTCGCTATGTCCACTTTTGGATCCGACAAATGCCAGACAGTGAAGATATCAAAAGCACATATGGATTTTCTGCAGGACAAGACATAAAATATGAAGAGGTCACTAGCTTCCAACAACAGGATTCATGGAATGCATACATTGTAGGTGTTGCATGAAGTTATCATTGTCACTCAACATAGCAGAGAAGCTGAATACGGTGTAATTCTTTACAAGCATAAAAATATTTTTTTTCCATTCCTTAGCATGCAATTTGAGAATCTCAGCACCTCTCTCCTTGTTCTTCCCAACCCCACAATCCACTTGTATAACCAAACACAGCTTCGCCCCCACTCCCAGCTGCAACATCTCTTGCACCACACTGGGAGTAGCAGAGAACTTGGCGATGGAGTACAAGATCCTCAGACCTCTCTTATTCGCCACCTGCGACACCCTCAGGATTTTCCTCGACACCACCGCCAGCCCCGCCGCGTGCTTCAGCAGCTTCGCCCGCCCCTCCACGCACCGGCAAAGCTGCTCCAGTACACTCAGACTCCACTCGCAATATCGTTTCTCGTTCGTGTCCAGTAGTAGATCGATCAGCACGGTCGCCGCCCCGGCCTCCGCTGCCTTGATCCGGTTCCTCCCTCTCTGGCAAACGTTGGCCAGTAGATGCAGCGCGGATTTGGAGGCCTTGCGGGAGAAATTGTCTCGCAAGATTTGGATAACTTGGTGGAAAAAGGAGGGGTTTAAGTTTTTCGTGAGCTGTGATAACAAGGGGTTTAAGGTTGTGGTTTCGAGCATTGATTTGAGAAGCATCACTGCATTTCCGGCGTCGACTTGGCTTGCCGAAGGAGCTTTAGGATGTGAGGCTTGGTCACCAGAGGCTTTGGGGTGGGGAAGCACTCGACGCCGTGGGAGGCATGGTGGGTGCACCACGACTGGATGACTCGCAGGAGAGTGACGTTTGGGGTCAACAACTCATCATCAGAGGTGAAGCTGACGTCGGCGACGATGGAATGAAGAAGAAGGCGTGAAAAGACCAAAATGCCCAGGGCAAATCCGAGCTCTCACCTGAGACCTGACGGAATACGGCCATAGGGACTGATTTGACGAAAAACAATTATTTTCGGGGACTAAATCAATGAATACGTGATTCAGGGACAACATTGACAAGTCGCGAATAAGTGAGGGACCAAATCGTTGATTCACCCTACTAACAATTATGATAATAAATAAAATTAAAACTGTTATAAACAAGTAATACTAAAGAACTTATTACCATATAAAGAACTGAAAAAGATAAATATCGATAATCTCCATCTTTAAGAAACGTATGATCTCTCGACTCTCAAACTGCAAGTCATACGTAACGTTGCCCATAATACCACAAGGGATAGGAATTACAATATTTTGTTTAAGACCGGTAGCTATTCTATATGCCCTTTTGCATAGAATACTCAAAGACTCCAGATCAGCTACAGTTTCATGATGAGAAGATTGCACAACCGGTTCAAAAGTCAATTTGGCATTTCCTTTTAACTGTACATTCTAATATAAGAATTATTATTTTTAAAGAAGCAAATTACATACTATTTTAGAATAAAAATATTTACGGTGTACATACCCCATCAGCTTCAATACATAACTCTACTAGCTTCTTTGGCCAAATAATAAAATGTTGATATGCATCACATAAACGCTGAACCTCATTGGTGGGGATGGGTACATTTGCACTAGGATCAAGAACTTTATCTATGCTCGCCTTCACTTGGTTTGCATCTAGTACAATCCCGTGAACCTGTCTACCACTGTAAGCTGTCCCACATGTAATTGAATGTCTAATTGGGTCTTCCAATAACAATTGACATCGTGCCCCTTTAATATTAATATTTTGCACATTTAGTATTAACATTTGGCATATTTAGTACTCCGTATCATGGTTGCAGTAGCCACTAGGCGCTAGTCGAGCGGTAGAGTAGTGCCTAGCGCCTAGACGGTTTAGGCAGGCACCTATATATTCAACAAACTAAAAAAAAAATAAAAAAATAGTGCACGTGTGTGAGTGTATATATGTCATATTACACGCGCGCGCACACACCGAATTCGGCCGAGTTAGGCGCTAGGCGGGTGCCTAGGGCAGAAATCGCCACGGTCCAGGGGCGCCTAGGGTAGAAATCGCCACAGTCTAAGGGCGCCTAGCGCCTAGGCAGGCGCCTAGACCGATTTTTGCAACAGCGCTCCGTATTAAAAGATTATACTTGAAAAAATGCAAAAGTTCATTGCACTTAATTTCGATTTTAGATTTTATGACTGAGTTTTTCATCATTTTATTTGGTTTAGTGATTTACTTTTTACTGGGTCTAGCATTTATACTTTAGATGGTTAAAGTTTGCATAGTGAACTTAATGATACTTACCATAATGTCACTGTATTCCCATGTAGTTCCGTCATTGTGAGAATCATATATCAGATTCTGGTTGTCGTCATATAGAACAGTAATGTAGAAGTTATTTATTTACAAGGGCAATGTACATTTCCTAGGCTTGAACAGACACCTCACACTGGCCTATATAAAGAGCGCAAAGGCTCCAAACCAAGTCCAAGAGGATCGCAAAGGCTAAAATAAAAAAATCTTTTGCAGGTTGGATCTGAATTAGTCTTTCGGGTTGCAAGTCCAAGAGGATCACAGTTACACGTAAGAAAACTCTTATGTCGCTTCTTGACTTTATGATCAATACTAGTGGCAGTGCTATGGCCCTTCTTGACGTATTACTAGTATATTTTAAGCTTGTGATTTTGATGTTTATGTTTTTATGGGAAAATATGTGGTCTGTAGTATGATGTCTAGTCTCTACTGAATTTGTAGGTGAAAAGGAATGTTACAAGCATTGATGATATTGTGCCTCCTAGTCACTCCAGTCTTTGCATTTGAAACTACCAAGGATGCGAATCCCCAAGCTCCCCAGCCACTCACTTGGACAGGCTTTAAATTAGCATTTACCTGGCTAAATGGCTACTGTAACATGCAGAAGTGTATACCAAACAAAATGCAGATTGAAGTGGTTTACTTTTTACTACTTAAAGATCTGACATTTACCCTTGATTTAAAATTTAACTTTTTTTTTATTTTATAAAATTTACGAGATTTATCTATTTAGTTATTAAAGATTACATATTTAAGTTTGATTTTACAAAATTTACTGGATTTACATATTTAGTTATTAAAAATTACATATTTAAGTGTTTAAGTTTGTATAGTGAAATTAATGAAATTTACAAAAACTAGTATTTTCACCCGTGCGTTGCACGGAATGGATTTATTATAATACTATAAGAATATTTGGATCGATATACAAATATAAATTATAACAACGAACATTATATAGTGCAGTTGATGAAATAGATTGTATCGATTATGTTTCTTGATGTTATCCATGCTTAAATTCGAGCAAATAATTTCTCAATTACCCGTGCGATGCGCGTGCGATGCACAGATAAATTTTTTTTTTATTATATATTACCAATTAATAGATATTTATTAATTTCCATTAAACATTTTGTTATCAATAAAGATTTATTAATTCTTTTACCAATAAATTAATTAATTAATATAAGAAAAATTTGAGCGGAAAAGTAAGAGGATTTTAATTTTTATTAATAGTATAGATGTCACTGCGTTCCCATTGTAGTTCAACTAGTCTAACAATATTGGAAAGAGCACTCTCCCATCCAACTGCCGTCGCTCTAATATGCAACACTCCATTCTCATTAACAGTTCCTCTGATTACCATTTCTCCCTTCCTTTTAGCCACTACCCTCGATTCCCCAGTTATAATACTCTTCAGTTTTCGTTAAAAATTCTTCAGCGTCAATTGGAATTGCAATGCCTTGATCAAACATGAGGCTCTTGTTGCCTACAACGACTTCCTTATTTTGGACAATAGCCTTCACTCCGTAACCAGTTATTGTTGAATAAATGCAGTAAATATTTCTTGTGGTAATTTTATATTATGTCCTATTCTTATGGAATTTGTTTAGTGTTGTTAGTGGGCAGAGTGTTGCTATTTCTTTGTTGTTAGTGGGCAGAGTGTTTATTGTCCAGTTGCTATTTCTTCGTAAGTTTTAGTTGATGTCCAGCCTATAAAAGGTGTTTGTGTCAACAAATAAAAGTGAGTTGTTTTTAGATGATAATGATCTTCTTCTCCTACATTCTATCTTTTCATGTTATTGATTCAGTAGTCCAAAGCTAAAGTTTTTCCTTCTTTATTATTTAGTGCCCATTACTTGTTTGATTAAATTCCCAAGTGACCTTTTTCTTCTACATTTGGTATCAGAGCCATTTCAGTTTCATTGCAGCAGCTATAACAACTGTTTTATGGCCACTGACAATTTTGTCCAACCTGCTATTCCTCGCTTTGATGGACATTATGATCATTGGAGCATGTTGATGGAGAATTTTTTTCGATCCAAGGAACTTTGGGCTGTGGTTGATACTGTAGTAGCAGAACCAACAGCGGAGATGCCGGCAGAGCAGCGAACGAGGTTGGAGGGTTTAAAGCTGAAAGATCTCAAAGCAAAAAATTATCTCTTTCAGGCCATTGACAGAACCATCTTGGAGACTATACTTAACAAAGATACCTCCAAGAATATTTGGGATTCTATGAAGAAGAAGTTTAAGGGAAACACAAAAACAAAAAGGTTGCAGCTTCAAGCATTGCGTTCTGAGTTTGAAGCCCTTCAAATGAAAGAGGGTGAAACTGCAAGTGAATACATCTCTAGAACCATGGCGACAATTAGCAAATTGAGGAGCAATGGTGATACAATTGAGGAGAATGTAATTGTTGAGAAAATACTTCGGTCTATGACACCCAAATACAATTTTATTGTATGTGCCATAGAGGAAGGAAATAATACATCAACAATGTCACTTGATGAACTTGAAAGCTCATTGTTGACTCATGAGAGAAAGATCAATCCTCAAGGAAAAGAGGGAGAACAAGCTTTGAAATCCTCGGTTGTAAACCAATCTTGTAATCGAGGTAGAGGTCGTGGGAGAGGAAGAAATAATGGGGGACGTGGCAATCAACAGGATAATCATCGTCAGAGATATCAGTCTAATCACTCTAATGATAAGAGAGGGCGTGGAAGTCATCAGTCAACAAATGATAGATCAAAACAAGTGAACAAGTCTAATGTTGAGTGCTACCGTTGTCATAAGTATGGTCACTATCAGTATGAGTGCTATACTAATTTGGATAAACAACATCATGAAGAAAAATTCCACTTAGCAGAAAATGAAGAGGAGATTTCTCTATTGTTGGCATGCCATGTCAATGAAGAAACCCAACAGAACATGTGGTACTTAGATTCCGGTTGCAGTAATCACATGTTTGGAAATGAACAGCTTTTTACTACTCTTGACAAATCCCTCCGCAATACTGTCAAATTTGGTGACAATTCTACCATATCAGTTATGGGAAAAGGAACAATGAATCTTCAAACCAGGGATAACTCCATCCATACTATCTCTAATGTGCTTTTTGTTCCTGATTTAAAAACCAATCTACTCAGTGTTGGTCAACTCCAAGAGAAGGGATATGAGATTTCTATTAAGGATGGGTTATGCCGTATTCAAAATGCAAAATTGGGTTTGATAGCTCAAGTCAAAATGACTGCAAATCGCATGTTTCCGCTTTACCTCCAAAACACATCCCATTCATGCTTCTCATCAAAGGTAAAGGATGCATCGTGGCTATGGCATTACCGCTATGGTCATTTAAGTTTTGGTGGATTGAAGACTTTACAACAGAAAAATATGGTGACTGGTCTTCCTCAGTTGGATGCATCCTCTAGAGTTTGTGAAGAATGTGCTGTTAGCAAACAACACCGTAATCCATTTCCAAAACAAAAATCTTGGAGAGCCAAGAAGCCTTTGGAATTGGTTCATTCTGATCTTTGTGGGCCAATCACGCCAATGTCAAACGGAGGTAAAAGATACCTGATTACTTTTATTGATGATTTTAGTCGAAAAATTTGGGTATATTTTTTAATGGAAAAATCAGAAGCTTTGCATGCATTTAAATGTTTCAAAGTGTCGGCTGAAAAAGAAGTTGGAAATCCGATCAAAATTCTTCGCACAGACCGTGGGGGTGAATACAATTCAAATGAGTTTACAGTTTTTTGTGAAACTCATGGAATTAAGAGGCAACTAACAGCAGCTTATACACCTCAACAGAATGGTGTCTGTGAGCGAAAGAATCGTACTATCTTAAACATGGTACGGAGTCTTTTGAGACAAAGTGACATTCCAAGAACTTTTTGGCCGGAAGTTGTGAATTGGAGTGTTTATATTTTGAATAGGAGTCCTACTCTTGCTGTTCAAAATATAACACCAGAGGAGGCTTGGAGTGGACATAAACCGTCTGTAGATCATTTCAGGATCTTTGGGTGCATTGCATATGCTCGCATTCCAGACCAGATCAGAACCAAACTTGATAACAGAGGTGAGAAGTGTGTTCTTCTTGGTGTTATTACACAATCAAAAGCCTATAAGCTTTATAATTCTATCACCAAGAAAATACTTATTAGTCGTGATGTTGTGTTTGATGAGGATAAGTTCTGACTATGGAATAGTAATGTTGTTGAACAGAAAATATCTATCAACCTTGATGAAAGTAGGGTTGAAGATGATGTGCAACAACCTACAATATATGATCAACAAATGCCAGGTGATTCAACTAATGCACCAAACTCACCGATTGTTGAACCTGTACATCCTCAGAGAGCAAGAAGAAAACCAGTTTGGATGGAAGATTATGAGGTAACTGGCATTGATGATTCTGAAGACCCTTTTACCCATTTTGCCTTGTTTGCAGATAGTGACCCTACATCTTATGAGGTTGCTTCCAAAGATTTGAAGTGGGAAAAAGCTATGGATGCAGAAATTGAATCTATTGAGAAGAATAATACCTGGCAGTTAACTGAGCTTCCAAAAGGACAAAAGGCAATAGGTGTTAAATGGGTATATAAAACAAAACTGAAGGAGAATAGAGACATTGACAAGTACAAGGCCCGTCTTGTTGCTAAAGGATACAAGCAAGAATATGGAGTAGATTATGATGAAGTTTTTGCTCCTGTTGCAAGGTTAGACACTATCAAATTGGTTATTTCACTGGCAGCACATAACTCATGGCCTATCTATCAGCTGGATGTGAAATCGGCCTTCTTACATGGAACTTTGGAGGAACAGGTATTTGTCCAACAACCTCCTGGGTATATTAAAGTTGGAAATGAGCATAAAGTTTATAAATTAAATAAAGCTTTATATGGATTAAAACAAGCACACACTTTTTGTTAAAATGATAGAGGAAGAATGCTCATAGTCTGTTTGTATGTGGATGATTTGATCTATACTGGTCATGATGCTTGCATGTTTGAGAGATTAAATAAATCGATGATGATTGAGTTTGATATGTCTGATCTTGGTATGATGCGTTATTTTTTGGGAATTGAAGTGAAACAAACTGTAGCTGGAATCTTTATTTCTCAAAAAAAAATATACCCAAGAAATTTTGGAGAGGTTTAAAATGACAAATTGCAATTCAGTAGGCACACCTATGGAGACAGGTTTGAAGTTAACTAAGAATACCAACGAAAGAAGGGTGGATTCTACTCTGTACAAGCAAATTGTGTGCTGTTTAATGTATTTAACAGCAACAAGACCAGATATAATGCATGCAGTAAGCCTTATTAGCAGGTATATGGACTGTCCAGGTGAAACACATCTTCAGGCTGCGAAAAGAATTTTCAGATACTTGCAAGGAACTGCTGAATATGGTTTGTTCTACAAGAAGAGAGAAAAATCAGCATTATATGGTTTTACTGATAGTAATTATGCAGGAGATCTTGATGATAGAAAGAGTACGTCAGGCTATGTATTCATGATGGGTTCAACAGCAGTTTCGTGGTGTTCAAAAAAGCAACCAATTGTCACTTTATCAACAACTGAAGCTGAATATGTAGCTGCCACCATGTGTGCCTCCCAAGCTGTTTGGTTAAGAAATATTTTGGAGAATTTGAAATTTCAGCAAGAAGAATCAACTTTAATTTTCTGTGATAATAGTTCAGCAATTAAACTTTCAAAATATCCTATTTTGCATGGACGCAGTAAGCACATTGATGTTAGATTTCATCTGCAAAAGTGAAGACCAAGTTGCTGATGATCTGTTCACTAAACCTCTCAAACGAAGACTTAGAAATATGTCTAAACTAATATTTTTTGAATGCTACTAGCTCTATTACATTGCTGATGATCTGTTCACTAAACCTCTCAAACGAAGACTTAGAAATATGTCTAAACTAATATTTTTTGAATGCTACTAGCTCTATTACATTGTAGTATCTGTTCATATACTTTCTCAACCTATTGAAATACAAAGAGCCAATAACGCCTCCACTGAGGCTCAAACTTACAACCTTCCAAATGGAAGTCCAACCCGGGTACCATTAGACCACATAGTCCTGGTGTCTAAACTAATATACATTAGTTTAAGAGAGGGAATGTTGAATAAATGCAGTAAATATTTCTTGTGGTAATTTTATATTATGTCCTATTCTTATGGAATTTGTTTAGTGTTGTTAGTGGGCAGAGTGTTGCTATTTCTTTGTTGTTAGTGGGCAGAGTGTTTAGTGTCCAGTTGCTATTTCTTCGTAAGTTTTAGTTGATGTCCAGCCTATAAAAGGTGTTTGTGTCAACAAATAAAAGTGAGTTGTTTTTAGATGATAATGATCTTCTTCTCCTACATTCTATCTTTTCATGTTATTGATTCAATAGTCCAAAGCTTAAGTTTTTCCTTCTTTATTATTTAGTGCCCATTACTTGTTTGATTAAATTCCCAAGTGACGTTTTTCTTCTACAGTTATGGACACAAACTCCGAGGCTTCAGGTGGACTCAAACTCCGAGGCTTCAAGCCATATGAGATTCTCTTCATCTTCCTTAAACTTTTTAGCATACTCAACAATCGCTTTGGCCAAGGGGTGTTCGCTATTTACCAGTAAATTAAAGAACAACTTCATGATAGAAATTTTGATGGATCTAGCGAAGCACTATGCTTACTTCCCAGTAGGTTACATATCCTGTAAGTCAAACACGCTTAACCACGTTTTTGGTTATCTGATTGGCATACCATTCTTAAAATCAATTGGTGATAAGTAAGTGGACATTAATCCTTTAACCACATCTCTCCATGGTAAGCCGCAATATCACGTCTCGAATCGAGCAGCGGCTGAACTCAGCCGCAGCAGACAGAGGCAGTAAATATATAACTTGATAAAGAACAGTCTTAATTCGTAATAACTAACATATTGGAAGTAAGTTTACCTCAGTTGCAGCAACCAATTCATAGAAATCTCTTAGCACCATTGTTTTCAAGAGCCTTGTATTTACAACTACTGGTTTGCCAACCGTGATAGTCCCAGTTTTGTCGAAGGCTATACAGTTTACCTATGAAAATGAGAAGAAAATAAATACAAATTTGAAATCAGTGCTTTCAAAACGAAATATATTAGTTGGGCAGCTAGCTAACCTTTTGTGTACTTTCTAATGCTTGACCACCTTTAATAAGGACACCTTGAGAAGCATCAACTCCAGTGCCAACCATGCATAACAGCAGTTGGAGTTGCAAGGCCAAGGGCACATGGGCAGGCTATAACCATAACAGAAATACCAAATTGAAGGGCTAGCTGAAAGCTATCCATAGAAGATGGAATCCAAGATCTGGGGTAAAGATTGAACTTTCCAGCTAAAAACTAGGCTAGCCAAGTGCAAAACGAGAGAGTAATAACCTGAAAGTGCAAAAAATACCAAAGGTGTTTAGATGCTGTGCAAAAAAAAAAAAAAAAAAAAAAAAAAAAAAACTAGGTTATACTTGTTTGAAAGAATATCAGTATTCGGTACTTACCAGTTGATGAAATGAGTTGTATCGATTATGTTTTCAGATGTTATCCTTGCTTGAATTCGAGCAATTAATTGCTCAATTACCCGTGCGATGGGCATGCAATGCGCGCGCAATGCTCGTGCGATGCACGGATAAAATTTTTATTATATATTATCAATTAATAGATATTAGTTAATTTCTATATAACATTTTGTTACCAAAATAGTTTTATTAATTCTTTTACCAATAAATTAATTAATTAATATTAAGAAAAGTTTGTGCGGAATAGTTGAAGAGGAGGATTTTACTTTTTATTAATACTATAGATGTCACTGTGTTCCCATTGTAGTTCCATCAGTGTGAGAATCATATATCAGATTCTGGTTCTCGTCATATAGAACAATAGAAATTATTTATTTACAAGCGCAATATACATTTCCTAGGCTAGAACAAGGATTACTAACACCTTGCTCTGATTGCAACGGAATGAAAAGAGTGAAAACAAGAACTTAGTAGGAGTAGTTCATAGATTTACCACAGCACAACCAACAATCACTCAATTGTTATTCCACCTATCTCTAGACTATCTAACTTCTTGGGTCTCCTATAATTCTTCAAGAAAAGAGAACTGAAAACAACACTCACTGAAGAGGCAGCCATTGCTGCATCGGCAATCCAAGGAGGGAGGCGGAATCGGGTGGATGGGAAGAGTGCCCCAGCAGCAATGGGAATTCCAAGCAGATTGTAACCCAAAGCCCAAAAGTAGTTCAATCGGATGCGGGAGAAGGTCTTCCTAGAAAGATGTATAGCAGTAATTACATCTTCAAGGTTGTTTTTCATGATCACAATGTCAGCTGCCTCTATGGCTATATCAGTCCCCGCGCCAATTACCATTCCAACATCAGCTGCTACAAGGGCCGGAGAGTCGTTGATTCCATCTCCAACCATTGCTACTACTTTTCCTGAAGCCTATCATCAAACACGGACAGATTAATACAATTGAAAGTATGGCCGGAGAGTCGTTGATTCCATCTCCAACCATTGCTACTACTTTTCCTGAAGCCTATCATCAAACACGGACAGATTAATACAATTGAAAGTATCTAGGAATTTGGTGATTAACCTAACAAGGATAGTGTTGGGCAGAGGCCGAATCCTTCCAATAGCCAACCGCCATCACGGATCAGGAACTTTCTCGGACAAGAACCTTGCCAAGCCAAGAGTTGCTAGGTAGAACAAGAACAACATCCGACGCCAAGAGTTGCTAGGTAGAACAAGAACAACATCTTATGTTGCTACCTCTTAAAGTTTGATTGATCCGACACCGGTGAACTTCTCTGGCTTCTCGTCATGGGAATGTATCCCTCAGTGCTCCCACCATCTTGTGCCTGGGAATTCGCAATATTGTTGTTGTTCCCACCATTGTTGTCTGCAACAAAATCCCGAGTCATGGGAATGTATCCCATGACTAAACAAGCCACATTATTGTTGTTCCCACCATTGAAACAAGCTTTTTCGCTCTCATTTTAGGAGTTGATTTACACCCCTGAGAAAGAGCCTCTATGCTATACAATTCAATGAGTTTTAAAAGAGCTCTCGTATAAATAGTGGGGCAAATCCTCTTCCCAAACCAATGTGGGACAAAAGCTTCACTTTTTCCCTTCATTTTTCCAACTTAATGGGTTTACTTTGAGAATCAATATCTCATTCACCCATTATCCGTTTTGAGCGTACAATATATCGATCTCTTCGTCTCACTACGAAGAAACTGAATCTACTTTGAATCGACCCAATTCGGAAGTGGACCCTACTGATAATTGTACTACAAAATAGCCGCTTGACATGTCATTTTAAGCTATTTTTCCCAACACTGATTACCTAGAATTTTTCATTCTTAGCAAAGTTTTGGATTATTATATGCAGAAAATTAGGACAGTGGAGCTTGACAAGATTTTAAATAAGGAGAGTGAATATTATTCTTAGCTTGACAGGCTTTTAAAATGATATTTAACCAATAGTGGTGCCATATAATGTGACTTTTTTGTGCAACTCTGAAATAATTCAATACTTATTTGTTTCATAGGTTCTGTGATGCTCATAGTTCTGGAGAAGTTTAAAGATATTGTCTTTGCATATGGGGTGAGCGATGAATTAAGGTAATAGCTTCCTCAGAATATTTTATTTGCTCGTGTGATACTTCTTTTTCTCTATAACAGATTCTGGTCCACTTTTTTTTTTTTTTCTTCAGCTTTGTTCTAAAGAAAGACTCTTTGCTCTATGAAAGGCATGCCAGGTAACTCTTTCATCATCCTACCTATAGTCTTAAATTTTTTTCTTTTTGTTAATGTTATAATGAAAGATGAAATTGTATACTCCTTGCATAGTGTAGATATATGTTGAGAAGTAGTTTGATGAATTGTATAAGTAACCGTAATGTAGAGCATTCAGCATATTGGAAGGCGTTGGCCTGGTAGAATGGACTATAGAGGTTGTTCAAGTGTAGTTTCTATTGTTCAAAACTATTTAAATTGAAGCTGGCAAAGCCAATTGCATATTTAGGTGAACTTTTGTGATGATATGCTGGAAATTGTGTTTCTTTCTATATTCTTCTCCTGCTAAAAGTAAGAATTAGATCCTAGTGCTTTTGAGTGTTTCTTTGTCTTGGAGAATTACACCTTTGTTGTTTCTGCTTGCGTTAGATAGCTAACTGGCTTTCGGTAACTTAGACTTCTATAGGATGTTTCTTTATGTAAGATAGTTATTGATTCTTAACATTGGAGTGAACCTAGTAGTACATGATCAAACTTCAATCAATAGCACAAACCATCATATATAATATGTATAGTCCCCTATTCTCTTTCCTTCTTTCAACTCTGATTGCATCTATATTTTACTCATGGAACACTTAGCTTGTGCATGCTATGTAAAACAGAGACCTTTAGTGATTTTTGCTTTGAGGTCATAATTTAACAAATCAAGTTTTCTTATGTGAGATTTAATATATTTAACCAATTTCAGCAGTATACTAGGACTTTTTTTATTGTCAAATACTAAAACTAGCTACTTTGATCTTGTGTGCAGTGAAATAGTCTCTATCATTGTCTCTCTCTCCGCGTTCATATATATAACGAAGTGGAAGGATTTTTTTCCCCAAAAAAGACTTCAAGTACTCACCATACTTTGATGGACGGTGTATTTGATATCCTTCCTCTGAAGCTCTGTGATGAAGTGATTATTTAGCATCTATACTGCTTCTCCAATTCCATCTTGTTGGGTTGGTTGAATTGTGAGTCTTTAGTCTTTACAAAGTTGTATGAAACATTCATTTTGGTAGTGATAATGAAGTCTTTTAATATATTGATCTAGTTTACTTTGATTGCATTATGGTAAAAAATTTAATTTTTATCAACACAATATCTATAGTTACAACTTATAAAACATAATATCGATTAGTGAGGAAAAAATATATTACAAAAATTAATATTTAATAAGGAGTAACAAAATATATATATATATATATATATATATATATATATATATATATATATATATATATATTGATGAAGTGTTATAAAGTGCCACAACATTCATAATCAAGCAAGGCTAGGCTGCAAGGGCTTTTTAGTCTTTTTCCCTTAGTTAGTTATAACTGCTCCTTAACTGCCTATTAAAGGCTTAAGCTTCTGCTCTCTGTAATCTTATTCTTCTTCATTACAATGTATTCCGATTCTTCTCAGTTGAACTCAAGATGAACTTCCCATCAATAAACATCTTCTTCTTTCATTCTCAAAGTGATTCAAGCTAGAATCCATCATGGTATCAGAGCGTCACCGAAGTTACGCCGCAGCAGTTGTGATGGAACCAATCGGCGACGGGAATTTGAACCAGACGCAAAATGCAGGAGCTCAGTCAAATCCGAATCAACCTTCTTTGAATCAACGAATTGAGGACTTCGATGATCCTCTGTATCTACATATTACAGAGAATCCGAATTTGAGCTTAGTTTCACCTCCACTCAACGAGCTCAACTACGCCTCTTGGAGTAGGTCAATGAGAATTGCGTTGGATGTGAAGAACAAATTTGGATTTGTTAGCGGAGCTATTCCGGTCCCTGAAGAAAACGATCCAAGCGATTGTAAACCCTAGCATTCACTACAAGAAAAATGCACATAGACAACGGTTATTAACCGTTGTCGTAGGGGTATACTTTCTGTTGTTGAAGCCGGTGTTGTTGTAGGTCCTGCGCATAGACAACGGTTTTTTAACCGTTGTCTTTTCTACCAACGACAACGGTTTTTTAACCGTTGTCTATTAAGTGTTGTTGAAACCGGTGTTGTTAAAAGTCACGCAATAGACAACGGTTATTAACCGTTGTCTTTTCTACCAACGACAACGGTTTTTTAACCGTTGTCTATTAAGTGTTGTTGAAACCGGTGTTGTTAAAAGTCACGCAATAGACAACGGTTATTAACCGTTGTCTTTTCTACCAACGACAACGATTTTTTAACCGTTGTCTATTTAGTGTTGTTGAAACCGGTGTTGTTAAAAGTCACGCAATAGACAACGGTTATTAACCGTTGTCTTTTCTACCAACGACAACGGTTTTTTAATCGTTGTCTATTAAGTGTTGTTGAAACCGGTGTTGTTAAAAGTCACGCAATAGACAACGGTTAATAACCGTTGTCTTTTCTACCAACGACAACGGTTTTTTAACCGTTGTCTATTAAGCGTTGTTGAAACCAGTGTTGTTAAAAGTCACGTACATAGACAACGGTTTTTAACTGTTGTCTTTTCTTTAAAAGACAACAGTTATAAACCGTTGTCTATTGGGTGTTGTTGAAACACCCATAAACCGTTGTCTTTTGTTGAAAAGTCAACGGTTTCTAACTGTTGTCTATTGTAAAATAGACAACGGTTTTTAACTGTTTTTCACCTGCTTAAATTATAATCGTATAAAAAAAGCAATTTATCCATTCACCATATGTTGCAAAGTGTAGTTACATAATTGTGCACAAGCTAATAAGGTTCAAAATAACAAGTCAAAAGACTTCCATGACCAATTCTAATTATCATTCAAGTCATAATACTACTACACAAAAAACAATTCCCCGAACCAATTCAAGTCTAGATGATCACAACGTTCGAATGACCAAATCATACCTACTCTATATGACTTGATAGAATATCGGCCCATTCATATCGCACCAGATCAATAACTTCTTTGTCATAATCAACTTGTTGAAACTACATGTAAAAAGTAAGAAAATAAATTAGTATAGATATAAGTAATTTGCAATGAAATGAAACTTCCCTCTTACTCTCACCACATTCATACTCAAGCTGTTCATAACAAGATAATGAGTTCCCTAAAGAGAATCATAACAAGTGTAGCCAACAAGTAAAGAAAGACACTTGAAAAAGCAATACAAATGCACTCCCCAATAAATTAGTATAGATATAAATAATTTGCAATGAAATGAAACTGCCCTCTTACTCTCACCACATTCATACTCAAGCTGTTCATAACAAGATAATGAGTTCCCTAAGTCCTTAGTGATGTTGATAACTGTCAGAATCCAATGGAAGCTATGCACACACAAACACATAATTATATATTACATCAACACAATATATGCAATTGAAAGTAAATTGTAACCATTCTTACCCTATATTACATGGCACCAAAAGTGTTGCATCACTTGGAATGTCCAGCAGTCTGTTTGCTAAAGCTCGTGCCCTCTTTTCCAATTGATTTTCTAGAAAATTTGTATCTGTTCTTTTCGTTGGCAGATGCCCTACAACACTTGGCTGCATAAATCTGAATTTTTCAAGCTTGTTCTCTTCCATCATCTTGTTATACAAATACCTAACATTGGAACGGAAACTGAATTAGAAGAACAAAGCATAGAAGTGATAAGTTATCAAATTGACTCGAAATATATATTAAATCATACCATATGTAGACAGCAATACACGTGTACGATATTGGTATCAATTGACAAAAAGGAGTAACATCTTCGTCGTGCACAAAGAGAGTACATTCTTCCCCGAAGACATTATTATCTAGCAATATTTGTAAACTCTCTCCATTCCCAAGTGCACGCTTGTAATAACAGTAAAGTAGCCATAATGACTTAGGCATACTTGAGGAGTTCAACTCAAGCTTTTTGACTTCCTTGCCCGCTTTCTTATGTATATTAAAAAGTACTCAGCATGAACATTATGTATAATAAAAATAATATATCCTATATATAAAAATAATGTACATTTATGCATTAAAAGAATTACACTATGCATGGTCCACACAGTTGTGTAGACCATGATCCACCTAATAAACATTGTTTATAAGTTCTGTACTTGAACTAACAAATATACATAACTATTATTAATGTATCTACAGTAATAAATGAAGACATTTTGGAGGAAATGATAGTGAAAAGTTGGAATTATTACTAATAGGAAATTAATAGGACAAATGAAAAAAACATTTGATGGTGAACTTAAAAAAGAAATATGCATAACAATTGCCAGAAGTGGAGATGGGAAATCAGATGCAAAACAAATTGATTGTTAAGAAGAAACAATAAAAGATCCATCAAACCAGATGATGAACTTGCTATTGTTTTATGAAATGAACTCAAATTTCCCTTCAACATATGCACACCAAACCGAAGGGAGAAAAATATGGATGGAAGGCTAAATAAAATTAAAATCAAAGAAAAGAAGGGGATTGTTTGGGAACTGAAATAAGTTAAGGTAATAGAAGAAGTGGGATGGAAGCCAAACAAGAACACACAAGCTATGACTCTGCCTACAGAACACTATGGGAGTTGAGAATCCAACCTCACCTGCAACTCCTTGATCTTCAGAGAGAGTTCAGACTTTTGGTCTTTGTAATTCCAAATCAGGTATTCCGGATCAGACTTCATGATGGCTTAGTTACCATTTTACATAATACAATTAAACATCAATTCAAAAACAAAAATTAAAGTTAAAATTATTATCATATGATCAGGAAGAAAGAACACTTGCCAACTAAAAATAGGTCACCATAACCAAAAATGTTTAGAGTCGTTCACACTACTAATAGAGCCACAGTAAGATCATTCAGATGAGCCACAGTAAGATGATTCAGATGTGCTAAAGTGAACATGGAACATAATTTACATATTAAGTGTAGAAAGAACCCACCAAAGAAAAAGAAAAGACAGAAATGTGATTTTGCCTACTAATGAAATCAATTTTAGCAACCTAGTTAGTGTTCAACTGCTAATAAACTAATCTCTCCAATATTAAAGGCAAGCTAAGTCTTATAATTTCACTTGCAACTCAATATTTTTCTCTGTACATTAACTAAAGTAGATTTGAGACTTGGCCAGGGAATCCCTCTACCAAAAAGCACTATGAAAGCCAACCACAGAACTTGAATTCAGCTCAATTTAATCATAACTCAGAACTACACTATTAACCAAATCTAAAATCTTAAACACAGCTGTGGTGACTAGTAAAATTTCATCAAAAAATCAATAGTTTTGATGGTTGGGAACACTTCCCTGCTTCCGTAAATGCAATTTCCAAAAGTTCTTTATATCATTGTCTGTTCTTCCTGGCAAAAAGGAGGCTATAGCAAACCACCTAATACACAATGCAAGAGCTACACGAAGACTGCACAGACTGAAACATCCAATGTTTACCCAATAAAATGCATCAATCATGGTACAATACAAGGTAAACCCTAACCTTGAGAATGGGAAAATCACACTCAATAAGAAGAATGAAAACCAAACCTGCAAGAATAACCTATTTTCCACCGTACGTCATCGCCGTTGCCAAGCAAGAAGAGACTGCCACCGCCGTCGCCCAAGCAAGAAGAAGTTACTGATGTCGTCGCCTAATCTGTTGCCACTATAGCCCAAGAAGTTGTTGTCGTCGTCGAGCTTCAAGACAACGGAGATGGAGGATAGAGAGAACACCGTTGTGCTATTGTTGCGGTCGGGAACGACAGAGGGAGTTAGGGTTACTTGAGGGATGAGTGCAAAGCAAACTGGAGAGAACAGAGAATCGTCGTGTATATATTTTCAAGTAATTGCGCCATTTTTTGGAGAATTTTCATTCATTTTAGTATTGAGAAATTCCCAAATTTGGTCCTAACTATTGCACATTTGCACCTACTTAGTAAGAAAGTTGCTTGTAAAATTATGTTCAAGATGGCGCCTAAAAACAAATTTTGGTGGGAATTAAATTTTAGTGAAATAATTTGCAAACATCAATAGTGAGAGTAACAACATTTTTCATATTAATAGTGAGGGTATATTTTTAAAATAAATATAAAATTAAAATTTCGTCACTAAATCATAAACTTTTAGCTAGAGTAATTTTTAACCCTCACAAAAACTATGCAAATAATACATTTTGTCACTAAAAACTGTTTTTCTTGTAGTGTAGGTACAGAACACGAGATTCATAGATTTCTATAATGTAGATTCATAATTTCTATACAGTATATTTCTAATTTAAATACAGTTGTATAGATTAATAATTTCTATATACAGTAAATTCATAATTTCTATACGGCAAATACATAATTTCTGTATTGTTGATTCATAATTTCTAAAATGTATAGTTATCAACACTTGGGAATATGAACATCGCAAATTATAAACACAAAGTTTTGTAATTGTGAATATAGATCAGAGTTATTCAATCATTATGAATATGCATTTCAATTCAAAAATTATGAATATATAGTTTGGTAATTATGAACATAGAGCTAATTAAGATCGCGGCAAAATAAATGGGATATAGCAAACTGTACAGCATCGATCAACTACTCTTTCATATCCATTCTCAACGTGTCCCAGGCATGCCAGAGGGGTCGATTACCAACAATTTCAACCTAGCTTGTTAGTCATGCGCTAGCCGGAAGGGTCGATTACCAACATATAGCTAACTTTAGCTTGTTAGTCATACGCTAGCCGTAAGGGTCAATTACCAACATATAGCTAACCTTGTTAGTCATGCGCTAGTCGGAATAGTTGATTACCAACCCCAGCCCCTATCATATATACCGCCCTTAACCCCTACACACCATATCGCACCATTATGAACACCACCCCATATTGTTTTTTATACTTGATAATTATTATTATTTTTTTTGAATTCATAGATTGGTCTTAATTGTAATATAATTGAAAATAAAATTTTAATGAATTTACTTTGAAATTTTGGTGAATAATTTTATATTTAAATATGAACGAAAATAGAACTATTTTGGTAATATACTAGATGTTGCCCTTAAGTACACAAGTGTTGTTGTGGCTTGGTGGGTTTAGCTTAGTTTATTGTGGTAGAGGTCTTAGGTTCTATTCTTCTTAGGGGGAATTTTTCAACTATTTTCTAAAATTGTTGTCTTGGTTTTCACAAACAACACAGAAGCAACCCAGTTATATACCAGATGTTGCACCTTTAAATGTAAAAGTTTGTGTTGCTTAGTTGGTTAGATTGTTTACTTGTTAAGTTTGAGGTCATAGGTTCGACTCTTGTTGTTAACATCCTTGTTTTTATTTTATATGCCTGTTAAATAATGATGCGCAACGACAACGGTTTTAAAACCGTTGTCTTTGTAGTGTTGTGTATTCAAATACACTAAAAGACAACATACCAAAAAGACAACGGTTAAATAAAACCGTTGTCTTAAACAAATAAAGAACATGCAAAGACAACGGTTATATAAAATCGTTGTCGTTTTAGTGTTGTGTATTCAAGTGCGCTTAACGACAACACACCAACGACAACGATTAAATAAAACCGTTGTCTTTTTTTAAAAAAAAGAGCGCACAAAGACAACGGTTTTAAACAACCGTTGTCTTTCTAGTGTTGTGTATTCCATTGCGCTTAAAGACAACACACCAACGACAACAGTTAAAAAAACCGTTGTCTTATTTTAAAAAAAAACGCACATAGACAACGGTTTTAAAAAACCGTTGTCGTTGTGATGTTGTCTTTTCACAAAATGCACAAAGACAACACACTTATAACAACGGTTAAGTAAAAACCGTTGTCTTTGACAAAAGTGTTGCATCAAAGACAACGGTTTTGGACGAAACTGTTGTCTTTTATACAAAAGACAACACTTTTCTTAAAAACTGTTGTCTTTCTAGTGTTGTCTATGTGCATTTTTCTTGTAGTGATTGCTGATGGAGTCATGTATCTTGACAAAGCATCGGACATCTGGAATAGTCTACAGAAGAGGTATTCCCAATCCGATCCCCATAGAATTTCAGAAATTCAAAATGAAATGATTAAAAATGTTCAAGGAAACATGAGTGTTAATGAATATATTGTAATGAAGAAGAAGAAGATTACAGAGAGCAGAAGCTTAAGCCTTTAATAGGCAGTTAAGGAGCAGTTATAACTAACTAAGGGAAAAAGACTAAAAAGCCCTTGCAGCCTAGCCTTGCTTGATTATGAATGTTGTGTCACTTTATAACACTTCATCATATATATATATATATATATATATATATATATATATATATATATATATATATATATATATATATAATTAGAAAACTAATATTTGACACCAAATTATAATTTTTAGTGACGGGATTTTCCATCATTACAAGAATATAATGAGAGGAAATTATGGTAGTGAGTAGTTGTGTTAGTGACGGTAATATACAATCACTATTATGCTTATTAATAATGGTATCATATCTCGTCACTAGTCACTATTTGTTTTTAACCTGTTGGAAAAATTAGCTTAAAATGACATAAAATGGCATATTAAGTGGCTATTTTGTGGTACAATTATCAGTGGGGTCCACTTCCGATTTGGGTCGGGTCAAAGTGGATTCGGATTCTTCGTAGTAAGACGAAGAGATTGATATATTGTACGCTCAAAACGGATAATGGGTGAATGAGATATTGATTCTCAAAGTAGACTCATTTAAGTTGGGAAATGAAGGGAAAATGTAGGACTTTGTCCCACATTGGTTTGGAAACAAGATTTGCCCCCCTTATATACATGAGCTCTTTTCAAGCTTGTAGAATTGTATAGCATAGAGGCTCTCTCGCGCGGGGGGGGGGGGGGGGGGGGGGTGCAAATCAAAATCCAACTAGAGGACATTGAAAAGGCTTGATTCAAGCCCGAGCTCGCGTGCGCCGGCACCTGCGGGCACGAATGTCGTCCGGAAATGGGCTGGCCTTGCGGGCTAAGCTATGCCTAACTGAACCGGCACAACTCTCGTGCATCTGTGACCACGAGAGTAGTGCACTTTTCGGGTTGCACCCCAACAGTCTGAAACCCGAAAGTTCAGCCTGTTTTACAGATTAAACTCATCTGTTACGGAATTAATACTGTTTTAATTCCAATTTTTAAATTCTGAGTTTAATCCTACTTAGTGGTGACCGTTACAGGTGTTACACAATTGGTTTTAACACCAATTTAATGGCCATGTTGAATGATATCACTCCAACATCTCTATATAAAGAGAGGTAGAAGCAGTAGCTTTTTACACAGTGAGAAACAAAGGAATTCCAGCAACTTTTCATCTCAAAACTTCTGCTTCTACTCTCTTCTTTCAGCCAATCTGTGTTCCAGCTTTGCTTTGTTTGCCGGGCTCTTTGTTTAGGTGCTTAAACAAAGAGTCGTAGCACTTTTTATCCTGGGAAACCTAGGCTACAACGCTCCTAGCACTTGTGGGAGGTAGCAAATAAGGTTTTAAGGAAAAGAAACTTGTGTTCGAACTCGTGCTAAATCCTTTACCCAAACTCTCAACCTTTTCCTTCCCTGTTTTTCTGTTTCCCATAGAATATTAATATTTTCGTAGGATTATTATTTTTGGGAATTTCCAACCATATTACCCATCAATCTTAAAGCCTTATATCCGTTTCCCGTTGGTTGTTTGTCTCTAATTTCCTAGAAGAAATGGAGAATCCAGTTTTGCCAGTTCTCGGGGAGGAGAATGTTGTTGAGAACAACAATGGTGGGAATGGCAATAATGTTTCTAATTCCCAAGCTACACCAGTGAACATTGGTTCACAAGATGGTGGGAGCACCGAGGGATATATTCCCATGACTCGGGTACCTACGGTACCGAGTGGTTCGGCCGAAAGACCGGAGAAATTCACCGGTATTGGATCGAATTTCAAAAGGTGGCAACAAAAGATGTTGTTCTGCCTAGCAACTCTCGGCTTGGCGAGATTTTTGACCGAGAAGGTTCCCGAACTAAGGGAACATGATGCCCAATCCGTGATGGCAGTTGGCTATTGGAAGGATTCGAACTTCCTATGCCGAAACTACATCCTAAATGGATTATGTGATGCGTTGTACGATGTATATCGCAAGATTGGCACAGCGAAAGCTCTGTGGGAAGCCATGGATCACAAATACCGAAGTGAGGATGCCGACGCAAAGAAATTTGTGGTTGGCCGATTCCTTGACTTCAAAATGGTTGATTCCAAAACCGTGCTAACTCAGGTTGAAGATTTACAACTAATCTTTGATGAAATCCGTGACGAAGGCATAACGCTGAGTGAAGCCTTCCTAGTGGGATCTGTTATCCACTTGCTGCCTCCAGGGTGGAAGGACTTCAAAAATTACCTTAAGCATAAGCGAAAGGAAATGAACCTGGAGGACCTGATCCAGCGACTCCGAATTGAGGAGGGGAACAGGACGAATGATGGCAGAAATTCTGTCACTGTTGGCGCTAAAGCCAATGTTGTGGAGCATGCTAAAGGCTCCAAGAAGAACAAGAAGGACAAGCAAAAGCTAGGTCTGAAAGGAGGCATTACCAAGAAGAAATTTCATGGAAAGTGCTTCAATTGTGGCAAGACTGGCCACAAGTCCTCTGAGTGCAAAGTTCCAAAGAAGAAGAACAAGAGTTCTGAAGCCAACATGGTTGAGGAAAGCAATCAGAAGGAGGTCGAGATTAGCCTTTCGGCTATGGTGACCGAGGTGAACCTCGTGGACTCGAACCCACGAGAGTGGTTCATCGATACTGGTGCAACAAGGCATTTGTGTTGCAACCGAGAAATGTTCAACACCTTTGAGACCGTCGAGGGCGAGAAGGTTTGGATGGGAAACTCTGCTCAGTCTGCTGTGGAAGGCGTGGGCAAGGTGGTTCTAAAGATGACTTCCGGGAAGAAACTGACGTTGAACAACGTGCTGTATGTTCCAGAGCTGAGGAAGAATCTGGTGTCTGGCTCACTGTTGAACAAGCATGGCTTTCGCATGGTGTTCGAGTCAGACAAGGTTGTTTTGTCTAAGTTAGGAATGTTTGTAGGCAAAGGTTATGTAACTGATGGGCTTTTTAAGCTCAATGTAATGCCTATTATCATGAATAAGAGCAAAGTTAATTCCGTTTACTTGCTTGAGTCTTCCAATTTGTGGCATGGTAGACTAGGTCACGTTAATTATAATTCTATACGTAGATTAATTAACATGGACCATATTCCTAATTTTCAAATTAACACAAATAACAAATGTGAAATTTGTGTTGAGGCAAAATTAACGAAAGTACCTTTCAAATCGGTTGAAAGGGAAACTGAACCACTAGAATTAATCCATAGTGATTTGTGCGATTTTAGATCGATACAAACGAGAGATGGTAATAAATATTTTATCATGTTTATCGACGATAGCACACGTTATTGCTATGTGTATTTGCTGAAAAGCAAAGACGAAGCCTTGGAAAAATTCATTCTTTATAAGAATGAAGTTGAAAACCAACTTAATTGTAAAATTAAGAAAGTTAGAAGCGATCGAGGTGGTGAGTACGAAGCACCTATTGGTGACTTCTGTGCGAGTGTAGGTATAATACACGAGCGTACTGCACCTTACTCACCTCAATCGAACGGTGTTGCCGAACGAAAGAATCGTACATTGAAAGATATGATGAATGCGATGCTTATAAGTTCGGGCCTACCTCAAGACGCGTGGGGTGAGGCTATTTTGACAAGTAATTACCTTTTGAATAAGGTACCCCACAAGAAGCTCGATAAGACTCCTTATGAGCTGTGGAACGGTAGGAAACCTTCCTACCAGTACCAGAAAGTGTGGGGGTGTCTTGCCAAAGTTTTGGTGCCAACACCTAAGAAAGTAAAGATAGGTCCTAAGACGGTGGACTGTATCTTTATTGGCTATGCACATAATAGTAGTGCTTATCGGTTCTTAGTACACGAGTCCCATAATCCGGACGTACACGAGAACACGATAATAGAATCAAGGAATGCATCTTTCTTTGAAAATGTATTTCCTTGTAGGTCCAATGAGGGACCGAGTTTGTCAAAACGAACGTTTGACGAAGCTATGGATAATGATAGTGGGGAATCCGAGAGAGAACCCGAGCTCGAGCCGAGACGCAGTAAGCGGGCGAGAGTTGGAAAATCATTTGGTCCTGATTTTCTAACTTACTTGTTGGAGTACGATTCGAGTACTCTAACTTGTTTATTAGAAAATGAACCCGATTTTCTATCTTGTTTGATAGAAAATGAGCCTCGAACGTACGGAGAAGCCGTGACTTCTACAGAAGGACCAATGTGGAAAGAGGCTATTAAAAGTGAAGTGGATTCTATTTTACAGAATCACACTTGGGAACTTGTTGATCTTCCTCCGGGTAGTAAACCCTTAGGATCCAAGTGGGTCTTTAAAAGGAAGGTGATACCCGATGGTTCCATCGAGAATATAAGGCTAAGCTTGTAATCAAGGGTTACAGGCAACGCGAGGGCCTTGATTACTTCGACACGTATTCTCCCGTGACGAGAATAAACTCCATTAAAATGATACTTGCTATAGCCGCGCTGCGGAATTTGGAAGTTCATCAAATGGACGTTAAAACCGCTTTCCTAAATGGCGAGTTAGATGAGGAAATCTATATGGAACAACCCGAAGGGTTCGTGGTTCCAGGCCAAGAAAGGAAAGTGTGTAAGTTGGTTAAATCGCTATATGGTTTAAAACAAGCGCCTAAGCAATGGCACGAGAAGTTTGACCATGCGATGTTAACTAATGGATTTAAAATCAACGAAAGTGACAAATGTGTCTACGTTAAAGAAACGATAGACGGTTATGTCATTCTTTGTTTATACGTAGATGACATGCTCATCGTGGGTAGTAACGATCGAATGATCAAGTCTACCAAAAATATGTTAAATGCGAGATTTGACATGAAGGATATGGGTTTGGCTGATTTAATCCTCGGGATTAGAATCATTAGAAGACCTGATGGTCTGGTGTTAAGCCAATCACATTATATTGATAAAATCCTTGAAAAATTCAACAAGGATAATCATCAAGGGACTAGGACGCTATTAGATCGAAGCGTCATCTAACCAAGAACCACGGGGAGTGTATTTCTCAAGTAGAGTATGCTCGGGTTATTGGTAGTTTGATGTATCTAATGAGCTATACTAGGCCGGATATTGCCTTTGCGGTTAGTAAACTCAGTAGATATACGAGTAACCCCGGTGCTATGCACTGGACGGCAATAGTGAAGGTTCTGAGATACTTAAGGTATACTCGAGACCTTGGACTGCACTATGGGAGATATCCTGCTGTACTTGAAGGGTATAGCGACACTAGCTGGATATCTGATATTAAGGACTCTAAGTCCACGAGTGGCTACGTGTTTACACTAGCCGGTGCAGCCGTTGCATGGAAATCCTCTAAACATACCGTGATAGCTAGATCCACGATGGAATCTGAGCTGATAGCCTTGGACAAATGTTGTGAAGAGGCTGAATGGTTACGCCATTTTTTAGAGGATATTCCTAATTGGGAAAGACCTGTACATCCAATGTGTGTGCATTGCGATAGTCAAGCTGCAATTGGACGAGTACAGAATCATATGTATAATGGTAAGTCTAGACATGTGCGTCGTAGACATAATACCATTAGACAACTTCTCACAACTGGTGTTGTCTCGATTGACTACGTAAAGTCAATAGACAATATAGCGGATCCGCTAACCAAAGGGTTATGTAGAGTAGCTGTGGAGAAGTTGAGACGAGGAATGGGTCTAAAGCCCTTGGTATAAGTTCTATAGTGGACACCCAACCTAGCTGGCACCTAGGTTCAATGGGACAACTAAATTATGGAATGGAGCGTGTCACTGTGGGGGTCTTGGATTCCCTACCACTCCTCGTTAGAAACAGTGGCTCCCGCACAAGGTTAGCATGTTAAATGCTTTAGTGATTCAAATGTCGGTTGACATATGTGAGTATGCGGGATACTCGGGAAAGAATCACCTATGTGAGAGAGAAGTGAGGGTCGCTTCAAAGGAGAATTGACGGGCACAATTCTTCACAAACTCTTGCAGAACCAGGAATGGTGACCCACGACCAAAATGGGCACAAACATGAGAACAAAGCATGGTTGGGAGGTTCCTGTGTGAGATATGTCATCGTCTACACAAACAGCAGTCGGTTCAAAGACATCGCGTTCTACCGTACAGCTAGTAGAGTAAATGTATCTTCACGAGGGAAGGTTCAAAGGGTGTGACCCTACCTATCCTATGCAGGGATCGACCGTTGAACACAGTTGTTTCCGTTTTTAAAACTACCCCGAAAATCAATTTTCATTCATGTGGGGGATTGTTGGAAAAATTAGCTTAAAATGGCATAAAATGGCATATTAAGTGGCTATTTTGTGGTACAATTATCAGTGGGGTCCACTTCCGATCTGGGTTGGGTCAAAGTGGATTCGGATTCTTCGTAGTAAGACGAAGAGACTGATATATTGTACGCTCAAAACGGATAATGGGTGAATGAGATATTGATTCTCAAAGTAGACCCATTTAAGTTGGGAAATGAAGGGAAAATGTAGGACTTTGTCCCACATTGGTTTGGAAACAAGATTTGCCCCCCTTATATACATGAGCTCTTTTCAAGCTTGTAGAATTGTATAGCATAGAGGCTCTCTCGCGGGGGGGGGGGGGGGTGGTGCAAATCAAAATCCAACTAGAGGACATCGAAAAGGCTTGATTCAAGCCCGAGCTCGCGTGCGCCGGCACCTGCGGGCACGAATGTCGTCCGGAAATGGGCTGGCCTTGCGGGCTAAGTTATGCCTAACTTCGGTAACCGAACCGAGAGCACCTACTCTCGTGCTACAGAGGAGCAAGAGAGGTTGTGGTGCACCGAGAGCACAACTCTCGTGCATCTGTGACCACGAGAGTAGTGCACTTTCGGGTTGCACCACAGTGCGCACGAGAGTTGTACTCTCGTGTTGCCTGGTCCGTGTGCTCTCGTGTGAACCTGCACCCCAACGGTCTGAAACCCGAAAGTTCAGCCTGTTGTACAGATTAAACTCATCTGTTACGGAATTAATACTGTTTTAATTCCAATTTTTAAATTCTGAGTTTAATCCTACTTAGTGGTGACCGTTACAGGTGTTACACAATTGGTTTTAACACCAATTTAATGGCCATGTTGAATGCTATCACTCCAACATCCCTATATAAAGAGAGGTAGAAGCAGTAGCTTTTTACACAGTGAGAAACAAAGGAATTCCAGCAACTTTTCATCTCAAAACTTCTGCTTCTACTCTCTTCTTTCAGTCAATCTGTGTTCCAGCTTTGCTTTGTTTGCCGGGCTCTTTGTTTAGGTGCTTAAACAAAGAGTCGTAGCACGTTTTATCCTGGAAAACCTAGGCTACAACGCTCCTAGCACTTGTGGGAGGTAGCAAATAAGGTTTTAAGGAAAAGAAACTTGTGTTCGAACGCGTGCTAAATCCTTTACCCAAACTCTCAACCTTTTCCTTCCCTGTTTTTCTGTTTCCCATAGAATATTAATCTTTTCGTAGGATTATTATTTTTGGAAATTTCCAACCATATTACCCAACATAACCGTGGAAGAAATAACAATGGGTGCGACGGTAAATTTCCCGTCATTAAAAATCTTTTATGATGGGTTTTGATTTTTTAGTGACGGTTTTACCTCTCACTAATGAACAATTTTCTTGTAGTGAATGTTAGATAAACTAGTAATTGTCCCGTGCGATGCACGGATAAGACTTATACAGTGATAACTTAAGTAATTTTAGCATTAACATGAAGAATATTCTGTAAACGATATTGATTATGAAAGTTTACATGTAAAGATAAAAGAATATGTGAAACTAAAAGAAGTTGTTAGTCAGAAATCAATGAAACCAAAAATGCTATGAAAAGTAAGGCATGTAAAAATTTAAGTACAAATTAGTGAAGACTTCATGGTAAACAATTAAAATTTGTAGTCATTGTATAACTCAATTTTTAACATAAAAAGTATTAAAAAAATTTTTAGAAAAGTATAATAATAAAAGTATATTTAAAATACTTACAATAATAATAAATAAATAAATAAATATATATATATATATATATATATATATACATATATATATATATATATATATATATATATATATATATATATATATATATATATATATATATATATAGAGAGAGAGAGAGAGAGAGAGAGAGAGAGGAGATCAAGTGCAGCTATGTTGTTAGGTGTGGTCATATGGTCACTTACACGCCATTAGATTAGTTGATCTAATGAATCACATTAATCAAGATTCTTCTAGTATTTTCACGCACGTTCTCCTACCCAGCGAACTGCAAAGGTAAACTCGTCTTAGGGAACCGGAATAGGGAAAATCACATTGTTGTGTGTTTTATTGTGTAATTGATGCATTATTAGCCTTACTCTGGTGTATTTGTAGATTCCCATTGAGGCCAAGTTCAAGTGCGGCAACGCCTTCCCGTGTGGTCAGTGCGGCCGCACCAATTGTTATACAAATATACACCATCCATGTTAAGAAATGCACAGCAAAAAACAAACACAAATTAGGTATGCATCACCAAAAACGTACCAATAGATATGAATAAATACACCATACAGTGTTCGGGAATACACTATTGGTGTGTTTCACTGTGGTGTATTTTATTACACTATTGGTGCATGTTGTCAACACTGTTGATGTATTTCTGGAACTCGGATGCTATAAATGGCCACTGTAATTACCATAACACCCCCACTTACCAAAACGCGCTAAAATCGTCAAATCCTCAATATTAGCCACTGCCGTTAGATTAAATTGAGTCAACGACACAGATACGACCACACAGCTAATGACATGACCACATATCAGCTCTTTCTATATATATATATATATATATATATATATATATATATATATATATATATATATATATATATATATATATATATTCCGGATCAGGTGAGGACCTATCCTTAGGTGAGGACGTGAGGAATAATATGATCCTTTCATTTAATTAAACCAACGGCTGTGATTTAATTATATGCAATGAATTTAATTTTTTGTACTAATTTTGTTGTGCATTCGTACTCAGTTTGTTGTGCATTCATTCACAGTTTGTTGTGCATTCTGTGTTAGTTTGTTGTGCATTTATAGTGTGACTGTTGTGCATCCATCCCACTTTTTTTGGGTAGCGCGTTTTTGTTTTGTCGTAGCCTTTAGATCACTCAAAATGGATGATCTTGATTAGTCCTCACTTCCTCACCTAAGGATAAGTCCTCACCTGATCCAGAACCGGATTATATTCAAATACAAACTGGGCTTAAAATACAAACATGTGGAGTCGTTAGGTTCGTTGGATCTTGGGATTGGATGTCTAGGATTTGTTTAATTATTTATGGTGTTTTTAATGATGCGGTTAGCTGTTTTATTTTAGGGGGGTATTTTTGGATTTTTCATCTTGTGTAACCAGATTAATTCCTACACAATTACAATCACGTTTAGAATTTCGTGTGTTTCTCGGTCTCTCTCTCTCTATCATTTCCGTCTCTCTGCCAACGCTTTCCTCTAACGCCATCGATCGCCGTCTTCCTTAGCAGTCGGACGATGGTCGCTGGTGGGGATCGCGGTGGAGCCAAGCAACGTGGACCACCATCTGAGGATTTAGGTCGAGGTATTTTTGCCCTCTTTTCTCCTTTTGCGATTTTTTTGCTCGTTTTAGCATCTATTTTGTTGGGTTGTTGCTCGCTTGTTGGGGGATCGGGTGATTATGCATGTGTGTTTCCCGGCGAGTTCTGTGTTGTTGGTGGGGGTGGCTTACGGTAGTCGACGGTGGGATTGGGGCAGCCGACCTCGCCTTTGGGCGGTGGTCGATGGCAAGTTCTGTGTTTCCATTTTTTTTTTTTTTTTGGATGAGTTTTCTAATTCATATGATATTGAACCACGCAATTACAAATGACTTGTTATTGCTAAAGGATCTCTGGGATTTTCTGTTTCTTAGGCTTGAATTCTAGGAGAAATTAGAGATGTGAGATTCACCAATATACCAAGTTACTGACAGTTTCCCATTGGCAGTTTGGACCTGGTCAAATTCAGTAGGTAAATCCACTGCAATTGTTTTTGATGAATGAAGTTACGATAGTTCCAAACTGTGGTCACTTTCTCAGTGTTAATTTTGACTCTCAAGGATGTTTGTATTGCTTACAGCATGGATTTGCAAGGAATGTGGACTGGTCGCTTGTTAATTCTGAAAATGTTGAAGGAAATCTTGTTATTACTGTCAAGCTGAAGATTTTTTTTTTTGGGTTTTGCATACCCGTGACCCCGTGTGCACACCAGCACAAACCATCTCATTTTGTTGCATTATTGAACCACAGAATTACAAATGTCATCTATGTAGAAGTGTAATGTGTAGTTTAGAATATATATATATATATATATATATATATATATATATATATATATATATATATATATATATATATATAAAAGTTCAGCATCCGCCTAAGTAGTTAAGTTCATAATTACACATTTACACTGCCTATTGCCTAAGTTCATTTTGTTACTTGTTGCATTTACTATATTAATCTACCAAATCCATTTAGCTGTGTGCGCATATGTGTACGGCCATGTGCACCCCGCTAGTTCTAACCGTACTATTTATTACTAATTATACTACCATTTTAGGCACTATGTGCACAGGCTCTCATATCAGTGTGCACTTGCAAACAATAAATGCGTTACTCAATTTATATATATCAAAACTCATAGCACCAACTGTAATCTCCGTTCTAATTAAATTAATAACCAATACTTTTGAGTACTAAAAAAAAAAAAAAACAAAAACAAAAACAAAAAAAAACTAATACTTTAACTCGACACTTCACAACCTATTTTTAATGTGTGCACACATATGTCTGTGTGATCCCTAATTATTATCTATTAGACCAATTTTGGTATCCATTTATGTTTGTGTCTTAATTCGTTTGGTGCGCGTGTGCGTATTGGTGATGCTATGTGTACACTCGTCCTCAATTACCTGTGCAATTGTTGTTCTGGATTGCGTGAATGGTACCCATTTTTCGTGTGCACACCGATGTTAATATGTGTGCACTCATAGCTAAATAACTTATACGTCTCGTGCTCATATTAATACGGATTAGATCTACACGTGTGCACTAGAGTATATGCGTTTGTGATCCCTACTTACTATCCATTACACCGATTCGCTGGTGCCCAGTAATTATTATAATAATTAATTATTGCAGTAATAATAACAATAATATTTAAAGAAAATAGTAATAGTAATACTCAAAATAAGAATGAGTGGGTAGTAGTGCCATTCCAATTTTACACTATACGTGTGTACGGGGCTGGTGAACCATGAGCACACTTAGCGAAATAAAAATCACACTTTGAAAAAGTTCGTATGTTTACTGGTGAACCATGAGCACACTTAGCAATATAATTTACGTTGAAGGCAAATATATAAATACAAAAAATAAATAAATATATAAATACCAAAAATAAATAAATACATAAATACATAAATACATATATATATACATATATATATATATATATATATATATATATATATATATATTGACACCACTTCCCATTGTAGTTCCTTCATTGTGAGACTCATATATCAGATTCTTGTTGTCGTTATCATATAGAACAGTAATGTATAGAGTTCTAGTATATGATATTGGAAGTGTATTTCAACTTGGCGTCTTTATAAATAAATTTGGGGAAAAAATCCTTCCACTTCGTACAAATTCAGTACAGTGAGAACGTACAAATTCATTTCATAAGATCTTCGTCTCTTCCATACGCTTGAGTTCTAGTATATGATATTGGAAGTGTATTTCAACTTGGCGTCTATATAAAATAAAGTTACTGTTTTAATTCTTAAACATTACACATTCAATTATTTTCTAGCAAATGGTATTTTTTTTTGAATGGTACTAACTCAATCCCCCACACTAGAATCTAGAATTTGAACCTGAGACATCTCATCTGAGAAGTCATAGCTATACCGCTCGAGCACAAGACTTTTAGCCTCTTTAAAGGTATTTGATTGCCCCTACTAGTACAATGAGAGAGTATTTGTTGCTTTTCCGTCAATTAAATTTCTAGAAAAACTCTCCCGAAAACATTATAGATTATCTCTCAAGAACATTGTTGAGAAATAGATGGAGATAATTAGTATTTATCATCTATCATTGGACAATTGCTTCCCAACCTCTTAATTAATAGAGCAAATATGCATATGATGTTGCAAAAAGTTGTTTATGAGCACAAAATTTATATTCAATAAATATATTTAAAATTAATAAACTTGAAAAACATCAACCTCATATTGTCAACCAGAAGATATATATATCAAACTATTCTTGTCTTATCATCTTATAATTTAGTAGTATCCATATTGTCAACTGTTCTGATTGCAACGGAATGAAAACAAGAACTTAGTAGGAGATTTACCACACCACAACCAACAATCACTCAACTGTTATTCCACCTATCTCTAGACTATCTAACTTCTTGGGTCTCCTATAATTCTTCAACAGAAGAGAACTGCAAACAACACTCACTGAAGAGGCAGCCATTGCTGCACCGGCAATCCAAGGAGGGAGGCGGAATCGGGTGGATGGGAAGAGTGCCCCAGCAGCAATGGGAATTCCAAGCAGATTGTAACCCAAAGCCCAAAAGTAGTTCAATCGAATGCGGGAGAAGGTCTTCCTAGAAAGATGTATGGCAGTAATTACATCTTCCAGGTTGTTTTTCATGATCACAATGTCAGCTGCCTCTATGGCTATATCAGTCCCCGCGCCAATTGCCATTCCAACATCAGCTGCTACAAGGGCCGGAGAGTCGTTGATTCCATCTCCAACCATTGCTACTACTTTTCCTGAAGCCTATCATCAAACACGGACAGATTAATACAATTGAAAGTATCTAGGAATTTGGTGATTAACCCAACAAGGATTGGGCAAATTATGCCCTGGACCCGTGTCCACAAAGAACTGTGGACACGGGCCCAAAACGACGTCGTTTTTCAAAAAAAACGCGTCATTTAGTTAAAAAAAAAAAAAACCGCGCGCGTTTTGCAGTTAACGGCGTTATTTTTTTTTGGATTATGAATGTACAGTTATGCCGTTATGAATGTACAGTTATACCGTTATGAATGTACAGTTATGCAATTATGAAATTATGAACACAGAGCTCTAACATTATGAACTTACAATTATGAACATATATAGTGATAAAATTATGACCATGGAGCTTTAAAATTGTGAATATAGAGCTTCGAAGATTATGAATGTACAGTTATGGAGTTATGAATGTACAGTTATAGAGTTATGAATCTATAGTTATGGAGTTATGAATCTACAGTTATGAGATTATGAATCTACAGTATGGAATTATGAATGTATAGTTATTGATCGAATTATGAACAAAGAGCTCTAACATCATGAACTTACAATTATGAACATATAGTGATAAAATTATGAACATATAGTGATAAAATTATGAACATAGAGCTCTAAAATTGTGAACATAGAGCTTCGAAAATTATGAATGTACAATTATGGAGTTATGAATATACAATTATGGAGTTATGAATGTACAGTTATGGAATTATGAATGTACAGTTATAGAGTTATGAACGTACAGTTATGGAGTTATGAATGTACAGTTATTAACATATAGTAATAAAATTATGAACATATACTCCTATAACGAAGCAGTCTGAAATTAAAAAAAAAAAAAAAAAAAAAAAAAAAAAGAGATAACAGTGCCTAACGGCACTGTTACCCGTGTCCAGCAAGCATGCTGGACACGGGTCCAACGCATAACGATTGACAAGGATAGTGTTGGGCAGAGACCGATCAAGGGCCAAGTCTAGGCCCCGGTGGCTAGGGAGATTGTTGAGCGGAGGCTTGAAGGGTCAAGTGGACCACAATATCCTTATTACCCTTATTTTTGTTAGTGTGAAGGGATATATTGATTTTTATACTCATTATTTCTTAGAATTCCAAATCCAACCAAACAGTAGTTTTAATATTCTTAGTAATTTATTTTTTACCAACCAAATAATGTAATTAATTTTTCCTGTAATTTATTTTCAATGAAATTTGAATTATATTCCTCTTCAAATATTTTCAACAAATCAAACGGGGGTATGAAATTTACAAATTTTTTTGAAAAATTTAGAAGATAATACTGCACTGATAAAATAAAATAAAATAAGCAGTAGGCCATGTCTACTTTTGAATTATTGCACCAACAATGGAAACTTTAGAGCTGGAAAGCTAAATGTTAAAAAACGCTGTCGGCAAGGAATTATTGTACTGATCAGATCAGTAGCATTACCCAATTCCACTCAATCACTCATCTTTTGCTTCTGTTAATCTTCACACCTACACAGAGATAGAGAGAGAGAAAAAAGAATGGCTTGTGTAGCTGTAAATTCTCTTATCACAACATTAGAGCTGGAGTTCTTGCAACCCCAGCCTCGTCCAATCCTACAACAAATGGAACTCATCCCTTTTAACAAAGACCTCATCCAATCTCTCCATGGAAAGCTTGGTTTTCTGATACAACTGTTCGACAAGAGCAGAATGGATGGTGTTGAAGCAATTAAAGAGTTGGAAACAAAGCTCAGAGATGTAGCTTTCAGAGTAGAAGATGAAATTGAGCTCCATGTGGTAGATCTCTATAAAGAAGCTGACGAGGAAATGGGACAAGGGGACACTGAAGCCAAGAAAACCCAGCATTGTCATAGACTTAGTCATGTATTGCAACAAGCAATAGAAGACATTTATGCCATTAAAGAAGAGCTGGAGAAAGTCATGATGGAGTACAAGCATGTCATAGCTGTGCAAGGAAGGGAGACTACACTTGTTGATGATGTTGTTTCAAAATCTGATGATGAACTTGTCAAGACAGACGGTTCCGGTTCCTCCAATCGTGCTTCACACACTGAGGACATAATGGTCGGGAAAAACAATGAGTTCGACATTATAATGAAGATGCTAATACAACATTCATCTAAACAACGAGAAGTTGTCTCAATTCAAGGTATGGGAGGAATTGGCAAGACAACATTAGCAAGACAAGTTTATGAAAACCCATCAACTGTCTCCCACTTTGACAGACGACTATGGGTTGTTGTATCACAACATCACAATAAGAGGCAAATGCTCTTAGGTCTTCTTGGTTCTAATGTAAACAATAGCAGTGATGGGGACCTAGCATTACGACTCTACCAAAGTTTGAAGGGTCAAAGGTACTTGGTAGTGATGGATGATGTATGGAGCAAAGAGTCATGGAATGATGTTAACTCTTGCTTTCCAGATGATAAAAATGGGAGTCGAGTATTGTTGACTACTCGCATTGCAGAGGTGGCTACTTGTATTGGCTCTAAAAGTTACTTCTCCCATCAAATGCACTTATTAGATCAAAGTGAAAGTTGGGAATTATTTCATAAAAAGGCATGCAAATCACATGGTGTTGAATTTGAGACAATTGGGAGACCAATTGTTGAGAAATGTAAAGGATTGCCATTGGCAATTGTTGTGGTAGTAGGTTTATTTTCAAAACTCAACACCCTAGATGAGTGGAAGAATACTGCTAATGCTCTAATAAGTTCTTCAACATCAACTCTAGATGATGGAGAATGTTGGAGAATCCTCTCATTGAGTTATAGTCACTTGCCCCATAATTTAAAAGCTTGTTTTCTATATTTAGGAGTTTTTCCAGAAGATTATAAGATCAATGCTAACAATCTTGCAAGGTTATGGGCTGCGGAAGGATTTGTAAAAGCATTCAACAATGAGAGTTTTGAAGTGGCTAAAAGGTACATAAATGAACTTATGGATAGAAACTTAATTCTTGTAAGCAAAAGAAGTAGTTGTGGAAGAAAAATTAAGGAGTTTAGAGTACATGATTTATTGCATGCCTTTTGTGTAAAAGAAAGTCAGAATCAGAGCCTTTTGCATGTTGCATATGAAAGTGGTTCCAATTTCCCTGAGAAAGGTGTGCGTTGGATAAGAATGGAAAGGGTGTCATTTGAAGATTTTGACATCTCTGCATTACATTCTCTGTCAAAACACTGCTGGTCTATCTTTTATTTTCCGGAGTGGCGCAAACATTCAATAATTTTGGAATTTTTCAACCTATTGAGGGTACTCTATGTTACTGATGAATTCCAATCGCCAAGTCCGACTGTTCATATCCATTTGAGATACCTATGGATATTGAAGGCAGGTAGACGTAGACAGAGTCCTTATGATTCATTATTCTCCAACGCTTGGAATCTTCAAACATATAGTGCGTATGAAGATATTAAATTGAACCATTTGAATTTTCCACAACTACAGTATATTCACTGTGATGCATTTTCTGGAGCTTTTCCCAATTCTGTTCATCAAAACTTGCAGGCCATTAATCGTTTTCCGGATAGTCATTGCAACCAAGAGTTCTTAACAATAGTTCCTTACCTGAAGAAGGTAACTATTCATATGAGCAGAATAGATGATAGCACTAAGAACCTTGTCTGCTTAGAGCAGCTCGAGAGTTTGTCTATTCGTGTTTATATATTCTGGCTTGGAATTGAGGATATGATGGCTCCAATCGTTAACAATATTCTTCTCTTGAGAAACATTAGAAAGCTGAGGTTTGATTTTATGCATTCTGAGTGGAAGGTAATTAATAATGTTTTGAGCAAGTTACAAACGCTTGAGGTGCTCAAGTTCAGGGCTTCTAACCTTGGCGAAAAGTGGGAAGTACCAGAGAATGAGAAATTCAGCAACTTAATTTCTTTGGAAATTTCGCGTGGTAATCTCATGCATTGGGAAGTTGGTGCTGATAGTTTTCCAAAACTTGAGCGCCTATTCCTTAACAGATGCCTTGAATTGAGAGAGATCCCGAATAGCTTTGCAGACATTCAAACATTGAACTTCATCCAATTAGACTGGTGTAGTACTTCTATAGTGATGTCAGCCAAGAAAATTCAGGCTGATCAGCGTGACTATGGAAAGGAGAATATGGTTGTCATTTTGAACAGGTCTCTCGATCAATCTCCATTTCTTTTTCTCAATTGCTTTTTATTTCACTCTCAGTTCCTTTAATTTTTCTCCCAACTTCATTTAGTTTCATCACATCCTAATTTGTTTTCATTCATTCATGACAGTATACCTGTCGATTTTGGAGATGACTCCGATGAAGGCGAGTTTGAGGAAGATGACTCCGATGGAGGCGAGCTTGATGAAGATGACTCCGATGAAGGCGAGTTTGATGAAGATGACTCCGATGAAGGCGAGTTTGATGAAGATGACTCCGATGATGGCGAGTTTGATGAAGACGACTCCGATGGAGGCGAGCTTGATGAAGATGAGGAGTAGAATAAAAGAAGGGTGTGGGAAGAGCATGCAGATGGTTGTTGTGGCTGTTTTGCAATCTTGGTGTTTGAAATGGTTTTTGCTTAACAGGTTCTTCAGCTGCAAATTAGAATAGGGTATACATTACTATATTACTGTCTGTCTTGTATCTGCCTCTAGGAATGAACAATATAATCTGCTGGATTTAAGGCCTGCTACTTGCTAGATGGATTTAAGAATTGAACAAATATTTTGATCTGATCAACAATATAATATTAATAGTGAATTTTCTTTAACTTCAACGTAGCTGCATTAGCTTGGTCTTCTCTTAGGGCATCCTCAATAGTGGGAATTTTGAGGAGTTTAAGTGTGATTAAGAAAGAGAAAATAGAATGAGAGGAAAAAAAAAAAAAAAAACGAAATTAAAATCAAAAGCTGTAAAAGAAAAAAAAAATAAAGTGATTTACGCGCCCAGGCTGGCGCGATTGCACGCACCAGCCCGGGCGCGAGAGTTGCACCTCAGGCATGTGAGGCACAACTCTTCATTCAAATTGTGGGACCCACATTTTGATAATTTTGGAGTGCTTGCGGGAGCAAAAAAAACCATCTCTCTCCTCTTTCTCTCTCTTCCAACTCACCCTTCTTTCCTAAAACATTGTGCCAAAATCCCATTTTGGGCTGCCCTTATAATCTTCCCCTCCTTACATGACATTTTTAATGGATTAATATTTGATACACGTTGGTGTATAGATGCTATACCCACCGGCGGTAAATGAGGAGGTGACAAATTATTAAAAAATAAAATCAATATTAACCGGGTCTTTTTTGCAAAATATAACTTGTATTTTATTAGGTAACTTTTTTATTTTTAATTAACAAAATATATCTACTTTTCTAAACATATTTATTATTTAATTATTATATATCTTTTTTGAATGCTAATTATTATATATCTAATTATTAACAATGTTAACTCCTGGTTCAATTCTACGACTGTGAAACCTTAAAACAATTATGATTAACAATGTTATTGCCGACCGGCCGGCAGATGGTGGCGAGACAGATGGCGGATGTGGCTTCGGGTGGTAATTGTGCGCCGGCGGAAGGTAGTCGAGCTGGTAAAGCCAGGGAGGCGGAGCTGGTGGCGGTATCTAAGCGGCGCCGTGAGATGAGAGACGATGGTGGGCGGGAGATTGTGGGGGAGGATGTTGTCATGGCAGAGCAGTCAAAAAACTTGCAGCAGGTGGGTTCTGGTTCCCAGACCCGCCCGACCCAATGAGTACCCTTAGCTGGAACTGCCGTGGCTTGGGTAATCCATGGACAGTTCGTGAAGTTCTGGACTTTGCGTCCTGTAAGAAACCCGAATTTATTTTTTTGATGGAAACTATGGTTGATCGGTCACATGCTGAACGTTTACGTGTCAAATTAGGTTTTGATGGTCTTTTCTGTGTGGATAGTGATGGTGTGAAGGGTGGTATAGCTTTGTTGTGGCGGAGAAATAATACAGCTAGTCTACTCAGCTATTATGATAATCATGTGGATATTGAGGTCAGTATCCATGGTTTCCCTAAATGGCGAATGACTGGTTTTTATGGGTTGGCACAGCGGCCCAGACGTGAGGAATCATGGGGAATGTTATGGTCTTTGGCTACCAAGTCTAACCTGCCTTGGGTGGTAGTTGGGGATTTTAATGATCTTCTTTTTCAGCATGAGAAACGAGGAGGAAATCCACACCCTGATAGTCTCCTACGCGGTTTTGGGGAAACTATTGAGGAGTGTGGCCTATCCCAGATAGCTATGCAGGGGTATCCGTTTATATGGGAAAGGGGAAAAGGAAAGGCCGACTGGATAGAGGAACGTTTGGATAAAGTTTTGGTCTCGGATGAGTGGCGCGAGATTGTTGCAGGAGCGAGAGTATCTAATCTATTAACTCGCAAGTCTGATCATTCGGCTCTCTTTCTAAGCATCCATGACTCCGTAGGGAGGGGTGGGGCTAGTAAGAGGGGCTTCCGTTTTGAGAATGTGTGGTTGTATGATGAGGGATGCCGGAGTGTTGTGGAAAAAGCATGGGAAGAAGGAAAGGATCGTGGACTGCTGGATTGCATTGAGTTCTGTGGGTCTCGGCTATCTCGGTGGGGGGGTGACAGGTTTCATATGTTCGGGGAACAAATTATGAGTTTGCGAAAAGAGCAGCTGCGTCTGAGAGGAAAAACGGATCCCGCCTCGTTAGCTGAATTCCGATCTTTGGAGGAACGTTTATGCCGAACGGAGACACAGGAGGATGCCTTCTAGAGACAACGAGCTAAGCAACACTGGCTCAAGGGTGCCGATGCCAATACCAAGTTCTTTCACAGGTATGCCTCTCATCGTAGAAAGAAAAATAATGTTGATAAGCTTATGAATGATAATGGGGATTGGGTGGAAGGTGAGCCCATGAGGGGGATTATTTTGCAGTACTTCCAAAATATTTTTGCCTCGGGAAACCCGGAGAATGGGGAAAATTTCTTTAACAGCATTACACCGCGTGTCACTCCAGCACAAAATGAGTCCTTAATTCGGCCTTTCACTATGGATGAGGTGAAAGCTGCTCTTTTTTCTATGTATCCTGATAAGGCACCAGGCCCGGATGGAATGAATCCAGGCTTCTATCAACATTTTTGGGATGTGGTAGGGGGGATATTTCATCTTTTATGGTCAATTGTTTGGATAATTGCAGCTTCCCAGCTACTCTAAATGAAACAGATGTGGTATTGATCCCGAAGAAACAAACCCCGAAAAGAGTATCTGATCTCAGGCCAATTGCGTTAAGCAATGTGATATATAGGGTAATGGCGAAGGTTATGACTAATAGAATGAAACCCTTGATGGATGAGATTATATCGGAGTCCCAGAGTGCGTTTATACCCGATAGGCTTATAACTGATAATATATTGATAGCATCGGAGGTTGGCCATTATTTGCACAGGAAACAGTGTGGTGTTGTTGGATGGGCTGCCCTAAAATTGGATATGGCAAAGGCATATGACCGTATGGAGTGGTCTTTCTTACATGGGATGCTCGTAGCCATGGGTTTTGATAAAAAATGGGTGGATTTAATTATGTTATGTGTGTCTATTGTATCGTACAGGTTTTTGATAAATGGCTCTCGTACTGATTCAGTTATACCTACTCGTGGTTTGAGACAGGGAGACCCATTGTCTCCGTATCTATTTATTATCTGTGCAGAGGGACTCTCTATGATGTTGCAACAGGCACAATTGAATAATAACATCCATGGATGTAGAGTGGCTCGGGGAGCTCCCCCAATATCCCATCTATTTTTCGCGGATGACAGTTTGTTATTTTTTAAGGCCAATTTGCAAGAAGCAGGGGTGATAAAAGAATGTCTAACTGCATATGAGAAGTTGTCAGGACAAGCAGTAAACTATCATAAATCTAGTATTTGCTATAGCAAAAATACTACTGAGGAGAATAGGGACATGGTGGCGCAGGCGCTAGGGGTGTTGCAGGCCCCGAATTTTGGTAAATATCTTGGACTCCCGTCTTTTATTGGTAGAAATCGAAAGGCAGCTTTCTCGTATATTGAGGAAAAGATTAAACAGAGAATTGGTTCATGGAATAAGAAGCTACTCTCTCAGGCTGGTAAGGAAATATTGTTGAAAAGTGTGGCTCAATCTATGCCTACCTTCTCATTGAGTGTTTTTTTACTCCCTATGAATGTTGTTTCTTCTATTGAGCGAACCATGAATAGGTATTGGTGGAACTCAGGCACTAATCAGGGGATACATTGGAAGGCATGGGATAAATTATGTATCCCTAAAAAATATGGGGGTTTGGGTTTTAAAGAACTCAGAGCATTTAATTTAGCAATGTTGGGGAAGCAGGCATGACGTTTACTGACAAAGCCAGAATCCCTAGTGGCACGTGTTTATAAGGCCAGGTATTATCCAAAAGATACTTTCTCAGAGGCATATCTTGGGAATAATCCAAGCTTTTGTTGGCGAAGTATTATGGCAGCAAAAAGCATGGTTTGTACTGATGTGCGGCGGAGGATAGGGCATGGCCAGGATACAAGAATATGGGATCATCCCTGGCTGCAGGATGAGCAGGATCCAATGATCCAAACAGAAATGCCACCACAACTGGCTAATGCACGAGTGTTTGGTTTAATTGATCAGGATACTGGGACATGGGATACTTCCATTTTAACAGATATTTTTGTACCAGAAGATGTATCCAGAATAATGAAAATTCCCGTATCACCGGAGTATGAAGACACGTGGTATTGGCATGATGATTCAAGAGGATTATATTCTGTGAAAAGTGGATATAAGTGTATTGTTGGCAGATATGATAATACGATTACCCCCTTTAATAAGTGGCAAGTGCTATGGAAACTCAAAATCCCCCCAAAATGGAAAACCTTTCTATGGAGTGCCTTGAGTGACATTCTCCCCACTACTATGAATCTGCGCAACAAGAGAGTTGATATTGAGCCTAATTGTGCTATGTGCGGAATGATATATGAAGATACCATGCATGCGCTGGTCACGTGTGACTATGCCAAGGCAGTATGGGGGCAAGCTAACCTCCCAATCCCTGTTGTTCAGACGAATATTTTTAATGACTGGTTTAATATGATTTTGGATAATTTAGACACTGATGGTCTGGTGTATGCAGCTGCAATCTTATATCATATTTGGAGAGCAAGGAACAACGCGGTTTGGGACGCCTACATACCAATGCCGAAAAAAACACTAAGGATGGCCACCATCACGATGCAAGCATGGCGCGCTGTGCACCATGTAACCGAATGCCATGCCGCATCGTTTCACGCCAATGCAGCCACAGCCACATCTGCCGTACCCCATGTACCGCCTCATCCGCCGGGGCAGCTCACTCGCAGGTGCTATGTGGATGCGAGTTATCAACACGCCACAAATACGGCCTCGGTAGGTGCAGTTCTTTTGGATGGAAACGGACAATATATCTCTGCCTATGTTTCTTCACCTTCCAAGTTGTTTCTCGTCTCTTATGGCGGAAGCGTTTGTATGCAAGGAAGCTCTGTCTTGGCTTAAGAATCGTGGTGAGGAAAGTTTGGAACTACTCACGGACTGTTTAACGGTCAAACAATATCTAACTACTTCAGCTCGTATCGATCGATCATATGTTGGCTACGCAATAGATGGTTGCAGGAATTTAATTAATTCTTTACATTCTTGTTTAGTTGTTTTTGTCCCTAGATCAGAGAACTATATAGCACATGCTTTAGCTACTTCAGTTATTAGTCAAACTACAGCTATGTACTGGGATGCGATCCCACCAGCTTCAATCTCGCATTACTTTGAATAAAATGCCACCCTGGCTCCTTTCAAAAAAAAACTGATTCTTTACTTAAAATTAGAGTTAATTACCAAAATGGTTCATTGACTATTGTGAAATTACCAATTTGGTCCTCGACTATTTTTTTTACTCCATAAAGTCCTCAACTACGTAAATGTTAACTAATATGGTCCTCCGTTAGGTTTGGGGTCTAACATCTGTTAAAGTGGAGGGTAATAATGGAATTTCACTCCTCTCTCCTCCACCCTCCTCCCTGCCTTCACGTTTATGTTCTGCGAGGTCATCTTGTCGGAGTTTGCGAGGGGAGGTGAAGGAGATGCCGAAAATCTGCTCAGCGTAGAGGCCAAGAGGGCAGACAAGCAGACTGTTCTGGCCTCTGGGAAGAGCTCCGATCCAGTGATCGCCTTCGAGGAGAAGTTGTTGCCGAAGCCTGATTGGTACTCCAAATCCGTAGGAAATTTGGGAGATCCGGTGACATTACATCCTTGCTTTCCATGTCCGTAGAAATCCAAGTTCAATTACTTTTTTTTTTTGTTCAAGAAGAGGAAATATCGGTTGATCTCTTCTTTCTACAATTCTTGGAGGCAAATTGGAAGATGAAAACTGCCGTGAGAATGCCCACCAATGCTGTAACACCGAGGGCTACAGTTGTTAAGGGAGTTATGAGCCCAAATTTCTCAACCAGTCCTTTTGCCTGTTGATATTTCCACATTGATATCAACTGCAAAGCCAAGCATAGCAAATCGACAAAGCCAGATGTCCAAACTACTACTGCTTTCCTTGCTACTCTGCTCGCATCTTACGGTAACCAATGCTCCTTTAGGTGCATGTTTGGTTGGATATGAACTCCTCGGGAGGAGAGGGGAGCGGAGGGGAGCCAGTAGCAAAGGTAGTTCCCAATCGAGCCAAACTTGACGGCATGAACGGAGAACTCGAAGAAAGCCTCAATGGGGTCGAGACAACCACAGTATCGCGGACGGAAGTGCAAAGGGAGCTGGAAATTTGAAGTACAGTGGACCATGTCTTCCGGCAAAAGAAGGAGATGGAGGAGATTATATTGATGGAAACCTCTCAATTTCTATCAATTCTCTCTCTCTCTCTCTCTCTCTCTCTCTCTCTCTCTCTCTCTCTTCGCAAGTTCAATTACTTCAAAGCTAAGTACAGAGGCATGGATAGAAGTGATCAGAACAAGGTATATGAAGGACCACTCATGGATACAAAAGATGGCATAATGTGACCGCAAGGAGGAGAGGGGAGGAAAGAGGGGTGAAATTTCTTTATTACCCTCCACTTTAACAGATGTTAGACCCCAAATTTAACGGAGGACCATATTGGTTAACATTTACACAGTCAAGGACTTTATTGAGTAAAAAAAAATAGTCGAGGACAAAATTGGTAATTTTACAATAGTCAAGGGATCATTTTGGTAATTAACTCCTTAAAATTATTATAACGTTTTGTTACCAATAAAGCTTTATTAATTTTTTTACCAATAAATTAATTAATTAATATTAAAAAAATTTGAGCATAAAAGTTAAAGAGGGAGATTTTACTTTTTATTTAATAGTATAGATGTCACTGTGTTCCCATTGTAGTTCCGTCAGTATGAGAATCATAGTTCATAGATTTACCACATCACAAGCAACAATCACTCAATTGTTATTCCACCTATCTCTAGACTATCTAACTTCTTGGGTCTCCTATAATTCTTCAACAGAAGAGAACTTCAAACAACACTCACTGAAGAGGCAGCCATTGCTGCACCGGCAATCCAAGGAGGGAGTCGGAAACGGGTGGATTGGAAGAGTGCCCCAACAGCAATGGGAATTCCAAGCAGATTGTAACCCAAAGCCCAAAAGTAGTTCAATCGGATGCGGGAGAAGGTCTTCCTAGAAAGATGTATAGCAGTAATTACATCTTCCAGGTTGTTTTTCATGATCACAATGTCAGCTGCCTCTATGGCTATCAGGCCCCGCGCCAATTGCCATTCCAACATCAGCTGCTACAAGGGCCGGAGAGTCGTTAATTCCATCTCCAACCATTGCTACTACTTTTCATGAAGCCTGTCATCAAACACAGACAGATAAATACAGGCAAATGGGTTGTATTTATTATGTTTATGATGTTATCCTTGCTTGAATTCAAGCAAATAATTGCCCAATTATCCGTTCAATGCGCGTGCATAACACGTGCGCAGAGATAAATTTTTTTTTTATTATATATTTAGATAATACAATTAAAGATGAAATTATAAACAAATTGAATCCATTTTATTAGAAAATTCAATACCTAGTTTAGATCAGGGTTGTAAAAATTGGTCTAGGCGCCCGCCTAGGCTACGCCTAGGCGCTAGGCATCTCTAGACCGTGGCGATTTTTACCTTAGGCGCCCGCCTAGGTTACCGGCTGCCTTGGCGTCCGCCTAGCGCCTAACTCGGCCGATTTGGCCGCCTAGCGTCTAAGTTAGTCGAGTTAAGTCGTCCATTTCGGTCGAGTTAACCCGATCGGCTCAGACTATTTTTTTATTATATATATGTGTGTGTGCGCGCACGCGCATACATGTATATAATATGACATATATACACTCGTAGACTAGTTTGATACTTTGAATCTTTGGATGATTGAAGTATTTGAGTATTTCATATTTGAGTATTTTTAATTTTTAATATTGTTTTAATGTTTTGTTTTTTTGAAAACCATTGTTTTGATGTTATGACTTATGAATTATTATTAATTCATTTATTTGGATGTGTTATTTGATTAAATGTTGAAAACAATCTCATTAAAATTGTCAACCTGCAAGTCTACCACTGTTTTTTTTTGCGCCCGCCTAGATTCCGCCTAGGCGCCGCCTAGACTGCCTAGGCGCTGGCGCTGTCCGGGCGCCCGACTAGCGCCTATCGCCTACTACAACCATGGTTAGATTATAATTTTAAGATAAATTAAGACCTTATATATAATAATAGATAGATCACTTCATTTTCCATCTACTCTAATTTGACTATGGATTATTGGTTACTTATTCACAAAAGCTCAAGAGATCACATTATTTGTGCACGGTTTTGCTTCATGTTGAATGAGATCTACTTCACTAATGGTTCTTCATTATGAATAATATTTCTCATATGTCTAATATTTTTATACTATTTAAAATTTTTCGCATAAAGTATTCTTAGCTTATATTCAAAAGAAGAATGAAGAATATTCTTTTAGAAAGGTAGTTTGGGTACGGTTAATTTTTCATTGTTGTTTGTTTTCTGGTTCTTTAGAATGGAAGTGTGCATCATTGAGTTCTACACATACTAATAATGTATGTAATTAATGATAGACAATGCTTTACTTCATGTTAAGATTGTAATTTTACCTCCCACATGCTCTGTCGGGTCAGAGTGCGGGGGCCCTTAGGATTGGGGATTCAGCCTTTGGGGTAAGATTGTAATTTTAATTTAAGACAAATTAACACACTATTCAATTCGTGTATGAGTTTGCATCCTACTTAGTCATATCCGAGTCATCAAGGGCCAAGGGATTATCTATCTTCAATTGTTCGAAGTTGTTTTTATATAAACCAACAATAAATATTTAGATCAAGTATTCTTAGGAATAAAAAGGAGGAGCTTGTTAGATAATAAATTTAGACTAACATGAACTGTAGTAAACGAGTAACCTGCCTCGTTGCAGCGGAAACTTTAGGATCGCCCAAATATCCACAGCCATAGTCGTTGGGATTGCCACGAGATGGTAAACCTGCAGAATAAAGGTTAGTGTCGTTTGTCTACCACTTCTCTCCCGAATACGTGATGGTGCGTGTCCTAAACTCGGGACCTGTGGGAGGACTCTTTTGCTTAGCAGCCTACATGCCATCAACATAGGCAGATATTCAGTTAAAGCTTAACTGAATATCCTGAGTTGCATAACAGATTAAGTCACTAATTGACTCAATCTCCTACTTGCACCACAGCCACCCAATAATACAATATATTATATATTATAATATATTGTATTTAGGGAAAATACTTACATTCTCCCACTTGGTGCAAGTACTGGCACAACCTTCATTAAAGAACATAATACAAGAACCATAGTAATACGTCATCTACTAATCAAGTGAGTAGTATCTACTATGATCACATGCATTTAAATTCTCTAACTTAGGTTCTTTATGAACAAACCCTACGTTTATTCTTAGTCCCTTAATGGATGTTTCTCAAAATATATTATGTGCACAACTGAAGGAAGAAACCATCCAAATTCACTGTATGATCTCCAAAATCTTAGAAGCATGCCTTAAGTAGAGATCTCTTAATGTTAGCATAATGCTAACTATATTCTATGACTTGTTTATAAGTTAACATAAACACTACCTCTAACGGCTAAGAGCTTGGAGTTGACACGTCTGTCACTCCCACTCATTAAGATAGCCCAAAAGATAGTCAAGTCACAGAAACATTCCAATGACATAAACCATAAGGTCTAAGTCAATAATTTGGAATCTTAAACATACACCAACTTCCCAAATAATCTCAAGGTCCACCTCGAAATTAATTGAACATTACGAGTCTTATTATGTCTTACAAAATTGTTTTGAGCCTTACAAACCAAAAATTGCCCAGGATCAATTTTGAAGAAACTAAAAACTCTATCAATCGCTAAAGAATTTATTAATTGGCAGTGCACCACAAGTTAAATGCTTTCGATCTAATAAATTCATTAATATTGTTACAACATTTTCATAAATATGTTGTACAACCAAACGTTCAATGAAATGAACTTATGAATTATAAGAACAAAAGACTAAATTAATACTTGTGGAAACTTTTGGACTTATTGCTAGACGCACAATCCAATTTGGAATGTATGAAAACAACTAAATCCATCAACTTTAGTGGAGTATCTTAATGATCTTTCCTAAATGATCACTCCCACTGATTAAGATATTCTTTAGCCAAATTAATGATATAACACTCATAATTGATTTGACCAACTAAATAATGAAGATATAATTCTCCACCATTAGTTGGGCATACTAAATAATCAATATTTGGTTCCAATTATAGTCCAACTAAATGAATAATTAATGAGGACATGATTCTCCACCATAGTTGGACATACTAAAATAATAAAATACGCCTTCCAAAACCAAGTTGGAATTCGGCTCAGAAGATATATTTTATTATTGGAATCCAAATGAGGTATATCATACCACGTAACTTACTATAGTTAGTCCAAATAACCAAGTAAGCTTCGTGAAAAATAATTAATAAAAGGTGTATCTATATTTTGGGAAGTGACTAAATACATGTTTTGCCAATGCAAACCATGAAACTTAGAATTATAATTGAACTAAATTTATAAATTCTAAGAAATTGGGATAAAGTTATTATCTAATGGGTTGATGAATTTATTTGACATAAAATTTGCCTGTGAGCTAAAGTTTTAATTCTATTAAATTCAATTAAACACTTATGATAGTATTTTATCTCAATTACTAAATGGCCAGAAGAATCTAGTGACATAAAACTTGCCTGTGGGCTAAAGTTTTACTCAATAAGATCCAACTGAAATTTTATGATGAAACAATTAGCAAATGAGTTGAAGAATCAAGTGACATAAAACTTGCCTGTGGGCTAAAGTTTTAATTCAATTAGATTCATTACAGCCATTATAACAAAAAAAAAAACTTAAGAGATCATGTTCCTTATCTTAATCCCTGTGGGCAAATTAAGATATATGACCTAAAGTTTACATCATAAAATTAAGCTTCATGATAGAGATGAGAATTATTCATAAAGTAAATAAAATTCTTTATTCATATCATCACTGATAAAACTACTAAACTACATTCCGATACATAATTGCCTGTGGGCTAAATTATGATCATAGTTCAGTATTTCATCCTAATTAATCATACAAATATAACGAAATTGCCTGTGGGCTAAATTCCATCATATTACATACAATTAATCACAATTGATATGTCTAAAACTTTATATGACCCTAACATCTCAATATATAATTTTAACTGATTAAGGATGCTGTGGCTACTCCCCAACTAATTAAAATTATAAGATCACTAGACATTTATCAAATTTTATGTGACCCAACAACTCAATATATAATTTTAACTGATTAAGGATGTTGTGGCTACTCCCCAACTAATTAAAATTATAGGACCACTAGGCATTTATCATTGCCATCTTTATGTGATTTGAACTTTAGACAATTTTTATTAAATTAAAGATGTTGTGGCTACTCTTTAATTAATCTAGAAATTGTAATCACTTGGCAAAAGGGGAATTTAAAGCCTAACAAACAAATTAAACCAACACATGATAGACAATTATTAGGTATACTCCCAGGAAAGTTGGTCGAGACGAAGCTCGGTTAAATACCAACTCCTTAGACAGAGTAGCGTCGCAAGGGGACTAGTAGCAACAAGGCTTTTAAGCCAGGGCCATAGAACTAGTATTCCTCCCCAAGAAACTTCCCTAAGTCATGTGTTTTCATGTTTGAAGTAAAATCGTTTGGGAGATCTATAAAATTGTAGATTCACCTATGGATAAGGCTTTAAATTGATGAACTAAATTGACAGACTAAACGTGCATAAATTCAGGCACTACCGCAACTAAAGTTTTATGCATAGGTCCAACTTAATAAGGAACTAATATAATTCCATCCTAAAGTATGCATTTCTAAAGGCATAATAAAATTGCATAATTAAAAAAAACATAATATTATGCGGTGGACAAGTATGCATAAAATCAAACATTAAACCCATATATTCTAAATAAATTGCATAAACCAAAACAATTTTAAATATGAGCAATAACCTCAAAGTATACAATTAATATTCAAAACTAGTATGATTTCTAACCAAAAGAAATTCAAAATTTGAATAATAATATAATAGATGTATACTTTGAAAGGTTAAAAACTATAAGCCCACGTGGAAAAGTTTTAATTGCATAAAATCAAATTTGTGAGAAACAGGCTAAATTCACAAATATCAAGCCATAGTATATGTTTTATTCGTAAATAAAAAAATCTCACAAATCTCAACTGCATAATTAAACTTAATATTATGCACTTAATGTGATTAAAAGCATAAAACAATTTAAAGAGTATGAAAAATACTAAATGTGTATTCAATTATTCATACTTAACTAAATGTGGGCAATGGCATCTAAAATCATAATTCAAATACTAAATAAATTGCCAATAAAACATGTTTTTCCAAAATCTGAATTGATTAAAAAAATCACTCTCCAAAACTCAATTAATAATATTATTAATGGCAAAAAATCGCAAATAAACCAAAAAAGCAATAAATAGCCATAATAATAGTATTATGTTAATTTGGAGACTAAATATGAAAAAACAATAGTTAAAACTGTTAAACTTTAAAACATTTTTGGATATAACTTTAAAATGTAATAAAACTTAAGTCCGAAAATAAATGTCACATAAATCAATTTGGAAACAATTCATGACTTAATACCATAAAAATAATGTTATCATTAATTAAAATATTAATAGTAATAAGGAGCATTATAATCACTATGAACATTTTAATAATGACAAACATGGTAATACATATCTTAATGTTTCCATATTCTTAAGGATAAAATGTGACTAGTTCAAAATGGTTAACAGCTATAACAGTAGTTACCAATAATAATAAACTTTAATTAATGATTTGCGTACCTTAATGATGCAAACTGCATCTATCAATAGCACTAACAGCGATAGCGAAGAAAAACCTCCAAAATCTCCCATATTCACGGGGAGTTTAGTTGAATCGTCCAATGGTATGCAACAGTTTAATGGTAACACTTAATTACCATTATTAATAATAATGGAAAAATGAAGTGACATGGGTAATCTTACCAATGTACCAAATATAGTAGATTACCATGAATGAATAATTATTATGAAAGGTAATAAATGAGATTAGCCCCTCAACTTAATAACACTAATTAATAATGTAAATTAATAATAATTACAATAAATGTAAAATTGTAATTAAGAGATGCTAAATACTAATCTCAATTTACCACATAATAATTAATCAAGACTGTAATGAGTCGAAGACTAAAATTAAGGTATAACCAAATTATCAATAATGTAAAGGCAACATAACTATGTACATTGCTTACCATTAAGAAAACAGAATATTATTGTTAATGCCCTTAAAACTATAATTAGCTTAAATAATAGTTATAATTCTTAATGGCCAAAACAATACTTATAAGTCTTAATGACCTCAAATGGTAATTGTAATCCTTAGATACTTAATGACTCAAAATCAGACAATGATAATAATTATAGCACAAAATTGCTTAAGTCAGGCCATAAATCTTAATGTCCCAAGTTAATTATAACATGAATAATAAATGGTCTAGTGTTGAAATAGATCCAAACTTGATGTTATTACCAACAACAAATACCGTTAACAAAATACGGTAGTTAGTAATAATTAAAACTTAATAAACATGTTATAAGAAAAATAAAAAAAGGTGCTACAATTATTATTAACATATCAATCAAAGAGGTGGAATCCATACTTTAACGACCCATATAGGTCCTAAATAGCTTGTTCAAAATAGGTTTTAAAAGTCCCAAGTGAAAAATAGGACTAAAATATGCTCAAATTAAATGAGAAACCAACAAGCTGTCTTAATAGGCTATATTGTCCAAAATTAACCTAAGGATCCAAAAATTGAACGACATTTAATATAAAGACTATGAATTAATAATATGCTATATCCAATCTTAATATATGCTTTTCTAAATGTACAATTATAATGAAATAATTTATGAATATACAAAGCATGATTGGATTTTTGCAAATTCATATATTATTAACTCATAAGTACTAAATAAATTGCAATAATTCAAGCAATTTAATATGCACATCAATATTAAATTAAAATTCAAGTAGCAAATTTAATAATTAATATTTGCTCAATATTGAATAATAATTTAATTGTGAATTTAATGCCAAAATTGAGAGAAAACTAAAAGACATTAATACAACTCTCAATATTAAATTAAAATTCAAATAGCAAATCAAAACTTCATATTTGCCCAAAAATGAATAATAATTTAATTTAAGTGTGACATGAATTACTGTAATTGAACTAACAGCGGCAACAATTCAATCACAAATAATGTCACAATTAATCTCAATTTGAAATTTTTAATGCCAAATTTTTTTTTTAAAAAGACTAAATGGCATTATTATTTCAAAAAACAAACAATTACTAAATATTTACCATTTGCCAAAATAATTTACAATATTAATTAAGGTAATATTAATATGGTAATATTAAACCAAATAATCACCATTTACCAAAATTAATATATATAAACATAATTATTAAAGATAAAGCAAATATTAATATATGGTAAATAAAAGCAATTGCTCCTTAAATAAAGGCCTACAAGGAAGAGGAAGCCGTCGATTTCCATGGATGAAGACGCCGTCCGAAATTTGAGGAGCAGTGACGAGCCGCAATCGGCCGTCCGTCTTCTTCCAACAACACACCATCCAACATACCAATGTAGCCGGAAAACCAGCACCACTACCGACATAGAAGCAGGCCGCTGTCGTTTCATCGCGTGAAGGGAAACAGCAGGCCACCGCCGACGTCACGCCGTCGCCCACGTAGAGCTCACCGTCGTTGCGCATGGCAACCGGCGACTGGAGAGAATCTGTTGTCCCTCTGATGTGGTGCCGACGGGAGAAAAGAGACACCGACTGCCGTTGCAGCCCGCGACCCGCCGACAACCGCCGCTTGCAATACTCGCGACGCCTTCTTCAACTTGCAAGACAAGAGCAAGGCCGCCACCGCCGCCGTCGGCCGTCGAGCGTCGCCGGAAAAGACAGCAACAAAAAAAACCAGAAGCAGCTCCGAGAACCAGTACCTCGGATACCTTGTTGTCGTTGCCGAATGGTGTTGGTTGTTGCCACCCTCCGCAACGGCCGAAATCAACAAATTAATGTTCAACGCCATCACTCGTATTCCAGTACTCAGAAAAACACAACAAATAATTCCAAAAACAAAACAGGAATTAAATTGTGCTTAATGCCAAAAACCAAAAATACATACTACGAAGAATTAATAATTTTTCAGCGCAGTACAAATAACCAGACAGGGATTATTAAGGCTCTGATACCAAATGTTAGATAATAAATTTAGACTAACATGAACTGTAGTAAACGAGTAACCTGCCTCGTTGCAGCGGAAGCTTTAGGATCGCCCAAATATCCACAGCCATAGTCGTTGGGATTGCCACGAGATGGTAAACCTGCAGAATAAAGGTTAGTGTCGTTTGTCTACCACTTCTCTCCCGAATACGTGATGGTGCGTGTCCTAAACTCGGGACCTGTGGGAGGACTCTTTTGCTTAGCAGCCTATATGCCATCAACATAGGCAGATATTCAGTTAAAGCTTAACTGAATATCCTGAGTTGCATAACAGATTAAGTCACTAATTGACTCAATCTCCTACTTGCACCACAGCCACCCAATAATACAATATATTATATATTATAATATATTGTATTTAGGGAAAATACTTACAGAGCTCTTATCCATGGTAGGAAATGACTAGCATACATAAGAGAAGTTTTAGTTTTTTATTATTTTTTGTACGAATAAGGGTCAAATAAGTCATTCAACTTCAAAAAGCTCCAATTAAAACCTCAAATTTACAAAAAAAAAAAAAAAAAAAAAAAAGTGCAATTACACTATTTTGTAGGTTATTACGTACCTTCACGTAACCTGTAATTATTTATTGTTTATATTTTTTAAGCTTATTTGATGGGCTGACGTGACATCCACATATTTTTAAAAAATGATATATTATATTAAATTTTTTATTTTAATTAACTAATTTATAATAATAACAAATTTTAAAAATAATAATCTTTTATATTTGTTGTTGTTCGCCGTCGACCACCACCGCTTCTTCCCAGAGGAAGGCATCGTGATGTCCTGGACCACCATCGACCACCACTTTTTTCAAAGAATGACGACCTTCTTTATGAAGATGGCATCACGACCTTTTTCGACATTTAGAAGAAGGTCGTCGCCGCTACCTTCTTCCAGATTTGGAAGAAGGCTGGCGTGACCATCTTCCAATTCTGGAAGAACGCCCTTGTTGCCTTCTTCCAAATATGGAAGAATGCGTTGGCTTTCTTCCACGAAGAAGGTTGCGACGCCTTCTTCCAAAACGAAGGTAGCGCAACCTTCTTCTAGATTTGGAAAAAGGTCATGCTGGCCTTCTTCCAGATTTGGAAGATGGCCCTGGATGCCTTCTTCCAAATCTAGAAGAATGCCATGGTTGCCTTCTTTTAAATTTGGAAGAAAGCAACTGTGGCGACATGCGAAAAGATCGACGGCCAACAACAACTATAATTATATTATTTTTAATAAAAAATTAAAATAATAATATTAAAATATGTCATGACATTAACTTGCAAAATAGGTAAAAAGGGGTTAATTGGTTACTTTATTTGAGTTCAAGAATCTAATTGAAACTTTTTGAAGTTGAAGGACTTGATTGCATATTTGAGTATAATTAGAGGGCATATTTGACTTTGACCCTTATCTTTTTCTTTTTTTTAAAAAAAAAAATTGTGTAGACTTTTCCTGCACAAACTAACTCGATTATTTTTGTCTCTGATTGAATTGTTCTTAAAATTTTTAGCCCCATATATATATATATATATATATATATATATATATATATATATATATATATATATATATATATATATATATATATATATATATATATATATATATATATATATATATATATAGAAGAGCGCTCATATGCGGCGGGGTCTTACGGTGCGGCGGTGCGGTCAAATTCCAGAATACACCAACAGTGTTAACAATATGCACCAACAGTGTAATAAAAACACACCCCAATGAAATGTAATAAAACATCACAAAATACACCACAGACTCAAAAAAACACACCATATAACTCACCACCCCCAATGGTGTATTTTCGAACAGTGTATGGTGTTTTTACTCACACCTAATGGTGTGTGTTTGGTGATGCAGGGCTCTGTTTACTCTGTTTTGTGTGGTGTATTTCCTAACGTTGATGGTGCATATTTGGTGAACTATTGGTGTTGCCGCACCGTAAGAAATAACCGCACCGTAAGACACTGCCGCACCTGAACCCGCCTCTATATATATATATATATATATATATATATATATATATATATATATATATATATATATATATATATATATATATATATATATATATATATATATATATATATAAAGGGGTTCCTGTGCGGTTGAGGGTGCCAGGTGCGGTTGTGCGGTGAAAGGAGAACCATTGATTTTGCTTAAATCAACGTTTAGATTACCGAAATTAAATTAAAAAACACGGTGGCATTTTGATAATTTTTGCATCTAGGTAAATTTAAGGTGTTTAGGTTTGGACTTAATGTGCGTGAGTTTTGTGGTTAATATGCGTGTGGTTTGTGCTTAAGGTGCGTGTGTTTTGTGCTTAAGGTGCGTGAGGGTTGTGCATAAGGTGCATGAGGTTAGTGATTAATGTCAGTAGTTGTTGAAACTTAATGTGCGTGAGGTTTGTGCTTAATGTGTGTGGGATTTGTGTTTAATGTGTGTGGGGTTTGTGCTTAATGTGCGTGGGGTTTGTGCTTAAGGTGTGTGGGGTTAGTGATTAATGTCAGTAGTTGTTGAAACTTAAGGCGTGTGAGTTAATACTTAAAGTGCGTCAGTTTAATGCTTAATGTGCGTGGGGTTTGTGCTTAATGTGCGTGGATTTTATGCTTAATGTGCGTGAGTTTGTGCTTAATGTGAGTTATTTTAAAATCTTAAGTGCGTGAGTTTTGTGCTTAATGTGCTTTGTTCTATACTTAAGGTGCGTGATTTGTGTTCTTAAGGTGCTTTGTTTGTGTGCTTAAGGTGCGTGGTGATTTGTATACTTAAGGTAAGTCATGTTAAGAGCAAATTACACTTTTGGTCCTATGACTATAGGGAGCGTGTTAATTTCAGTACTTGACTTTAAAAACTAACAATTTAATCCTGTAACTATGCAATTTCTAACACATTTGGTCATCCCGGCCAAATCACCGGCCAAATGTCGTCGGAAAAAAGTAAATCTTTTTAAATTATTTATTCATGGGGGCAAAAAGGTCATTTCAAGTTATTTTCTTCTTCTCCCTACCCTGTAGGCCGGAGTTGCAGCCCGACACACCTGGACAGCCTTGTTCTCGTCGATTCACCCACCGACACACCGAAATTGAGATCATCTGGACATTGTTAAATCTGGCGAAGGTGGGGTGCGCCTACAAGTAGTTGGGCAAATCGATGCACTCTTGCGACGAGGATTCCGCATCAAGGTGGGGTGAAATTAAAGTTGGGTATTCATGGCCATTAAAGCGCAGATTTACTCTCCTCTTGGATTTATAACCTCTCGTCATTAAAGTTGGGAAATTAAAGTTGGGTTTCTTCTTGTCATTCCGCCGGATTTTATGGACGGTGACGCTGCTTCGGCCGCTGCCGCCGTCGACTGGGTTGTTGGTTTTGATCACTTTTGCTTCAACCCACCACCGCCTCCTCTTCCGCGGCAGCAACACCTCATCATGCCGCAGTTTCATCAGATTCCTCCGCAGCAGAAGAACTATCACAATTTTTTGGCAGCCAAGAATCCCCAGCCACCGTCGATGGATTTCTACCGGCCGGTTACTGATCTCCGTCTCAGTTCTCACTCCGATTTGAGAATGGAAATTTGAAGTTCAAATGGCCGTTTTGCCCCCACTTATATTTAATTTAAAATGGGTTTGGTTTTTCCGGCCAAATTTCGTGGGTGATTTGGCCGCGAGGACCAAATGTGTTAGAAATTGCATAGTCACATGACTAAATTGTTAATTTTTAAAGTCAAGTACTGAAATTAACATGTCCCCAATAGTCATAGGACCAAAAGTGTAATTTACTCTCATGTTAATGTTTAAGGTGCGTCTAACCGCACAATTGCACGGGAAGCATCACCCGCACCTGAACCCTTCCCTATATATATATATATATATATATATATATATGTGTGTGTGTGTGTGTGTGTGTGTGTGTGTGTGTGTGTGTGTGTGTGTGTTGCTTAAACCATACATTATTAATATTGAAAAAATTTGAACTTTTTTCATCAACTTAACTGATTAAACTTATTTATTTTAATACGAAATTCATATATCATACACAGAATCTGAGAGAAAATTATCATGTAAAGTCTTACTTAGGAACTGGTTGATGCATTTATATATGGAGCTAGCATAGAGATATCAAAAATTGGAGATGGTACGTTTTTCAAGAATGGTTGGGAAAAATTCGTCGAGGACAACTCATTCATAAATGGAGGCCACTTGATTTTAAACTATGATGGTTATCCGCGTGCATTTGACTTCTTCGTATTTGATCCATCTATCCGGACATAAAAAGATAGATAATGGTGGAAGGAAAACTAACATGCTCGACTGATAGGATTGAAAAAAAGGATGTGAATAACAATAGTCGAGGTGATGTTTTTCTAGTGGAGATAGATAAAAATATTGTCAATAAAGTTAAGAATGGAGAGGAGATGGATGCAACAGTGGAGGATGATAAATAATAATGGTTATCGTTCCAAGAAAAAAATATGCATTGCACGTATTATGTTTTTCTTGATCTTTTTCTAAGTTTTTGTTTAAAAAAATTCATTTTGTATTATGTTTCCTATACTTTCAATGAATTTTCTTAATTTAGGTGGACCTAAGAAAGCTACTAATGCTAAAACAAGGGACGTTAGTGTGAAAAAAAAAGGTTGCTAAAAATGGCAATCATTATTGCACGGACCATTGTCCACACAATTGTATAAATCAAAAAATAAAAAATACATTTTTAATATCCTAAGGGTACATTATTTATATACGTAAGGTACATTTTTTGAAAGTACATTTTTAATATACTAAGGGTACATTATTTTATATAATGTACCTTTAGTACAAAAATAATGTACTTTTAATATATTAAAAATGTAAATGATATTCATGGTCCACACATGCCAAAAAGGGGATGCTAGTACCAAAAAAAAAAAAAAGGGCTAGTGCGAAAAATAAAGGATATTCCTGGTATTTTGGAGCAGATCTTTGTTACAGTTCTTAGATTGAAAGAGAAAAAAAGAAGAAGAAACGAAAGAAGAGAATTCATTCAACAAGATGAAACGGTTACAGCAGTTGGTTTAAGTAATAACAAGCAGGGGCATTCTTGTCTTTTCCTTGCTTCTAACTACTTCTACCCGTAACTACCTAAGCATCAAACGCAGCGTTTTGTATAGGATTGTTACAGTACCCTCCCCTTAAGCAACCTTGTCCTCAAGGTTTAAAATTGGGAAATTGAGACATAAGGTGGTGATACTCCTCCCAAGTGGCTTCTTCTGGAGTCAGGTTAGCCCACTGCACTAGGACTTCGACTGATGCTGCATTGTTTTTCTTTAGGATTCTTCTCCCAAGGATGGCTATTGGTTCAGTTAATGGTTGTCCATCAGGACCAACCATAGGGGGTTCCATGTGAGCTTGCCTTCCATGACTAACCCTCTTTTTAAGCTGGGAAACATGGAAAACTGAGTTAATCAAGGCCCCAGTTGGCAGTTTCAGCCTGTAAGCTACCTGCCCAATTCTTTCTAATACTTCATAGGGTCCATAAAACTTGGAACTAAGCTTAACATTCCTTCTAATAGCCATTGTTACTTGTCTGTAGGGCTGCAGTTTTAGGTAAACCAGATCTCCCACTGAGAATGTTCTCTCTGATCTGTTTTTGTCTGCATAGTGCTTCATTCTCTGCTGAGCCTGACTTAGATTCTCCTTGAGTATGGCTAGCATATTTACCCTCCCTTGAACCCAGCTTTCTGCATTTTCATCAGCTGCTCTTTGTTGTGTCATTGATAGCCAATTGGGAAGGTGGGTAGCCATATAGAGCCTGAAATGGAGACATTTTTAAGGCACTGTGATGGTTGGTGTTATACCAATGTTCTGCTAGGGCCAGCCATGCTTCCCACTGTTTAGGCTTATGGGAACTCATGCATCTGAGGTAAGTTTCCAAACATCTATTAATCCTCTCTGTTTGCCCATCCGATTGGGGGTGGTATGCAGAACTCATGTGCAGTTGAGTACCCATCTTTTTAAATATTTCCTTCCAAAACTTGCTGAGAAACACCTTGTCTCTGTCTGACACTATTCCTTGTGGCAAGCCATGCAGTTTATACACATTTTCCATGTACAAATTGGCCACTTTCTCTGCAGTAAAAGGGTGAGCCAAACTCATGAAATGAGCATACTTTGTGAATCTGTCTACTACTACCAATATCACATCTTTGCCATTAGATTTAGGTAATCCCTCAATAAAGTCCATGGACACTTGGACCCAAGCCTGCTCAGGGATAGATAGAGGTTGTAACAGTCCAGGGGTATGTATGTTTTCTGATTTATTCCTTTGACAGTTGTCACAACTCTTCACATATAGTTTAACTTGATTCTTCATGCCTTTCCAATAGAAGACTGCCTTGAGCCTGTTGTAAGTCACCTGTGTCCCAGAGTGACCTCCTAGTGCAGTGTTATGGAACTCAGTGATCAGCTTGTCTCTTAATTGGTCATGGGCTCCAATTACCATCCTTCCTTTATGTTTAAGCAACCCATTCTCCATCTTCATAACTGGCACAGAATTTGGATCAATCATTAATGCAGTGATTGTTTCCTGTACCCAGTTGTCACCCTTATAACTTTGCAGAACTTCTTCCAACCAAAGGGGTTTAAGATTGGATATGGCTTGGCAACTTCCCAACTCCCCTCTTCTGGATAATGCATCAGCTGCTGAGTTATCCTTTCCCTTTTTGTACACAATGGAATAGTCTAATCCCAACAATTTAGTTAAGCCTCTCTGCTGAATCAGGGTGGTGATTTCTGCTCCAGTAAATGTTTCAAACTCTGATGATCAGTTTGAATGATAAAATGTCTCCCTTGTAGATAGGGTCTCCATTTCTCTACTGCATTAAGGATGGCTAAGTACTCCTTCTCATATGTGGACCAGCCAACATGTTTAGGCCCTAACCCTTTGCTGTAGTAGGCAATTGGCCTTCCTTCTTGCATTAGAATAGCCCCAATTCCTCTACAAGATGCATCAGCCTCAATACTGAATTCCTTCTCAAAGTTTGGCATGGCTAGGACAGGTGCTGCACACATAGCTATCTTCAGTTGTTCAAAAGCTTGGTGAGCTTCTTCAGACCATATAAACACATTCTTTTTGAGCATGTCTGTCAGGGGTCTGCAAATAACTCCATATCCCCTAATGAATCTTCTGTAATAGCCAGTTAGGCCCAAGAATCCCCTTAGAGCTTTAATGGTGTTAGGCTTGGGCCAAAGGGCAACTGCCTCCACCTTAGCAGGATCAGTGGCTAGACCTTCACCAGAGAGTACATGGCCCAAATACTCCACTTGTTTCTGAGCAAAGAAGCACTTACTCTTCTTGGCAAACAGTTGATTTGCCCTTAGTATTTGTAATGTGATGGCAAGGTGTTCCAGATGTGTATCCAAGCAAGGGCTATAGACTAAAATATCATCAAAAAACACAAGGATGAATTTCCTTAAGTGTGGCAGAAATACCTCATTCATCAAGGCTTGAAAGGAGGCTGGGGCATTGGTAAGGCCAAATGGCATGACCTTGAATTCATAAAGACCCTGGTGTGTCTTGAAGGCAGTTTTGAATTCCTCCCCTTCTTTCATTCTGATCTGGTGGTAGCCAGCTCTCAGGTCTATCTTTGAAAAATATGTGGAGCCTGCTAACTCTGAGAACAAGTCTTCTACTAGAGGGATAGGATACTTGTTCTTGATTGTCATCTTGTTTAGGGCTCTGTAGTCTATACAGAATCTCCATGTTCCATCCTTCTTGGGCACAAGTAACACAGGAGAGGCAAATGGGGAGGTACTGGGGCATACTATTCCAGCCTGCAGCATTTCTGCAATCATCTTCTCAATGATATCCTTCTGATCATGAGTGTATCTATAAGCCTTTAGATTGACAGGGATTGCATTGGGCACCAAGGGAATGGCATGATCATGTCTTCTAGTAGGGGGTAACCCTTGGGGCTCCTGGAAAATATCAACAAACTTTTCAAGTAACTCCTCTACTGCAGTACTCATTTTCTCATTAGTTGCCAATGAGGATTCTATAGCATTACAGAATCCAGCTAATTCAGTTGGGTTTTGTTCTGGATTGCAACAGACAATTAAGAACCCTAGGGCTCCTTTCCTGGTCCAACTGGCCTTCTCTTTTGTGGTAGCTTCCTTAAGATTCATTCTTCCAGAGATGCCTTCTAGTGTCACCTCCCTCCCTTCTCTATTGAAGGATATTCCTAATGGCCTGGTGTGCAACTGAATAGGGGAGAACTGATCAAGCCAGTCCATGCCCAAAACCATATCACATCCCCCCATTCTTAGCAATCTGAAATCTCTCTTGAACTCTTCTTCTTGTACTGTCCATGAGAAATCACTACAAGCCTCATCACACATCAATGTCTGCCCATTAGCTACTGTTACATAGAGAGGATTAGTCTTGTAGATGTGAGATTTGAGCCCTTGGACTACTGCAGGGTCCAGGAAGCTATGAGTGCTTCCTGTATCCACTAATATGATCAACTTCCTTTTTCCCACTTTTCCCAGCAGCTTAATTGTGCTCAACCCCTCCCCCCTAGCATAGCTAAGAGAGAAACTTCAGCAACCCCCTCTTTTTCCTCAAAACTGTTCTCAGTTCCCAAATTTTCCTCTATTTCCCCTTGTTCCAGCTGAGTCCCTTCTAGGCCAGTCATCACATTAAAGGATTTGGGTCTGCACTTGTGGCCATGTTGCCACTTCTCTCTGCAATAGAAACATAACTTTTGTTCCTTAAGTTTCTCCATCTCTGCCTGACTCAGTTGGACTGTAGGTTGCCTTCTGTTGCTATTAGCAGAAGGTGGGTTGTGAGCATTAGTTATTCCTCTGGCAGACCATTCAGTTCCCATCAATCCTTCCTCAAACTGTCTAGCATACACATATGCATCCATTAGGGAAAGTGGATTGGTGGTTTTAACAAAGCATCTTATATGGCTCTTTAATCCACTAGTGTAGTTTCTGATGAAGTACATTTCTGTCAAGGTGGGATGTGCCATTAACATTTGGATTCTAAGCTCATCATACCTATTATTGTACTCCTCTACACTCCCAGACTGTCTCAACATTTTGAACTCCTCCTCTACACACTCTAGGCCAAAAGAGCTGAATCTTCTACATACATCTTCTGCAAACTCATCCCAGAATATTCTCCCCCCATGATCCAATACATACCCTTCAAACCAAGCATCAATACCCCCTTTAATGTAAAAAGACACGTATTCCATCTTCAATTCTTCAGGAATACGGTAAAGAAGGAAGAATTTATTACATCTTCGAACCCATCCCCTAGGGTTTGAACTATCAAACTCAGGGAACTCAATTCTGGGTTTAGGGGCTCTCAAGTAATCCTCGTTATTGCGCAACAAGTGTCTAGGCTGATCCTGACCCTGTGCATTCCCCCCTTGTACCCCTGAAGCATTGTCAATGTGAATAGGGATTGGCCGGTTACCTACAGATGGTCGATCAACCTTGGTTGGGGGATTGACTGAAGTGCTTCCGGCTTCTGAATGCTGCGCTCGGCCTCCAGCTTGCAGAATGGCAGGTCCTGGAGCTACCATGTTCCTCATCCACTGTCTGACCTCAGTTTGGAACGCTTGGAAGCCCGTTTGGAATGCTCCCAATGTCTCAGCTTGAGCCCTCTGGCTGTCGTTCATCTGAGCTTGCATCGCCTGCATTTGTTCTTGAATTTCAGTAATGTGCCTTGCTGCCTCATCGTAATCTCTACGGGTGTTCGTCATGAGCTCTGATACCAGCTGTTACAGTTCTTAGATTGAAAGAGAAAAAAAGAAGAAGAAACGAAAGAAGAGAATTCATTCAACAAGATGAAACGGTTACAGCAGTTGGTTTAAGTAATAACAAGCAGGGGCATTCTTGTCTTTTCCTTGCTTCTAACTACTTCTACCCGTAACTGCCTAAGCATCAAACGCAGCGTTTTGTATAGGATTGTTACAATCTTTTCAAGTCAAGATGTTATGCTCAACCTACAAATCCTTATTTCGCGGTGAGACTTAGACCAAAAGAGCGCAATGATGATATGGTAATTCTGGATTTCTGTTGCTGCTTATGATGTCAGCTGAGTAGATTAATGGAATAGTTGAAGAGAGAAGCAGTTAGCCATTATTCTGTTTTGAGTGAAAAGAAGAGAGATACAAACTGTTCAAGAAGAACCGGCCATTCTTATAATGGTGATGGTTATAACTACCAAGGTATGGGAAAGACAAAAATGCCCCTCTACTATCCTACTATCCTTCACCTCCCAATACCCCCCATAAGCTGGAGAGTGCAAACTTTGGACACCCAGCTTAGATACAAAAACATTGAACAGAGAAGAAGCTAGAGGCTTTGTAAAACCATCGGCAATTTGGTTGATGGAAGCGACCGAGAGCAGCTTGATTAATCCCTGAGCCACCCGTTCCCTTATTATATGACAGTCGATCTCGATGTGTTTGGTCCTCTCGTGAAAGACAAAATTTTCTGCTATATCGATAGCTGATTTATTATCACAGTAAACCACTGACGGGTTACTCATGTTTAGGGACAAATCCTGGAGTAAGCTGGTTAGCCACTGCATTTCACACGCTGTCGTAGCCAGGGCGCGGTATTCTGCCTCAGATAAAGACTTGGATACGGTTGCTTGTTTCTTTGATCGCCATGAAACAAGAGAAGCGCCAAAGAAAATGCAGAATCCTGTTATGGACTTGCGTGTTTCAGTGCACGATGCCCAGTCGGAATCAGAGAACCCTTTGAGGCATAGGGTACTATTCGCAGCTGGGTAGAACAAACCTTGTCCTGGGGATGATTTTATATAGTGGAGAATTCGGTGAGAAGCAGCCATGTGTTTGTTCGTGGGGGCACTCACAAACTGGCTTAGATGGTGTACAGCAAACGTGATGTCGGGCCTCGTGGCTGTAAGATCAGATATAATAATCTTCCTATCAAACTCCGGTAGCTGCTTGGATCACTCAGAGGTGAACCATCGTTACTTGATAAAAGGGAGCCTGGCAGCATGGGGGTGTTTATTGGTTTGCAGTCAAGAAATCCTGTATCATTGAGTATGTCTAGTGCATATTTCCTTTGGCAAATATTCAAGCCTGTGTCACTTATCTTCACTTCCATGCCAAGAAAATAGCCTAAGAGGACCCCAGGTCCTTAATTTTAAATGTTGCATGTAATGAGTTCTTCAATTCTTGAATTAGAGCCATACTTCCACTTGCCACCAATATGTCATCAACATAGACCAAGAGGGCAACAAATTGATCACCACTGCTCCTTACAAAAAGAGAGGGATCAGCACTTGATTGTTTAAAACCATAGCCTAGCATAGCAGTAGTTAATTTGGAGTTCCACTGCCGACTTGCCTGCTTAAGTCCATAAAGCGATCTAGTTAATTTGCAAACCTGATTAGGCCTTTCTGCTTGGAAACCAGGGGGAAGCACCATGTAAACCTCTTCATCAAGATCACCATGGAGAAACGCATTGTTTATGTCCATTTGGTGAATATTCCATTTCTGAGAAGCTGCTACTGCCAGAAAGGGCCGAATCGTTGTCATTCTAGCAACCGGAGAAAATGTCTCTATATAGTCTATTCCCAATTGTTGTGTGTACCCCTTCGCGACCAACCTTGCCTTATGACGTTGTATTGTGGAATGGGAGATTATTCACATATCTTATTTCTCAATTACATAATTTAATTTATAGTATATACCAATTAAAGTTATTAGGGATTACAATAATATTATATGTATTCCCTCCAATAGGTAGAGAACGGACAACAAATGTAAAGATTTGGAGTTGTGGGCAAACATGGTTGACTGGAGGATGGCGAATCCTATATATATATATGCTGGTGGAATTTTGTTCAAGAAGAAGAATGGTGCATATGTGAGTTTGTGCCTTCATTGGAACCAAGTCTGGTCTTGCAGGTCACAATTGTCAAAGTATAGGGTGCAAATAATAACATGAAGGAAAGAACACCAATGGTTATTGTTGATTAATGTTTTCTAGTGTAACTATTAGAATATTAATGTTTTGATGACATAACTTGAGGTTTCTATTCTTAACTTGTTCTTATGGTAGATTTCTATGACTTTGTAATTTCTATTTGGACAGTTTCGAGTTTTTGTTTTAGTTTCTAAATTTTTTGTTAAGGTTGTCTCTTTGTTTTGACTTCATGCATTATTTTATCTAATGTTGAAAGCTTAATTGTTATGTGATGTAGGTATAGAGAATTAGAGAGTGAGGGAATAATATAGTCCTCAAGGAGTAGAATAAGGGTGTCAAATAGGTAGTTGATTAATCACAATACATGTCTAGTATTGGAATCTAGTTCGATTAAATTAGTTTGCAATGCGTGATGAACAATAAGACAAATAACAAAGCAAAAGGTAAAAAAAAAAAAAAAAAAAAAAAAAAAAAAAGGAATTTGGACTAGGCCAATTCTTGTATAGATTTTAGGGGTGTCATTGGATTAGGGATCATGCAAAGACTTAGTAACGGAAGATGCAACAAGGTGCCAATGTCATTCTCATCGTCATTGGACTACTAATTAGCAATAAATTCCACTCTCATGGCAACTCAATTCTAATTGGAGCATTTTATCGAACACCTAGCATGCAAATCTTCTTCCAAATCTCAAAGCAAACATTTAAATGTGAGTTGTCTGGCTACAGTGATGTCCTAATCTCTTAGTAACAACACATCTCCAAGACTCTCAAGTATAATACAATCAAAATCGCACAAGAGATCAATCAAGTACTAGCACACAACAAGAACCCCCAACTAGTTCAAAACAACATCCTTTTATATATCTGATTGATTTCACAGAATCATCTATGACAAGAGTAAGCTCAATCCATATCACTATGGAGAATCTAGCTACTCATTATGTCAATAAAAAGTGAAAAGCATAATAAAATTGCATAGATTGAAAGTACAACTGAAATTGAAGCAATTGAAAGGTAGAGAATGAAAACTTATCTTTGATCCAATGTAGTTTGAAGATACAAGCTTGAATTATAGTTCAAATAATGTATTTTTAGTATATACATTATTTGAAAGTATACTATTTGAGTACTGAAAGTACATTATTTTATATACTACCAAATAATGTACATATAGTACATAAATAATATATTTTTCGTATATTGAAAATGTACCTTGTATTCAGGAAAAATACATTATTTGAGTACTAAAAATATATTATTTTGTATAATGTACATCCAATATACAAAAAATATATTTTTAATATATGAAAATTATACTTTTTTATAATCTACATAACACTATATGGATCATGATCCACGTGATAATTTGCCACAAACTTCCATATTGACATTGATTTGATGCGAAGATTACAACTTCCAGCAGAAGTTAGATAAAGTGTATATATATGCTGTTAAGGCCAATTTAATTTGTTATATGCCGGTAACTGTTTTCTAAACTTGAACATGACACAGGTTGGTCGAATTAATACTAGTCATTGATAATAGTAATTTTTCTCGATTTAGTCCTAAACGTCTTTTTGTATTTAATTAGGTCATTGACTTTGATGATTTATTTAATTTGAGTAATCTGTTAAGATAGTTTGGTAATTTCACTTCTATTAATACTATATCCAAACAAGTTAGTCTTCGATTATAGTGATTTTATCAAATTTAGTCATCGATTATAGTGGTGTTTTTTTATTTAGTCATTGATTCTAACAGTTGGGGACTCAATGGGGTAAAATCGTCAAAGTAGAGAATCTAATTTAGCGCAAACAAAAAAAAAAAAAAACATTTAGAACTAAATCGAGAAATATCACTATTATCGAAGATTAAATTGAGTATTAACTCCATGTTGGTCTGAAGTATTAACCATACCTTGTACCACAATAGTCGTTGATTGGTATTTCCTTACATATCACACAAATCTTAGAGATTTTGCTGTAAATTCACTTATGAGAAAAATTGAGATTGAACTCTTGCAAATCTTGAATATCTATCAAAACTTGCAAATCTAGAAGATAATACTGCATTGGTATTTTCATTTCACTGGATAAACCTAATTTAGATCAGTCAAAAGTCAAAACTTAATCTGGTCATTGGTCCTTCACTATTTGATTGATTGGTGGAATAGAATAAAATAAAAAAGCAATAGGTCAGGCCTACTTTTCAATTATTGCACCAAGTAATGGAAAGAGTTAATTCCATTTTTGGTTCTGAATTTATAGGTGATAGTTCACTTTTAATCATTTTTATTGGAACATCCCCTTTTGGTCCTAGTATTATTGTGACATGACTAATTTTAATCTTTTATTAACAAAACAGATTAAATACCCTTAAATACAATGACATTCCAGTCTTCAATTATGATTTTTTTTTTTAAATAAACATAAAAAATATAACAACTCAACGTATTTTGTATTAAAAAGATCGAAATATCCTTATATTTAGTGATATTTCAACGATTTGTTGATAAAGGATCAAAGTTGGTCATGTCACAATAATACTATGATCAAAATGGGATGTTCTGATTAGGAATGGCAATGGGGCGGGGTGGGTGCGGGGATATATCTCCCGCCCCGCACCCGCATTCCCAACCCACTCCCCGCACCCGCGCGAGTAATGAAATTCCTACCCCTACTCGCCCCTGTGGGGATTTTACGGGTGCGAGTACTACCCAACCCACAACTCTCATTATTAATATTACACTTAAATCTAATAAAAATTTTACACTACAATTCTAATTATCACATAATTTTCTGTTTTATATAAGTTTGAACATAACTCTAAAATTTAATAAAAGTTAATGGAGTTAGTCTTTAATTCAAACTAAAATTGTGTTGGTAGTATAAAATATAAATTGTATTAAGTGTTTACTCATTATGTTTCGTGTTGTTCTTATTCAAATTTCATAAATAAAAACCTAAGAAGTTTAATTCATTATGCATTTTTAATTATAAAATATACATAAACTTATATAATAAATGAATACTAATAACAATATATATAGTGCGGGTGCAGGGGGAGGTCCGCCCTCGTACCTGCGCGGGTATACAAAATTCCCCCATACCCGCATCCATTACCCAAATTGTGCGGGTATTTTAAACCCCATAGGGGCGGGGATGCAGGGAACCCATTGGGTGCAGGTAGAATTGTCATCCCTAGTTTTGATAATATAGAGCTAAAAGTGAACTGTCACCTATAAATTTAGGATAAAAAATGGAATTAACTCTAATGGGAACTTTATACTTGAAAGCTATAGGTTAAAAAAAGTTTGTTAAAACAAAAAAGTAAACTCTTGTATATATTTCACAAAATTTGTTTACAGTGTGTGTAATTTAAGTTGCATGTACAAAATCTCTGTGCAATCCTCTGATTCTTCACTAACGTTTTACTGAAGTGCCTCCGGGATTCAAATAGCATAGCCTCTGGGATTCAAATGACGCATGCCTTCGGGATTCAAGCGACGCAGCTTCCGGCTTCCGGGACTCAAGCGGCGTGACCTTCAACAACAAACGTCAACTTGCAAAACAGTCAACTCTGTAGAGCTCCAAAGTACCTGCAATGGCTTCAAGTTACCTTCATAATCTTCAAAACCTTCAAAATGGCTTCTTCAAGTCTTCAAAAGCCTTCAATGAGCTCTCAACTCTTCAGGTCTTCAGAATTGTGTTTTGGAATGTCAAATGGAGGCTCTATTTATAGTGAAAGGCCTAACCAAAATTCATCAACAAACTCATCTATTATTTATTTAATTTAATTAATTAATTATCTAATACAATGAACCTTGTCAAAACTAAGTCTAGGTTCACTATTCTATCATCTAATTCAAATTCAAATTAAATTATAATTATTTAATTTGAATATAATAAAATTATATTATATTTAAATTATGATTATAATTATTATCAAATTCAAATATAAAATGGACTTGGACCAATTAATTAATTAATTCAATAGCTCAAATCAAATTTAATTGGACTAGTTAAATTAATTAAATTTCTATGATCCCATTAGGGCTGTTAACGAACCGAACATAAACGAACGGAGGTTGTTCGTGTTCGTTTGTTAAGGAATTTGGAGTGTTTGTGTTCGTGTTCGTTTGTTAAGGTTTTTGAAAATCCTGTTCATGTTCGATTGTTAAGCGTTTGTTAGTGTTCGTTAACGTTCGCGAACGTGTTTGTTAACGTTCGTGAACACGTTTGCAAACATGTTCGTTAACGTTAACAAACACGTTCACAAACATGTTCATTAACAAGCACGTTCACGAACATATTTATTTACGTTCACGAACACTTAATAAACAAACACATGCACATGTTCATGATCACAATTTGTTCGTGAACAATAAATAATCTACGTTCACGAACAATAATCAAACAAACAACACAACTACATAACTAATATAATATAATATATATGTTTGTGAACATGTTCGCGAACATTATTAAACGAACACAAACGAGCTTGTTCACGAACATTATTAAACGAACATAAACGAGCTTGTTCAGGAACATTAGTAAACAAACACAAACGACTGTTCAAGCTCTGTTCGTTTATTAACCGAGCTCTAAATTTTGTTTGTTAATGTTCGTTTACCTTAACAAACGAACATAAACGAACGCTTACCGAACACGAACACGAGTAGTTTGCCGAAAGCTCTGTTCGCTAACACCTCTAGATCCCATTAATTAAATCGGCCCAATTGTTAATCTCAACATCGGCTCAGTAACAATTTTATCAGTCTATTTACCGGATTCAAATTTTCTATGTCTACAAATTGTCCCATCAAGACTTGTCGGGACGTACTCCTTGAAGTGCTGGGAGTGAGGAAGTCTCGAAATTTAATAAACCGACCTTTAAAAGTGCCTCTTAATATCATGAATCCAAAAGAAAAAAAAAAATCATTTTAAGATGAAATTGGCATAGTCCAATTCCATAGGCCCAAACGTAAGAAGATTTTGGGCAAATTATGCTGTGCATCCGTATGCACCATGCATGGTGCATACGGATGCAAAAACGACGTCGTTTTATTAAAAACGCGCGTCTCCCTTTAAAAAAAAAAATTCATGTTCGATTCCCAACAACAACATATGAACTAAAATTTCAGAACCGATGAACTATAATTCCATAATCGATGAACTAAAATTCCAGAATATAATCTATGAACTAAAAATTTCAGAATGAATGAACTAAAAATTTCAGAATCAATGAATTAAAATTCCATAATCTATGAACTAAAATTTCAGAATCGATGAACTACAATTCCAGAATTGATGAACTATAATTCTAGAATCAATGAACTAAAATTCCATAATCTATGAACTAAAATTCCAGAATGAATGAACAACATAATGCTGTTGCTGAGAATCGAACCTGAATTTTTTTTTAAAAAGGGAGACGCACGTTTTTAATAAAACGACGTCGTTTTTTCATCCGTATGCAACATGCATGGTGCATACGGATGCACAGCATAACTACTCAAGATTTTGCCATGTTGAATATTGAGCTCATTGGCGCACACTGAATATTTCAAAGCCCAACATCATTTTAATCAAGTTGCATTAAAACCAAGATTAGGCCAATCCAAAGCCCAACATCATTTTAATCAGTCGTTATATCGTGGACTGCGGTGCATAATCGATTATGCACCGCACATCAAAATGGCGTCGTTTCTTTGAGTAAAGAAACGACGCGTTGTTAGTATTAACTGAGTGATACTACAGTGTATCTAAACCGACATTGTCTCACGTGTTATTTTTATATTATCAAAAGAAATTGCAGTTATATCAAAATGATACTGTAGTTGTGGTGAAATGAGACTGCAGTATATATAAAATGAAACTGAATAACATTTCACATATTTGAGTATATATTGTACAATGAAGCTGTAATTATATCAAAATGATCATGTAGTAATGAAGCTGTAATTATATCGAAATGATCATATAGTTGTGTTTTAATGAAACTATAGTGTATATAAAATAAAATTAAATAACATTTTCACATATTTGAGTGTATATGTAGTTATATCAAAATGAAACTGTAGTTGTGTTGAACTGAAACTGCAGTGTATACAAAATGAAACTGAAGAACATAGTTATTTTTTGCGGAACAGCGCGAAACAAATTCCGTTTCTTTTCATTAAATAAAACGACGTCGTTTTGATGCGCGGTGCATAATTGATTATGCACCGCGGTGCACAATATAATTTGCCCATTTTAATCAAGTTGCGTTAAATACTAAAGCCAAGATTAGGCCAATTCAAAGTTCAACAGTAAACCAACTCCTCTGCATGCAAGGATACCAACGAATCAGGACTCAACCTCATCGTATACGTAATGTTAACACATAATCAAATCTAATTATCCAACAACTTCGTTCAATCTGGATAGCATTAGGAGTTAAATCCAACCCTAACACCTCCTCACAGTACATTATAAATACTCTCTCAATCACCCCAAACCCACCAGCTTTTCAACCACGAATCAAAGAAGAGCAAATCACAGCATTTGGCTTTCCTTCAATAAGGTAATCTCTACTCTACCTTTATTTTCTTCTTCCCTATGCATTTTTATTTACAGGAGTTGGAAGAGCAGATACGATACAGCTGCAGCGTGAAGAAAAAAAAAAAAAAAAGAGACCGACCAAGTCGAGGGTCGCCGGAATATTGTTTGCCGGTGTCGACACCGTTGCTTGCCAATCCGTGGAACAACGAGCAATGTGAAAGGTGCCAAACAAGTAGAAAAAACCACCGGAGAGCTTGCTTGCCAATCCGTGGAACAACGAGCAACGTGAAAGGTGCCAAACAAGTAGAAAAAACCACCGGAGAGCAGAACCATCATGTTACCGCCGGAGCGTGAATTTCTACTTGTAGTGCTCGAATCACGTTGCTGACGGAGCTCTTTGCCGAAGGTCGCCGGAAATTGCCGCTGCTGGAGGATTATCGCTGACAGTGTTGGACTGCGCAACCCCTCACCAGAGACTGCCAGGAATAGCCGCTCAGCCGCGGACGTTGCCACCTTGCCAATTGCAAACTGTTGACAATCGCGTGTCGCCACTGCTGTAACTCCTCGCCGGAGGCCGCCTGACTACTGCCTGGAGTTAACCTTCCTGCCGTTCGCCAAACTCGGTTCCCTTCCGTTTCATCGTAGCTGGAAACAGACTGAAATCCCTGTTGGAGCTTCGCTTCTTGACCATAGACAAATTGAGGAAAAATTTCGCCGCATGACTTGTTGATTTTACCGTGAAACACTGGGAAACTCAAGATGGCCTTTGGTGAAACACTGGGAAGTCACTGAAAGAAAATAGCTTTTGCAAAGCTGAATCCTTTTGCAGATTTCACACGTGACCATCACCTTTTGGGAATGATGAAACAAGGCTTCAGCTGGACCACCTAATGACCTAATATTTCCACTCTAGAACACAATATAATTTACCTCTAACATGTATACATATGCATTATTATATACGCACATAAACAGACTATATGTACACTCACCTTTTCCTTTTCATTTTTTTTTTTTTTTCCATTTTCGTTGTTGTTGTTTTATTTTTATTTTTAATTTTTTATTCTTGTTTTTCCTTTCGTTTTTTTTTTTTGTCTTTTCTTTTTTGCTTATTTGCTTTTTGTTTGGTTTTTGTTTCCTTTGTTTTTTCCCTTCTTTTCTGTTTCGTTTTTTCACCTTCTTTTCGCTTTTCAATATTTTAATAATAATAAATAGTACCAATACATAATAATAATACTAATAATATATATAACTGACGTGTAGTGACCATGTGAATGTATATATACATATGCATGTAATATATATCTAAATCACTAATTTGGTTTTGTGTTATATGACATATATATAGATACGTATATAATATATCATCATTATTATTTTTACTTCGTTTTTTACAGTGATTTTCTCAACTTCGACACGATTCAAAATGGTGCACTTTCAAATCAACGACTTAATCGCAGGCAGAAGATCATGGTGATATCAAGCACTAGGAGCGACCATAAAGTCACGTTGGCGGTTAACCCACCCATAGTACCACATGACTAGCCGTCGAAGCTCGTGGTGTTGTATCATGAGCGCAACTGGACATCCGAGTACGATTGTCCGCCATCCAAGGTGTGGACATTTCTGCTAGGAATGCGGCACAAACCATCCAAAGATGCACTTTCCAAGCTAGGGAATCGCATACTCGACACTGAAGTCTCGTGGGGACAAGACATAGATTTCGATGGTGAGTTCACTTTTCTGAAAGGATACTAGGAGTGGGCTGAAGACACACTTAACTTCTCCAGCAAGACTTTAAAGCACATCGCCTCAGGAATTGCACATTCTTGGGGGACTACCATTGTCCGACGGCATTTATGACGAACACATCTCGAGTGCCTCGAATAAACTTGCGCAACACTTATTTGAACCCCTTGTCAAGTTTGGGCGATATGTGTCCAGACGAGGTAATCAGAGTGTTAGTTCGCGGGCAACATGCTTCGCAAAAGGCTTTGAAGATGCTAGTGTTACGGTCATATGTGAACAATGACGCGTACACAACATCATATATCATCTCATCCTTTATGGTCTTGCTGAAGAAATTAAGTGTGTCTTCAGCCTACTCCCAGTATCCTTTTAGAAAAGTGAACTCACCACCAAAATCTATGTCTTGGCCCCACGAGACTTCAGTGTTGAGTATGCGATTCCTCAGCGTGGGAAGTGCGTCTTTGGATGGTTTGTGCCGCATTCCTAGCAGCAAGGCCCACACCTTGGATGGCGACGATCGTACTCGGGAGTCCAGTTGCACTCATGATACGACACCACAAGCTTAGGCGGCTGGTCACGTGGTACTATGGGTGGGTTAACCGCCAACGTGAATTTATGGTCGCTCTTGTTGCTTGACATCACCATGGTCTTTTGCTTGTTAAGGTCTTTTGCTTGTTAAGTCGTTGATCTTGAAAGTGCACCATTTTGAACCGTGTCAAAGTTGAGAAGTCGCTGCAAAAATAAAAAAATAATAACAACAATGATGATATATTATGTACATATATATGGCATATGCATAACACAAAACCAAATTAGTGAGTCATATATAATTACATACATATGTATATACAAAGTTACATGGTCACTACACGAGGGTTATATATATTATATACATATATACACAATGTTATTATTACTATTATTATTGTTATATTATTATTACTATTAAAATATTGAAAAAAAAAAGTGAAAAGACGAAACTGAAAAAAAATACGTAAAAGAAAACCAAATGAAAAAAGTGAAAAAAAATACAAAATGAAAAAAAAAAAACAAAAAAAAACAAAAAACCAACAAAGCAAAACACACGCACACACACAAAACTGAAAAAGCACGTGGATCTTGAATGCAAGAAATACCCTAAGGTTCCTATGTAATTTTACTTCAATTATTAAACTGGACTAGCTCCAGGACTACTCCAGACATAATAAAGAACAAAAACTTAAAAGTGCATCAGGATATGTTCACTCAGTTCGAAGCCTCACTCCTACGTTTGCGGGGCCACTCATATCAACCCAAATCCCTATGATGAACAGGAGTACAAAAGGAGAGTACGTTACACACTAAAGCATAAACTATAACTACTCCAGAACCTACTCCAGCGGACTTGATGCGCAGGCGATCTTCTTCACTTCATGAACTCGTTGAGGCACCTTCTTCATTCGTAGCAGTTTAGAAAATAACTAGATCAAAGGGAGGAATAATCTCAGTGTATAGGCTTGTTAAAGTGCAAATTAAAATGCTAAACAAAGTAGCATTTTATAGAGGTGATGTGATGCCTTCATGATCCGAAATCCTCCGACTTTTAATTCCTCAATTTCAGCTGCTTCTCTTGATTTAAATCACCTTATGAATAAGGTCTTGATTGAAATAAAGTGTTGAATGAGTTTCACTTCTTCTGGCTTATCTCCTGGCGCTGATCCAGACTCAACTACTCCAGACGCTAGACTAATCCGGCAACTAATCCACTAACTATTTTGACAACTAATTTAAGCCAATTTTAAGTGGGTTAATGTGTAACATTTTTTACACTTACAATCTCCCCCTTTGGTTATTAGTTGACAAAAACCAAAATATACAACCAAATGTACTCATAGGCTTAAAAAAAATATTATTTGCCAATTGAGAATATCAAGTTTGATATCCCCAAAACATATAATAAAATATTTGACTCATTATGAGACCATTCAGGATTTCTAAAATTTATTTTCTCAACTTATGAAGGGTCATCAACATCAAATATTCACAACTTATTTGATTCAGGCCAACTAACATGATGTGCGTCACTTCTAATCACATCGTAACTAGAAATTTGCAGACTTCATTTATGGGTCATGAGTCATTGGTCCAAAGGGTGACACAGGAAATTAGAGCTCTTAATTTACCTTCTGGGTAAATATTATATTCAAAATTGAGAGCTATAATTAGTTATATTAGCCTATAATTAATTATATGAATTTCATCTTCTAGACAAAGCTATACTTAGAGTTCAAGACTATAGTTTCACGTAAAAACATAGGCATTAATGAAGATCACCACATTTAGGTCATAGTACTTAATTGTCATCACATACAAGTCAAGGTTTATCAACGACTGGTGCACCTTAACAGAATTATGACACTGTTTTGTGGTACACGACCCAAGAATAAATTACAACATACTATGCTCTAAACAATATTTTCTAGAATGTAACTTCAGGTTGTAACAGTCGTATATAAGATGCGAGATAAGTCTCAACATGTATGACCTATAGCAAATAATTGTTACCATTTAGATAGAACTTAATTAAGTAACAAAAATGGTCGAAAATTTTGTCAAAAGATACCAAGAGACAATAATTGTTAGGTTGGGTTTCTCTCCTATGTGGTAAATAATTCATATATGAACCAAGTCTTTTGTATTCACTATTCTTTGTTGGACCTCCGATCCTCTCATCGCCCTAATTATTATTATTATATTTATATATAATATATAATATAGTTAGGAAATATGTTTATGACGATTAGGAAAATGTGAGGCGGCAGAATAGTTGTGCAAGGAAACTAATTCATCTTTTGCCTAATTATGAAAAGGAAATTAAACCAAATTCCTTTTTTTTGGTTTCATTCTCCCATATGTATATATATATAGATGGTTCGGCAGAGAGGTTCGATGACTAGCCAGACTTGGCCAGTCCTGTGAGGACATTTACACTATTTTCGGCGACACGACGGCAGTATGCTCGACGGGTTTTGTTTGCACGTTTGATGGATTTATTGTGAGGTTTGCTCAGATTCTTGGGTGCTTTCTTATCAAATATTTGTAGAGGTCAACTTGTTTGTTCCAGGCATTGATTGGATAATCTCGTAATATTTGTATTCTTTTCACATTGCTCGTGGTACTTAAATATTTAAAGTACGAGTTAATATTCTTTTTAGGCCCGTAGAAAATAATAGAAGTCTTTGACCTAGAGTTGTTGTATTTGATGATTTTTGGATGTTTGGCTCTTGCGGTAGCCTGAAACTTTGTACTCAAAATTTGTTATAGTAGAATATTTGGTGGTGACAGACTGACAGTCCCGTAGTTTTTTCCCGTAGTTTTGGGGTTTTCCATGATGTGCCTCTTGTGTTGACATTTATTTTTAGGACTATTGTGTTCTCATATTTGTGCACCCTGTGTTTTCTTGTGATTTTAATTTGTCACAGGAGGTGGGATTTTTCCCCAACAATAATGTCAATATGATTTTTCTTGTGATTTTAATTTGTCACAGGAGGTGGGATTTTTCCCCAACAATAATGTCAATATGATTTTTTCCCAACAATAACCTATTTCATATTTATTGCATTGGTGAAGGTAATGAAACTGGCACAGTTATAAAGGAATTACCAGTGTCATTTAAGCATGAGCGTTAAGTCAAAATCCTCTAAAGCCAGATATGAAGTTAATCTATAACAATTGAATACATTAGTTGTATACTTGTATAAGCCTTCTTAGCATACTTAAGCAAGGTTCAGGCTTCAAATGAAAATTTTGCAGGCAGGCAAAGGGTCACAGCAGATTCCTCATTTTACCATCTACTACATAACTATATCACTGCAACTATCTTATTTAGCCATTCACCTCTCCAACAATATTTCCAAACATCTCACTTAAGTCTTGCTAAAACAAAAAAAAAAATAAAAATAGCAGCAATAATGCACAGAAAATCTGCTGACCAATTAAAAGATCAAGACTTTGTGAATTTCTAGCAGATATATATAACAGGTAGCATGTATAATATGCACATAACATGGCCGGACAAGATATATCTAATTAGAATAGAATATGAGGAAAGTACCATGCATTCACCGGCCATAAATAGCATATGTCACTTGATCAATGCCTCCTGGTGCAAATGTGCAATTGTTATGCCGTGCAACCGTGTGCACCATGCATGGTGCAGACGGTTGCAAACGATGTCGTTTCCCAATGGTGGAGTAACTGTGCCGTTAGTGGCACCGTTTAACTCCACAAATCAAAATTATTATTATTATTATTATTATTATTATTATTATTATTATTATTATTATTATTATTATTATTATTATTATTATTAAGAGTTCAATTGACGACATTTATGTCATTATTGTGCTTTCGTCTCCACCAAGCTTCGCCCACTATAGAGCTTCCTCGCCACTGTTGTCATTTTCATCTACGTTCTCGCGGTCTACTCGGAGTCACAGTTGTCGCCTTCTTCATCGTCATTGTCGCCGTCTTCACCGCGACCGTGTTTACAGCCCACTTTTCTTGCCATTGTCAACTGAGGTCTACTTCTTCTTCAGGTATTATACATTTTATGGACTTATAGAACATAAACATGAAGATTTAGAATACATTTTTGTGATTTTGGAGTATGGTTTTGCAATGTGATTTTGGATTTTTAAAGTCGGTTTTATGAATGTTATCAACAAGTAGTGTAAATCTGAACATTATGAACATAGATTTCAAAGATTTTGAATATAAAGATAAAAAGTTATAGATATATAGTTCACAAATTGTAAATATGGATTCAAACAATGTATGATTTTTCCCAAACAAATACAAAATAATACTGTCCTTTTTTTTTTGTGCTTTTGAAATATAATACCTATGGACATGTAGTTATGTAATTATGGATGTGTAGCTTTATAATTATGAATGTATAGTTTATTACTTCTGAATATATGAAAATATCATTCCTGCCTTCTCTTTTAGTGCTTTTGAAATACCTATGGTCATATAGTTATGTAATTATGGATGTGTAGCTTTATAATTATGAATGTATTGTTTATTACTTCTGAATATATGAAAACATCATTCCTGCCTTCTCTTTTGTGCTTTTGAAATACCTATGGACATATATTTATGTAATTATGGATGTGTAGTTTTATAATTATGAATGTATAATTTAATACTTTTGCATATATAACATTCTTATTTGCAGAAATGGAGCATGGACCTACTCTAAAGGAAGTTCTTATGGAAACTAAAAAAAGAAAAATAACAAAAACAATACTGAATTTGCAAGCCACTGAGAGCTCCGACCCACATAATGATCAACAAAGCAGTCGAGACCTTGCTAGGGAGGTCAAAATCAATACAGGATAGGGTACAAACAACCCTTGCAGAGCCTTCGACAAGGGGGCAACAAACTTCACGCAAGAGACGTCGAGCAACACGGAAAGGGAAAACAGGTCACAATACTTCAACACAAAGATGGGTCCCAAACTGATGTTTGACCTTGCCAATCGGCTATCACCACAATAGAAACAAGCTGTGCATGGTCGATATTGGATTTGGTGGACTTCTACATCTCCAACTCTGCACCAACAAATCACAGTTGGTGCAATACCAGCTGGACATATTTAATGTTTTTAGATGTGAGTTTGTATTGGAGGATGATGTTTTCCACATTGATGAAGAGGATGTGGAGTGCACATTGGGGATTCCCATGATGAGAGCATAGAGATGTTGAGGAGGGAACAAAATTAGGAGACAATTCAACCCCTGCATATAAAAATCTGCTGACTGCATGGAGGCGGCGATAGAACATCTCAACGGGATCACCAATCACAACCCACATGCCAGACATGATTGTGACCAGAGCTGACCATGATGATGAGTTCAAGAGGGATTTTGTCGTCTTCACAGTTTTCTCCATGCTTCGAGGAAACACAACTAGGAACTCCAACTACAGAATCTTGAAGTCATTGATTGATGTTGATCTGATTAAGCACTACAATTGGTGCCGCTACACGTACAGATCTCTAGTTGATTCAATTGAGACATACAAGCAAGACACTACAAGATACTTTTCGGGCCCAATGGCATTGATATTGGTAAGTTCTTATTATAAATACAGTGTCTTTAATATAATTGAATGAATTTTATGTAGTTATGAATGTATAGTTATGAAGTTATGGATATATATGCATGAAATTTGGAATATACTAAATTTATTAAGATCTGAATATAGAGTTTTGAATTTGTGAATATATAGTTTTGAAATTATAGATGTGTAGTTATATAATCATGGATATATAGTACTCTGTGAACAAACACTTTAATAATTCTGAATATGAAGTTATGTAGTTATGAATGTATAGTTGTGAAGTTATGGATATATATGCAAGAAATTTGGAATATACTCAAGTTATTAAAATCTGAATATATTGTTTTGAATTTGTGAATATACAGATTTGCAATTATGGATGTGTAATTGTTCAAATATGAATGCAGTATGTGAACAAGGGCTTTAAGAATTTTGGATATATAGAAATGTAGTTATGGATGTATAGTTATGAAATTATGAATACATGGACATGAAATTAATAGTTTATGAATCTACTGTTGTGAAATTATGAATATATAGTTGTGTAATTATGAATATATTGTTTTGAACCAACATGGTTGGCGTGGTGGTTCAGCACCTTGTCCCTTAAACATGAGGTTGGGGGATCGATCCCCACCCATGTGAATGGAGCAAACCATTTGGCCAGTCCCCTACCACTTAGTGTGCTGACCGTAGGGACGGGGGATTAGTCTTCTGGCTTTCGGCTGGAGGGATACCTTTGGGCAACAAAAAAAAAAATGAATATATTGTTTTGAGATTATGAATATATAGTTATTAAGTTATGAATATAACATTTTTGAGAACTAACTCATAATCTTTAACCTAATCTTCTGTAATTTGTAGTTGTTCTACTTTGATAGACTGGAGTTCAGAGGAATGAATGAAGGTCAACAGTACAGGACATACCCTAGCGTCCTTGTTTAGACAAGCAAGCTTGTACGAAAGAGGGTCACTGCTGAAAGAAAAGCTGGGGATTTGGAAAGGGAAAAATTGTCCCTAGAATTGAGAAGCCTAGTACTGCTGCTACCACCTCACTGCCACAACCTGCACCTGTTGCTACTGCTACCACCACACGGACTACTCCTTCTGCTTGTGCTACTACTACATCATCCATTCTAGCTGAAAATGTGCCACTCTCTAGCGTTGACAGAGTGACATGTGTGCCCCAAAAGCTTACCTCAGATGTTCTGGAGTTTAGTGAGGCCATGTCTGAAGTTGGAAAGCAAGGGGCACCCATTGAGGTGATGAAGAAGGCATTTTCTGGGATATCAGACATGCTGAGTGCTGCAAGCACAGTTGAGTCCACTTCCAGCCCAACTGGCTCTCAATTAGACGACATATTCTATGGGAGTGATACTTTCACAGCAGCGATGGACTCTTTGGTGGAGGCATTCGAGAAGACAAGAAAAACTATGGAAATAGATCCTCCATCATTTAACCTAGGCATACACTTTACTCCATCCCCACCATAGTCACAGGAGCAACAGGCAGGGCAAGCAGTAGCGGGAGATCAACCATTGGATGCCTTAGTTCAAAGCATTGGAAGAGATGTAGGTGTGTCAACATCCATGGAAAAGGAAGCAACTCCAGCACTGGTTAGAGTGCCATTTGACCAATCTGTTCATCCTACTACCTCTGTTACCCCTGCTGCTGATGTCGATGAACTTGATAGGTAGATTTATGCTTTCTTATGTATGTTTAGATTTCATTATTTTTGAAGTCAGGTCTAAACAACTATAGAACTATAAATTGTTATTTTTGAATACCAAGAACATATAATCTATTCTGAACATCTAAACATTATGGACATATAGAACAAAATTTATGAATATATAGTTTGATTATTATGGATATGTCATTCTTTGAACTATTGATATATATTGTTAAACTTATGGATATAAAGTTCTAACATTATGGATACATAGTTCATTAATTATGGATTCTTAGTTTACATATTATGGATATAATGTTCTTTCAGTTGTTAATGAATATATTGTTTCATAACTGTCTGTGTTTTGTGTGAACAACAGTGCCTTGCAGGAGAGTGAATCTGACATCGAAGACGTCACTGTTAGGAAGAGACCAGTCCGAATATTCAAGAACATCCCTCTTCGTCTGAGGTCACCTTACTGGACACAAAATGCAAGCTTCATACACAATGCAACCGTCCGGGAGAAAATAGCATCAAACTATGCATTCTTAGATGTGTTTGTCGAAGAGTATGTTTGAATCCACATATTTATAAAAAAATTTAATTACTTAAATATTTCATATGTAATTACTTTATTTATTTATTTATTTATTTATTTATTATTATTATTATTATTATTATTATTATTATTATTATTATTATTATTATTATTATTATTATTATTATTATTTTTGGTGTTTTAGTGAGCTGCTGTTCAGTTATGGTGACCACTGCTTGACAAGGATTCACTTCACCACTCTAAGCAAGGGCGAGATAGATATAGACTTCTTGGATGTTTGGTCTTTACGAATTACTTTTCTGAACAGGCAACGTGCCGTTGGGGAACCAAAACGAGTCTTCTTCACCACAATACCACATGTAAGAGTAATTTTTGACTTGCAAACACCTATTTTTAAAATTTGAATTTACATTAAGAGATCGATACTAGTAATTATATATATAGTTCTGTGATTATGGATTTTAACCTATAACATTCTGAATGTATAGCATTATAATTCTCGATGTATAGCTTACGAATTTTGAATATATAACTCTCAGCTTTTTGAATACTCATTTCTGCATTTTGTATATTCAAAAATAGCTGCAGCTTGATCCATCCGACGATTGGATGAAAAGTCTCCCAATTGAGAAAAAGAAAAAAAATTTCAATGACAGATTGAAATATGAAATATCCAGTTTTTGATACCTAGACATCAATGACGCAGACTTGGTAAGATCTATTACCCACACCAATTTCAATGTATCATGTCCATAAATATGAACATTGCTATAACTTTAGTTTGGAATTAGATATTTTTCCCGGTGCATCGCCACGGACACTACTTTATTGTGTGCATCAACGCCAATGAATCAAAAGTCCAAGTCATAGACAACAAAGAATTGTCATCTGGTGTTTCGGAGCTTGATAAATATGGAGACTGTCCACACTTATTGGTAACTGAAATAAAAAAAATTGAACTTTTTATCGTTACCTATATATTGACTTAAAAACATTATGAACGCTGAGCTAATTTTTTATCAGATTGATGCATTGAAAGAGTACCTGGCAGCAGAACTATTCCCCGGCCTGTATTGGAAATTGGACAATATGTCAGTAGAGTTCCTTGCATTGAACTGGAAAAATGTTGAGAATGTCACCGACTGTGGCATATACGTACGTAATGAGACATCTGGAAACCTACAAGGGAACTCTGAAAAACTAGAACCTGGATTCAAGAGAAATATGCGTGTAAATGTAAGAGTAAAAGACATATATTACATTCAAAATACATTAAAAAAAAGTAATAAAATTGCAGTAAACTAATTATTTAGTGTTCTTAATTTACAGGCTGACTTCATGTATAAGTTGAGAGCAAAGTATGCTGCTAATATCATCACATGGAGAATGAACAAAGTCAGAGGCCAAGATATAAAAGCTACCAAGGTTAAAGACAAGAAGAAGTGAATGTACAAGATCATTGGTTTGTAACAACTTTATTAACAAGATCGCCTGGGTTTTTGTGAATGTGAAACTATATATGCAGAAATCTAAAAGTAAATATCAAATTTTGCATATGTGATCTATGAATTTCTATATTTATGAACATGTAGTTTTATTATTATGGACATGTGATTGTAATCATAAAGTGCAACAATTGGTAATATAGAGATGAAGAATTATGGACATATAACTTTAATAATATGAATTTGAAGTTATTGATAAGCTTAATTTCTAGGCATTATTTAGAGTAATTTTAGTTAGTGTTTTTGCATAAATAAATTAAGTTTTAGGGTTAATTTTATTATAGATATTATATTTAGTTATATGTTATTAGTTTAGATTGGTTTTAATAAATATTAGGCTAATGTTACATTTTTATTAATATTAATAAGAGTTTTATTTTATCTATAGTATTAAATTTACTTAGTAGTTTTATATCTTCAATTTTTAAATAGTGCTTTATTAATTAAGTGTTATTAAGTAGTGATTAGGTTATGGTTGTTAGGCTTTTAATTAATTTGGCTTTGTTTCTTTTACAGATTAGCGCAGCAGAGAAAGGAAAAAGAAAAAGGGTAATTAAATTGGGATTTCAGCATAAAAGAAAGATAGAGATAAGGTTTAGGGTTTTTTGTTTTCGGTTTTGGGCCGAGCACAATACGAAACGGAGAGAACATAATATAAAAGCGAAGACGTGCGCAGCAGTAGAGAGGAGGAAGTTGGGGGGCAGCAGCGGTTCGGCGAGGAAATTGCAGCAGGAGCGAAGAGATTCAAGACTCCATCGCAAGGAATTTTCGAGCTTCAATCGCGGCTATCTTCTTCCTAGGCTTGAATTATTTTCCTTCGTCTCTATCTTTATTCTTGTTTAAATTTCCATAATACTATTTATTGAACAATTTATGCATATAATTATGATTATTGGCTAGAACTTTAATTAGGGATTTGGATTAGCCTAGATTAGATTAATTGACTATTTTTCATGTGTTGATTCTCATAATTTCAATTAAATAATTGAACTTGATTATATTTATTTTATGTATTTTAATTGTGGATTGTGTGACTGGCCATTGCATATTTCTAATATTAGGGTTCATAAGAAGAACTGACAGGTGAATTATGAACCTAGAACTCGTAAGATAAACACAATTGACCTAAACTAGACATAGCTTTAGGTATTTGTGGTGATATTTGATTGTAGCTTAATGGGTTCAATTAATGTTGGTGAGATATCGACGGATGATCACAGTTAATTGGATACAACCTAGTAGCTCGACGGAGTATTAGGATATATTTGAAGCAATCATCACTATAATAATAAGAATCAATACTTAGGAGAGTTAGTCAATTGTCTAATAGGTGAACCCCAAATCCCTAATCTGTTCTCAATTGGATTTTCCCTTTGCTTAAAATTCATAAATATTCTTTTAATCACGTTAATTCTATTTATTTGCGAATTTCCTTATCAACAATTTGATTATTTAAGATAACAGTTAATAGTGTTCTTCGTGGGATCGACCCTGGAATACTCCAGGAATTTATACTGTGATTGACTCTGTGCGCTTACAGATTATTGCAATCAAGTTTTTGGCGCCGTTACCAGGGAACACTTGATTAAACTGTTTTCTTTAAGTTTTTCTTTTCAAATTTATTTTAGTTGTTTGGTTCGCTATTATTTTATTTTTATTTTTATTTAATTTTTGTTTTTCTGCTTTTATTTTGTTTTGTTTATGAACTTAAGGCGATCACTGAGGCATAAAAATATTGAATTATTCCCTATTGATCTTGAAATTGAGCGTACTTGCAGAAAAAACAGGGTACGAAGGCAGCTTGAAATGGCTGAAAATAATAAAGTTGGTCAACTGGATGACCCCGTACCACCAATAGTTCCACCTCCTCAAAATCAAGCAGCTCAACCACGTCTTCGTGACATCCAAAGACCGGTAATAGCCGTTAACCCTTCTTGCATTCAATTATCTGATGCAGCTAGAAATTATGAACTCAAGACTTTCCATCTGAATATGCTCCCTACCTTTAACGGTTTGGGAAGTGAAGATGCTTTGGGTTTCATGCGAGAGCTCTATAGTACGGTACAAACTTTACCTTTAAATAATTTATCTGAAGAAGAGCTTAGAATGAAATGTTTTCCATATTGCATGAGGGGTGATGCTAGGCAATGGTTGTTAAATTTACCAGAGGGTTCTTTAAGAGCTTGGGATGATGTTTACAATGCTTTCATGTTTAAATATTATTCATCTCAAAAGACAATGGACTATAGGAGTAGGATATGCACTTTCACTCAAAGAGAAGCTGAGTTATTTCATGAAGCATGGGATCGTTTTAAATTGCTTTTGACACAATGTCCACACCATCAATTCCCATTGTTATTGTTGACACAATTCTTTTATGATGGTTTAACTCCTAATTGTCAGTCTCTTGTAGATACTGCTGCAGGTGGATACACAGGTGATAAAAATAGTGATGAATTAGAAGCTATCTATGAGAGCTTAGCTACTAATTCTCGACAAAAGGCAGTGGGAGGTCGAAGAGCTGCTGTGCATGAAATTAGCACACAATCTGAGTTGACAACACAAATGGCTGAATTGACTAAACAGATTAACTTGTTGATGACTCGTGATAGTTCGAATAGAGAATTTTGTGCTTTTTGCAATACATATGGTCATAATTCTTCTGTTTGTATGAATGCAGAGTCATCACAACCATCTTATGAGGAAGCTAATTACATGGGATCCAACATGGGTAGGCAACAACCAAGAAATGATCCATTTTCTAATACATATAATCTAGGTTGGCGAAATCACCCTAACTTCTCATGGAGAGATCAAGGTAATGCAAGACCAATGGGACCACCCGGATTCCAGCAACAAGGACCATCAGGATTCCAGCATCAGCAATACAGACCTTTCCAGCAGCCACCTGCACCACAACAGTCTCAACTTCCTGCTCAGGAGAAGAAGCCTCAACTAGAAGAGATGTTCATGCAATACATGGCTAGCCAGGACAGTATGATGAAGAAAATGGATGCAAAAATTGATAAGGTTGCTCAGTCCAATCAAGCATCCATTCATAATTTAGAAGTGCAAGTAGGGCAGTTGGCTAAACTAGTTGCACAAAAGATCGAGGTAAGTTTCCCAGTATCACTGAAATAAACCCTAGGGAAGGAGCTATGGCTGTCACTTTGAGAAGTGGTAAGATGTTGAATGAAACTTTGAAAGAAAAAGAACCCATGAGTGAAAAAGAGAGTGATAAAGAAGAGGAGCAAGTGCCTAAAGAGAATTCTAGTGATCAAAACCTTACTTTCTCTACAGTAAAACCTTATGTACCCCCCATTCCATATCCACAAAGGTTACAAAAGAGGAACCAGGACAATAACTTTAAAATATTTTTAGAGGTTTTTAAAAAATTGCAAATTAATATTCCTTTTGCAGAAGCACTTGCCAATATGCCATCTTATGCCAAGTATATTAAGGAAATTGTGTCTAATAAAAAGAAATTGGAAGAGTTTGCTACTGTGCACCAAAATGAGGAGTGTAGTGCTATTCTACAAAGCAAATTACCTCCTAAGCTAATGGATCCAGGAAGTTTTTCTATTCCTTGCACTATTGGTAATACTGTTGTTGATAAATGCTTATGTGATCTAGGTGCCAGTATTAACCTTATGCCTTTAACTCTTTTCAATAAGTTGGAAATAGCTGAAATGAAGCCAACAACAATCTCTCTTCAACTTGCTGATAGATCAGTCAAGTACCCGCTTGGAGTAGTGGAGGATATATTGGTAAAAGTTGGTAAATTTTATTTTCCTGCTGATTTCCTTATTCTTGATATGGGTAGTGATACAGATACATCTCTTATACTTGGTAGACCATTTTTGTTGACAGGTGGAGTAATAATAGATATGCCTTTAGGCAAATTGATTTTTAGAGTAGGAACAGAAAAAAAAGAATTCTCTATCTCTAAAGCTGTAAAATTACCAACTTTTGATGAATCATGTCTTTTTGTTGATGTTAATGAGAAACCATCAGAAGAAGAATTTGTTAACCATTCACCTAGTGAAACACCACATCAACTTGAACTTAAACCACCTTCATTGCGGTTCAAATACGAATTTTTGAGTAACAATGATACTTTTCTTATGTTTTCTTATGCTCATTTACTTCATGCAAAAGAAGAGAGATTTTGGAGAACATTGACTAAAGCTTGGCATGACAAAAATAATTTTTGGAGAGAATTCAATGTAGGGCAAGAAGTTTTGTTGTCTAATTCTTGTCTTAAGCTTTTTCTAGGGGAATTGAAGTCAAGATGGGTTAGTCCTTTCATGGTCACTAAAGTTTGTTCGTATGAGGCCATAGAGATTGAAAGAGATAAAAAGAGACCATTCATGGTTGCTTCACCAAAAGGCAGTCCCGGAAGAAATTGGCAACTAACAGGGAAGTTTCCTATTTATTTTATTTTCTCATACTTGCTTTTAAATTTAACATTGAGGACAATGTTGAGTTTGAGTGTGGGGAAGGGAAAGTAAGTTTAGGGGATGTTTTCTGCAAGTTTTATGCAAAATAGGCAATATCAAAAAAAAATCTGCATTTTTCCTGCAACATTTTCTGCATTTTTTCTATTTTTCTGCATTTTGCTACAGTAAAATTCTGCATTTTTCTTTCTACATTTTCTGCACTAATTTTTTGCATTTTATGGGATTTTCAGCGTCGTTTCTTTCATTTTGCTGCAATTTTTCAGCAAAATAAAGTTTTAAAAAAAAGCCATCTAATGACTATGTTGATTGGGAGATAAGTTCTAGAGTTTTGGGAGTGCATAATATCAATGAATGTGTTTGGCTATATGTATGCTTGCATAGATTTAGTAGTCAATTCTGTCACACCGTGAGCGTTTGAGCCTAGAGGTTGCCCACTGCAACTTATTTTCATTTTGAGTGTTTATTGCCTTTTTTGATTGTGTTACTTCTAGAACTTGCTTTATACCATTTCAGAACTACATGTTATATGATGACACGAGAATGATTTAGGCATTAGGATTTAGCCTTATAGCCTTTAAAATGACCACATCCTTATACATGTTATATTTCCCCTAGTGAACCATTTTGAGCTTTATAATAAATATAAAAGACATTTTTTTCATTAGCCAACCCAAAGAACCTTAGCTCATAAAAAGAAGCCTCTTAACCCGTCCTTGGGTCAGTGGATGTCATTATTTCATTTATCTGTGCAAGATGACCAAAAGTGATGAAGTATGGGTGGGATTGGAGTTGAAAGGTGATTCTACAATTGGTTTTCTTTGGGTGAGGAATTGTTGTGATCAAAGGGGATGAAGAAAAAAAGAGAACAAAATGAGATCTGTTCTAAATTGTGGGTTGAAAATCTTGTTAGCCCAAACTTTTGTGCTCATTTTATTCTGAAAACGATTTATGAGCAATGAAGGCATTATAGAAATTTGATGATTATGGGAAGAGTACTATTGGGGGTGATGTGGAAATCGAGAGCTATTTATTCAGTTTTACTAGAAAAAAAAAAGGAAAAAAAGAAGAAAACGAAAAAAAAGAGAGAAAAAAATGAAAAAAAAAAGATGAAAAAGATATGGAGGTTTTTGAAGTTCTTTTGAGAGTTTATCAGTTAAAAGGATGAAGGAGAATGAAGTAGTGATTGCTTAGTAGAGTTTGTTGATTATGAAGTTCTTGCTCTTGATATGGTGAAATTATGACTCTACTGATTCTTGTACTGTATTTGTTATTCCTTATACCCTTTCTTTCTTAAACCACATACCCTTGGCCCCATTACAACCCATAAATAAAGACCTTTTGACTCGTGTTTTCCATATAATTTAGGTAGTGGAGTTTTGGTGGACAAGCAAGCCTATGGCAAGTGCACTCTCAATAGAGATGGTGTGTACCTTTCTTATACATATATTTATGAGCGATTGAGTGAACAACCGTGAGGACTACTATTATCTATTGTCTTGTGTGCATATGACTTTGAACTCTCATGAAGTATTATGTGTCTACCATCTCCTTGAATTGAATGCCTAGTTGACATGGTTATGGTTGGTAGTTTGATTTCATTGCATAAGTTTGCTTGGGGACAAGCAAAACCTTGAGTGTGGGGAAGTTTGATAAGCTTAATTTCTAGGCATTATTTAGAGTAATTTTAGTTAGTGTTTTTGCATAAATAAATTAAGTTTTAGGGTTAATTTTATTATAGATATTATATTTAGTTATATGTTATTAGTTTAGATTGGTTTTAATAAATATTAGGCTAATGTTACATTTTTATTAATATTAATAAGAGTTTTATTTTATCTATAGTATTAAATTTACTTAGTAGTTTTATATCTTCAATTTTTAAATAGTGCTTTATTAATTAAGTGTTATTAAGTAGTGATTAGGTTATGGTTGTTAGGCTTTTAACTAGTATTTTCACCCGTGCGATGCACAGAATGGAATTGTTGTAATATATTAAGAATATTTAAATCGATATATAATTATTTAAGAGTTAATTTCACCAGAGGTCGTTTATCTTTTCTGACAATTCCAAATTTAATCCTAGACTATAGTTATTAAGTATTACAATTTATTCTATGTTACAACTCTTACGTTAATATTCTTACTATTATTATTAACACTTAATTACTTTTAGATATTATTATTACGACTTATATTATTATTATATTGTTATTATTATTATTAGTTTCTTTTCAAGTACTGTTAATATATAATGGTAGGCACAATAATAATATAACCATAATTAAATATTCTTGTATTGTATTCCGGAGTTAATGCCATTTTTGGTCCTAGACTTATTGAGGCATTGACATTTTTCATCCTCCATAATAAAAATTGTCACTTAGTAGACACTGTTATTGGTCGTTGGATAGTTTTGATCCTCCGTCAATGAAGTCGTTTGTTGAACGTGAATTAGAAGGGCTTTTCTGTATTTTTATGTCTTATTATTCTAATCTTGTTTAGACCAGCGCTGCTGTGACTCCTGTGAGGCGAGATGCGAGACTTGGCGGCTAAGTAGTAACCGTCGGTAGTGAGTAGCAGCGAGGTTCTTCTCCGGTGAGTTGTGGGTACGGCGCCGAGCATACGAGACAGTAACTCCTTCCGGCGACGGACCAGTAAGGCAGATCTGGCGGTGCAGCAACAGATCCGGCGAGGTTGGGGCCTTCACCGGTGGTTTTTGGTTCCGACGAAGCAGAGAGGGCAGCAGGTCGACGAACCCTCCTATGGTAAATAGCAGTTGTAGTTGTAGATGGCGTGATGTAGAATTTGCACCTGTAAGTCCTCCCTTCCATATTGGCCACAAATATCCTTCCCATCTCTCTCTCTCTCTCTGACCACAACTACTTGGTGCACAACCTCAAAAACTCTGTTATTCTACCTGAAATTCATTGAAGTTTCAAGCTGAAAATGTGGAATCCGCCGCTCCCCAAAAATCGCATTGTCTGAGGTGTTGGAATGACCGGTGTTGACTTCCTGGCTGCTGTAGCTTCATTCCCCAACCCGGATGATAAAATTCGGAGCACCAGCTTTGAGGTTCAAGGAGGTGGTAACACTGGCAATGCTTTGATAAAACCCGGATGATAAAATTCGTCTTGGTCTTAATCCAAGGATCATATCTAAGGTTGCTGATGACTCGCATGGCGAAAGAATACTTGATGAGCTTGAAAGGGATGGTGTTGATACATCTTTTATGGTGGTGTCCAAAGGAGGAAACTCACCATTCACATATGTCATTGTTGACAACCAAAAAAAAAAAAAAAAAAAAAAACTCGCACGTGCCTTTTCACTCCAGGATATCCACCCATGATATCTGAGGGTCTACATACCCAAATCAAAATTGTCTTCAGCGCTTGGAGTAAATATTGTCTACTTAGATGGAAGGCTGCATGAGACTGCTTTGATTGTAGTGCAGGAGGCAAAGAGTAGGGGCATACCTATTATAGTTGATGCAGAAAGGTTAAGGGAGGGGTTGAGTGATATTCCTGACTTTGCTAGTTATGTTGTATGCTCAACAAAATTTCCACAGGCATGGACTAATGCCCTTTCTATTCCAACTGCACTTGTTTCCATTATCTTGAGATTGATGTCAAATGTAAAGTTCGTGATTGTTAGTTGGGTGAAGATGGTTTCTTAATGTTAGAAAGGATTGAAGCGGATAACCTCAGTTTGAAGAAATGGATGTAGCAGTGACCAATGGATGGAGAAATACAAGGATTAGAACATAAAAAGATAATAATAATAAAAAAAAAAACCCTTCTAATTCACGGTCAACAAACGGCGTCATTGACGGAGGATCAAAACTGTCCAACGATCAAAAACAGTGGCTACTGAGTGGCAATTTTTATTATGGAGGATGAAAAGTGTTAATGCCCCAATAAGTCTAGGACCAAAAATGGCATTAACTCTTGTATTCCGTGAGTCACAATAATAATATAACAATAATTAAATATTGTTCAATTCTATATTCTTTTAGGATTTCTATTACCATCATTAATTATTCCCAAATTTACCATAATTAAATAATTTGACCAATTATAAAGAAATATTATTAAATAATGCACGGGACAATTGTTTAATTAAAAACTTTAAAAATTCATTAATAAAACATAAGGTTCTCATAGTTTTTTCTTAGAAACTCTGTAATAAAGTATTTTTTTTTAGAAATTGGTGGGTCAAACCGCCTACGGCAGTTTGCGGTGGATAGATCTCGAAAAAATACGCGATTTCATAAAAACATTTGTCCAAAACGGACAACGGAGTCAAAAGTTATGCCTTGCCGAACTTTTGACACTTTACAACTTAAAAAAAAATAAATAAAAAAAAATTAAAGGCCGGTTCAGCCGGCGAGGCGGCCGCGGAGGAGGCCAATTTCGGCCTTCCTCGCCGCGGCCAACGACACGATTTTTGCAACACTGATATATAAAATAGATATAGATTAGAATAGGAATAGTATTACACTATTTTATAATATTACAATAAAATTTTAACCCAAAATTATTGTAGAAATCAATATATTTTATTAGGAAGAGAGATTTCTTAGGAATTGGGCGGGAAGTTAAAATTTCAGGATTTTGTTTTTATATATAGTATAGATTAATTTGGCTTTGTTTCTTTTACAAATTAGCGCAGCAGAGAAAGGAAAAAGAAAAAGGGTAATTAAATTGGGATTTGCGCAGCATAAAAGAAAGATAGAGATAAGGTTTAGGGTTTTTTTTGTTTTCGGTTTTGGGCAGAGCACAATACGAAACGGAGAGAACATAATATAAAAGCGAAGACGTGCGCAGCAGTAGAGAGGAGGAAGTTGGGGGGCAGCAGCGGTTCTGCGAGGAAATTGCAGCAGGAGCGAAGAGATTCAAGACTCCATCGCAAGGAATTTTCGAGCTTCAATCGCGGCTATCTTCTTCTTAGGCTTGAATTATTTTCCTTCGTCTCTATCTTTATTCTTGTTTAAATTTCCATAATACTATTTATTGAACAATTTATGCATATAATTATGATTATTGGCTAGAACTTTAATTAAGGATTTGGATTAGCCTAGATTAGATTAATTGACTATTTTTCATGTGTTGATTCTCATAATTTCAATTAAATAATTGAACTTGATTATATTTATTTTATGTATTTTAATTGTGGATTGTGTGACTGGCCATTGCATATTTCTAATATTAGGGTTCATAAGAAGAACTGACAGGTGAATTATGAACCTAGAACTCGTAAGATAAACACAATTGACCTAAACTAGACATAGCTTTAGGTATTTGTGGTGATATTTGATTGTAGCTTAATGGGTTCAATTAATGTTGGTGAGATATCGACGGATGATCACAGTTAATTGGATACAACCTAGTAGCTCGACGGAGTATTAGGATATATTTGAAGCAATCATCACTATAATAATAAGAATCAACACTTAGGAGAGTTAGTCAATTGTCTAATAGGTGAACCCCAAATCCCTAATCTTTTCTCAATTGGATTTTCCCTTTGCTTAAAATTCATAAATATTCTTTTAATCACGTTAATTCTATTTATTTGCTAATTTCCTTATCAACAATTTGATTATTTAAGATAATAGTTAATAGTGTTCTTCGTGGGATCGACCCTGGAATACTCCAGGAATTTATACTGTGATTGACTCTGTGCGCTTGCAGATTATAGCAATCAGTTATAAAATTATGGACATACAATTATGTAACTATGAATACGTAATTATGAGTGCATAGAGCGAGAAATATGAACATATAGGTCGATAATTATGAATTTATAGTTCTAGGATTATGAATATATAGATTTAAAATTATGAATATGTAGTTATAAAATTATGAACATTTGTTACGTAACTGTAAACATAAAGTTCAACTATTTGTGAATGTATAGTTCTAAGATTATGGATATATAGCTTTAAGATTATGAATATATGGTTACAAAATTATGAACATATGTCCATAATATGGATTTCGAAAATTATGAATATATACCCATACAATTCAATGATATTTGGTATAGAATTATGAACGTATCCTCCTATAAATTTGTCAACACATATTTTTAAACCGCTAGCACAAAGTACTAATATTATGAATATACAGTGCAAAACTTGTCAATTGATATATCAAAAAAGCTAACAACTTGTATTAACTAACTCTCAATCTACAACTACATTGTCATTTAAAATCCTTACTAAACTGACAAAACTCTGAACTGAACTTGGATGTACAAGGTACCCATCCCCAGCAATCTTGGATATACTTTCCAAAACCAACGATTGAACAGCACCCTTCGTACTCGAAGCAACTTTATTTGCAGCACTCATTCTCCCCCTTGCAAGAGTGTACTTCTTTTTAATAACACTAATCCTTACATTACGCTCACCTCTCGATCTCAGGCTTGAAGGATTTTGTACGACACCACTTGAAGATGATACACCACACTCTTCAATATGCACATACCCAATCTCAGCTTCAACCCTTTTCTTTGCATCCTCAACCGCTTCATCACACAACTGTTTAGCTACGCTGTTATCTTGACTAGAAACAATCAATCTTTGAAATTTCCTACTAATCTCAACAACCCAAATTGAAGGAGGAACACCAACGTTATAAAACATTGGAGCAATATTCACATTTCTACCATCAACAACGTTTTTAGTCCATCCTTTCAGGATATATTTATCAGGGATACTAGAAATACAATGTACATGAAGAATACATAGACAATGGCAGCATAGAATTCCCAACTCAAAAATCAACTTGCAACTGCAAGAAATGTCCAAGTTGGCAGGCTTAAAACTAACTCATGCTTTATAATGTCAATATCTGGCCGCCACACGTGATACTTGTGCTGACAACCATCATTCAAAACCATTTCTTAATGACAAGCATTGCCTTTCATAAATTGTTCTTCAAACATAAAATATATCTCAATACTATATACCTCTCTAGCATGTGAAAGAAGTTTCACATGCTCCATCATCATAGCGGGTACCCCTTGAGCACAACCAAAATCTTCAGCATTTTCTTTACTTCTCCATTCAGAAATTACGCTAACAAACGATGAATAGAAATCACAAAGACCGACAGTACAGTCTTAGATAGCCTTCTAGAAATCGAATGATTTGTAGTTTCACTCCTTTGCAACGATAAAATGCCCCCCGAAAAATAATCCTTGTTAAATGCTAGACACTACTTCTCCCTACAGTCATAAAGCTTTTTTAGCCAAGTATTCTTATGACACTTATAGTCAGTCACCATCCTGAAAATGATAAGACACAATCACTAATGTTTATGAAAAGGAAAAAAAAAAAAAAACAAGATCACCACATCTCTAACACATGTTCAGAAATCTAATGCTATATATTCATAATTTCTATACTATACATCCATATACTGAATGCATATAATTCAGAGACCAACAGTAAGCTCCAATAAACCATGTTCTACTACATGTTCAGAAACCTAATACTATATATCCATAATTGATATATACTATATATCCACATAATAAATGAATAGAATATAATAAAAAATAGTGGACATACCTTGTCCAATAAACACTACAAGAAAAATGCACATAGACAACGGTTAATAACCGTTGTCGTAGGGGTATAATTTCTGTTATTGAAGCCGGTGTTGTTGTAAGTCCCGCGCATAGACAACGGTTTTTTAACCGTTGTCTTTTCTAAAAACAACAACGGTTTTTTAACTGTTGTCTATTAAGTGTTGTTGAAGCCGGTGTTGTTGTAAGTCACGCACATAGACAACGGTTAATAACCGTTGTCTTTTCTAGAAACAACAACGGTTTTTTAACCGTTGTCTATTAAGTGTTGTTGAAGCCGATGTTGTTGTAAGTCACGCACATAGACAACGGTTAATAACCATTGTCTTTTCTAGAAACAACAATGGTTTTTAACCGTTGTCTATTAAGTGTTGTTGAAACCGGTGTTGTTGTAAGTCACGCACATAGACAACGGTTAATAACCGTTGTTGTTTCTAGAAAAGACAACGGTTATTAACCGTTGTCTATGTGCGTGACTTACAACAACACCGGTTTCAACAAGACTACTAATAGGAATCGAACCCCAAGTGACTATAGGTTGAGGCCGGGTATAGACTAGAGACCACTAGACTAGGGTGCCTGTAGGCCGGGTATATTCATCGTTTTATAGGGGCCGAGTCCACCATAAACCGGGCGATATAGATATAGAACAGGGTAAGAAAATATTAGCTTTGTTACCTGGGTCGCTAGGCCCAAAATAGTAACAGGTATATAGGTACAGATCGGGGGTTATAAAATAGTAACTTTATTATCCGGGGCGCTAGGCCTAAAATAGTACTTATAAAGTCCCAAGTACAGGCCAAGGTTAGCGGCCCAAATATAAAGATCCAAATTCAAAGATCACGGCCCAATGAATGGGCTACAGCTAATTATGCTAGCGCTACTAATAGGAATCGAACCCCAAGTGACTAGGTTGAGGCCGGGTATAGACTAGAGACCAATAGACTATGGTGCCTGTAGGCCGGGTATATTCATGGTTTTATAGGGACCGGGTCCACCATAAACCGGACGATATAGATATAGAACAGGGTAAGAAAATATTAGGTTTATTACTCGGGTCGCTAGACCCAAAATAGTACCGGGTATATAGGTACAGAATGCGAGATTCATAGATTTTTATACTGTAGATTCATAAATTCTATACTGTAGATTTATAAAATCATTGGTGAATAATTTTATATTTAAATATGAACAAAAATAGAACTATTAAATTAACTTTTGAATTGTATTATTTCTTTGTTAAATTTTATGCACTATATTTGGACCAAAAAGTTTAATTACATTTTTATTTTTGTTCTAGATCTTCTAAACATCTATTTTCATCTCTTAACAAAAACAATGAAGGTCCAAATTATAGGTAAAAGATACGCTGTAACACTTTTGTAAATAAGAGTTGGTGTGGCTTGGTGGGTTTAGCTTTATTTGTTATGTTAGAGGTTATGGGTTCTATCCTTTAACTTATATTTTATACAATCATTGTCTTGGTTCTCAGAGACAACACAGAACCAAACTCGTTATATCTTAGATGTTGCGCTTTAATAAATAAGTGTTGGTGTGGTTTGGTGGGTTTAGCTTAGTTTGTTATGTTTGATTATGTTAAAAGTCTTGAGTTCTATTCTTCTTAGAGGCATTTTTAACCTATTTTATAAAATCGTTGTCTTGGTTTTCACAGACAACACAGAAACAACCCAATTATATACCACATGTTGCACTTTAATATATAAAAGTTTGTGTTGCTTAGTTGGTTAAACTTTAATTGCAATGTTTGAGGTCGTAGGTTCAACTGTTGTTGTTAACATCCTTGTTTATATTTTATACAACTGTTGTCTTTCATAAAATAATGATGCGCAAAGACAACGGTAGTGTATTCAAATACGCTTAAAGAGAACATACCAAAGACGACGGTTAAATAAAACAGTTGTCTTAAACAAATGAAGAACGCGCAACGATAACGGTTATATAAAATCGTTGTCGTTGTAGTGTTGTGTATTCAAGTGCTATTAAAGATAACACATAAATTACAACGGTTAAATAAAGTCGTTGTCTTTTATAAAATAATAATGCACAAAGACAACAGTTTTAAAAAACCGTTGTCTTTGTAGTGTTGTGTATTCTAGTGCGCTTAAAGACAACACACCAATGACAATGGTTAAATAAAACCGTTGTCTTTTTAAAAAAAAAGAGCGCACAAAGACAACGGTTTTAAACAACCGTTGTCTTTCTAGTGTTGTGTATTCTAGTGCGCTTAAAGACAACACACCAACGACAACGGTTAAAAAAACCGTTGTCTTTTAAAAAAAAATGCACATAGACAACGGTTTTAAAAAACCGTTGTCGTTGTGGTGTTGTCTTTTCACAAAATGCACAAAGACAACACACTTATAACAACGGTTAAGTAAAAACCGTTGTCTTTGACAAAAGTGTTGCATCAAAGACAACGGTTTTGGACCAAACTGTTGTCTTTTATACAAAAGACAACACTTTTCTTAAAAACTGTTGTCTTTCTAGTGTTGTCTATGTGCATTTTTCTTGTAGTGAAAATTCAAACTCAGCTTCAGTCTCTATGTATTTCAACACACAGTTAAACATATCCAAGAAATCCTTATTATTCCTTAACGTCTTGATATACTTCTTCAAATTCTCACCGATATGTTATATGCAAAGAGGATGACGTGATGTTGGAAACACTTGAGAAATAGCAACAGCCATAGCTGCACATTGATCTGTCATGATAGACTGTGGACACTTGCCATCCATAGATCTTAAAAATGCTCTAAACAACCACACAAAGGATTCTATCCTCTCATTCATCAAAAAATCACATCCAAACATTACGTTCGTACAGTGATGATTCATCCCTACAAAAGGGCCACAAATCATATCATATTTGTTGGTGCGATATGTTGTATCATGCACTAACAAATCCCCAAACAACTCATAATCCCGTCTCATTTGACCATCCCTCAAAAAAAAAAAAAAAAAGCTGCACAGTCTTGCATCACAATCAACTTCAAAATCAAAGAAAAAAGCACGTAGACTGCCTCTTCCTAAATATTTCAATTAATAAGTTCGAATCAGTTCCATCCAAATGCTTCAGTGTATCAGAAGCCAGCGAATTATAAGCATCTCGATTAGTGACACCAATTAATGGAGACCCCCTGATTAGTGTTTCAAAAACCTAATACCATCTGCCAATGAAACGCCACTCTTCTTCAAATCTTTTAAATATAAAAGCTTATTATCTCCCACTCTTCTATGTGAACGAAGTAGATGACTCTTGTCTAACGCACATAACTCGTAATTGTGCACTTTCACATGTTTTGTAACCGTCCACAACTCATCCTCACCCACGTCAAACTGAACAAATGCACCACACCCTGTCCTTATGTCAAATTTTGAATAACCATTAACACCAGTGTTTGCCTTAACCTTATAACCAGCTTTAGAACACGAAAACCTTTTCATTTGAACTGTGTTAATAGATGCCTTACAACGTTGATTACCCTTCCTCACACTAAAACCGACTCTATATGCATAATTGTTATACAGCTCATAAGCTTCATCGTCATTACTTACAACAACACCAACAAAATCTTGATCAACTACAAATGCAATATATAACCTCAAGTATAACAAATAATAACCGTTCCATTAAAATATAATTTCTAAGTAGAGGGGGGGGGGGGGGGGGGAATGCCGAATAAATCCAGTCATGCTCTACAAAAGAATAACACTTTCAATGGAAAAAGAATAAAAATATAACAATGCTGAACAATGTGAATATATTGTTCAACAATTATGAATTTATAGTTCAACGATTATGAATATACAGTTCAAAAATTATTAATCTCTATACAGAATCACAAATTCCATGATATCAACCACACAGCACAACACATAGAATAAAGTCAACTCCAAAATCAACCTGATTTGCTAATTGGATGTAAAAAAAAATTAGGTATAAACCTAGAATCGAAGAAGAGCCATCAATGTCTAACTCTACTTGATCTGAACTTAATGAATCAACCACAAAATCTTCTCTCACTGCAATATAAATCAACAATTTCAACAATTATGAATATATACATAAAAAATTATGAACATGTAACGTGCAATTTCTGGACATTTATGTTACAATCGAAAACTGAGTATCAATAACCGGTTAGGATATATAGTTCACTAATTCGGGATATATAGTTCATTGATTCTGGATATATAGTTCATTCATTCGAAATACACAGGCGCAACGAACTGCCGTAATCATAAACACATAAACACCCCAACTTGTGAATAATCTCCAATACAAAATCACAAACATCACTTACATTGTAAACAATCAATCTAACTAGCAAATTCTAAACACAAAAATCAATAAATCATACTGCCAAAAACAAATTAATCGCAAAAGATCTCAAAACCATAAAAAAATCACAAATGATCAAATGCAAATTAACAAAAATCGACAAAATCAATTGCAAATAACCTGGAATCATATGCAATCCATCAACTGCTTGATCTCTCTGATTTGTTGCCTCCTCCATTGAAGAATCCATAAACGACATCAGAACACCCTTGCGACTTTGATATTAAATTGCGATTGCGATTGCGATTGCGATTTTAGAGAGACTAACATCCAAACTACCAAAATTCGCGAATGGAAAGTTCGAATGCGAAAGGAAACCGCAAATTATGCAAGGCATAACGCCGTTAACAGCCATCAAAAATGGATTTTTTTTAAAAGTCGGAAAACGCGTTTTTAATCAAAATGACGCCGTTTTGCAACCATGTGCACCATGATGGTGCACACGATTGCACGGCATAATTTGCGCTCCTGGTGCAATTGGCCCTTTGTGCCTTAATTTTGGTTCACGGATCGCCGGACCTCGCCTTGGCTTCTTGGTCGCAAGACTGTTCGCGAAGATCGGCGGCCTTCTGCCTATTTTCGCAATCTTCCCAAAGTCTCGTCTACGACATCTTTGTTGGAGATCCCGATGTCCGATCATGGCTCGGACGGCACGACTATAGTCGCCCCCTCATCGCAGTCAACTGCTACGAGTGACCAACGCCGAAGCCTCAAGCGATGCTCACCCTGTCGCCTCCTGTTGGTACCAAAACATAGCAATGCCTCTACTTGCCAAGGGGACAAAACACCGGCGATGACAAATCAATGAACTAACCATCATGCGCCGGTGATGCAGGCGATTTAGCCTGAAACTTGATACGTAGATGGCGTAAACCAAGAAACAACGCTTATCTTTTCTTACCGGACATACATTCATCAGAACAATCGTGCTGATAACTTGTTGTGGGAAATCGTATGGCGAAAATACATCATTATACGATCGGCACTGTATAGAAGAGAGAGGAGAGAAGAAGCAGAGAGCCCAGGAAAACGCATTCCCATTAATCATCGCCAATGTAAGATACAAGTCATCCATCATAGGAGTAAAACTGAATACAATACATCCTCCAGGAAAAAGGGGTAATGGCCACACCTACACTATCAATCCATGACCCTAGAAAATAGGAAAGTGGAATGGAATAATGGCTACAAGAAATAATATTTTACAACACTATAAATATTGATTCCATTATTTAGTTTATTTTGAAATTGTAAAAAATTTATGAGTATAAAGATCTATATGTCCATACACAATAAGTCAATAATAATGATAATAAAAGTAAGAATGAATCACAAAGGCAAATAATATAAGTCATGAATCAAACGGACGAAAATTTCATCTTTCTCAAATTTAGGGAAATCTTTTTCCTTACAAAAAAGTTTTCCATCCAAGTCCAACCAAACACCCCCGTATTTTGCTTTTTATGGAAAACTAGTATGACAATTTTGTGCTCATTGATTTTTTTTTTTTTTTTTGAAAACGATTTTTCTAATTACCTTTATTTTTATTATTGTGGGAGGGATATATTGATCTTTATATTAATTATTTTTTAAAATTTCAAATTGGACCAAACAGTAGTTTCAATATTCTTAGTAATTTTTTTTTCTACCAACCAAATAATGTAATTAGTTTTTTCTGTAATTTATTTTTAATGAAATTTCAATTCAATTCTATTCCTTTTCCAATATTTTCAACGAACCAATCAGACTTTGCAAATTTAGAAGATAATACCATTGATAATCTCATTTTGCGTGATAAAACTAATTTAGATCAATTAAAATTTAGTCACGTCAATGGTCTTTCGGTATTTGATTGATGGGTGGAAAAAAATAAAATAAAATAAAATAAAATAAAATAAAAAGCAGTAGGCCATGCCGACTTTTTGAATTATTCCATTAATAGTGGAAACTTTGAGCTGTAAAGCTAAAGGTTAAAAAAAGCTGTCGGCAAGGAATTATTGCACTGATCAGATTAGTGGCATTACCAATTCCACTCATCTTGCTTCTGCTAATCTTCACACCTACACCAACTAAGAGAGATAGAGATAGAGATTGAGAGAAAGAAAAGAATGGCTTGTGTGGCAGTAAATTCTCTTATCAGAACATTAGAGCTTGAGTTCTTGCCACCTGAGCCTCGTCCAATCCTACAAGAAATGGAACTCATCCCTTTTAACAAAGAGCTCATCCAATCTCTCCATTCAAAGCTTGGTTTTCTGATACAACTGTTCGACGAGAGAAGAATGGATGGTGTTGAAGCAATTAAAGACTTAGAAATAAAGCTCAGAGATGTAGCTTTCAGAGTAGAAGATGAAATTGAACTCCATGTGGTACATCTCTATAAAGAAGCTGACGAGGAAATGGGACAAGGGGACACTGAAGCCATGAAAACCCAGCATTGTCATAGACTTAGGGTGTGTTTGGTTGGTGGGTTTTGCCCATAGGAATGGGTATGAAAGTGATTGTTGTTGTTTGGTTGATAGGTTTTTAGAACACTACTATGGGTTTCGAATACCCCATCAATTGAAAAACCCATACCCAAATAAAATAAGGGTTTCATTCCCTTATTCATTCTCAAGCACTACTACTAGTAACCATTCTCATTCCACCCTACTTCCAAACATGTTAAATACTTTCACCAAAACCCATTACCATTACCATTACCAAATATTTGATACCCATTCCGATTCCGAACCACTACTTCGCCTCTTTGTTGGACCGCCGGCGCGAACACAGTGGTCAAGCAGCTTTTTCGGATGGTCTAGGCTCAAAACCAAGTAACTAATCTGGAAACTTCAATGAAGAAGGCAGTACGAACTTCTTGTTAAAGATTCGGTTTAAAATGAGTAATGTTGACCATTCCATTATTCACACAAATCCTTCGATTGCTCCCGTTGCTGACACCAGGACATCTCCATCAAAGAAAACTATCCCCCGATGTGGTTGGATTCTGTTCAACAGCCCAAGGACTTGGAGCACATCTTCCTATGTGCGAACCAAACACACCCTAAGTCATGTATTGCAACAAGCAATAGAAGACATTTATGCCATTAAAGAAGAGCTGGAGAAAGTCATGATGGAGTACAAGCATGTCATAGCTGTGCAAGGAAGGGAGACTAAACTTGTTGATGAACTTGATGATGAACTTGTCAAGACGGACGGTTCCGGTTCCTCCAATTGTGCTTCACACACTGAGGACATAATGGTCGGGAAAAACAATGAGTTCGACATTATAATGAAGACGCTAATACAACATTCATCTAAACAACGAGAAGTTGTCTCAATTCAAGGTATGGGAGGAATTGGCAAGACAACATTAGCAAGACGAGTTTATGAAAACCCATCAACTGTCTCCCACTTTGACAGACGACTATGGGTTGTTGTATCACAACATCACAATAAGAAGCAAATGCTGTTAGGTCTTCTCGGTTCTAAAGACAATGTAAACAATAGCACTGATGGGGACCTAGCATTACAACTCTACCAAAGTTTGAAGGGTCAAAGGTACTTGGTAGTGATTGATGATGTATGGAGTAGAGAGTCATGGGATGATGTTAACTCTTGCTTTCCAGATGATATAAATGGGAGTCGAGTATTGTTAACTACTCGCATTGCAGTGGTGGCTACTTGTATTGGCTCTAACAATTACTTTTCGCATCAACTGCAGTTTTTAGATCAAAGTGAAAGTTGGGAATTATTTCATAAAAAGGCATGCAAATCTCATGGTGTTGAATTTGAGACAATTGGAAGACCAATTGTTGAGAAATGTAAAGGACTGGCCTTGGCAATTCTTGTGATAGCAGGTTTATTTTCAAAACTCGATACACTTGATGAGTGGAAGAAAACTGCTAATGCTCTAATAAGTTCTACTTCAACATCAACTCTAGATGATGATGAATGTTGGAAAATCCTCTCATTCAGTTATAGTCACTTGCCCCATAATTTGAAAGCTTGTTTTTTATATTTAGGAGTTTTTCCAGAAGATGATGAGATCAATGCTAACAACCTTGCAAGGTTATGGGCGGCGGAAGGACGGGTAAAGGCATTCAAGAATGAGAGTTTTGAAGCGGTGGCTAAAAGGTACATAAATGAACTTATGGATAGAAACTTAATTCTTGTAAGCAAAAGAAGTAGTTGTGGGAGAAAAATTAAGGAGTTTAGAGTACATGATTTATTGCATGCCTTTTGTGTAAGAGAAGGTCAGAGCCAGAGTCTTTTGCATGTTGCTGGCGAAAGTGGTTCCAATTTCCCTCAGAGACGTGTCCGTTGGATAATTATGTCAGAGTTTAACATCTCTGTGTTACATTCTCTGTCAAAACACTGCCGGTCCATCTTTTATTTTCAGCGGTGGCCCAAACTTTCAATAAATTTGGAAAATTTCAGCCTACTAAGGGTACTCTATGTTGTTGAAATGAATTCGCGAACTTCGACTGTTCATATCCATTTGAGATACCTATGGATAATGAGGACTTCACCTTATTTTCATGGTTCATTAGTCTCCAACGCTTGGAATCTTCAAACATGTAGTGCTGATATAAGATTGAAGCATTTGAAGTTTCCACAACTACAGTATATACACTGTCGTGAACCTTTTGGATCTTTTCCCGAATCTGTTCATCAAAACTTGCAGGTCATTTCTAGTTTGCAGGCTTGTCAATGCGATCAAGAGTCCTTAACAAAAGTTACATACCTAAAGAAGGTATCTATTATTATACGCAAACCCAATGATCGCATTATTATACGCAAACCCAATATAGACGAACCCAATGATTGCATTAAGAACCTTGTCAGTTTACAGCAGCTCGAGAGTTTGTCTCTTTGTGTTGTTACCGATGGAATTCCGGATTTGATGCCTCAAATCATTAACAATATTCTTCTCTTGAAAAGCATTAGGAAGCTGACGTTTCGTAAAATGAAATCTGAGTGGAAGGCAATTAATGTTTTGAGCAAGTTACCAAGGCTTGAGGTGCTCAAATTAAGGAATTCTGAGCTTGGAAAAAAGTGGGAAGTACCAGAGAATGTGAAATTCTGCCACTTAATTTGTTTGAAAATTTCGCATGGTAATCTCAAGCATTGGGAAGCTGGTGTTGATAATTTTCCAAAACTTGAGCGCCTATTCTTTAATGATTGCTCTGAATTGAGAGAGATCCCGAATAGCTATGCAGAAATTCCAACATTGAACTTAATCCAATTAAAGAGGTGTCTTCCTTCTGCAGTGATGTCAGCCAAGCAAATTGAGGCTGAACAGCATGACTATGGAAACGAGAATATGGTTGTCATTGAGAAATACAGAATAAAGGTCTCTCCATCAATCTCCATTTCTTTTTCTCAATTGCTTTTTATTTCACTCTGATCTCCTTTAATTTTTCTCCCATCCTAATTTGTTTTAATTGATTCATGACAGCCTCGCTCCCCTAAAGATAACTCTGATGAAGATGAGGAGTAGATGATGCAAAGAAAGACTCTAAAGTGATATGTTCACGAGATATATTTCTCATTATGGGCCTATGAGAGACAGAGTTTGAACGATTGGTTCTGTTCTTCCCAATCGCGAAGAAGGGAAAACAGAATGAGAGAAGAGAGAGTTGGGGAGAAGTTGGAGGAAGAAACTTCCTTTTCATTTTATTCAATTTCCAACTTACTAAGACAATCTAATATTCTCCCTATATGTAGGAGTTAAAAGCTTAAGACATAAGGAAACAATATTCTAAAATATGGTTACTTAAAGTAAATAGGCAACTACTAATAAACTAGGAAATAAGATAACTAAATTGATTTTTGGCAGATTGGCAGCCCAGGATCTGTATTGTATCATTACACCATTCCTGGAGATCAAGCTTGTCCTCAAGCTTGAATTTAGGTGATTCCATCGCGTCCGTTCAAGTTGAATTCAGGGAAGTCCTCCGTGGATGCAAGCCCACCAGGCGGTTCTTCACCATCTTCTAATGTCCACAACATAAAAAGGTGGCGGCATTTATGACCCAGAAAAAAAATTTCGTCACAGTTGTAGCATAAATTTTTGGCTATGCGTTCGGCCTTCTATTCGGGTGTGAGGAATTTGAATTTGGGTTGTTGCTGATTGGGTGATGGACGTACGGGTAATGGAACATGGGCGGATGACTGGGCAATGTTGTTACTGGTTTGTAGAGGTGCAGGCTTGGATGACAAAAGTCCCAACAATTGGCATTTGCGGGAAAAATCCCTGACTGTGTTGATGGCTTCATTTAGTGTTTTTGGTTTGGTGCGCTCCACATCTATACGGATTACTTCATCTAATCCGCCGGTAAAAAGATCCACTCGCTGGTTGGGTTGTACTGTCCCTGCTCTCACTAACAGCGTGCGAAATTCTTTGACATACTCGTCTATATTCCGTCCTGCTTGAAACAACTGTTAAGTTCACCTAAGGCATTAATACTACGTGGTGGCCCGAAGCTGAGACAACAATCTGTTTTGAAGGCAGCCCATGAGGGAAACTTCATCAACTCTGTTTCAGAATGGTACCATAATTGGGCTTCTCAGATCATATGGTGTGCGGCAAAATTTATCCGATCCGAATCCGGAATGTTGGCATTCTAGAAATAGGATTCACAACGTAGCAGCCATACACTTGGGTCTTCATCTCTAGAGAACAATGGAAAGTCCATTTTAGCATATCGAATGAGGGAATGGTGATCGTCTGGTGTTTCCTGGATGGCAGAATCCCCTTCAAGTTGGTGCACCGTGTCTGATTCAGCTTCGGAGACTGGCGTTTTGCCTTGAGCAATCAAAAGTTGTTTCATCATTCTCTCCAAATTAACCAGGGAAGCTGCCTGTTGGTGTTGTGTTGCAGAGAGGGAAGACACAGTGGCAGAGAGGTTCTCAATTTTGTCAGCATAAGCTTCATGGGAGCGAACAGATTTCTGCAGTGCCTTGAAAGCAGGATCCTCAGTGATGTTACTGCCCATAACGCCGGCAACGGGAACCAAATTGATATGTTCACGAGATATACTTCTCGTTATGGGCCTATGAGAGACAGAGTTTGAACGATTGGTTCTGTTCTTCCCAATCGCGAAGAAGAGAAAACAGAATGAGAGAAGAGAGAGTTGGGGAGAAGTTGGAGGAAGAAACTTCCTTTTGATTTTATTCAGTTTCCAACTTACTAAGACAATCTAATATTCTCCCTATATGTAGGAGCTAAAAGCTTAAGACATAAGGAAACAATATTCTAAAATATGGTTACTTAAAGTAAAAAGGCAACTACTAATAAACTAGGAAATAAGATAACTAAATTGATTTTAGGCAGATTGGCAGCCCAGGATCTGTATTGTATCATAAAGCTGCTAATTAATTGCAATACTGATGATCGGATCGGCCCACATAGAGCCAAAATCCAATAAAAGAAGGGTGTGGGAAGAGCAGATGGTTTTTGCAATTTTGGTGTTTGAAATGGTTTCTGGTTCACAGCTTCTTCAGCTGCAAATTTGAATTGGGTATAGATTACTATATTAAATTACTGTCTTGTATCTGCTTCTAGGAATGAACAATATAATCTGCTGGATTTAAGGCTTGCTAGACATATGGATTTAAGAATTGTACAAATATTTTGATTTGCTATCTGATCAACAATATTAATAGTGATGAATTCTCTTTAACTTCAAAACATAGCTGCATTAGCTTGATCTAATATTTATAATCAGAGTAAGCTACTGACGATTTAGTGTAAGTGTTTGAACACAATGCAAAAGAGATGAAGAAACATTGTGTTATTCAGGAAAGGGAGCTGCTGATTACAGAGAAGAAAAGGGAAGGAAAAAGAACAACTCATTCTACAAGAGGACAAAGCTATATGAATGAATAGAAAATCAGTTATAACTGATTAACCAGCAAGAAAACCAAAAAGGCCTTGGTCCACATAGCAACCTACACCACAGCTTAACTAGACATACTTTGCATACTTGATTGATTATTCATCACCCCCCTAAGCTGGAGAATGAATGTCTTGAAGTCCCAGCTTAGCATGAAATATGTCAAACAATGGCTTTGGTAAAGCCTTGGTGAAGCCATCAGCCACTTGGCTGTGTGAGGGAATGCTCAGCAACTTGATTGTTCCATTTGCCACTTTTTGTCTCACAACATGGCAGTCAATTTCTATGTGTTTGGTACGCTCATGAAACACATAGTTTTCTCCTATAGCTATAGCAGACTTATTGTCACAGAAGAGAGGAATAGGACTGCTAATGTGTGTTTGTAAATCTGCCAATAGATATAAAAGCCATTGAATCTCACAGACAGTGGAAGCTAAGGCCCTATACTCAGCTTCTGATGAGGACCTTGAAATAGTTGCCTGTTTCTTTGTTTTCCAAGAGATTAGAGACTCCCCAAGGTAAATGCAGTAGCCTGTTACAGACCTCCTAGATTCAAGGCAAGTAGCCCAATCTGAATCAGAGAATCCTTTCAGTGTTAAGTGAGAGTTGGCAGCATAGAAAAGGCCCTTCCCAGGTGAAGCCTTGAGATATCTCAAAACTCTATGGGCTGCAACTAGGTGAATGTCCCTGGGCTTATCCACATATTGACTCAATTGCTGAACAGAATAAGTGATGTCAGGCCTTGTGTTGGTTAGGTATAAGAGCTTGCCAACCAATCTTCTATAAATCTCAGGATTGTCAAGCAATGTGCCATTAGTATTGGTAAGCCTTGATCCTGTGACACAAGGAGTATTAGCAGGTTTTGCATCTAGGAAGCAATTCTCATGTTAAATCTCCAAGGTAAATTTTCTTTGACATAAATTGAGGCCCTTAGTGGATCTGTAAGCCTCAATGCCTAAGAAGAAATCCAGCCTGCCAAGGTCCTTGGTTTTTAAAGAAGTATCAAGCATCTGTTTAGTCTCTGTATCTCAACTGAATCATTACCTGCTACAAGAATATCATCCACATAGACCAATAAGGCAATGATGGAGCTTTTTGTGGTCTTAGTGAAGAGTGAAGGATCAGCAACAGACTGTTGGAAACCATTAGTCTGTAATGCCCTAGTAAGTTTAGCATTCCATTGCCTACTAGCTTGTTTTAGGCCATATAGAGACCTGAGTAACTTGCATACTTGATTAGGTTTGTTTCCCTCAAATCCTAGAGGTAGAACCATGTGCACTTCTTCATCAAGATCTCCATGCAAGAAGGCATTATTGTGGAGAGAATATTTGATTAAAATCAATTAAGGGTCTCTGCGTGAACCCATACGCTACAAACTCACTTCATATTCTATCACCTTATTATTCTTATTTCTCTTTCATGCACACACCCATTTGTAACTTTCAGGGTTAACTCTCAACGGTGTATTGTTATAAAGAGAATTATTCATTTTAGCGAGTCGAGCTATGCCTTAATTGCTCATTCTTTCGTTAAATAGTCATGACACTTCTGGTGCCTAACTCTGGATCCAGATTATCATATAACAAAGCAATTTGTAAAGGCAATTGTGTTGTCGACAACTATAATACTTTCATAAATTTCTCTCATATTTATAATAGTTCATGGCAATATTCAAGTCAACCAGATTCTAGACATTTCCCAAATATATTCAGGTCTGGTTGTCCCGCATCCCTAGTATTATGTTTGTTTGGTGCACCTATAAATTGACTAGGGTTTTTCGTCACCTGGACGAACGTCTCTAAGACATAATTATTCAAGGTATTTCAAGAGTGATAATGTTTATTTACTAGACCTAGTATAATGATTCTTATGTCTTACACCGTTATATCTCCTTCACTTTTGGCATCAAGGAGTATCAGTAGATATATTTGGTCCAAATTGAGGATGGTATATGTGACCTAGTCACTCTTTTATGATCAATATGATCATAGATGTATTTGACAGATTTATTTGCTAATATCGCAAATAGATTATCTTCTGAACTTCCAGTTCAGTCTAACTAGTACATGTATTTAAATAATGAAGATATTTTCATTCTATGAAGTTTCTTGGCATTTTATTAAATTTGAAGTCTTATCTCCCCCTAATGTCGAGAAACGATCTTCATTAATTAAGTGTGCTGTCAGCGTACCTAAGGATATGCCGAGACTATGACTTATTTAGCAGCCTTTTTAGAGGTACGCTGTGGTGGTGATATATTGAAATAGACTGCGCACTATAAATAATAACGCAGATAGGGAAATGTTTATTTTGAAACCATGTACTAGGTATAATATTCCTTGAGAGATTGATTTGTGATATGTAGCGAGTTAGATTTGGATTTAAAACTAAAGTATATCCCCAAAATAGATAATCCAGTAATTTTTCCTTCACACATGCTCTATAAATACTCATGTGGACAAGAAATTCTAATATCTAACTCATTATGTTTTCCCGAAGTGACCCAATTGCTCATGCCAAAAAAAAAAATGGGTCTTTACAATTTGAAAAAAAATATCGCAATATATGGAGTACTCATAAGTATATGCACATATATGTCAAAATAGAGAAAGCATACATATTAATTAAATGAAATTATACGAGTACGCAACCATCTTAAATAGGTTAAACGCCAAATAGATGTATAGATGGTGAGACCATTCAGGATCTCAAAATTCATAAACATATGAGAAGTCATCGTCATCAAATATATACAACTAATTAATTTGCTTCGGGCAAATTATTATGACGTAATTTACTTCTAGCTTTCAAACACATAGCATTTTAAATAACTATATCATGTATTGTGACATGATCATAAAATGTTTCAGATTGAATAACATAGCATTAAAGATAGAAATTTAAGACTTTTCACGAGTCATTAGTCATCCAAAAAATCAATCCCATTAAAGGTCTTCTAGACCTTTATTAAAAAACGATCCGATGATCAGGCACGCATTGCCAAGTAGGAAAGGCTCGGAACTCATAAAGCACGACATTCCTACAAAAACTAAAATTTTGATATCTTTAAAACAAATCAATGACATTCAAAATACTTATTATAATCTGGTCATGTACTACTACAGGAGTACAGGGTGACTATCACATATGACAATGAGACCCACACTATTTTAAAATAATTTTAGTTATGTACTTCTACTAGGGTACGACGGATTCATGTACCATCCGAAAGGTACCATCCGGGAAGTAAAACCCGTCCAGAAAATTAAACATAGAGAAGTAAATTCTGAATTGTCAAATAATTCTGGATGACCCACGAGAATTAACTTCTCAGATTATGCGTCCATTCTATACATTAATAGATCACAATAATTTATTGATTGTAGGATCATACGATCCTTCAGGGATCAATTTAGGCTCAATGAATTTTTTCAATCAAATATTCATAACCGAAGGTTTTGACCAAAATGTGGCAAATAAAAATTAGTGCTCTTAGTGTTTACCTTCTGGGCATAACTATATTAAAAACTAGGCACTATCATCTTGTTTGGATACTCAGATCTGAAATTTATTTCAATGTCCAAGACTCATGTAAAAGGATTTCTAAAATAAAGACTAGCACCATAAATAAGCTTGAACTTCGACAAATAATCAATTAACTTTTAAATAAATACCAAATCAATTTTCATTATGAGATTGTCCTAGTGCTGTTATATTCTAATTAGTGCTATGACTTGTCGCCTTTTGGACAATACTATGTCTAAAAATTGAAGCTATAATCTCTCTTAAAACGTAGGCTGTGAGTTATATCACAACATTCAGGCTCATATCATGTACTTGTTATAACAAGAACAAGTTAAGCTTTAGCAACAACAAGTGCAACCTAACAAAACCATGTTTCCAGTGGCCTATAGCAAATAATTAATTACTAACAAGAGAGACAACAAATTCTCTTATATGAACATAATAAAGAGATTATATACTCAATTTTGTTAAATAAGGAGAAGCATATTCAAATTATTCACAGTAGACACACCATTATCATTCGAATTAAGGCCATTATTTAAAGCAGGACTAGTACTAGTGTTAGGCTCACGAATGTTGTGCCTACTAATCACTCTGTTAATGATGAAGCAAATGCACTTAATGAAATAATTAAGCAAAGCATATGCACGTCACAAACGGCCTCAGTTGCTTGTGTAGTTGTGTTGGTAAATGATCTCAACTTTGTTTATACATTACACATGCATGGATTAAAAACTTCACATCAAATATGAAAAACCGTAAGCTAACTTTAGCTTGCCAGAATAAATCGAAGAAGTAACTCTGTTTCTTGTCATAGCAACGCTTGGTTTTTATTCCCCTCCAAACAAAATTGCCAAACATCCTCACTAATAGCAGGTGCAAAGCTTTGGGCATTCTTCCACCAACCAGAAAGTAAATTATGACATCGAAAACTTTGCTTCATTAGTTTCTTTGGTTGACTCTCAATTTCCCCGGCCAATCAAGATCACCAAGCAATATAAGGGTGATGGTGGTTTGGCCAATGTTGTTGGTAATTTTGCCAACAATGTTGGTCAGATTACCAATTCGGTCATACTATTTAGTGGCCAGAATTATTAGGCACACTTCCATGACCAAAATTTACATCAGAATGGCAATTGAGAGGAGAATTCATACGGCAACAACATACACTGTAATGCATGTGTAGACACAGAAAATTTGAAGCCGCCAAGTTGACCGATTAAATCATTATCGAGCCCAATTTCGGGGTTGATCATTAGTCTAATTTAATTAATTGGTCTATGATAATTAAATTAATTTAATTAGTCCAAATAAATTTGATTTGGGCTATTGAATTAATTAATTAATTAGTTCAAGCCTTTTTCATAAGTGAATTATAATTATAATTATAATTTAAATATAATATGATTTTATTATATTTGAATTAGATAATTATAATTTAATTTGAATTTGAATTAGATGCTAGAATAATGAACCTAGACTTGATTTTGGCAAGGTTCATTTTAGTAGATAATGAATTAATTTAATTTCATAAATATTAGTGGAGTTTGTTGACGGATTTTAGTTACAAACTTCACTATAAATAGAGTCTCAATTTCATTCTTTAAATCACACCTCAAATACATTGAAAACAACTTGAAGACTTGAGAGCTTGAAGGTATTGAAGAACGCTTGACAACTTGAAGGCTTGAAGATTTGAGAGCTCTTTTGAAGCCATTTGAAGATCCTGAAGAATTAAAGGCATTGAAGGCATTTTTTTGCAGGCTTTGAAGATCTTGAAGAATTAAAGGCATTGAAGGCATTTTTTGCAGGCATTTGAAGATCTTGAAGAATTAAAGGCATTGAAGACATTTTTTACAGGCATTTAAAAGATCTTGAAGAATTAAAGGCATTGAAGGCATTTTTTGCAGGCATTTAAAGATCTTGAAGAATTAAAGGCATTGAAGACATTTTTTGCAGACATTTGAAGATCTTGAAGAATTAAAGGCATTGAAGGCATTTTTTTGCAGGCTTTGAAGATCTTGAAGCAACTTAAAGCCATTTTGCAGAGTTGATTGCTCTGAAGCTTGACGTTTGCTGTTGAAGATCACGCCACTTGAACCCCGGAAGCTACGCCGTTTGAATCCCCCCGGAGGCACTTCAGTAGACAACATTAGTGAAGAATAAGAGGACTACACAGAGATTTTGTACCTGCATATTGAATTATACATACACTGTACACAAAATTTTGTGGAATATATACAAAGTTTACTTTTTTGTGTTTGCAGATTTTGGCACACATAGTGAGACAGCTCTGCCTCTCATCTCTTCACTATCGATCTACATCAGCAAGCAACTCTACTAGCAATCGGAATTGCGTCAAGAAGCTCGATGTTCAAGAAGTCTTATGCCCAAGCTGCTAGTTCCAAGTCTTCATCAACAATTGGTTCTGAAGCTAGCCGAGAGACTGAAACACCATTAACCAGGAGCCGTGCAAGGAGCTTAGGAATGCGACCGCCAGAGCCTGATTCAATTGTTCGACGCATGATTCAAAGACTCGAAACGGCTCCTACCGTCCCGAGGAAGTCTACCTATATTACAGGTCCACCATTTCCGAAAGGAGCAACCGGCAGCGGGATGCCGACATCTCCGAAAGAACCGGCGAATAGCGAGAAGTCATCTACCTCAAAAGGAGCGGCAAATAGCGAGAAGTTGACTACCCCAAAAGGATCAGCTGATAGCGAGAGTCCAACATCTCCGAAAGATGCAGCCGATAGCGGGAATCCAACATCTTTGAAAGGAGCTGCTGGTAGCGGGAGTTCAACATCCCCAAAAGGAAACGCTAACACCGGAGGCTCGTCACCGACATCGCCGTCGTCTAACATGTGGAAGGTCACGCCAGAATGGTCACGCATCTATACAGGCATGCCGGCTATGACAACAAACGTGACAACTATAGAGGACCAGCTTGCAAGCATCACTAAGGCGCTTGAAGGGATCACCACCCTCCTTCAAAACCAAGAAAAGAGAATCAACGACTTAGCTGAAAAGGTCGATAGCACAAGGAATGGTGAAACTAGCCGGGCTCTTGGGAAACAACCTGAGGTTCAAGGAGAAGATGCCTCGCACTCACCAACTTTCATTGGGCGAACTACAGTGCACGAGGAATCAACTTCGCACATACCAAGTTCGGACAGGAGCATTCCAGTCACAGGGGGCATGATACCAGTAGATCGGCTTGACGAGTTCATCATGGGAGTTATCAAAGGAAAGATTGAGGGGGGAAAACCTTCATACACTTACACCAAGCCTTACACCCAAAGGATAGAGGATTTGAAGATGCCTATTGGATATCAACCTCCATCATTTCAACAATTCGATGGGAAAGGCAATCCAAGACAACACATCGCCCACTTCGTGGAAACATGCAACGACGCTGGGACGTATGGAGATCTTCTTGTCAAGCAGTTCGTCCGCTCTTTGAAGGGTACTGCCTTCAATTGGTACACTGACTTGGAGCCTAGATGCATTGATAGCTGGCAGGACATGGAGCGCGAGTTCTTGACCCGTTTCTACAGCACAAGAAGAACCGTTAGCTTCTTAGAACTCACCACCACTCGCTAAAGGAATGGTGAAAGCTCAACCGCTTACATTGAAAGATGGAGGGAGTTATGCTTGAATTGCAAGGAAAAGATATCACAGAGCTCCGCGATTGAAATGTGCATCCAAGGCATGCACTTCGAGCTCTCCTACATCCTCCAATGGCTCAAGCCTAAGACTTTTGAGGAATTATCTAGTCGTGCCCACGATATGGAGTTAAGCATAACAGCTAATGGTGGACAAAACATACCCATTCAAAGCTTCTACAATGGGGGAAAGAGTCATGATGACGTTGAAAATGGTGGCAAGGCCTTTAAGAAATATGAAAGCATGGATGCTATGCATGTGAATATTCAACCAGCTAGGATATTCACTGAAGCTACCGGTGAGTCTAGGGATGCTTCTAGATCATTACTGGGTAGTAAAAGGCTTTCTTTCAGGGAAAGACAAAACAAGAAGTATCCATTCTTGGATTCTGATGTCCCACATATGTTTAATGAGCTATTAAAACACAATCTCGTTGATTTGCCATAAATGAGGCGACCACATGAGGCATCAATGGTGGATGATCCGAGTTATTGCAAGTATCACAGACTTGTCGGACATCCAATTGAAAATTGATTTGTCTTTAAGGATAAAGTAATGGAGTTAGCTCAAGATAGGAGAATTGAACTTGCAGATGCCACAACAAGCGCTAATCAAGTTTCCATCTCATGCGGTAAATCTACTTCGCTACTCATTGAGAGGAACAATGTAAAGGGAAATAGAAAACAACACAACTATTTATTCCCTCTTAACATCAAGTCTTTTGATACCAAACCCAAGTATGATACTCAGCATGGTATTAAGCATGCTAAACAACACCACGTTGATGATACGAAACGACCATCTAAGCAAGTTATGAAAAGGTGGGTCAAGAAGAAAATGTTAAAGGGCCCTATTGATGGGAGGACTTGCAGCCACCATATGAAAGCACGAGCTCCAGTCACAGTGGCGGATTACGTGCCGAAGTGGTTCCATATTACTCCAACTAACCAAGGAATGAAAATGAAAATTCCTCAAATCAACCCATATTCTAGAGAAGAATGTGCCTCAACACATTATACCACAATATGTGATGGAGGAAATATTCTTCAAGTTTTCCTTAATATGAATTGAAAACGCATCGTATTCAAGACTCCCCGACACGAGTTGAAACTACCTCATATTCCATCAAGGCTCCCCGGCACGAGTCGAAACTGCCTCATATTACTTCAAGGCTCACCAGCACGAGTCGAAACTGCCTCATATCCCACAAGGCTCCCTGGCACGAGTTGAAATGGCCTTATAGTTTCGAGACTTCCATGCAATACATGTAAGATTTTCCCTTATAATATATATTGATATTATATATTAGGGCCTTAATTAAGTGGTGCAAGTTAACTAGGCTTATTAAGTGGTGTGGTTGGACTTAATAACTAGTAGTTGTTAGTCAACCAATCTCTGTGCCTAATATAAACCTGGATTGATGGGATACAGGTTTATGGATTAGATAGCACATTCAGTTACGGTACTCAGACCGCTCAGTAGATACCAATACACCATCTAGGGTTCTGAGTCAGGTCTGAGGCAAAACATGGCTGACGGTCTACCGTTAAGAGGCAACACAACAGGAACATCAACTATGGCTGGAGGTCAACACGGCCACGCTTCCGTTATCATACGAGGTTAGGTTTCTCGTATGCTATGGCTCATATAGTTAGACTATTGTATATCTAACATTTGGTATCAGAGCCTTTATAATCTTTGCCTGGTTGATTATTATTGCCTTAATCAACATTAATTTTTATATATACATCGAGTTTGTATGTTGGAATTTAAATCCATATTAAGCACAAAATTAGATTGAAATATATTATTGCCTGTGTACACATGTGTATACTGTGTCGTGTATATATATATTTCCTTTTGAATCTATGAGTATCATATATATATTTTTTGATTAATTATATATGAAATTTTGAGCTTGTTTGCCAATTTTGGGAACTTGGGAACCACAATTGTTGGTGAGTGTTGTTGGGCACTACATGTAGCACCGTCCTTGATGGCCGGAGAAACAAAGCTACATAAGGAAAAATGTAGGGACGGTGCGAATTGCAGCTTTTTGGCACTGCATGGCTTCTGGCTAATCCAATTAATATAATGAGCATCACCGTGGGGCGCTGCATGAAGTTACTGTCCGGCGAAGGTGCGTGTGGCTTCGTTCAGACTTCAGTTTGTCAATTCTTCTCCGGACAGAGCCGTCCAGATGGCCAACTCTTTGTTGCCTTAGATGAACGGCTAAGGAGAGGTTACCAAACCATTATGTTGAATTTCTAAAGAAGACGCAAGTGCATTAAGATAAGTTTGCGTCATTAAGGTAATTATCATTATTATTAGTATTTATTTTACCATATTAGTATTTGCCTTAATTAATATTATATATTAATTTTGGTAAATGGTAATTATTTAGTTTCAAATTGCCATATTTATATTATCTTAATTAATATTGTATATTATTTTGGCAAATGGTAAAATTAAAGTATGGTAATTGCTTGTTTTGGAATATTAATGCCCTTTAGTTTCTTCTTAGTTCTGGCATTAAATTCATAATTAAATTATTATTCAATTTTGAGCAAATATTAAAGTTTTAAATTTGCTATTTGAATTTTAATTTAATAATAAGGTGCATATTAAATTTCCTAAAGTATTGCAATTTATTTAGGATAATAATACATTAATATGCAAATCCAAGCATGCTATGTATATTTATAAATTATTGTTATAATTATATATTCATAATAGCATGCATTAAGGTTGGATTTAGCATATTATTAACTCCTAAATTCATTATTAAAATATCATTCAATTTTGGATCCTTAGGCCAAATTTTAGACATTATGATTTACTAATTAAATCAGCTTGTTTGGTTTCCCCTTAATTTTGAGCACATTTGTTTTATGTGTCTCAGGGACTTTAGAACCTATTTTGAACAAGCGATTTGGGACCTATCTTGGGTCATTAAAGTATGAATCCCATCATTTTGATTGATATTTAAATTTAAATAATAATTATAGCTTCTTATAACATGTTTATTAAGTTTTAATTATTACTAACTACCATATTTTGGTATTCATCGTTGGTAATAATATTAAATTTTGGATCTACTTCAGTACTAGACCAGTTTCCATCCATGTTGTAATTCATTTGGGCCATTGAGGTTTATGAGCCTAATTTGAGTGATTAAGTGCTATAATTATTATCGCCTGTTCTGAGACATTAAGGATTTAATTGTTATTTTGGCCATTAAGAACTATAACTATTATTTAAGTTGATTAATTTTTAATCTATTAATAGTTTTCAGGGCCTTAATAATAATATTAAGTCTTTAATTTTATGGCAAAAGCAATATAGTTGGTATATTGTCTATATAATGGTAATTTGGTTATTACCTTAACTTTAGTCTCCCTAAGTATCATAATAGTCATGGTTAATTATTATGTGGTAAAATTGAAATTAGTATTTGGCATCCCTTAATTACAGTTTTGCCTTTATTGTAATTATTATTAATTAGCATTATTAATTACTGTTATTAAGTTTAGGGGCTAATCTCATTTTATTACTTTTCATAATAATTATCATTTAATGGTAATCTACTATATTTGGTACATTGGCATGATTACCACTTCATTTTACATGACTATTAATGTTGGTAATTGAGTCCTACCAATCAATTTTTGAACGTACCATTGGACGCTGCATCGAGTTTGTTGACACCGACAGTAAAGATTGGAAGAATTCTGGATCGTTGTTAGCGCAATGGGCAGATGCGGTTTGCATAATTAAGGTTAGTCATTAATTATCTTTTATGCTTGTTATTGATAATTAGTGCTACAGTTACAGTTAACCGCTAATTTGGACTAGTCACATATTTTATCTTTAGAAAAATGGAAACATTTAAAAGGTGCATCACCATATTTTGATTTGTCGTTATTATTAATGTTAATAGTGATTATAATGTTACTTATTACTATTAATAATTAATGATGACATTAGTATTTTTATGGTATTCAGATGTGTACCTTGAACTGTTCCCAAATAAATTTATGTGACAATACTCCAGTTCAGAAAATAATATTCTGGACATTAATATTTTTCGGACTTCAAATTTTATTAAGTTTTCAAAATTTTATCCGAAAACCTTTATAAATGTTAACGGTTTTAACCATTGTTTTTCCATATTTAGTCTCCTACACAATGTGATAATATTATTATGGCTATTTATTGCTATTTTGATTGTTTGCAATTTTGCCATTAATAATAATAATATTGTTAACTGGGTGATGGAGAGTGATTTTGAATGAATTTAGTAATTTTGGAAAAACATGTTTTCTAGGCAATGACTATTGCCATTAATTCCATAATTCATTTAGTTCTTTGAATTATGACTGCCCATATTTAGTTAAGTATGAATAAATGAATATTTTGTTTAAATTCAAATTCTTTAGTTGGTTCATACTCCTTAGATTGTTTTATGCATTCGATCACATTAAGTGCATAATATTAAGTTTAATTATGCAATTAGGGTTTGTGAGATTTTGATTTACAAATTATAGGATATCTTTTTGGTTTGATATTATTTGAATTTGTAAAAATTCAGTTATTTCTCATAAATTTGATCGATCTTTATGCATTAAAACATTTTGTCATGGGCTTACAATTTAAAACATTTTAAAGTATATATTCAGTACATTATTATTCAAAATGTTGGGTCTCTTTTGGTTTGAACTCATCGATGTTTGAATATTAAGTTTATACTTTAAAATCTCATATTGTAAATTGCTTTAAGTTATGCAATTTATTTGAAATATATTAGTTTTTTTTTTTTTATACGAACATTGGAACTTTATTTCATCACAAAAAGAGGCACAAGACCTTACAACATACGCCATTGGCCCTAAAGTGACCAATGGCTCACAAGGCATAAAGCCTATACAAAACAAGGACCATAAAAGTCTAAACAAACACAAGGACCAAAAGTGGTCTAACTACCACACGAGGGCCATAATGGCCTAAATGCAACAAAGGCAAAAAAACCCTAACTACAAAGGGCCAAAAGGCCTAAAGAATCATCAAGAAACAATGAGGTCCACCTATCACGGTGAACCTCCCTTATTCCACCATATCATGGCCTACCCATCTAGGTAGACCCCATATAAGCCATTATTTCATCAAAGCCATTCGGCCGTCTCATGGATCATACTCAACCGGCCCAAGCCCTCTTCATCAAAATCCGGCCACCTTATTCTTCAAAGGCCCATTCGGCCATCAAAGGCCAAAGCCCAAATAGCCATAGACAATTGCTAATCCACCACATATTCTCTCCAGACCCATGTCTCACGGCCCAGCAAGCCTTAAGCCCATTTCCAATTTTTCCAACCCCATCTCATTTAAGGACCAAGTGGTCTCAAGCCCATCATCCATTAACTAAAACAAGCAGGCCCATTCGGAGATAACCCAAGCTCAGCCCATTTTTATTCCATCCCGACTGCTCTCATTCATGAGAAATATCAAGGCCCATGGCCAATTAATTAATCCATTCCAGAATTCCAGGCCCATTCGTCTGGCTCATCTTGTCTCACCGATTGAACACTTGAGAAATCCTTTCCCATAGGAGGATCATCCCCAAGGCAGGCCCACCCTCCACTTTAAAAGCCTTAGGTAGGCACTGCAACTCGCTCCAGAACTCAATTCACTCTGCTTTAGAATTCACCAGCTGCAGACCATCCCCAAGACGGCTTTCCTTATCCCTCCTTGTCAACTTCCCAGCCTACTGCTCTGCCCCATAGCCTTCTCCCCTTCTCAGAGGTTCATCAGGGTAGATGAACCTCCCTTATGCCTCCTTAAAGCCTCCTTAAAGCCTCATCAGGGTAGTAAATATTAGTTTAATGTTTAATTTTATGCATATTTGTCCTGAGCATAATATTTTGTTTTAAATTATGCAATTTTATTATGCTTTTAGAAATGCATAATTTTAAGATGGAATTATATTAGTTCCTATTTAAGTTGAACTTATGCATAAACTTTAGTTGCGGTAGTGCCGGAATTTAAGCACATTTAGTCCGCTAATTTAAGTTCACCATTTAAGCTTTAATCATAGGTGAATCATACAGTTTACGGGTGTATACCCTACAGTTTTAGGTTCATACCCCCAAACAGTTATACATTAAGTATATATGAATCGGGGAGACATACTAGTTTTAATGGACATGACTTAAGGACATCTTGTGCCACTAGTCTCCTTAAATTGATACTCTATCTAAGGAATTGGTTTTCAGTGAGACTTAGTCTCTAACCACCTTTCCTTGGAGTATATTTAGATTTTCCCATCACAATCTGGTATAATCTGTTTGTCAAAATTTTAAGTATTTCTTGCCAATGTGATTTTATTTCGGTTTATTAAAGAATAGCCAAAGCATCTTTAATTTACTGAAATATCTTGAGTTTTCAATCTTGGTTAATTAAGGAAATGCTACAGCATATTCAGCTACCTAAGATTATTAAGTTTTAATCACATAAAGTTTAGGCAAGAATTTGATAATTGTCTAGTGATCTTATAATTTTAATTTGGTTTGGGAGTAGCCACAGCATCCTTCATCTGTTAAAATTATATATTAAGCGGTTTATTTTGATCACATAAAGTTTTGGACATATCATTTGTGATTAATTGTATGTAATATGATGAAATTTAGCCCACAGGCAATTTCGTTATATTTGTATAATTAATCAGGATGAAATACTGGACTACGGTCATAATTTAGCCCACAGGTAATTATGTATCGGAATGTAGTTTAGTAGTTTTATCAGTGACGATAGAAATAAATGAATTTATTTACTTTATGGTTGTTTGTAAATAATTTCCAATTCTATCATGAAGTTTAATTTTTTGATGTAAACTTTAGATCATATTTCTTAATTTGCCCACAGGGATTAAGAAAACGAGTATGATTTCTTAAGTTTTATCATAATGGTTGTAATGAATCTTATTGAATAAAACTTTAGCCTACAGGCAAGTTTTATGTCATTTGATTCTTCAACTCATTTGATAATGGTTTAATCATAAATAACATTTTTCAGTTAGGATCTAATTGAGTAAAATTTTAGCCCACAGGCAAGTTTTATGTCGCTAGATTCTTCTGGCTCTTTAGTAATTGTGAAAAATATTATCATAAGGGTTTCTTAATTGGATTTAATAGAATTAAAACTTTAGCCCAAAGGCAAGTTTTATGTCAATAAATCCCACCACCCATTAGATGATAATTTTATCACAATTTCTTAGAGTTATAAATCCAGTTCAATTATAATTCTAAGTTTCATGATTTGCATAGGCAAAACATGTATTCAGTCACTTCCCAAAATTTAGTCACTTCTATTAATTATAATCCACGAATCTTGCTCGGTTCTTCAGACTAACTGTAGTAAGTTACGTGATTTGACATACCTCTTGGATTCCAATAATGATAAAATGTATCTTTTGAGCCAAATTCTAACTTGGTTTTGAAAGATGTATTTTGTTTTTTTTTAGTATGTCCAACTATGGTGGGGAAATATATCTTCATTATTTCGTTGGACTTTAATTGGAACAAAAAATTGATTATTTAGTATGTCCAACTAATAGTGGGAAATTATGTCTTCATTTGTTAGTTGGTCAATAAATCAATTATGAGTATGTATATTATTAAGTTCATTTTATTAATTTTGCTGAAGAATGTTTTAATCAGTGGGAGTGATCATTTAGAAAAAGATCATTAAGTTACTCCACTAAAGTTTTTGGATTTAATTATTGTATTCATACATCCCATATTGGATTATATGTCAAACAATAAGTCTAAAAGACTGCACAAGTATTAATCTTGTATTTGTTCATATAAATTCATAAGTTCAGATTATTGAACATTTGGTTGTGCAACATATTTATGAAAATGTTGCAACAATATTAAGGAATTTATTAGAACAAAAGCATTTAACTTGTGGTGCACTGTAATTTATTAAATTCTTCGGTGATTAATAGAGTTTTTAGTTTCTTCAAAATTGATCCTGAGCCATTTTGGTTTGTAAGGCTCAAAACAATTTTGTGAGACATATAAGTAAGACTCATTATGTTCAGTTCGTTTAAAGTGGACATTGAAGTTATTTGGGAAGTTATGGTGTATGATTAAGATTCCAAATTTATGGACTCAGACCTTTGGTTTTTTGTCTAAGTTATTGGAATGCTTCTGTGACTTGACTATCTTTTGGCTATTTTTGATGAGTGGGAGTGACAGACGTGTCAACTCCAAGCTCTTAGCTGTTAAAGATAGTACTTAAAGTTAACTTATAAAGAAGTCATGGAATATAGTCAGCATTATGCTAACATTAAGAGATCTCTACTTAAGGCATGCTTATAAAGTTTTAGAGATCATACAGTGTACTCTTTTGTACAATTTGGATGCGTTTTCTCCTTTAGTTGTGCACATAATGTATTTTGAGAAACATCCCTTAAGGTACCGAGAATAAACATAGGGTTTGTTCATTAAGGACCTAAGTTGAAGAATTAAAATGCATGTGACCATAATGGATACTACTCTGATTAAATAGAGGACATATCACTATGATTCGTGTGTTTTGTTCTTTGATGAAGGTTGTGCTGGAACTTGCACCAAGTGGGAGAATGTAAGATTTTCCCTTATAATATATATTGATATTATATATTAAGGCCTTAATTAAGTGGTGCAAGTTAACTAGGCTTATTAAGTGGTGTGGTTGGACTTAATAACTAGTAGTTGTTAGTCAACCAAACTCTGTGCCTAATATAAACCTGGATTGATGGGATACAGGTTTATGGATTAGATAGCACATTCAGTTACGGTACTCAGACCGCTCAGTAGATACCAATACACCATCTAGGGTTCTGAGTTAGGTCTGAGGCAAAACATGGCTGACGGTCTACCGTTAAGAGGCAACACAACAGGAACATCAACTATGGCTGGAGATCAACACGGCTACGCTTCCGCTATCATACGAGGTTAGGTTTCTCGTATACTATGGTTCATATAGTTAGACTATTGTATATCTAACAATACATACTTTAAAGCAGTGTATGCTCTCAAGTGGCAAGTCCAAGAAAGTCTCGAGGGGGCAATTTGTAGACACAGAAAATTTGAAGCCAACAGGTGGACCGATTAAATCATTATCGAGCCCAATTTCGGGGTTGATCATTAGTCCAATTTAATTAATTGGGCTATGATAATTAAATTAATTTAAATAGTCCAAATAAATTTGATTTGGCCTATTGAATTAATTAATTAATTGGTCCAAGCCCATTTCATAATTGAATTATAATTATAATTATAATTTAAATATAATATGATTTTATTATATTTGAATTAGATAATTATAACTTAATTTGAATTTGAATTAGATGCTAAAATAATGAACCTAGACTTGATTTTGGCAAGGTTCATTTTAGTATTTAATGAATTAATTTAATTTCATAAATATTAGTGGAGTTTGTTGAGGGATTTTAGTCACAAACTTCACTATAAATAGAGTCTCAATTTCATTCTTTAAATCACACCTCAAATACATTGAAAACAACTTGAAGACTTGAGAGCTTGAAGGTATTGAAGAACGCTTGACAACTTGAAGGCTTGAAGATTTAAGAGCTCTTTTGAAGGCATTTGAAGATCCTGAAGAATTAAAGGCATTGAAGGCATTTTTTGCAGGCTTTGAAGATCTTGAAGAATTAAAGGCATTGAAGGCATTTTTTGCCGGCATTTGAAGATCTTGAAGAATTAAAGGCATTGAAGGCATTTTTTGCAGGCATTTAAAGATCTTGAAGAATTAAAGGCATTGAAGGCATTTTTTGCAGACATTTAAAGATCTTGAAGAATTAAAGGCATTGAATGCATTTTTTGCAGGCATTTGAAGATCTTGAAGAAGTAAAGGCATTGGTTCTTTGTTTTTCAGTAGGTTGAGAAAGTATATGAACAGATACTACAATGTAATAGAGCCAATAACTTTAAAAAAAAAAGGCATTGAAGGCATTTTTTTGCAGGCTTTGAAGATCTTGAAGCAACTTAAAGCCATTTTGCAGAGTTGATTGCTCCGAAGCTTGACGTTTGTTGTTGAAGATCACGCCACTTGAACCCCAGAAGTTACGCCGTTTGAATCGCGGAGGCAGGTGCCATTTGAATCCCGGAGGCGCTTCAGTAGACAACGTTAGTGAAGAATAAGAGGACTACACAGAGATTTTGTACCTGCATATTGAATTATATATACACTGTGCACGAAATTTTGTGGAATATATACAAAGTTTACTTTTTTGTGTTTACAGCATGTTTAATTAAAAGTATTTTTATCCATGGTTCAACACACAGATTGATGGTATATATACAACACACTCAAGTTCCAGTCAAGACCCCTGTTTAATTGGCATCATCTTCCAGAGAAAGTAGCAGCAAATGATCACACATACTGATAGGTGCATATATATACTCTACCAGATATTCATATCTACAAATATACTTTTTATGGAAATATGCGCATTCATGATTGAAGACCTGAAGTACTAAAGATATAAGATACTTAGCTTCATCCTCCAAAGTCATAGTCCAAACACGAACGAGAACGGTGAACATATTGCGAGCTGCCGCTCTGCCTACTCCAGTCTGCGAACGCCGAATGCCGACTATAGGTGACTAAGCCAATCAGCGAACGGTTAATCTCCAGTCAACCATGATGGCCAAAACAGAGGGCTCGTGTGGTGTCACCACCGAGATTGTTTCCTGCCACTGTCAATTGAACAACATCACAAGGCCCACCGGCATCGCCGCCACCATCCCTTTCTCTGTCAGGTCTCTCTGTTCACCGGACTGCAAATGCCAGTCGCCCTTGATTGTCATCCGTGAAAACCAACCTGCTCCCGCCTCGGTCGCCGGCTGATTCTAGAGCGGAGCTCTCCGATTAGGAGGTCGATGTACCTCCGCCACTTAGTCCATCAATGGGAATGCCACTGAAGGAAGAAGAAGGTGATAAAGCGGCGACGATAGGGGAACAAGTTGTAAGTGGCAATACCATCGCAACAAGCGACGACAGATTGATAAAAAAAAAAAAAAAAAACTGTGATTTCCGATACAGCATGTATTTCTTGGTTCGTCGGAACACTTGGATGAATCAAACTCATGCCTTAGATGTAGAGCAAAGCGCTGATAACGTGTTGTAAGAATATTCATAATAGACAAAGAGGAGAGAGGGAAGGCTGGTACTTCTCATTCATCATACAGAATTCTTATACAAAGGTATCACGATGTACAAGGTAATAATTTTTTATTCCATGAAACAATTCTTTACCTGATCTTATCCTCAATATACGAAGAGGTTGCCTTCTTATTCCTTCCTATGAACGAGGGGAGTCCCAAATATTTCCCAAAATTAGGTGCCTGGTCAACCCCCAGAATCTGTGCCACATCATCCCTGTCCTCCTCCTATGTGTTCTTATTATAGCATATGCTAGACTTGTGGTAATTTACCACTTGCCCAGACAAATTTTCATACCGTGTCAAACACTGTTTAATCGCATTTGCCTCCTGTGTATTTGCTTTAAAAAACAATAAACTGTCATCAGCAAAGAACAGATGAGAAATAGGGGGTGCACCCCTGGCAACCCTGCACCCATGAATTGTTCCCTGAGCCTGTGCTTGTTGTAATAGTAAAGAGAGCCCTTCTGCACAAACAATAAAAAGATATGGGGACAAAGGGTCTCCCTGTCTAAGTCCACGGGTCGGGGTAATAGGTAAACTTCAGGAGCCATTTAACTTGATATTATAAGACACAGTAGTTACGCATAGCATGATAAGATCCACCCATCTACTATCAAAACCCAATGCTATTAACATATTACGCAGGAAGGGCCACTCCATACGTTCATATGCTTTCGCCATATCCAGCTTTAAAGCACCCCACCCCACCATACCACAGTGTTTCCTGTTCAAATAGTGACCAACTTCTGCAGCAATCAAAATATTATCTGTAATCAATCTGTCAGGTATAAATGCACTATGTGTATCAGAAATAATCTCATCCATCAACGGTTTCATCCTAGCCGTAATCATCTCGGCCATGACCCTGTATATCACATTACTTAATGCTATGGGCCTAAGCTTTGAGACCAGCTCTAGGTTCTTCTTTTTCGGTATTAAAACTATATCAGTATCATTCAGACTAGTCAGGAAGGACCGAGTATTTAGAATTCACAATAAAATCCGACACATCTCCTCCCATCACATCCCAAAAATGCTGATAAAAACCCGAATTCATTCCATCCGGGCCAGGTGCCTTGTCCGGAAACATGGCAAACAACGCTACTTTTACCTCAGCATTCTCAAAAGGGCGCAATAGGGCATCATTCTGTGTTTGTGAAACTCGGGGCAAGATATTGGCATAAAAATCATCATCCCTTTCGGCTTGATTTGACGAGAATATATTCCGGTAATAATCAAAAATAATAGTCCTCATGGCCTCCCCTTCCACCCAATCCCCATTATCATTCATAATTTTAGAGAGTGTATTTTTCTTTTTACGGTGAGTGACATACCTGTGAAAGAATTTCATGTTCGTGTCTGCCTCCTTGAGCCAGTGCTGTTTTGCCCTTTGCTTCCAAAACGCATCCTCTTGAATTTCTAATTGGGCAAGCGTTCCTCTAGGCGCTGATACTCAGTTAATGATGCCTGGTCCATACGTCCACGTAATCGCAATTGCTCTTTACGGAGACACATAGCTTGCTCCCCAAATTTATGGAACCAATCACCTCCCCATCGTGATAATTTATTGCCACACAGCTCGATACAGGCCTGTAATCCTCTATCTCTCCCCTCAGTCCATGTTGTCTCGACCACACCCCTACAACCCTCATCATGTAGCCAGGCCATCTCAAAATGGAAACCTCTCCTCCCACCACCCGTCCTTTCCCGAAGATTCAGAATCCCAAGGAAAAGAGCAGAATGATTTGAGCGTCGGGTTAGAATGTTCAAGACACTGGCCTCTCTTACCACATCCCGCCACTCCTGGGTAACTAATACCTTATCCAACCTCTCTTCAAACCAGTCCACAGTCCCTTCCCCCCTTTCCCAGGTAAATGGATACCCCTGCATAGGCAATTGAGCCAACCCACATTCATCAATAGTGTCCCCAAAGCCACGTAGTAGTGCCTCTGAATGGGGATTCCCTCCTCGCTTCTCATATTGATATAGGAGATCATTAAAATCCCCTATAATAACCCACGGTAACTTAGAGCGGTGAGATAGTGATTTGATGAGTTCCCAAGACTCGTTCCGTCTTCCCCTCTGAGCAAAACCATAATAACCTTTCATTCTCCATTTGTCAAAACCTGGCATAGTCACCTCCACATCCACAGATTTTTTGAGTAGCTCAATAAACTTGTCGTATCATTCGTCCTCCACAATAACGCCAAACCACCTTTCAAACCTGTACTGTCAACATTAAAAAGGCTATCGAAACCAAGTTTCACCCGAAGTCACTCCGCGTGATCCCCGCCAACCATGGTTTCCATCAAAAATACAAAGTCGGGTTTCTTACTGGACACCATGTCTACAATTTCTCGAACTGTTCGTGGATTACCCAAGCCACGACAGTTCCAACTCAACGTACTCATGATGATGGGCAGGCCTGGGAACCAGTACCCGCCATAAACAAGTTTTTTGAAAGATCAGCCATCGTAACATCACTACTTTCCCGCCTCAACACACCACCGTCCCCCTCCCGCCGGCGTTTTGCTACTGCCGCAACCGTGCCTTCAACCTCACGGCACGGTTCAGGTGTCCCACGGGATACCACCCGCACTCCACCGCCAACCTCAACTCCCTTTCCTTCGGTCTCCCCAACAGCTCTCGGTCCCCTCCTCGATCGTGCCCTTAAATCCGCTGAAAACGGATACTGTTCAACCGAAACAGTAGCATTCCGTGCATGAATGCAGAATTTTTATAGATGCCCCAACAACCCGCAATAAAAGCAGAAATTATGCAAACGCTCATATTTGAACGAGACCCAGCAAGTAGATTTATCACGTTTAATAAAATTCATACGTCTCTTGATAGGTTTGTCCACAGGAATAGCCACACGAATATGATAGATAGCCTTCCACGGCACATTCGCAAAGCGGTCATCACACTTAACAAACGTGCCAAGATAGTTACCAATCTGCTCAAGGATCTTGTCTGAAGTATGTCCCATAGGCAAACCATGTACCTGCACCCACATATCAACGGTATCCAACACCACATCCTCCGGCAGCATGCCATCAATGACCTGCCTACAAACTAGGGTTGCATTCTCATACGCCCAGGGCCCATCATCTAAGACACGTTCCATATCCGTTTTATGGAAGAAAACAAACAGGAACAAACGCGGTTGGATTTCTGTTACCTGGACACCCTGGACCGGTTGCCATACCAAAGCCAGGACTTCCCGCATGAATTCCAACTTGACTAGGTTGCGTGTCAAGAACCACCCGACCAACGGCCATGTCTGCCTTGCATCCGCCGGCGTTTCCTCACCGTCGTCCAGCACCGACTCAAAGCGCGCTGCCTCCTCCTCTTCCAGCGCCAAGTCGGCCCACCTTCTCGTCATCCCCTCCATCGTACCTTCATCAACCGGCGATGTGACACCCCAAAAATCCACATTCAATCCATGGATTAATTTAGTAATTAATCCTATTTTATTTGAGGAATTAATTCCTAAAATCCTGATTTTTAATACTCGAGGACTAGTATTTGACTAGTCAACTTCAAAGCTATGTTGTACCTTGAGCTTTGAGGAGAGTTCCCTTGTTCCTTACACATTCTAAAGGTTAGTAAGGGTATCCTTGACTTTTCACCAAGAGTTAGTATTGTAACCTAACTTAGAAGACTTCTTCATTTCACTCCTTACATTTCCTAGAAATTAGCTCTACCTTCTCTCTACAAAGAAGTGTAGCTTATTCTCCAAGCTAAGTTGAGACCCTTGTCAAGATTCCAAGTTTTGCTTCCAAGATTCAACCTTTCACCTATTTGGGCATCTAGGAGGGTAAGATCTAAGTCCATCTTGTGTTTTTGGTTCCATCTTAAATGTCTTTTTCTTAAAAGTAGGATCTTTTGGTTTGATCTTGAAGTGGGTGTGGAAAGTAAGCCTTGTGGGGAGCTTGTTGAGGTGTAAAGTGAAGTCTTTTGGTCTACAAGAGGTAACCCATGCTCTACAAAACCTATTTTGCTTACCTATATGTGAATTCTTGGATTCAACTTGTATTTTGCTATGAAATGTGAGTGTTTATGCAATTGTCTTGTGAAAGTGCATATCTAGAGCTTGTGTTTAGGGTTCTTTTGTGCCATTGCTTGGCATTTCCTATGGTTCAAGTCATTTTGTTGTATTGGGTGAGATTTGGCATGTTTTGGACTTGAATTTGAGCTTGGAGTTGCAAATCCCCGAAGGGATTATTTTGGACCCAGGGACGTACCCTCGGGCGGAACGACGGGGAGAGCCCTACCCGCCGCCCCACCCATGGGAACGAGGCTTGTGGGTGTTGGTACCCGCGGGCAGGACCACGGGTAGGGGCCTACCCGTGTGTCCACCCGCGGGGTACATGTTGGCGTTTGTTCGGGATTTGTTCCACGTGATTCTTTTGACCTAGTATTTGGTCTTTTGACTTCCCGATGTTCTTTTGTTGAACTATTTGAGTGTCTTCTTGATGTTTCGTATGTCTAGAACTATATGGTAGGAAGCCATGTAGGTATTTGGTGTCTTGAATCGTGCTAAGTGTTCAACATTGTGTTTCGTTGGACCGTGAGGTGTCTTGTGTGTCCTCGGAACTATCTTGAGTTTCCCCGTTGATGAGCATGCTAGTTCGGTGTCTAAATGCTAGCGTGTGTGTTGTTTGTACCTTCCGATTGGTTGATGATGACTTGTGTTATTCATCGTTGTTGTTGTTGGGCTGTGACCCATTCCTTGATTGAGTATGTTTCATACTTTCGTTGTGATCCGCTGATTGATTCCTGTTGAGGTGTTGTGTGTGTGGCTTTACCTGGATTGCACGATTAGTGGTATGGGACACTAGTCACTAAGTCACCAAGGTATTGCAGCGGTTCTTGTGGTGGTCGTGACGTGATTATGGAATTGTGGCCTGAGTGATGGGTCCACGTATTTCTTGGGAAGGCATGTGTTGCCGTGTGTGTGTACGGTACCTTGTGTACTATGAAATTGGTGGTCTCGTTGGTGGTCGTTGGTGGGGGACGACGGTCCCGGAGGTAAAAGGTTGGACTAAGAAGTACAGGGGTCCTGGAGGTAATGGTTGGAAAGAAGATACAAGGTTGGGGGTAGCCATAAGGTTGGAATAGGGCATAAGGCAGGCATACCAACTCGTGATGGGTGATGTCGCGAGGGCTATTGTAGCCAGTGTTGTGTGATCTTATCTTGTGACGTGTGTAGTCACAAGGGCAGACGTGGCCTTGGCATGTGTTGCCGGTTGTGTGTGTCTTGTTCTTTCGCGTTGTACTTGTCGGGTTGCGGTCTATTGAGTGATGATAGATCGTGCCTTGACTCTTTTGTGAATCGTGTTATGCTTGTGGTCAAGGGATGTGTTCCCGTGTTACTTGTGAGAGTGTTGAGTCTTGTGTTGACTACTTCTCTCGATTTTGAACTTATATATATATATATATATATATATATATATATATATATATATATATATATATATATATATATATATATATATATATATATATATATATATATATATATATTCTGTTTCGAAAATGATTTTTGTATATATACCACATCTATGTATGATACTTAACGGTATTGGTGGGTTACCAGCATTATTCGCTGACCGGGCGTCGTTCCATGTTTATCTTTGTGTTTCTACAGGTGATGTCTAGTCGAGCGCGATGTCTAGTGCCGATAGAGTAGTACCCTTTCCTTGTTGTGCGGCCTGTGAGCCGGTTTGGTTGTTTTTAGACTTATGTACTTTTGGATAGATGTTACCATGCAGATTTTGGCCGTAGCGCTTGACGTGTTGTTAAGCGTGGCATAACACCCCCGTTGGATTCTTTATTATCCAGTTATCTTTTCTTCTGATGTGCTAGAGTTTTGTTTTGATATCTGCATGCGTTAAGGCTTTTCTATAGCTTGTTTTGGGGGGGTGTTACAGTTAGTATCAGAGCCTAGGTTTGAGCCTTGGAAGAGTTATGTCTAGACTTTCTAAGTGGTTAAGTGTGTTTCAAGACCTCTAAGCGACCTTAAGAAGCTAAGCATTAGGCTTAGGACTCTAGGTTGCGCGGTGAGTTGTGTGTTGCTTTCTGTTCTTTGTTTGTTGCTTCTCTTCTCTTAATCGTGTTGTTGTTGTAGAAGTTTCGATGCCTCCTCCTCCTCGCGCCCGCACACCAGAGACCCCGACCAACAAGCAGCCCGCTCAGAACCTTCATCAGCTGACTCAGACCATGCAGACGCTTAGTGAAGCTTTGTTGAACAACAATCACGCTGTGACGCCTCCTCCCCCTGCTGGGCATCGTGATGTAGGACTTTTAATATCAGGACATTGGCCGCCAACCTGCGATGGCGAGGAAGACCCGGTAGTCTTAGAAGAGTGGCTACGGGTGTTTGACAAGATCTTCACCGTGGTGGGCTGCCCCGAGGAAAGAAGAGTAGAACTGGCAACGTTCTACTTTTATCAAGAAGCGGACTTGTAGTGGGTCCATGAAGGTCCGGCTCTTCTTGAAGAACCAGAGTTCGACTGGACAGCACTCAAGGAAAGGATGCGTGAAAGGTTCTACCTAGCACATGTGCGCGCTGCCATGTATGAAGAGTTTCTCCACCTGCAGCAAGGGTCCATGTCTGTGGTTGAGTACCACAAGAGGTTCTTGGAGCTGGCACGTTTTGCGAGGATGCTTGTGCCTACAGAACTTGCTAAAGTCGAGAAATTCGTGGCCGGTCTGAACTATGAGGCGCGAAAAGCTTTGACTGTGAGTAGGCCAAGTTCTCTTAAGGACGCTTACGTGTGTGCCGCTGACCTGTATCGCGTGCAACGGCTTCAGAGAGGATCGTATGAGCAAGCTAGGAAGAGATCTGAGGGCGGAGGTTCTTCTACCTTTAAGAAGCCAAGACCGAGTTTCCAGGCCAAACCCGTGTCATCTTCTTCTCAAGGACCTATCAGAGTGGAGCATCGGGATCAAGCTAAGACGGTAGTTTGCCGTAGGTGCGGGAAAGTGCACGTGGGCCAGGATTGTCATGGCCAGGCGTTTAGGTGTTTTCGATGCAAAGACCGAGGTCACAAGATCGCGGAGTGTCCCCAGCTTGCCGGTCAGAGAGCGTTGCCACCACCCCCGGGAGCCGGAGGAGCGTCGGGAGCTAGTTCAGGTCGCGGAGCAGTTAGATCTAGGCCACCTGGGAGGGTCTTCGTGATGGCGCGTTCACAGGCGGAGTCGGAGGGCTTGGTGGAAGAAGAGTTGGCAGGTAACCCTTTTCTTCGAGTCTATCTTTCGTTTCGTAGTTGTCTTTTGCTTGGCAATCCTTGGCATGCTTTTCCTTGATAGTATTCTTTTGGAGCTTAGTGTAAACTCTCTTATTGCTAAGTGACTTCTTTAGTTGATATCTAAGTCTTGTTGAGTAGTAGCCATCTATCCTTGGAATGTCTTGTGCTTAGACCAATTCTACAATCCCTACACTTGGTTGTTCTTACAACAATTCCTTGTGAACTCCCTAAATCTTCCAAGTATTCTTTTAATTTGGAGATAGCCAATTCATGCCAAAATTCCTTCTTGTGTATCTTAAAAATCAAGCCTAATGTTTAATTGTAGCCTTTAAGTTTCAAACCCAAGCCTATTCTTTGTCAACCCAACTTCTAAACCACTTGAGCTAATTGTTTCTCTTAGAACTTACCCAATTTTAATTCCATCTAAACCATAAATTCCCACTTTAACCAAAATACCCAAATTAAATCATCTTTCCCCTAATTTTTCCCCCAAATCCCTAAAACCCCAAATTCTCTTTTCTTCTTCTCCTCTTCTCTTCTCTACCCGTGAGAGCACCTAACCCCACCCCAACCCGTAGCACCACACCAACCCGTCGCCAGCCATCACCGAACCGCCGCCTCGCCATCGCCGGAGCTTCGCCGCACCGCCGTCGCCGATCTGCTGTCCACCGCGTCGCCGAGCAGCCGCGAGAGAGAGAGAGCTCGAGAGAGAGAGTGAGAGGCAGCGTGAGTGAGAGGAAGAAGTTGTGGGCTTTGTTTGTTGAGCTTTGGGTCATCTCCTACCATGCCTAGAAGGTCAAGCTTGGCTAGAAAAGCGGAATGGGTGGATACCCACTACCTTGTTCTTGAAGGTAAAGCTTTTGATTCGGAATCTTTTTCTAGTTCCTTGTTGGATACGCTTAGGTATCAAGGCTTGTTGGATGGGTTTCTCTCCATAAGGGCCGAGACTTACCCGAGTTTGGTGAAAGAGTTTTACCGTCACATGGTTGTGACGAAGGAGGGTGAAAGGCTTGAGATCACCGCTAAGGTGAGAGGTGTGAAGGTTGTGCTTTCTGAGAAGAGTTTGGCTCAGTTGTTGAGTTTGTCTGCTACCGGAGTGGCTCAGTACAGTGGTCATTCTTGGATTAGTACGATACCATGGGGTACCGTGACTACTTGAGCTACTTGTTAGGCCGTACGAGTGGTTTCACTCAAACCTCTAGGCCGGAGAAGAAGTGGTTGTCTGCGGAGCAAAGGATCTTGGTGATGTTGGTATCGGACTGTTTGTTGCCAAACAATAACAAGAGCAAGTTGTTGGGTAAGCTGGAGTGCACATTTGCTTTCTGTCTGAAGAACATGGTTAAGTTCAACTTGCCTGCTTTGATGTTGCAACACATGGCGTTTTGCCGGGATCACAATTGGAAGAGTTTGCCCTACGGGATGGTGTTGAGTTGGATCTTGGTTAAGAAGGGTGTTAGTGTGGACGGTTGTCTTTCTAAGGCTGTGGGAAAACTAGTGTTGGATGCCACCAACCTCCGGAGTTGTCATCTGTTCCAGTTGGATGATGGTGAGTACATCACGCTTGAGGAAGTTGCAAGGAAAGCACCGGGTGAACGGGCAGAGTTAGCAGCTGAGCTTGGAATCCATGCCGGGAAGTTGAGCCTCGCTGTTCAGAGCTTGGGAGGTGATGAGGAAGCCGAAAATGGAGCCGATCTTGAAGATGAGGTGGGAGCGCCAGAAACCGTTGAAGCTGAAGAAAGCGACTCGGAGAGTGAAGAGAACCAACGAAGAAGGGAAGCTCGCACCAAGAGGGAGCACGACCCCACGTCGCACGAAGAGCGTGTTGTTGCTTTGCTTCGTCAGCAGAACCGCATGATAGAGGAGAGCTTTGCCTACATGAGGACGCAATTCATCGCTGTGCACCATCGGCTAGACCAGATCGAAGCCAGCTCGAGTCGTAGAGGAGAAGACGAGGAAGAGTCTGAGGAGTCAGAGAGCGAGTCCTTCTAGTGTGCAGCTGTGGCTACCTTGTTCGCCTTTTTCCTTGTAGTTGCTTTTCTTTAGCCGTTGTTGCCGTTGTTTGGTTGCTTGTTGTTGCTTTTGTGCTTGCCTTGTTTGTAGCCTTGTGGCTTAGTTAGCTTCGTAGTAGTAGTGGGTGTTTCGTGTTGGTTGTTTTGCTCTTAGTGTTTGGTAGAAGTAGATGTTGGTGTTAAGAATAGAGTTTGTGATGCTCAATCTACTCCTTGTTAAGTTCTTGACAATTCTTGAATTGTTATGCTCCTTTCTTGTTTGAAATCCTTGTAGAATCTTTTGAGCTTTGACCAATGAGCTTATTCTTGAACCTCTTGTCACAATGTTGTTTCCTATCACCGTTTGTTTCTAATTCGTCGTACCCAAGCTTCGGGGACGAAGCTTCTTTGAAGGGGGAGAGGATGTGACACCCCAAAAATCAACATTCAATCCAGGGATTAATTGAGTAATTAATCCTATTTTATTTGAGGAATTAATTCCTAAAATCCTGATTTTTAATACTCGAGGACTAGTATTTGACTAGTCAACTTCAAAGCTATGTTGTACCTTGAGCTTTGAGGAGAGTTCCCTTGTTCCTTACACTTTCTAAAGGTTAGTAAGGGTATCCTTGACTTTTCACCAAGAGTTAGTATTGTAACCTAACCTAGAAGACTTCTTCATTTCACTCCTTACATTTCGTAGAAATTAGCTCTACCTTCTCTCTAGAAAGAAGTGTAGCTTATTCTCCAAGCTAATTTGAGACCCTTGTCAAGATTCCAAGTTTTGCTTCCAAGATTCAACCTTTCACCTATTTGGGCATCTAGGAGGGTAAGATCTAAGTCCATCTTGTATTTTTGGTTCCATCTTAGATGTCTTTTTCTTAAAAGTAGGATCTTTTGGTTTGATCTTGAAGTGGGTGTGGAAAGTAAGCCTTGTGGGGAGCTTGTTGAGGTGTAAAGTGAAGTCTTTTGGTCTACAAGAGGTAACCCATGCTTTACAAAACCTATTTTGCTTACGTATATGTGATTTCTTGGATTCTACTTGTGTTTTGCTATGAAATGTGAGTGTTTATGCATTTGTCTTGTGAAAGTGCATATCTAGAGCTTGTGTTTAGGGTTCTTTTGTGCCATTTGTTGGTCCCAAAAGAGGTAAGGTCAAACTTGTTGGTCCCAAAAGAGGTAAGGTCAAACTTTTTGCACAATATAACAATTGGTAAGCCAGAGATAAACCAAAACTCTTAACTAGATTGTTAGAGTATGGTACGCAGCGGAAATAAATAAACGAAACGGTGTGTGTGTAGATTGTGTCAAGATTATTCTCGTGAGAAGCAAGCAAGAGCAGTAAGTAAAGAAAGCAGTAAAGAACACAAGGCAATTTATAGTGGTTCGCGAGGTGATGTAATCCTCCTACTCCACTTGCTCTTTTCTCCAAGAGCCAATTCACTATATCCACCACTTCTTGGTTCCAAGATACAATGAATTCAGTGATCTAGTGCTTTGATCACCAAGCCCACACTAATCACGCCCAGTGCCTCCAACACTGCTGCTTCGGGTTTCACGACGCCGCGTTACTTTCCCAGGATTTCACAACTTCGTGCTACTTTCCCCCCGTCTTCTACGATCTGGTAGAAACGTATCTTCCGTGATCTGGTGCTTTGATCACCAAGCCCACACCAATCACGCCCAATGTCCTCCGACACTGCTGCTTCGGATCTCACAGCTCCGTGTGACAATCCAGGATTTCACAACTCCGTGTTACTTTCCTCCTTTCCCTTGTTTTGCTCCAAAACAAGTTTTGCCTTGATTCCAACTTTGAGACTCTGTAGATGATCTTCAATGGTGCGCTGAGTCTCTTGAAGTTGATGAAGATTTTAACACTCTTGGATATTTCTTTTCTAAGCTCTGTATCACTCTGAGTGTTTATCTCATAAAGAATATATCAATTTAAGCTCCTGAGATGGAAAGCTTTCTTTGAATTTTGTATGCTCAGTTTAGCTCTGTTCTTGCTCTATTGCGTTCTTGCTTCTGCTTTCCACTGCTTCAATCTTCATCTATTTATAGCTGGTAATGAGAATATTTCCGTTGGAGAGAAACGTTCTCATTTTTGAATTTCTCTTAGCTGTATAGCCTTTTGTCAGAAGATAAGATAATGTTGCAGATATGTCAGAGATTCTCTGCAAGTTGAGCTTGAGATTTTTGCAAAAATGGCGTCCCATGAATCTCCATCTGGTGTAGATCACGCCTCTTGGGATTTTTATCTTCAAAATATAATCTCCAATATAATCCCTTACTAGTTAGACTAGTATTTTTGCTTCTGCAATTTTCGGGATACCAATTTGAGAAACTTCATCCCTTAGTCAATTTGGAAATCTCATCCTCTTTGACTTTGCAAATTGCTTCCCTTCGGCCAAACCATCGCCTCATACTTTAACTGATGGAATTAAACTTGGCTTCTTTAAAATATGTGGGATGTGAGATTTGAACCTGTGACCTTGCACATAATATTTCAAGCTTCTACCATCTCATTCGTACAACCTTTGAGTTATCTTCTGGTTTCACTTGGTGTACTCCTTTCTTTCCATAGATGCTTGATCTTCAAGATAGCTTCATGCAAACTTCAAGTCACGTTCTTTCTTCTTCGGAATTTCTTGAGGGATTTCATCTTGACTTTCATACGCATACATCTTCCTCTTCTGTTTGCCATTTTCACTAGGCAAATTCTTAATTTTAGGCTTTATCTCTTCTTAATCCATTTCCTCAACTAATGAATTTATTTTTCCCTTTCTTGGTCTATGACTCGACTAGTCTAATAAAATAAAATTGGGGATCTACGAATTACAATATGGCTTATCAAAATCTATTACAATTTATTCCTAACACCATTGCTTGGCATTTCCTATGGTTCAAGTCATTTTGTTGTATTGGGTGAGATTTGGCATGTTTTGGACTTGAATTTGAGCTTGGAGTTGCAAATCCCCGAAGGGATTATTTTGGACCCAGGGACGTACCCTCGGGCGGAACGACGGGGAGAGCCCTACCCGCCACCCCACCCGCGGGAACGAGGCTTGTGGGTGTTGGTACCCGCGGGCAGGACCACGGGTAGGGGCATACCCGTGTGTCCACCCGCGGGGTACATGTTGGAGTTTGTTCGGGACTTGTTCCCCGTGACTCTTTTGACTCGGTATGTGGTCTTTTGACTTCCCGATGTTCTTTTGTGGAACTATTTGAGTGTCTTCTTGATGTTCCGTATGTCTAGAACTATATGGTAGGAAGCCATGTAGGTATTTGGTGTCTTGAATCGTGCTAAGTGTTCAACATTGTGTTTCGTTGGACCGTGAGGTGTCTTGTGTGTTCCTCGGAACTATCTTGAGTTTCCCCGTTGATGAGCATGCTAGTTCGGTGTCTAAATGCTAGCGTGTGTGTTGTTTGTACCTTCCGATTAGTTGATGATGACTTGTGTTATTCATCGTTGTTGTTGTTGGGCTGTGACCCATTCCTTGATTGAGTATGTTTCATACCTTCGTTGGGATCCGTTGATTGATTCCTGTTGAGGTGTTGTGTGTGTGGCTTTACCTGGATTGTACGATTAGTGGTATGAGACACTATTCACCAAGGTATTGCAGCGGTCCTTGTGGTGGCCTTGACGTGATTATGGAGTTGTGGCCTGAGTGATGGGTTCACGTATTTCTTGGGAAGGCATGTGTTGCCGTGTGTGTGTACCGTACCTTGTGTACTATGAAATTGGTGGTCTCGTTGGTGGGGGACGACGGTCCCGGAGGTAAAAGGTTGGACTAAGAAGTACAGGGGTCCTGGAGGTAATGGTTGGAAAGAAGATACAAGGTTGGGGGTAGCCATAAGGTTGGAATAGGGCATAAGGCAGGCATACCAACTCATGATGGGTGATGTCGCGAGGGCTATTGTAGCCAGTGTTGTGTGATCTTGTCTTGTGACGTGTGTAGTCACAAGGGCAGGCGTGTCCTTGGCATGTGTTGCCGGTTGTGTGTGTCTTGTTCTTTCGCGTTGTACTTGTCGGGTTGCGGTCTATTGAGTGATGATAGATCGTGCCTTGACTCTTTTGTGAGTCGTGTTATGCTTGTGGTCAAGGGATGTGTTCCCGTGTTACTTGTGAGAGTGTTGAGTCTTGTGTTGACTACTTCTCTCGGTTTTGAACTTATATATATACGTATTCCGTTTCGAAAATGATTTTTGTATATATACCATATCTATGTATGATACTTAACGGTATTGGTGGGTTAACAGCATTATTCGCTGACCGGGCGTCGTCCCATGTTTATCTTTGTGTTTCTACAGGTTTTGTCTAGTCGAGCGCGATGTCTAGTGCCGATAGAGTAGTACCCTTTCCTTGTTGTACGGCCTGTGAGCCGGTTTGGTTGTTTTTAGACTTATGTACTTTTGGATAGATGTTACCATGCAGATTTTGGCCGTAGCACTTGACGTGTTGTTAAGCGTAGCATAACACCCCCGTTGGATTCTTTATTATCCAGTTATCTTTTCTTCCGCTGTGCTAGAGTTTTGTTTTGATATCTGCATGCGTTAAGGCTTTTCTATAGCTTGTTTTAGGGGGGGTGTTACAGGCGACGCCATGCATGCTACAGATAAAGCACCTTCCGTCGCTACCTCTCAGTGTTCCTGCTGCAAAAATCCGGCCGAGATCCGCCGTAAGGAAGCAAGAAAGATGTATGAAAATCCTAGGAAAAATCCTAGTAGTGGAGAAAAAACCCTAGAATCCTAGAGAGATAATTTTTTAGGTAATAATGAATCTATCTATACTATATATAAAAACAAAATCCTAAAATTTTAACTTCCCGCCCAATTCCTAAAAAATCTCTCTTCCTAATAAAATATATTGATTTCTACAATAATTCTTGGTTAAAATTCTATTCTAATATTATAAAATTGTGTAATACTATTCCTATTCTAATCTATATCTATACTATATATCAATGTTGCAAAAATCGCGTCGCTGGCCGCGGCAAGGAAGGCCGGAATCAGCCTCCTCCGCGGCCTCCTCGCCAGCTGAACCGTCGACTAATTTTTTTATTTTTATTTTTTTGAAGTTGTAAAGTGTCAAAAGTGTCCTGAAATTTTAACTTCCCTCCCAATTCCTAAAAAATCTCTCTTCCTAATAAAATATATTGATTTCTACAATAATTTTTTGTTAAAATTCTATTTTAATATTATAAAATTGTGTAATACTATTCCTATTCTAATCTATATCTGTACTATATATCAGTGTTGCAAAAATCGCGCCGCTAGCCGCGGCACGGAAGGCCGGAATCAGCTTCCTCCGCGGCCGCCTCGCCGGTTGAACCGGCGATTAATTTTTTATTTTTATTTTGAAGTTGTAAAGTGTCAAAAGTTCGGCAAGGCATAACTTTTGACTCGGTTGTCCATTTTGGACAAATGTTCTTTTTGAAATCGCGTATTTTTCGAGATCTATCCACCGCTAAATGCCGTAGGCGGTTTGATCCACCAATTTCTAAAAAAATGCTTTATTAAATAGTTTCTAAGAAATAACTATGAGAACCTTATGTTTTATTAATGAATTTTTAAAATTTTTAATTAAAAAATTGTCCCGTGCATTATTTAATAATCTCTCTTTATAATTGGTCAAATTATTTAATTATGGTAAATTAGGGATTAATTAATGATGGTAATAGAAACCCTAGAAGAATATATAGAATTGAAGAATATTTAATTATTTTTATATTATTATTGTGACTCACGGAAGACAATACAAGAATATTTAATTATGATTATATTATTATTGTGCCTCACTGCCATTATATACAAACAGAACTTGAAAAGAAACTAATAATAATAATAATATAATAATAATAATAATAATAATATCTAAAAGTAATTAAGTGTTAATAATAATTGTAAGAATATTAACGTAAAAATTATAACATAGAATAAATCGTATTAATTAATAACTATAGTCTAGGATTAAATTTGAAATTGTCAAGAAAGATAAACGACCTCTGGTGAAATTAACTCTTAAAATAATTATATATTGATTTAAATATTTTTAATATATTACAACAATTCCATTTCGTGTATCGCACGGGTGAAAATACTAGTACATATAAAAGGTAGTAACCATATCAGTTACAACTGCTACCATATAATGGAAAAGCAATTATAAGGAAGATTAATTTCATTATTTGGTTAATTGGTTGATGGAAAAGAAATTACTAGAAATATTGATTCCATTGTTTGGTTGAATTTGAAATTATAAGAAATGATGAGTATAAATACCTATATGCCCATATATAATAATGATAAGGGAAAATTGTAAGTTATGCCCCTCCATAATATGCCAATTATCAATGTCACATCTGAATTATTAGTTGTGTAAATATTGCCCCTCAATTTTAAAACGGTACACATATTGCCCCCCGTAGTGTAAATATTGCCCTTCAATTTTCAAAACGGTACATATACTGCCCCTCCCGTACTGTACGAGAAAGGCAATATAATATATGTACCATTTTGAAAATTGGGGGGCAACATTTACACCACTAATAATTCAGCGGTTACATTGATAATTGACATATTATGAAGGGGCATAAATTACAATTTTCCCTAATGATAATAATAAACATATATATGAATGAATCACAAGGGCAAAATAATAATATTAGCTCACTTTTTGTTCCCAAGTTCCATGGAAAATAAAATACCACCCCTCTCTTTGAATGAATTACATGGGCAAAATAGTCATAAGTAAGGTGGAAAATCCATTTTTCTCCAATAAGTAAGGTGGAAAAATCCATTTTTCTCAAATAAGTAAACGGACAAAAATCTCATTTTTCTCAAATTTAGGGAAAACATTTTTCCTTACAACAAATTTTTTTCACCCAACCAAACACCTCCTATTTTGTTTTCCATGGAAAGCTAGTATGACAATTTTGTCCTCAGCTCATTGATTTTTTTAATTACCCTTATTTTTATTATTGTGGAGGGATATATTGGTCTTTATACTCATTATTCTTTACAATTCCAAATCCAACCAAACAGTGGAATCAATATACTTAGTAATTCAAAAAATATATATATACTTAGTAATTTCTTTTCTACCAACCAAACAATGTATTTAGTTTTCCCAATAATTTATATTTTATGAAATCTCAATTCCATTCATCCTTAAGGCATCCTTAATAGTTGGGTTTATTGAAGAGTTCTTGCCGGTGTGACTAGGAAAGAGAAGATGAAGGCAGGGGGAGGGGAAGAAAAGAAACAAACAAAACAAAATCAAAATAAAAAATAAATACAGATTTACGCGCCCAGGCAGACGTGTGTAGTGCACACTCCCGTTTGGGCGCGAGAGTTCTGCCTCAAGCGTTGTGAGGCGCATATCTTTTCCTCACAGTGGGGCCCACTTCTTGCCAAAACCCCCATATTTGCAGGAGAACCTCATGTCTTCTCTGTCTTCACACTCTCTCCTCCACATGGGTACCCAAACCTGCAAAAACCATTGAAAAACTACTATTAAGGATAGCCTTAAGGCATCAACAGTAGTGGGGGTTCTTGATGATTTTTTGCAGGTGTAACTAGGAAAGAAAAGAAGGATGGTGAGGAAAAAAGAAAAGAAAAAAAAATCAAAATCTATATATACAAAAAAAAAACAAAATAAATAAATAAATACATATTTACATGCCCAGGCGAGCGCGAGAGTTGCGCCTCACGCATTGTGAGGCGCACCTCTTCTCCTCATAGTGGGGCCACTTCACTACCAAAAACAAGAGAACCCCATGTCTTCTCTCTTCAATCTCTCTCTCTTCCACATGGCACCCAAACCTGCAAAAAATCATTGAAAAATTACTCTAGTCATGACCACGGTTTAGTTCGAATCGAACTGTGCACGGTTAAAATAGGAAGAGTTCTAGTACATGTACTGCTTAAATTTTATTTCCTGTTATGGTGAATTCTGATAAGTTATTTTTTCATGTGGATCCTAATACAATTGTCTATATCAATATTTTTTGTATGGAAGTACAAATTGAGAGTACAAAATGAGAATACATGTAGCATTTTCCAAATCGGAATCATATGATCGACCGGTCATGGAAAAATTGGAACCGTGAAATAAAAAAAAAAAAAAAAATCAAACTGCCAAAGCCGTGAAACACGGCTTTGGCAGTTTGACTGTTATAAAATGGCCACTAGGCCAATTGGCCTAGCGCAAAGGCCAGGCCAGACTTTGCAGGCGTGCATGCAATTTTTAAAATGGCAGGCTTTTGAATTATTGCACCAGTAAGGGCATCTTCAATAGTGAGGATTTTGGTGTTGATTTTGATGAGTTTTTGTAGGTATGATTAGGATAGAGAAAATAGGTGAAGGGGGTTAAAAAAATAAAATTTAATCGTGGGACCCACACTTTCTTCCATCCAAGCCTTGCTCCTTTCTTATTTTCTTCATAGGACCCACACAAATGACATAAAGCTGATAAAATTTTTCCTCCTTACAGGAGAAAAATACCCACAAAATTTACTCCTTCCATTTGTCCAAAACTTAGCAAAGGGAATTTTACTATTCCAAAAGTCATGAATGAACCCCTATTGGGGATGCCTGGAAACTTTACAGCTGGAAAGCTAAAGCTTATAAAAAGCTATCGGCAAGGAATCATTGCACTAATCAGATCAATGGCATTACCAAATTTCACTCGTCTTTCTTCTACTAATCTTCACACCTACACCAACAGAGATAGAGATAAAGATAGAGATTGAGAGAAAAAAGAATAACTTGTTCAGCGCTAAGATCCAACAATTTATTATTCCGTAATAAATATTATGATTTCTATCATAAGTAATAAGTTACTCCCTCTGTCCCATTTTGCATGTCTTACTTTCCTTTTTAGTTTGTCCCAAAATGTTGTCCTCTTTCTAAAATTGAACATCACCATCATTCTACTTTTTCTCAAATTACCCTTATGACTTTTGCTTTTATTTCCAAAAGTGAAAAAGTGAAGGGCATAATTGGAAAATACATAATATTTACTTTAATTCCTTAAAAAGCGTGCAAAAAGCAAATGAGACAATCAATTCGGGACGGAAGAAGTATTATTTTAAATTCAACTCGCTTCACAGATCTTCACTCAATTAATGAGCACTCAATGATTATAAAGAACATCATGGAAAAAATATTAGTGGAAAATTTGCAAGGAAAATATGCCAAGGGGTCAGGTTGACATAACACATGAATTGTTTGGGCTACTATATATTATAATGAGCTAGGCTAGCTGAAACTTACCATTTTATAATTCAAATGTTTAATTAATAAGCGAGTTCTACTACATATAGACCCCTAAATTTTACTCTCTCATTTATACTCTCTGAGGTGGCAAATTAGGATTGATTATTTTCATTATGTGGTCCACATAAAAATGTCTACATCAAGAGTATGTGAGAGGGAGTACAAGTTGAGAGTTTAAAATGAGAGTACACCAAGTATTTGGCCAAGCAAACAAAAAGATAAATATAGACTGGGTCATGCCTACCTACTTTTGGCCATGACATTTTTCGAGGAGTCACAAATAAAAAGTGTATTATTTGTGTATATAAATTACATTATTTGAAAATATATTATTTAAGTACTGAAGGTTTATTATTTTGTATACTATCAAATAATGTACATTCAGTATATAAATAATGTACTTTTAGTATTTTAAAAATGTATATTTATTCAAGAAAATATTTTTTATTGGAAAAAGTTTTCATCAAGAATGAACAGGGAAAAAGTTTTTCTTAGGTCACACTTGGGGCTTGTTTGGTTCGCGAAAATAATTGAGAGGAAATGGAATTGAAATTTCATGGAAAAAAAATTACTAGAAAAATTGATTCCATTATTTGGTTGATGGAAAAGAAATTACTGAAATATTGATTCCATTGTTTGGTTGAATTTGAATTGTAAAAAAATAATGAGTATAAAGACGTATATGTCCATACACAATAATAATGATACTCTGTAATAAAACTAAGAACGAATCACAAGAGCAAAATAGTAATATTAGCTCACTTTTTGTTCTCAAGTTCCATGGAAAAAAAAATAAATAAATAAATACCACTCTTCCCATTTGAATGAATCACGAAGGGAAAATAGCCATAAGTCATAAATCACAAATTCAGATCAATCGAAATTTAGTCACCAATCAATCAAATACCGAAACACTCAATGATCTTTAGCTATTTAAAATAAAATAAAATAAGCAGCAGGCCATGCCTACTTTTGAATTATTGCATCAATAGTGGAAACTTTAGAGCCGGAAAGCTAAAGGTTAAAAAAAGCTGTCGGCAAGGAGTTATTGCACTGATCAGATCAGTGGCATAACCAATTCCACTCATCTTGCTTCTGCTAATCTTCACACCTACACCAACAGAGAGAGAGAGAAAAGAATGGCTTGTGTAGCTGTAAATTCTCTTATCACAACATTAGAGCTTGAGTTCTTGCAACCTCACCCTCGTCCAATCCTACAACAAATGGAACTCATCCCTTTTAACAAAGACCTCATCCAATCTCTCCATGCAAAGCTTGGTTTTCTCATACAACTGTTCGACGAGAGCAGAACGGATGGTGTTGAAGCAATTAACCACTTGGAAACAAAGCTTAGAGATGTAGCTTCCAGAGTTGAAGATGAAATTGAGCTCCATGTGGTACATCTCTATGAAGAATTGGAAGCTTTCACACTAGATCTCTATTTGGTAGATCCCTTTACAGAAGGGGACACTGATGAAGCAAAAAAAACCCAGCATTCTCATAGACTTAGTCATGTTTTGCAACAAGCAATAGAAGACATTGATGCCATTAAAGAAGATCTGGAGAAAGTCATGATGGAGTACAAGCATGACATAGCTGCGCAAGGAAGGAAGATTACACTTGATCTTATTCCAAAATCTGATGATGAACTTGTTAAGATGGACGGTTCCGGTTCTTCCAATCATGCTTCATACACTGAGGACATAATGGTCGGGAAAAACAATGAGTTCGAGATTATAAGGAAGATGCTAATACAACATCCATCTAAACAACGAGAAGTTGTCTCAATTCAAGGTATGGGAGGAATCGGCAAGACAACGTTAGCTAGACGAGTTTATGAAAATCCATCAATTGTCTCCCACTTTGATAGACGACTATGGGTTGTTGTATCACAACATCACAATAAGAGGCAAATGCTCTTAGGTCTTCTTGGTTCTAAAGACAATGTAAACCATAGCAGTGATGGGGACCTAGCATTACAGCTCTACCAAAGTTTGAAGGGTCAAAGGTATTTGGTAGTGATGGATGATGTATGGAGCAGAGAGTCATGGAATGGTGTCAACTCTTGCTTTCCAGATGATATAAATGGGAGTCGAGTATTGTTGACTACTCGCGTTGCAGAGGTGGCTACTTGTATTGGCTCTAACAAGTACTTCTCCCATCAAATGCACTTATTGGATCAAAGTGAAAGTTGGAAATTATTTCATAAAAAGACATGCAAATGTCATGGTGTTGAATTTGAGACAATTGGGAGACCAATTGTTGAGAAATGTAAAGGATTGCCTTTGGCAATTCTTGTGGTAGCAGGTGTATTTTCAAAACTCAATACAATAGATGAGTGGAAGAAAACTGCTAATGCTCTAATAAGTTCTACTTCAACATCAACTCTAGATGATGAAGAATGTTGGAGAATCCTCTCATTGAGTTATAATCACTTGCCCAATAATTTGAAAGCTTGTTTTTTATATTTAGGAGTTTTTCCAGAAGATTATAAGATCAATGCTAACAACCTTGCAAGGTTATGGGCTGGCGAAGGACTTGTAAAGGCATTCAAGAATGAAAGTTTTGAAGTGGTGGCTAAAAGGTACATAAATGAACTTATGGATAGAAACTTAATTCTTGTTAGCAAAAGAAGTTCATGTGGAAGAAAAATTAAGGAGTTTAGTGTACATGATTTATTGCATGCCTTTTGTGTAAGAGAAGGTCAGAACCAGAGTCTTTTGAATGTTTTCCATGAAAGTCATTCCAATTTCCCTCAGAAAGGTGCCCGTTGGCTAAGAATCCAAAGGGTGTCATTTGAAGCTATTGGCATGTCTGCGTTACATTCTCTGTCAAAACACTGCCGGTCCATCTTCTATTTTCCGGAGAGGAACAAACATTATTCAATAAATTTGGAATTTTTCAACCTATTGAGGGTACTATATGTTACTGATTTATTCCATTTGCCAAGTCCGACTGTTCATATCCATTTGAGATACCTACGGATATCCTGGGCACTTGATCCTTATGATTCATTATTCTTCAAAGCATGGAATCTTCAAACATATAGTGTGTATGGAAATATAAAATTGCACGATTTGGAGTTTCCACAACTACAGTATATTCACTGTGAACAAATTATTGATAGATCTTTTCCCAAATCTGTTCATCAAAACTTGCAGGTCATTTCTAGTTTGCACGCTAGTCAATGCGGTCAAGAGTCCTTAACAAAAGTTCCATACCTAAAGAAGGTATCTATTATTATACTCAGACCCAATGATCGCATTAAGAACCTTGTCTGTTTACAGCAGCTCGAGAGTTTGTCTCTTTATGTTTATACATTGTCCTGTGAAATTCCGGAGATGACGGCTCAAATCATTAACAATATTCCTCTCTTGAAAAACATTAGGAAGCTGAGGTTTGATAGGTTGACATCTGAGTGGAAGGTAATTAATGTATTGAGCAAGTTACCAAGGCTTGAAGTGCTCAAGTTAATGGATGTTAACCTTGGCAAAGAGTGGAAACTACCAAAGAATGTGATATTCTGCCATTTAATTTGTTTGAAAATTTGGTATGCTAAACTCAAACTCAAGCATTGGGAAGCTGGTGCTGATAATTTTCCAAAACTTGAGCGCCTATTCCTTAAAGAATGCTCTGAATTGAGAGAGATCCCAAATAGCTTTGCAGAAATTCCAACATTGAACTTAATCCAATTAGAGGAGTGTCATCCTTCTGCAGTGATGTCGGCAAAGCAAATTGAGGCTGAACAGCATGACTATGGAAACGAGAATATGGTTGTCATTGAGAAAAACACAGAACAGGTCCCTCCATCAATCTCCATTTCTTTTTTCTCAATTGCTTTATATTTCACTCTCCTTTAATTTCTCTTCCAACTTCCTTTAGTTTCATCACATCCTAATTTGTTTTCATTGATTCATGACATCCTCGCTCTCTAGCTAGCTTGAAGATACTCCTATGAAGGCGAGATTGATGAAGATGAGGAGTAGATGATGCAAAGCTATAACAAAGAAAGACTCTAAAGCTGCTAATTAATTGCAATACGTACTGATGATCTGTCCACATAGAGCCAATAAAAGAAGGGTGTGGGAAGAACAGATGGTTGTTGTGGCTGTTTTTGCAATTTTGGTCTTTGAAATGGTTTCTGGTTCACAGGTTCTTCAGCTGCAAATTTGAAATGGTTTCTGGTTTGCCCGGTTCAAAACGACACCGGTTTGATGTTTTAAAAAAATTCCTTGCTTCGGGCAGGTAATATAATTTATTTTATGAGTTAGAATAATGTACTTTATGAGTTAGAATAATGTACTTTATGAGTTAAAATAATGTATAATGTACTTTATGTGTGAGAATAATGAAATTTATGGGGTAAGATAATGTATTTTATGAGTTAGCACTACAAGAAAAATGCACATAGACAACGGTTTTTCACCATTGTCGTAGGGGTAAAATTTCCGTTGTTGAAGCCAGTGTTGTTGTAAGTCCTGCGCATAGACAACGGGTTTTAACCGTTGTCTTTCTAGAAACAACAACGGTTTTTTGAACTGTTGTCTATTAAGTGTTGTTGAAACCGGTGTTGTTAAAAGTCACGCACATAGACAACGGTTTTTAACCATTGTCTTTTCTAGAAAAGACAACGGCACCGTTGTCTATTGAGTGTTGTTGAAACCGGTGTTGTTAAAAGTCACACACATAGACAACAGTTTTTAATCGTTGTCTTTTCTAGAAAAGACAACGGTTTTTGAACTGTTGTCTATTGTGTGTTGTTGAAACCAGTGTTGTTGAAAGTCACGCACATAGACAACAGTTTTTAGTCGTTGTCTTTTACAGTTTGTATATTGAGTGTTGTTGAAACCTGTATATTAAAGACACCGGTTCAAAACCATTGTTCTCACATTCATAGACAACGGTTTTAAATCGTTGTTTTAACCTATTTTGATTTTAAGCATAATATAATAAAAAAAAATGTATCCAAACACCATGAATACAAAACCATCAATTCATTAGTACAATCATATTCTACATGTAAAGTATTTCAAAATCACACGAATTCATCATCTACTTCAAAATACAATGAACAATTCTAATCACCAAGTCTAAATATTGTTTACAAAGTTCTAATCAAATGCATTCCTACTCTATATAATTGGATTACTCTCAGCATACCTCCAATCAAGTAGAGTAAAAAGCAAATGATAATTATATATCCACACATACTACAATATGATATTACTTAAGTGAACTGATAAACTAGGTACAAGTGATAATACTTATATTTTCTAATGAGGTTGCCATCAGTACTTCAAAACAGTAATGAGAGTGTTGGAAATTTATATAGTAATGGAGATTAATGTTTCAGATGAACTACCATGAAAGCTTAAATAATATTTGGAGTTGTGGAGTTGTAAATATTATTTTAGTTTGGTATAAAGTTAATTAAAATACTGGGAGAAATTTATATATAGCTAATATGCTTGAGAGTATATAGCTTGTGATATATAGCTATATGCTTGAAATATATAGCTAATATGGTTGAGAGTATTAATGCATGTTTGGATATTTTCCTGCGTAAGATTTTGGGGCATTTTGAAGCTATATGCTTCAAAACTACACTTAACGTGCTTGAAATATGTTCTTCTATTTTTTGAAGCTATATGCTTCAAAGTTACACTTAACATGCTTGGTATATGTAGCTGTATGCTTGAGATTATTGAACTACATATATGGATATTATTTATAGTTATTCTTTACATGTTTTCATGCGTAAGGAATATATATATATATATATATATATATAATTTTGCATAAAACTGACTCAAAATAAATTTAATTATTTCTCCTGGATATATCATTCACGATATAACTTATCTTAGGGAAGTTGAGTTTTAAATCATAGCAACTTCCATGTAACTTCTCCAAACAGATATATTTTTCATCTATAAATATTTTGGAGAAACATCTGAAAGAGACGGCCATTTTACATGCAATCAATTTGCAGGAAATCAAGATACTTCACAGTCCTACAGTTCTACAGGAAATTTTCAAACAAAGCAACTTGAGAATTTCATTCATCTTCTTGTATCCCATAAGATTAAATCTTGAAACTTGTTGCTTGTATAGAGAGAGATTTAAAGCTTATAGGAAAGTGATTACACGCCTGAAGATATCAAATGATCCAACTTTTGTTCCCTATTGTATTCTGTATTATTGTTGTATCTCAAATGTATTAAAGTATACAAACACTTTTTCCAACAAAGAGAATGAGAATGCTTACAGTTGTATGGAACAACTATGTAGGGGAAATCCAGGGAAAGTGCAGCAATGTACGTGGCAAGTTCTTAGAATGGAAAAAACCATTATCATTATCATCCTTCTCGAAGCCTCTGCAGAATCAGCACCTTTTAAGTAAAACCAAAATAAGTTAAATATGATAGATAATGCAAGTTTTAAGTAAAAAATCCATTCCTAAAATGGACGAAATAGAAATGAAAACTAATAAAGAAAAGCGTAAAATGTTTTAGTGGAAATGAAATACACACTTCAACCTAGTATAGGAAACTGCAAGTTATGCACTCTTTTAAAGAGAATATCAATTTAATTAAATCAAAGAGCTTCCTTTTCTAAAAGAACTTAACATGCTCAAAAATACCATAAGAAAAGAACAAATAAATACCTAGGTAAGGTCAGTCAGATTCTTAAAAAAGAATATGCTATTATTTAGAGTAAAAGACATTTTTTATCCTAGACTTATAGTGTCACGGACAGTTTTGGTCCTCTATAAAAAAAATCAGACAATTTGTGGACACGAGGACAATTTTAGTCCTCCGTCACTCTTCCCTTTAAATGCTCTGTTTGAGAGGGGATATTTGCATCTTTTCATCATACCTCCTTCCAAGACCATCCCCACTCTTTTCTCAAGCTCTGAAACTAGAGCTGGTGATGCAGAATGAAGAATGACCAATTTCAACATCCTCAGAAGGAACTTGCAAACAAAGATGTTGAGAGGAATCCTGAAGAAGTTCATTAATCATTATGGATGGCCAGAAGATCCCCACACAAGCCTCAAATGTACAGAAGCCAAGAAGCAATATACAGCCAGCAAATGTAATGCCTCCTCCTTTCACATTTGAAGGAGCTATGAAGAACTGTTTCAAATATAATAGTTAGGGGATATAAATAGGAGGAAACACACAACTACATTGTCTCAAAACTTACCCTCGTCACAATTGGTAGCAGGAGAGCTGCAGAGGAGATAACAAATACAACTTGCATGTAGCTCTCAACCTTAAGTGAGTTACGGGTCATAAGGCGAGATGCAAATGAGCTTCCCAATATTGACGCCAACATAAAAGTTGCAAAGATAAAACCATGAGGAATATCTTCATCAACCAGTAACCAGCAAATAAGCTTGCATAGTAGTATAGCACTATAATTCATATCAAATTCTGGTTGCAGTTTCAAATTGACAGAATAGATAATAATAGAAGTTATTAGTATCATAAACCTATTTAAATGCTACAATGAAAGAAGGTAAATTAAAAGGGCAGGCATAATAAGCTTGCATATAGCAGAATACTTCATATTGAATTCTGGTTCCAGTTTCAAGAATTTCTAAGATTTCAGTCTTATGAAGTAACCTAAATGCATTCAAGATGTTAAATAAAATTAAAAAAAAAAAAACATAAAACTGTGAACTACACAATGATAAAGGAGCCATTAAGAAATTTGCCAATTACATGACTTAATGCAAACCTTTAAAAAAATCTACTTCAAATTAAAGTAGTTATGCTATTGTAACTAGAAATCAAATGCGGTTTACATAAGACACATTAGAATCAGTTCATAATACAATTAATGAATTAATGTATAAATATATAGCTTCAAAGCAAGTTATTTTCATTTCAGGGGCTAAATTATATCCAAAGACCCTTACCTTAAAATGCCCTGCGACCAACCAAGACTCAAATGATGAGAAGAGGAGATGTAACACCCCTAAATTTCAAGATATTTAAAACCTATAAAATAAAGGTTAATTTCTTATTAATTTCCAAACAGAGCATAAACTAGATATAGTAGTCGGGGTGCTATGCCACATCTGAGCTGGAGAACTCAGATGCACATGCTAAACTAACTAAGAAAGCATAAACCATAACTAATACCCAAATACAAATCAAGGCACGCAGGCCATCTCATCCAGGCTAGCTATCTAAACTAAGTCCACGAATCCACTAGCGCGCTCCGAAGCTACTCACTGTCCCTGAAAAACATTCTGTGTAACTCACTGTCCCTGAAAAACATTCTGTGTAACTCATTCCAACGCGTTAAGTACAATATAGGTAGATATAAGAAACTCATTTTGAAACTGGAATACATATATACTTATTACGAGACTCTAGTTTAAATCCAAGATCAAGACTCAAGGCATATTAACAGACTCGATATCATAGAATAATCATACAAACTAATAGGCATCCTAAGTATGCAATTCAAGACATGACAGACAGATATGCATGCAAATAACAAAGTAGAGGCAACGAAGGCAATCATTACAATCAATTAGCAAGTAGTCAACAAAGCACACAAATCATCCTCCAACCTTATACCAGATTCCAACCTTGTAGCTCCCCTTCGTCCTTATATTAGCTCCCCTCCGCCCTCGTACCTCTAGGCCACCCTTATATCCCCACCCCTTATGCCTCCGGGCAACTACATGCCCCCACCGACAAATCACCTTTCAACCACCAACATATCAAGATGGTGCCGCAGTACACGTCATTCAATGATCCGCACCTCTAGTGCCAATATCAAGGGGTTAGCGCATATAGCTCTAACATGACACTGCAACACTTATAACTTGACCCATGCTCAACGTCAAGCTAGTCGAAGGTGGGTGTGTGCCTTTAGCACAGTCACTGCTATGACCTGTACCTTTAGTACAATGACCGGGCACAGTTTATTTTCCACCAATCACAATCTCATCAACATCATCATCATCATCAGTCACACTGGCCATTGCGCAATGACCACGATACTCATCATCATCTAACCAATCAACACATAATCACATAACAAGCAAGACACAACAACAATGACACGTATCACACATAAAATCCTAGAACGATGCCTAAAACACCAGACGAGACTCACACACGACAACTGGGGTACAATGAGACACAACAGGACACGAGGAAACATCAAAAGGGGAAAAACACCACAAACCACGCCGGGATTCCAGCGGGTGGAGGATCACCGGCCAGCCACCCGCCGCCGGCCGTGTACTATTCCAGCGGGTGGCCGGCGGGCAGACCACCGCCCGTCGGCTGCCCACTGGAACAGTGTTGCGGGCAACGGGTAGGTGGCGGGTAGTCAGTCCCCCCACCTACCCCCCACTGATACGCAGACAACTTTTGGTTCCGGGATCTCTCGTGGAACCCGAAACCATGTCCAAACACATAACGACAACACCACGTATTCAAGTAACGAAATTAAACCAAGAATCACACCAGATATACCCTAACACGATTCCTAAACATGCCAAGACTTAACATAAATCACATAACGATCCAGGGACATCTGGAATCACAAGAACATCAAGAAATCTATATGTAAAGTCCTAAACACAAGTCCTAGGCTAGACTCAACACCCGATCATGCAAAATCCCCCCAAATATACCAAGAATATCGTAATACGAAATCCATGTTATAACCCTAGGGCTCTAGACATAATCAAAATACAAGATCGTTCATATAATTAATCATAGTATCAAGAACATCAAGATTATCACATAAACATCAAGATTATCACATAAACACCAAGAAATCTGAATAGTAAAGGCTTACTTTCTTTATTCCTAATAGATATATAGGTCTAGAATTCCTAATTAGAATCTGACTAGTAAAAGGTTTACTCTCTTTATTCCTAATAGGCTTAAGACTCTAGTGTAGGCAAGGGTCAACGATCCGTGGTAGACCATTTTAGTTAATTAAAGGGAATCCTAACCAAATTAAATCCTTTTTAATTATTATTAACGGAATTAATTAAATAATTAACCCGGGATTGAAGGTCGTAATACGGGATGTTACTGGAGAGATATGGCAATACCACATTACCACCCAAGATACGCCCTAACATCAACACTTTGTATTCAGGGGAATGCTTGGTGATGCAGCTGAGGATGTAAGTAATACAGTAAGTCACACACGCTCTCTTTCGACCCCTGAAAGTATGGAACAAGCATGTAATCAGGAAATATATATATATATATATATATATATATATATATATATATATATATATATATATATAAGGTCTAGTATTTATGCTTTTGATTGTTAAAATTTGCATAGTAAAATTAATGATACTTATGAAGTATTCCCATGTAGTTCCGTCATTGTGAGAATCATATATCAGATTCTGGTTATCGTCATATACAACAGTAATGTAGAAGTTATTTATTTACAAGGGCAATGTACATTTCCTACGCTTGAACATGGATTACTAACACCTTGTTCTGATTGCAACGGAATGAAAAGAGTGAAAACAAGAACATAGTAGGAGTAGTTCATTGATTTATCACACCACAACCAACAATCACTCAACTGTTATTCCACTTATCTCTAGACTATCTAACTTCTTGGGTCTCCTATAATTCTTCAACAGAAGAGAACTGCAAACAACACTCACTGAAGAGCCAGCCATTGCTGCTCCGGCAATCCAATGAGGGAGTCAGAAACGGGTGGATGGGAAGAGTGCCCCAGCAGCAATGGGAATTCCAAGCGAATTGTAACCCAAAACCCAAAAGTAGTTCAATCAGATGCGGGAGAACGTCTTCCTAGAAAGATGTATAGCAGTAATTACATCTTCCAGGTTGTTTTTCATGATCACAATGTCAGCTACCTCTATGGCTATATCAGTCCCCGCGCCAATTGCCATTCCAACATCAGCTGCTATAAGGGCCGGAGAGTCTTTGATTCCATCTCCAACAATTGCTACTACTTTTCCTTAAGCCTATCATCAAACACAGACAGATTAATACAATTGCAATATCTAGGAATTTGGTGATTAACCCAACAAGGATAGTCTTGGGCAAAGACCGATCAAGGGCCAAGTCTAGCCTCCGGTAGCTAGGGGGATTGTTGGGCGGAGGCTGAAGGGCCAAGTCCAACACCGCCACTAAAAAATGTGTGCTTGTAAAAAGAAATATAATTGCGCCTTCGCTAAGAGTTATAACTTTTAGCGGTAAGCACTTGATCCTAACAGGTGGTATCAGAGCTAGGTTGGGAGGGGGAATTGTTGGATAGAGGCCGATCAAGGGCCAAGTTTAGCACCCAGTGGTTAGGGGGATTGTTAGTGGAGGCCTGAAGGGCCAAGTTGGCCAAAGTCCAGCAGTTTGCCTTTCGAAAATGGCCTTCACTACGAGCTATAGCTTTTGGCGTAGTGAGTTGCGCCTTAGCTACGAGCTATTATTTTTGGCTTAGTGCTAAGCGCTTGATCCTAACAGATAGCTCAATTGCAAATTACAACAATTAAGTTCAATAATATATTTCAGGTTTATTATTCTAAAGGGAAATCAATTTATTATTTGCAGCTCCTTCACTTTATTGGCTTTATCTTCAGGTTTGGCTTCTGAAATAACATCATAGTTAATTCCAATTTCCTTAGCAATGGCATTGGCTGTTCCTCAGTTGTCGCCCGTTACTAGGATACTCTGCACATTCATAGATTTGAGAATGGAAATGACTTGGGGCACTTCAGGCTTCAAAGGATCTGATATTGCAAGAACTCCAACAAGCTCCCTATCAATGAAGTTGTTTGTTGCCCGAGATGAGTTGGTTAGTAGGTTATTAGTTTAGATATATTTTTTAGTTATTATGTTATATATAAAGATATAAATTTGGTTCGGATATCAAATGTAAAAATCTTACATATATTAGATTTAAAAGTAAAAAAAAAATTAAATTTATTCCATTTAAACCAAACATATGTAAAAACACTTTAAATCTAAGATCTAAAAATCACTCAAATTAAAATTAAACTTGCGTTAATTTTATAACATTAATCTTTAAAAAAAAAAATTTGAAAAAAGATGTGTTAGTAAACAAGTTTCTAAACAGAAAACAGATAATGGAAAACTGGAGTGAAAACTGAAAACTTAAAAAATAGAAAACAGAGAACAATTTTCTGTTACTAAACGGGCCTGAGCTTCTCAATTCAGAACTATAACATCATTCCAAATTCTTTTATTATCATTATTATTGTGTATAATCATATAAGTCTTTATACTCATTATTATTATTATTATTATTATTATTATTATTATTATTATTATTATTATTATTATTATTATTATTATTATTATTATTATTTCAAATCTAACCAAATAATAAAATCAATATTTCTAGTAATTTTTTTTGAATCAACCAAATAATGGAATCAATTTTTCTATTAATTGCTTTTCTATGAAATTTCAATTCCACATCCCCTAAATTATTTTCGTGAACCAAATGAGCCCCAAGGGTGAGATAAGAAAACCTTTTTCATCATGTTAGTGTTTTATTTTGCTCAAAACCCCAACATATAATTGGCAATATTATTATGGCAAATTAAGATAGGGTTTAGCTTGGTGTCTGGTTATTATTACAGAAGACTGATTGATCAGATTTATCAACAGACGCACTGACACTGAAGAAGATGCACTGAAACTGAAGATATGTTAAAGGGAAATGTTTCCAAAATGCTGAACGCGGTTTGAGAAGACAGTTTTGGAAAGGATATCAGCGGGTCTGTTTGGAAGGTATGGACTCAATCTTAAAGATTGCATTATTCACAAATCATCATACCATCTACAATCAAAGATATTTATGGAGAGTGTTCGTTCAAAGAAGTATAAGTATCCTCATTCGATCGAGAATTGGAGTTACGAGTTTAAGAAGACAGAAACACTCCATACTATACAGAAACACACACCTTTGATTATCATGTCTCTTCTCAAGATAATAAGTTCTTGGTGATTATGAAGAGGAACTTGAGAAGAATAATCATTGCCATGGTTTCAGTAGGCGCTAGGCGCTAGTCGGGCGCCCGAACAGCGCCTAGCGCCTAACCGGTCTATGCGGCGCCTAGGCGGGCGCCAAAAAAACAGTGGTAGACTTGCAGTTTGACAATTTTAATGAGGTTTTTTTCAACATTTAATCAATTAATTAACACATCCAAATAAATGAATTAATGATAATTCATAAGTCATAACATCAAAACAATGGTTTAAAAAAAAAAATTAAAACAATATTATAAATTAAAAATACTCAAATATGAAATAATCAAATACTTCAATCATCCAAAAATTCAAAGTATCAAACTAGTCTATGAGTGTATATATGTCATATAATATATATGTATGCGCACGCGCGTGCACACACACACACACACACACACACACACACACACACACACACACACACACACACACACACACACACACACACACACACATATATATATATATATATATATATATATAGGCCGAGCCGATCGGGTTAACTCGACCAAAATGGACGAGTTAACTCGACTAACTTAGACGCTAGGCGGGCAAATCGGCCGAGTTAGGCGCTAGGCGGACGCCTAGGCGGCCAGTAACCTAGGCGGGCGCCTAGGGGGGAAATCGCCATGGTCTAGAGGCGCCTAGACCGATTTTTACAACCCTGATCGTTGCTTAAACGAAAGGACACGAAGATCAATCAGTTGTGGGAACAACGTGGGACTGCGTCATTGAAGCGGACTGCATCAGAGTTAGCTCTCCAATTGATGGGATTTCATTGGACTTCTGCATGCATGGCTCTCCGACTTCAACAATCCACTAAACCTTTGTAGACTGGGTATGTACCTTGTGTGGGGCACTTGGGTGAGATTGTTGTTTCTCTACCTTTGTATATTGGATTATGAGTTAGTGGATTGGACGCCTCGGTGATCGTCCCCCAGATGTAGATACACACTGTATCGAATTGGGTAAACATCGTATTTGTTGATTTATTATCTGCTTTAGTTTTCCTTTATTAAACTTATCCGCAATTTATCTAACTGACTGACAATTCCCGAATCTGAATCAGTCAGTCCATTTTATCTGTCAATTATCACTAATAATAATCTTAAACTGAGAAAATGTAAAATTACACATCATTCTACCATTCTTGATGAAAACTTTTTCCAATAAAAAAATATTTTCCTAATTAAATAACATTTTTAATATACTAAGGGTCCGTTTGGAAGAAGGAAAAATGACTTCTGGAAAATATTTTTCGGAAAGTGACTCATTTTTCGGAAAACATTTTCCTTTCCAGTGTTTGGTTGCATTCTGAAAAATATAGGAATGGATGGAAACTGAGGAATCGAAGACAACGACGGAAACGAAGGCAACCATGTTTTGAGTGTTGGCGGGAAATGACTTACTGCAAAATATAGCATAAGTCATTTTCTGCAAAAATGCCTACATTTTCCCCAGTCAATGGTTTTTTTGTTAACTAGATTTTCCTACTGCATCCAAACACTGAAAATTTGAAAAACATTTTTCAGAAGTCATTTTTTGGGTTTTCAAACGGACCCTAAAAGTACATTATTTGTATACTGAATGTATATTATTCGATAGTATACAAAATAATATACTTTTAGTACTCAAATAATATACTTTCAAATAATGTACTTCATATATACACGAATAATACACTTTCTATTTGTGATTTACGCAATTGTGTGGACCATGATCTACCAATAATGACTCCACGAAAATAATCGTTATACGTACCCTGCACCATGGCGCACAGTGCACAGTGCGCCCCGCGCCTCCGAAAACGACGTCGTTTTGGGAGGCGCGGTAGGAAGTTGACATGATTATGTATATTTCTTTATACAATTATGTATATTTTTTATTATGTACATTTTTTATACAATTATGTACATTTTTTTTTATACATTTATGTACATCCGAATCAGGAAATTTTTGTGTATTATGTTAAGAGTTGATGTGTATTATGTTAAAAGTTTATGTTTATTATGTATTATGTTAGATTATGTGTATTATCTTTTAAAAAAGAATATGTGTATTTTGTTATATAATTATGTACATTCATGTATACAATTATGTGTTTTCTAGTATAACATTATGTACATTTTTGAACATGAGATTTTTTTAAGGAAAATTAACTGCCAAACACTGGGTAGCGGAATTTTTAAAAAATAAATAAATAAATTGAAACGACGTCGTTTTGCATCTGGGCGCACAATGCAACGCGCGCCGTGGTGTAGGATATAAATTACCCCACGAAAAATGTCGTGGCCAGGTGTAGGTACACTAGTGAAAGTTATTGAATTTCCGATCACCTGAAAGTGATCCTAAATCAAATCGAAAGCAAAAAGTGGTCGAAAATAGCAACAAAGGTTTTTCCATATACCAAAAGTGATCGTAACAATGCTTTCGACTTGATTTAAGATCACTTTCAGGTGGTCGGAAATTCCATAATTTTCAGTAGTGGTAGGCATGACCTAATCTATATTTATTTTTTTGTGATCCATCAATAATGACTCCCCAGAAAATGTCATGGCCAGGAGTAGGTAGACATGAGTACATGACCCAGTCTATTTTTTTGTTTGCTCGGCCAAGTTCAATTTTATTAATTAAACATTTGAATTAGTGTTTTAAAATGGTAAGTTTAGCCTAGTTCATTATAAATTATAAATTATAATATATAGTAGTCCAGACAATTCAAGTAAAATCATTATTACATGAACCATGGTGCACACAGCTGTGTAGACCATAAATAAAAAGTATATTTTTAATACTAATATATTTTACATGTAATATTTTTTATTTTGTAATTATAATACTATTAAGTATAAAGTTTATAAAATAAATAGTTTATTACTTTATGTAATTTATATAATAAATAAACTTTAAATTAATATTTATATAAAGATACAATTAATTGTATTAATTAATACTTGTAATAAATGTAATATAAATCAATTATCAATTATATATTTAATAATGCTTGTGAATGATGTAAATAGATATATAATTATATTAAAATGTTCAATATGTGTTCTTATCATAGTTAGTTTCAATGTTAATAATAATTTGATACCTTAATTAAAAGGTTAATGGTTCAAGTTTTGTTAGCAACAATGTTTTTAAATATTAATAAAATACCCAATTATACAACACATTTGGGGTGGGTGGGGATACGGGTTACACAGGTCGGGTTGGAAACAGGACGGGCTGGAAATCCTCCAACCCAGCCCGTGTAACCCACGGGCCAACCCGTATAACACGTATCTCCCACGGGTTACACGGGCCGGGTTGGAAATCCTCCAACCCAGCCCGTTTAAAATACGGGTTAAACGGGCCCAACCCGACCGTTTTGACAGCTCTAACTAAAACTACATTATTTATGTACGTAAAATATTCTTTTTTAAAGTACATTGTTTGAGTACTAAAAGTACATTATTTTATATATATACTATATCAAATAATGTACCTTCAGTACACAAATAATGTCTACATCTACAATTACAATTTTAATAAGAGTCAATAATGTTAGGCCCTTGACTAGAATAAAAAAAGTCGGTCCTAATTGTTTCTTAAAATGAATGGTTCATATTATTTTGATTTTAGTATTTCTTAATGATTTTTCTTATTTACCCTTTATTATATTATTTTCTTCCCTTAAATAACCTTAAATTCCGTTTATTTATTATTCTTATTTTTTTTATGTAAACCACAATGTGGTTCGGGTCTTTCTCAGTCCGTTTAACGATCTAGGTCCACCCGGTTCGCTCCGAGAGGCACTGTAGCTGGCCCAGAGGGAATCGAACCCGAGTTATCCCGAAAATTTCCCCCACAAAAAGAGCTCATTTGCCACTTGAGCTCATTCTTAACTTACTCATTAATTTCTATAAGAAAGGTCTTAGGGTTGAACCACATCCCAATTGTTAAACATATACTACGAATATGTTACAAAGTATTAAAAAATATAATATAAAATATAATATAAACTTTGGTCAAATAATTAGCTCATCAAAATACATAGCATTCAATGATTATAAACTAGGAACTTTGAAAATCATTTGATTTTCATTCATTTAAAAAAAAAATGAAGTTAAGATTTTATTTTTCGTTTAATTAATCTTATTTTGATTATTGAGAATAAAACTTAATATTTTAATTATGCTTTTATCAATGCATGAAAACTTCTAAAAATTTGAAATTTATAAGTTAATTTTTACTATATTATTATAACAATATAAATATAAATATAAATATAAATATATATATATATATATATATATATATATATATATATATATATATATATATTGTAACGTTATATTTTGAATTATTTATTATCATCCTCTATTGATAGTAATTGTCATTGATAAACTCTCAAAACAATTTGTCTCAACAAGTGAAAATAAAAAAATCAATGATTTCATTATTGTGGATGAAAAGTATGTAGGCCACTTTAATTTATTGCTCTTATTAAATTAAAAAATAAATTAGTAGTTACGACAAAAAATAATACATATGTATTTAATTAATTTAGAATATAGCTTTGTTGCGTCCCTTTAACTCTGAAGAGGTGAAAGAAGCGTTAGCATCAATGTATCCTGATAAGGCCCCGGGCCGGGATGGAATGAATCCGGGTTTTTATCAAAATTTCTGGGATGTAGTTGTGGGAGATGTTTCTGGTTTTATAACTAATTGCTTGAATGTGTGTGAATTCCCGAAGGGGTTGAATGATACAAATATTGTGCTGATTCCAAAGAAAAGTGTGCCTCAAACAGTGGCTGATATGAGACCAATTGCACTGAGCAATGTTATTTATAGAGTCATGGCCAAAATGATAGCAAATAGAATGAAACCACTAATGGGGGACTTGATCTCGGAATCTCAGAGTGCTTTCATTCCAGGAAGGCTAATTACGGATAATATTATGGTAGCAGCGGAGGTGAGGCACTTTTTAAATAGAAGGCAATGCGGACAGGCTGGATGGGGGCCCTGAAATTGGATATGTCAAAAGCATATGATAGAATGGAGTGGCCATTCCTGGAAAGGATGCTAGGTGTTATGGGATTTGATCAACAATGGATAAAACTCATCATGCTGTGTGTAACGACTGTGAAATACACGATCATGGTGAATGGCAGTGCTGGAGGGCAGGTGATACCCACACGGGGACTTAGGCAGGGAGATCCTTTATCGCCCTATTTGTTTATCATATGTGCAGAGGGGCTCTCTTTGTTATTACAGAAGGCACAAAGAGAAGGGGCTATACATGGTTGTAGGGTGGCTAGAGGAGCACCCCCAGTATCACATTTGTTTTTTGCGGATGATAGTCTCTTGTTCTTCAAGGCATATATTCAAGAAGCCAGTGTAATCAAACAGTGCCTGATTCGTTACGAGAAGTTGTCGGGCCAGATGGTGAATTTTAACAAATCAAGTATTTGTTTTAACAGGAATACTCAGGAAGTGATAAGGGGGGAAGTAGCGGTGTGTCTCGAGGTGGAGCAGGTACCGAATTTTGGGAAGTATCTTGGGCTACCATCGTTTGTAGGGAGGAATAAAAGGGCTGTCTTTTCATATGTGGAAGACAAGATCAGGCAGAGGATTGGCTCATGGAACAAAAAAATTGCTATCTCAGGCTGGTAAGGAAATACTTTTGAAAAGTGTAGCACAATCTATGCCTACATTCACCATGACTGTTTTTTTGCTCCCTGAATCTGTTTGTATATCAATTGGGAGAATTATGAATAGATATTGGTGGGGGAGTGGCACAGAAAGGGGTATACACTGGAAAGCATGGGATAAATTATGTATCCCCAAGAAATATGGAGGTTTGGGTTTTAAGGATCTAAGGGCTTTTAATTTGGCCATGCTAGGGAAGCAGGCATGGCGATTGCTATCAAATCCCACTACTTTGGCTGCAAGGATATATAAGGCTCGCTATTACCCTACTACTTCTTTTGTTGATGCAAAAGTGGGGAGCTGCCCAAGTTATTGTTGGAGGAGTATAATGGCAGCGCGTGGAATTGTATGCGCAGGTGTGCGTAGAAGAATTGGTAATGGCAAAACAACTTTAATATGGGGTCATCCCTGGCTACCAGATAACCCCAGTCCACTGGTCCAAACTATTATGCCTGAGGAATTAAGAAATGCACATGTTTCTGGCCTAATTGATCAACACACCAAAACCTGGGATCCCCATATTTTAACAGATTTGTTTGACCTGGAGGATGTGGCATGTATTTCTATGATCCCAGTAAGCCCGGACTATGAGGACACTTGGTTCTGGCTTAAAGAACCAACAGGAATCTACACGGTAAAGAATGCTTATAGGCAGATTGTGGGTGATTATGAGCATAACCCAGGAACTTTTGATAAATGGGTTAAATTATGGAAGATGAAGGTACCTCCCAAAAGGAAAACTTTTTTGTGGCGAGCATTATGTGATATTCTCCCTACCACAAATAATTTAATTATGAAAAGAGTCGAAGTGGAGCCTGCGTGTCCAATGTGTGGATTGTTTGATGAAAATGTTATGTATGCTGATAAGTGCATTTTTGTCTATATTTTTACCCCCTCTTGAACCCATTTTATTTGTGAATTGCCTAAAAACTTGTGTGAATTGTGACTAATTTGTGTTGGTTTTATTTCAAGGTGCAATCATTCACAACAAGTGAGGAATTCAATGATTTGTGGGAAGATACGAGCAATTTTTGGATCAAGAGATCAATCAAAGAGTTTGGAATGCATTTAGGAATTTTCAGCAGCCTCGTACCCCCTTCCGTACGCCCATCCATCAGCCCATCCGAGATTTGAAAAACGAAGCAGGTGGCGTACGCCCTGTCGTACGCCCATCCCACAGGGCGTACGATATTTCTGCCCAAAACCCAGTGTTCACTGGAAATGCACCAAAAATGGTACGCCCTGGCGTATGCCCATCCCTGAGGCCATCCCACTGTGCTCTGCTCTTTTTATGCGCGTTTTTGGGTCATTTCAACTCGGTTTTGACCCATGGTTGAGCCCTAGCTTCTCTCTTTCACTTCCTTTCATATTGTAGTGTTAGATTAGGTTTAGATTTAGGTTTCTTAACATTTTTCAAGCTTGTAATCAAGGATTCAACACTTGAATTCCAAGATTTACCATCCATTTCTTAGTAAAGTTTTCTTCTCCCTTTTATCTCTTTATCTTGCAATGTTTATGCTTTACATTTATGTTTTTGTGTTCTTTATGCTATTGAATCATGATTAGTTAGTTTATGGACTTGAGTTAGGGTTGTATTATCTTTCTTGATGCTTGATTTGTAATTATTGCAAAAAGGGGAAGAACACTAACCTAGGGTTCTTGAGTTTATGAAGGTTTTGTGTTTGTATTTTGTTAATGTTTGGTGTACAACATTCATTAACATGTTTGGGAGGATTCTTGGCCTCAATGAGAGTTGGGTAAAGATTCCAAGCCACTCCTTGCATAAACCCAATCTCTTCCTATGAAAATAGGGGAAATTGGGGGTTTTTGGTGCTTTGTGTTCTTGAAGAACTTGGAGTTGATTCACCACGAGAGTGGGCAATTCCTTGTTCTAATCCTTGTTAATTTGCTCACGTGAGTGACTTATAGACTAGGATTTCTACGTGCATCCCCTCTATTCCTTGGTTGTTTGATTTTCCCCAATCCTTAGGTTGTGCTATGCATCTAGAAGATAATGCTCCCTAGCTTGAGTCCTATTTCTTTATTTCATCTTTACATCTTGTTAATATGTGTTTGTGTTACTTTGTTTAGTTACCATAGCCTCAATCTTCTTATGATTTGCTTAGCTTCTTGTAGATTTCCTTATGCTAGTGCCTAGTTTCTTGTGATTGCATATTGCGTGCCATAACCCCCAATCCCCTGAGGACGACATAACACACCCGTACACTCACCATCACTCATTTTTGCTACATCACATGCCTTAATTATGTGTGATTTTTCGAGAATGGTGTGGGGTATGTCAGGATTGCCTGCGATTAATGTTGTGACAGATTCTTTGGTGGCATGGCTTATGGGAATTTTTGATGCTTTAACAGACGAACAGTGTGGCCTAGCTATTTTCGTTCTTTACAACATATGGAATGCCCGAAACACCGCTGTTTGGGAACAATCCTTATCACGGCCTATGCAGGTAGCCCGACGTGCGGCAGCGGCCGAATGGCTTTATCTCCAGCTTCACCACCGGCCTGGAACGCTGGAAGCTGTACCAACACCTGCGGCGATAGGAGATGGGCGGCCAAAATGCTACATAGATGCGGGATACAGAAGTGGCACCGGAGAAGCTACGTATGCGGTGGTACTGTTCTCTCAACACGGTACGTTCGCGGCCGCAACAGGTGGAAGGTTATCCGGGGCCTTCTCACCAATGATGGCGGAGGCATTGGCATGCAAAGAGGCCCTATCATGGCTCAAGGAACGGGATGTTCAGACAGTAGACCTGCTCACGGATTGTTCAGAGTTGCAGAGTGCACTATACTCAAGATCTACGCCCATGCTATCCTATGTTGGGATAATTGTGGATCAGTGTAGGACAATTATATCTTTATTTAATTATTGTTCATTAAGTTATGTCTCTCGGACTTTAAATTTATATGCTCATACTTTAGCTTCACTAGCTTTTGATCAGGAACAACCTATGTACTGGGATTCTATCCCTCCTCACACTATCATTCAGTTCATTTAATACTATATCGCAGATATATTTTTCAAAAAAAAAAATATTAGAATTAGATGTCCATAATGCCTTTATTTAAAATGAATTATTCATTAAAAAAAAATTAAAAAGAGATATAATTTCATTAGTTATATTATCTTTATTTTATACAATTCAAAGATTCTTTACCTTCAAATTTATTAATTTATTATATTCACTACATCTATTGTCTTCTTTTTACATTATCTTGTAATTAAATATCAAATTTATAATATAAAATATGTTATATATATATATATATATATATATATATAATATATATATATATATATATATATATATATATATATATATATATATATATATATATATATATATTATATATATATATATATATATATATATATATATAACCTATGAGATAAATCTCACAACACATAAAACATGTAGGGGAAATTAAACTACCACTATCAAATATCAACATGTGCTTGTAAGATAAAGAGTTTATATAGCACAACTAAAATCACAGTCATATACACAAGACAAATATAATGCTTCGTACACCATAATCTCATTACATGATGAATCCATCTTTATGCTACCAACAATAACCTAATTGCACATGACATACTGTCAATAACAAAAAAAAAAAAAAAAAAAAAAAAAAAAACATAACATGTACTGAAGATAAAGACAATGACAATGCTACCCAAACGAGAATTAGAGAAATTTAAACCAAAAGTTGTATTTATTTAGACTAGCGTTATTACAAAGTTGCAAACATTTATTTTGGAATAAGGTTCAAATTGGTCATTGAACGTAACATGAAAATGCAATTAGGCCACTGAGCACTCCAAACACGTGCAATTAAGCCACTAAACACTCCAAATGTATGCAATTTCACCGGATAGCATGTTACCATCAATTTTATCAGGTTACCTATTTACGTGACAGCTGAGTTGGCATTTTAAATAATTTTTAATAATAAATTTTTTAAAAAATTAAAAAAAAAATTAAATAAAAAAATAAAAATAAAACAGACGGGGTTGCCGACGGCCACCCCGTCGTTTTTTATTATTATTTTTATTTATTTGTTTTAATTTGTTTTTTATTTTTTTTAAAAAAATCAATTATTAAAATTTATTAAAAATTATTTTAAAATTATTAAAAATGCCAACTCAGCTGCCACGTAAGCAGGTAACCTGCTAAAATTGATGGTAACCTGCTATCAGGTGAAATTGCATACATTTGGAGTCTTCAGTGGCCTAATTGCATTTTTTTTTTCATCCAGTGATCTAATTGCATTCTCAGGTTACGTTTAGTGGCCAATTTAAACCTTATTCCATTTATTTTTGTGACAATTATATTATATATAATCAATCTCTCATATATTATCTTGCATTTGTATACTTTAAATTACTGATTTAAATAAACAAATTGAGATGTAACATTTACACTACTAATAATTCAGATGTGACATTAATAGTTGACTACTTGTGAGGGGTATAAATTACAATTTTTTCTTATTTAATTAACTCACAATATTGGTTTAGCATTGAGAAAGTGGTGGGTACAAACCATGAAAAGTCTGTGGGTTTAATTGTTTAATTTATTTAACAACTTTGCACATGGGCAACTAACACATATGGCACATAAAAAATTCACCCATTTAATTATATTATTACAACAAAGCTAAGGAAAAATAAAAAGCATTTGCACATGCAGACAACACATATGGCACATTTTTTCGCTGTAAGATTCCCACACTAAACATTAAACAATTGCAGCTCATATTATGTTGTCATTCTCTAAGCTAAGTCCTCTTTGGATGGAATAGCTAAGATCAAACTCGGCCTTGACTTTTGGTTAAGGATAGTCCATCCACTCTTTTTCAATGGCTTTTCATTTCACTCTCAAACATGCATCATTTAGTTTCATCATATTATTCACTCTCGAACATGCAGATAGTATTGACATAACTTTATTTAATTAACTCACAATATTGGTTTTACTGTTTTAGCATTGAGAAAGTGGTGGGTACAAGCCATGAAAAGTCTGTGGGTTTAATTGTTTAATTTATTTTACAACTTCGCACATGGACAACTAACACATATGGCACATAAAAAATTCACCCATTTAATTATATTACAACTAAGCCAATTAATGAAAAAAAAAAAAAAAAAAAAAAGGATTTGCACATGCAGACAACACATAAACAAATTTTCGCTAGCTGTAAGATTCAACAATTGCAGCTCATATTATGTTGTAATTATCTAAATCTAATCTTTACAAGATGCAATTCTACTAACAAATTCATCTTGCAACAAACACCTTCATTCTCCACAAAAAGCTCAGATTTCTCCAATCTTCAATCTCTCACGTCAATGGTCTTTCGCATTACCCAATTCCACTCATCTTGCTAGCTTCTGCTAATCTTCATACCTACATCAACAGAGATAGAGATAGAGAGAGAAAAGAATGGCTTGTGTAGCTGTAAATTCTCTTATCAGAACATTAGAGATTGAGTTCCTGCAACCTCAGCCTCGTCCAATCGTACAAGAAATGGAACTCATCCCTTTTAACAAAGAGCTCATCCAATCTCTCCATGCAAAGCTTGGTTTTCTCATACAACTGTTCGACGAGAGCAGAATGGATGGTGTTGAAGCAATTAAAGACTTGGAAACAAAGCTCAGAGATGTAGCTTTCAGAGTAGAAGAAGAAATTGAAATCCATGTTGTAGATCTCTATAAAGAAGCTGACCAAGAAATGGGACAATGGGACGATGAAGCCAAAAAAACCCAGCATTGTCATAGACTTAGTCATGCATTGCAACAAGCAATAGAAGACATTGATGCCATTAAAGAAGAGCTGGAGAAACTCATGATGGAGTACAATCATGTCATAGTTATGCAAGGAAGGGAGACTACACTTGATGATGATGTTATTTCAAAATCTGATGATGAACTTGTCAAGATGGACGATTCCGGTTCCTCCAATCATGCTTCACACACTGAGGACATAATGGTCGGGAAAAACAATGAGTTCGAGGCTATAAGGAAGATGTTAATACAACATCCATCTAAACAACGAGAAGTTGTATCAATTCAAGGTATGGGAGGAATCGGCAAGACAACGTTAGCTGGACGAGTTTATAAAAATCAATCAATTGTCTCCCACTTTGACAGACGACTATGGGTTGTTGTATCACAACATCACGATAAGAGGCAAATGCTTTTAGGTCTTCTTGGTTCTAAAGACAATGTAAACAACAACAGTGATGAGGACAGTGATGAGGACCTAGCATTACGGCTCTACCAAAGTTTGAAGGGTCAAATGTACTTGGTAGTGATGGATGATGTATGGAGCATAGAGTCATGGGATGATGTTAAATCTTGCTTTCCAGATGATACAAATGGGAGTCGAGTATTGTTGACTACTCGTGTTTCAGAGGTTGCTATTTGTATTGGCTCTAACAATAACTTTTCCCATCAAATGCAGTTCTTAGATCAAAGTGAAAGTTGGGATTTATTTTGTACAAAGGCATGCAAATCTCATGGTGTTGAATTTGAATCAATTGGGAGACCAATTGTTGAGAAATGTAAAGGACTGCCGTTGGCGATTGCTGTGGTAGCAGGTTTATTTTCAAAACTCAACACACTTATGAGTGGAAAAATACTGCTAATGCTTTAATAAGTTCTTCAACATCAACTTTAGATGATGAAGAATGTTGGAGAATCCTCTCATTGAGTTATAGTCACTTGCCCCATAATTTGAAAGCATGTTTTTTATATTTAGGAGTTTTTCCAGAAGATTATAAGATCAATGCTAACAATCTTGCGAGGTTATGGGCTGCGGAAGGACTTGTAAAGGCATTCAAGGATGAAAGTTTTGAAGTGGTGGCTAAAAGGTACATAAATGAACTTATGGATAGAAACTTAATTCTTGTAAGCAAAAGAAGTTGTTGTGGAAGAAAAATTAAGGAGTTTAGAATACATGATTTATTGCATGCCTTTTGTGTAAGAGAAAGTCAGAACCAGAGTCTTTTGCATGTTGCCGACGAAAGTGGTCCCAATTTCCCTCAAAAAGGTGTCCGTTGGATAAGAATCCACAAGTTGTCATTTGAAGATTTTGACATCTCTGCATTACATTCTCTATCAAAACACTGCCGGTCCATCTTTTATTTTCCGGGTCGGCTGTGGCCCCAAGGTTCAATACCTTTGGAATCTTTCAGTCTATTAAGGGTAATATATCTTACTGAAGTACACCATTTGCCAAGTCCTACTTTGGTACTGATGTATATCCATTTGAGATACCTATGGTTATTCAGCACATATGATCCTCTTGATTCATCACTCTCCAACGCTTGGAATCTTCAAACATTTTGTTCGAATGCTCAAGGGAAACCTTGTAACTATTTGAATTTTCCACAACTGCAGTATTTTTGCGGCCGCACTGAACTATATGTCGTCTTTCCTAAATCTGTTCATCAAAACTTGCAGGTCATTTCTAGATTTCGGTCTAGTCAGTGCGACCAAGAGTCCTTTACAAAAGTTCCATACCTAAAGAAGGTAGCTATTATTATAGACAACCCCAACCCCAATGATTGCATTAAGAACATTGTCTGTTTACCGCAGCTCGAGAGTTTGTCTCTTTATGTTTATAGAGACTGCCATGGAATTCGTGATACGATGGCTCAAATCATTAACAATATTCTTTTCTTGAAAAACATCAGGAAGCTGAATTTTTATGGTATTAAATGTGAGTGGAAGGTAATTAATGTTTTGAGCAAGTTATCAAGGCTTGAGGTGCTCAAGTTAAATGATCCTGACCTTGGCAAAGCGTGGGAAGTACCGGAGAATGTGAAATTCTGCCACCTAATTTGTTTGGAAATTTGGTATTGTAACTTCAAGCATTGGGAAGCTGGTGCTGATAATTTTCCAAAACTTGAACGGCTAATCCTTAGCACATGCTCAGGATTGAGAGAGATCCCGAATAGCTTTGCAGAAATTTCGACATTGAACTTGATCCAATTAAGGAATTGTCTTCTTTCTGCAGTGATGTCAGCCAAGCAAATCCAGGCTGAACAGCATGACTATGGAAACGAGAATATGGTTGTCATTGAGAATAAAACAATAAAGGTCTCTCGATCAATCTCCATTTCTTTTTTCTCAATTGCTAGCTTTTTATTTCAGTCTCCTTTAATTTTTCTCCCAAATTCATTTAGTTTCATCACATCCTAATTTGTTTTCATTGATTCATGACAGCCTATTGTGGGGCAAAAACTTATGTGGAACCGTATCATGGATGATGATCCATGATATGGGTCGAGTTGTAGACAACCGGGTGAAATGCTCAATGAAGGCACACTTTGTAAGTATCACAATTTTAGACTTTTAGTCGTTATAAGTATTACAATATTTATCATCAGTAACAATCAATTTTATCTTAAATTGTATTATAATTTTATCTTCTTCTTTCATTTTTACATTTTTCAGTTTAGATTTGCAGAGAGCTTTCTCTCTCTAGGTTAGGTTTTAGATTAGATTTACCTAGCTATACAATTTGATCTTCAATTGCTAAGAGAGAGGAGTGATCTAGAGTGAAGAGACTTGACAAACCTCTTGATTATGGAAGCTTATCTCCAATTTGTAGATTGATCTTCACATTTGTTGATTCAAATTGGTAATCTCTAAACTTGTGCTTATAATTTCCTATTTCTATCATTGATATTGCTAGTTTGAATCAATCATATTGTGATTTCAATCTATGATGATGTGTAGCTAGATTTTTCTTAGCGAATTGGATAATTTCTTGTGATTGTTGATACATTGATTGAGGTGATTTGGTTATGTGTTTATCCTTGTTGAAAGTGGATTTTGTATATACTTGTGTATGTGTAGTGCACATCTCATGCATGAAGTCTAGGATGAGTGTATTAGCAAGAGATTGTGATACACTCTAACCTCTCCACTTGCAATTCCCACCTTGCGATCGGAGAGGGCCATCCGAAAGCAAACACGTAGGCTAGGTGTTTGATGTAATGCCTTAGGCATAAGAGGCTAAGTACGTATCGGCTTAGAATTAGCAAAACGTGTGCCAAAGATCAAACTATCACATAGCCTCAATTCTCACCCATATCTATACATTGCAATCCTAGGAATTCCAATTCACTCCATATCCGGAAGAAGCTAATGCTTCTATCACTTTATATTTATAACTTCCTTGGAGTTAAGGGGAAGAGTAGAGTGTGAAGTGTTTTCCGAACCACTATAAAAACTTAGCTACTTCTCTTTTAGGCAAGCTAAAAGACTTTTTGCGAGAAAACCTAGTTCGAAGCTTTGATTTCAAAACTCTAGCTATAGCTCACTTTGAGTTACTTTGAAAATGTTTTCAAAAATTTAGAGAAAGACATATATAGCACCAAGGAACCCTATAAGTTCTCATGAAGTTGAAGAAATCAGTAAGCCACCTCAAATATTGAGTAGTGATCTTATAAGCCCCAAAGTCAAAGATTGGGAAAGAGGAAGAACAAAATTAGATCCCACAATATTTTGTTCCAGTGCTTTTGCACAAGTGCTTTTGAGTGTTTCTTTGTCTTGGAGAACTACACCTTTGTTGTTTCTGCTTGCGTTAGATGGCTAACTAACTTTCGGTAACTTAGACTTCTATAGGATATTTCGGTAACATTGGAGTGAACCTAGTAGTACATGATCAAACTTCAATCAATAGCACAAACCATCATATATAATATGTATAGTCCCCTATTCTCTTTCCTTCTTTCAACTCTGATTGCATCTATATTTTACTCATGGAACACTTAGCTTGTGCATGCTATGTATAACAAAGACCTTTAGTGATATTTGCTTTGAGGTCATAATTTAACAAATCAAGTTTTCTTATGTGAGATTTAATATATTTAACCAATTTCAGCAATACACTAGGACTTTTTTTTATTGTCAAATACTAAAACTAGCTACTTTGATCTTGTGTGCAGTGAAATAGTCTCTATCATTGTCTCTCTCTCCTCGTTCATATATGTGACGAAGTGGAAGGATTTTTTCCCCAAAAAAGACTTGAAGTACTCACCATATTTTGACGAACGGTGTATTTGTTATCCTTCCTCTAAAGCTCTGTGATGAAGTGATTATTTAGCATCTATAATGTATAGCCAAGAATTTGGTGCATTTAGAGAACTGCTTCTCCAATTCCATCTTGTTGGGTTGGTTGAATTGTGAGTCTTTAGTCTTTACAAAGTTGTATGAAACATTCATTTTGGTAGTGATAATGAAGTCTTTTAATATACTGATCGAGTTTAATTTGATTGCATTATGATAAATATTTTAATTTTTATCAACACAATATCTATAGTTACAACTTACAAAACATAATATCGATTAGTGAGGAAAAATGCATTACAAAAATTAATATTTAATAAGAAGTAACAATATATATAAAATTAGAAAACTAATATTTGATACTAAATTATAATTTTTAGTGATCGAGATTTTCCATCATTACAAGAATATAATGAGAGGAAATTATGGTAGTGAGTAGTTGTATTAGTGACGGTAATATACTATCACCGTTATGCTTATTAATAATGGTATCATATCTCGTCACTAGTCACTATTTGTTTTTAATCGCGGAAGAAATAACGATGGGTGGCGATGGTAAATTTCCCGTCATTAAAAATCTTTTATGATGGGTTTTGATCTTTTAGTGTTGGTTTTACCTCTCACCAATAAACAATTTTCTTGTAGTGAATGTTAGATAAACTAGTAATTGTCCCGTGCGATGCACGGATAAGACTTATACAGTGATAAGTTAAGTAATTTTAGTATTCGTGAAGAATATTCTGTAAACGATATTGATTATGGAAGTTTACATGTAAAGATAAAAGAATATGTGAAACTAAAAGAAGTTGTTAGTTAGAAATCAATGAAACCAAAAATGCTATGAAAAGTAAGGCATGTAAAAACTTAAGTACAAATTAGTGAAGACTTCATGGTAAACAATTAGGTCCGGTGACGATCTGATACCATGAAGATTTTAGCTTAAGTTCTTGAACACAGTACAAAAGATACAAAGAAGCATTGTGTTATTAAAAGTGGGAAAACTGCTGGTTTACATAGGGAAAATATGAATGACTAAAATTTCAGCTTATGCTGCAGGGAAAAAACTTTAAGAACAGATAGAAAATCAGTTATAACTGATTAAGAAGTAAAAAGACAAAAAAAAGTCCTTTAGTCCTTTTAGGAGCATACATCACAAGTGATTGAACAGACTTGGCATACTTGGTTCATCATCATTCATCAAGTACGTTTAAGGAAGATCATCCTCGGAAGAAGTTCATTCAAAGAATGACAAAAAGAGCCAATGGATGATTGCAACTTGTTTGACACCTAAGAATCTATGGAGAAAATAAATTGGTGATAAGCAAGAACAACTCTTTTTGACTTTTGGAACACTTATACACAAATAGGGTAATAGGTGTAGTATTACTGTAATACCCACTACTTTTGAAATAAAGATATATCTATGTTATTAAATGAGGTCAACAAGTCAAAACTATTAAAAGATGATATTGGGTAAATTACTAACTTGCCCCTCTTTATCCTTAAAGCTTAAGGAATTCCTTTTATCTTGGAAGAACAATTTCATTTGAAAGAAGAAAAAGAAAATAGTGGCTAGAGAGAGATAGGGGAAGGAAAACCTTGAAGCTTTGATCTCCATCTTCTTCAAGCTTCGGTCTCAAGTTATTGGGAGTATTCTAGGGATTTTGACAAGGAGTATTTGTGTGAGCTAAATAGCTAAGATTTGGATGTTTTAGGTAAGTGGTTAACTCTTCTCTCCTTATTTTGCAAAACCCATATATATAACCTATTTTGGAATCTCTACTACTTTGAATACCCATTTCAGGGTTAGTATGAGTTAAAAATATTTTGGACTATGATATATTTTTGGGTTTGAAAATGCTAAGCTATGATTTCCGAAGTATGGACTGAAATTGTTTTTGGTTCTGTTAGAACTGTGTTTGGAGATAAATGTTAAGTTAAATTTCGTACTGATATTGTCATTCTGTGTTGATATGGTGGGTTGGCAGGGGTGTTGTTGTGTAGGCAAGTGAACGTGGGTTCGAATCCACCTCTTAGCCATTTATATGGTTATTTTGCATATGTACATATTACACTTGTAAAATGATTTCTACTATGTTTAAAGTGAGACTTGAACTCTTAACCTCATACTTATTAATTTAAGTTCTTTTCAACTAAGCCATTTCAATCCCTTTGAAATTACTCTAGTTTAATCAACCATTCTATGATTTTTAAAGAATTAAGAAAATTATTATTTTGAGAATGATTTATACCTTGCATATTTCTTAGTTTGATAAACTTATTATCTATTTTGGGAATATGTACTTTGTTATGTGATTTTAAGGAAATGATTTTTGCTACATCGGGCTATTTGATTATAAGAACTATTTTGATTATTTCATCAAACTCATGAGGCAACCTACATTTTGTTGTTTGTTTTGTTTGGCTTGGAACGTTCCTAATTGCTCATTCTGAATTGTCGAGCTTGACTCATTCCGAATCGTCGAGTCTTTTGAATTATTTGTTGGAACGTTCCATCCGGCTCATTCTGAATCGTCGAGCCTAACTCATTCCGAATCGTCGAGTCTTTTTGGACCATTATACAGATAATGGCATGTGCCACTGAATATAATGGTGGTTGTAGGTTGCCAATGAGTTATATGTTAAGGAATGTTTTGTGCTTTTGAAAGTATTGTATTATGAAATATTGTTGATGCCCATGTAGCTAAAGTTTCTTGTTTTGTGAACTTGTGTATAGTATGATGAGAGTATATTATGACTTCGATATAGTTTAAAGATCGAGTTTTGCATCGAGTTATTACTCTAAAGCTTTTTGTATTATTTCTGGGTTACTTGATCCGGGGTTGAGAGGAGTATCACTTACTGGGCATTAGCTCATTATTTGTATTTTATTTTCTCATGTTTCAGAGTAGTAAGGACATGTGAATAGCACGAGCACAAGTGGTAGGGTCTCGAAGGTGACTTTTGAAACTTGGAGACTTAGTCCTAGTTTTGGAGCTTATCATGGATTTTTGTTTATTTAGACTTTCCCTTTGACCCTTTGTATTTTTGGTAGACCATTGTGCTTGGCTTTGGTGCTTGTGATGCATTTTGGACATACTACTCTTAATTGTAAATATCTAATAGTGGATTTGATGAGTTTTTGAGAAGAATAAGTCGATTATATTTTCTCATTTTGGGTTGTGGAATTATTGTATATTCAAGTGTTATTATGAAGATTCTTAGAAGTATGCATGTATGGTTAGGCTTCGTATTGTTACAGGTCTTCACGTAACGATACGACCGGGTCATGTCCTAGAAGTGGGGCGTGACAATTACCCTATGGATATCCAGCTACACAAATTAAGGGAATGACAATGGATTTTTAGGGGATTATGACAACTTTTGGATGGCTACCATATTCTACCAAAAAGAGGTAGGTTGTGCAATCAACTAACAAAGCGACTTGGTAGACGTACAACTCTTGGTTGGTGCTAATCACATATGCTTCATTTTGGTGAACGACTTGGTTTCTTTTCAATCAACATGCTTGCTGCAGTGACACACATATTAATATAAGACATAAAACATGTATAAGTACTTAATATCACTACATTAATAATAATTATTAATTATTTATAAATTTACATACGTTTCCATTATCTCTTTAATGTCATCACGTGACGAGTGATCAAGTAAATCAAACCAAAATATTTCATGTAATTAAGGACAAACCGCCATCAACATCTCATGCCCACTACAAAAAAAAAAAAAAAAAAAAGTAATTTTTTAGTATTAAGTGAATATAATATATAATATAACTGAACTCAACATAATATATAATATAACTATATAATTGTATTTAAATCGTAATTAATACTTACTTGTGAACATATGGGGCTAAATAACAATTTTTCTTTCCAGATTGCATGGTGGCATTTATATACATACCCTGTCTTCTCTAGTCATCAGTTTCGATTGAATATATTATGGATCTAGGAAGCGATACATGATTTTTTAGGCTAAACCAAAATCTTTGTAAAGACCTATTCATAATCACAATCAATTATATATATATATATATATATATATATATATATATATATATATATATATATTACTAACAATTATGATAATAAATAAAATTAACTGTTATAAACAAGTAATACTAAAGAACTTATTTCCATAAAAAGAACTGAAAAAAAAAAAAGAGAAATATCGATGGTCTCCATCTTTAAGAAACGTATGATCTCTTGACTCTCAAAGTGCAAGTCATACGTAACGTTGCCCATAATATCACAAGGGATAGGAATTACAATATTTTGTTTAAGACCGGTAGCTATTCTATATGCCCTTTTGCATAGAATACTCAAAGACTCCAGATCAGCTACAATGTCATGATGAGAAAGATTGCACAACCGGTTCAAAAGTCAATTTGACATTTCCTTTTAACTGTACATTCTAATATAAGAATTATTATTTTTAAACAAGCAAATTACATACTATTTTAGAATAAAAATATTTACGGTGTACATACCTCATGAGCTTCAATACATAACTCTACTAGCTTCTTTGGCCAAATAATAAAATGTTGATATGCATCACATAAACGATGAACCTCATTAGTGGGGATGGGTACATTTGCACTAGGATCAAGAACTTGATCTTTGCTCACCTTCACTTGATTTGCATCTAGTACAATCCCGTGAACCTGTCTACCACTGTAAGCTGTCCCACATGTAATTGAACGTCTAATTGGATCTTCCAATAACAATTGACATCGTGCCCCTTTAGTATTAATATTTTGCACATTTAGTATTAACATTTGGCATATTTAGTACTCAGTATCATGGTTGCAGTAGCCATTAGACGCTAGTCGAGCAGTAGAGTAGCGGCTAGCGCCTAGATGGTCTAGGCAGGCGCCTATGCAACAAACTAAAACTAAAAAATAGTGCACGTGTGTGAGTGTATATATGTCATATTACACGCGCGCGCGCACACCGAATTCAGCCAAGTTAGGCGCTAGGCGGCGACTAGGGCAGAAATTGCCACGGTCTAGGGGCGCCTGGGGCAGAAATCGCCACAGTCAAGGGGCGTCTAGGGCCTATGTAGGCGCCTAGATCGATTTTTGCAACAGCGCTCCGTATTAAAAGATTATACTTGAAAAAATGCGAAAGTTCATTGCACTTAATTTCGATTTTAGATTTTATGACTTGAGTTTTTCATCATTTTATTTGATTTAGTGATTTTCTTTTTACTGGGTCTAGCATTTATACTTTAGATGGTTAAAGTTTGCATAGTAAAATTAATGATACTTACGAAAAATGTCACTGTATTCCCATGTAGTTCCGTCATTGTGAGAATCATATATCAGATTCTGGTTGTCGTCATAAAGAACAGTAATGTAGAAGTTATTTATTTACAAGGGCAATGTACATTTCCTAGGCTTGAATAGGCACCTCACACTGGTCTATATAAAGAGCGCAAAGGCTCCAAACCAACTCCAAGAGGATCACAGAGGATTGCAAAGGCTAAAAAAAAAAAAACTTTTGCAGGTTGCATCTGAATTAGTCTTTCGGGTTGCAAGTCCAAGAGGATCACAGTTACACGTATAAGAAAACTCTTATGTCGCTTCTTGACTTTATGATCAATACTAGTGGCAGTGTGTTGAGATTAACAAGAACAAGAAAAATAACAATGGCAGAAAGGGTAAAGAAGACAAGATTTACGTGGTTCGGCAATGTGCCTACATCCACGGGAGTGAAAGTATTCTCTTATTCATAGTGATGGTGATAGTGGTGACACAACCCCTTAGGGATACAACCAATATATTTATAGGCATCTAATCCCTATACAATGGGTCCACCCGTTTCACTCCTATTCCTAGTATGAGACAAACTCATATTCCTAATCCCTATATGAGACAAACTCAACAATCTCCACCTAGGCGAATATGCTCTTTAGGAGAAAAAGATAACTCAACAAATTCCCACCTTGACGAATATGCTCTTTAGGAGAAAAGACTTATCTCACCATCTCCACCTTCACATATATGCCCTTTAGGAGAAAAGACTATCTCCACCTTCGCACCCTTTAGGAGAAAAAGATAATTCAACAAATCTCCACCTTGACGAATATGCTCTTTAGGAGAAAAGACTTATCTCACCATCTCCACCTTCACATATATGCCCTTTAGGAGAAAAGACTATCTCCACCTTCACAAATATGCCCTTTAGGAGAAAAAGATAACTCAACAAATCTCCACCTTAGCAAATATGTCCCTTTGGAGAAAAAACTTATCACACCATCCCCACCTTCGCAAATATGCCCTTTAGGAGAAAAATATTTATCTCACATATACACATGGGTAGGAACAACCATGCTCATCCCAATTAGCCAGCCACACACATACCCAGCATCAAACGTTACACAGTGCATGTACACGAATTGCTTTGTTCCAAGCCATTTGCCCCTCAGCCGTCGACCTGTTATACCGCCGCGACTCATGCTAACTGTCTCGTTCAGCTGACCTCCTGCATCCGGCTCATACCAAGTCCATATCCCCTCCTGGTATCCATGCTGCCCCAACACAACAACGCCCCTGCAAAGTCACACTAAACCCGTGTGCCTTGCCCAATGCTCCACTAACCAGCAATTACCACTGGTCAGCAACACACACCATGCAGCATCAAACGTTCCCAGTGCATGTTCACGAATCGCTTCATCCCGAAGCGTCCGCCCATACCAGCCGTGACTTATGCCAAGCCCGACCCATGCCATACTGGCCTATACCAGTCGTAACTTACGCCAAGCCCGACCCATACCAGCCGTGACTCACGCTAAGCCCGACCGATACCAGTGCCATACTGGCCCATACCAAGCCAATATCGACCCTTACCGATACAATATTAACCCATATTGATACCAGGTCCGCGACCCCACCTGGTATCTGCGCTGCCCAACACCACAGCGCCCCTCACCATCTTCTCATCTAGCATCTAGAAACGCCCAACAAGTCCAAACAATGTTCGAACTTGTTACTAGTTACCGCTAGAACATCACATTCACTATAATAAGAGTCATTAACATGAACCACGTTCATAGCTTCCGGTTTCTTCAACTCCTTCCAATCAGCCTCTTCCAGATTTGCTGGATTTTCCGCCCTCAAGGTTTTCAGAAGGCCCTGATATGCCAACAAATCATTTACCCTAGATCGCCATAACCCAAAATTCCCTATACCATCAAACTTTGATACCTCGAATTTTGTACTTGAACTGGCCATCTCAACAGTGCTCTGATACCAATTTGTTGAGATTAACAAGAACAAGAAAAATAACAATGGCAGAAAGGGTAAAGAAGACAAGATTTACGTGGTTCGACAATGTGCCTACATCCACGGGTGTGAAAATATTCTCTTATTCATAGTGATGGTGATAGTGGTGACACAACCCCTTACGGATACAACCAATATATTTATAGGCATCTAATCCCTATACAATGGGTCTACCCGTTTCACTCCTATTCCTAGTATGAGACAAACTCATATTCCTAATCCCTATATGAGACAAACTCAACACAGTGCTATGCCCCTTCTTGACGTATTAAAAGTATATTTTAAGCTTGTGATTTTGATGTTTCTGTTTTTATGGGAAAATATGTGGTCTGTAGTATGATTTCTAGTCTATACTGAATTTGTAGGTGAAAGGAATATTACAAGCATGGATGATATTGTGCCTCCTAGGCACTCCAATCTTTGCATTTGAAACTACCAAGGATGCGAATACCCAAGCTCCACAAGCTCCACGTCTTTCACCCCACCCCCACCCACCTGGACACGCTTTAAATTAGCATTGACCTGGCCAAATAGCTATTGTAAAATGAAGAAGTGTATACCAAACAAAATGCAGAAGTGGTTTACTTTTTACTACTCAAAGTCTAACATTTAGGCTTGATTTAAAATTTAACTTTTTCTTTGATTTTATAAAATTTACCAGATTTACATATTTAGTTATTAAAAATTACAAATTTAAGTGTTTAAGTTTGCATAGTGAAATTAATGATACTTACAAAAACTAGTATTTCACTCGTGCGCTGCACAGAATGAATTTTTTATAATACTTTAAGAATATTTGGATCGATATACAAATATACATTATAACAACGAATACTATATAGTGCAGTTGACAAAATGGGTTGTATCAATTATGTTTCCTGATGTTATCATTGCTTGAATTCGAGCAAATAATTGCCCAATTACCCGTGCAATGTGCGTGCGATGCACGGATAAAAATTTTATTATATATTACCAATTAATAGATATTTATTAATTTCCATTTAATATTTTGTTACAAATAAAGCTTTATTAATTCTTTTACCAATAAATTAATTAATTAATATTAAGAAAAGTTTAAACTGAAAAGTTGAAGATGAGGATTTTACTTTTTATTAATAGTATAGATTTCACTGCGTTCCCATTGTAGTTCCATCTTCCGGCCAGGTTGTTTTTCATGATCACAATGTCAGCTCCCTCTATGGCTATATCCGTCCCCGCCCCAATTGCCATTCCAACATCAGCTGCTACAAGAGCCGGAGAGTCGTTGATTCCATCTCCAACCATTGCTACTATTTTTCCTGAAGCCTATCATCAAACACAGAAAGATTAATGCAATTGCAGTATCTGGGAATTTGGTGATTTACCCAACAAGGATAGTGTTGGGCAGAGGCCAATCAAGTGCCAAGTCTAGCCCACGGTTGTTAGAGAGATTGTTGGGTGGAGGCCTGAAGGGCCAAGTCCAACAGCGCTACTAAAAAATGTGTGTTTGTATAAAGAAATAAAATTGTGCCTTCACTAACAACATGTTTGGTTCACGGAATGAATTTTAATGTTTGGTTCCTACAACATTTACACCGTCAGGTTTAGGGAAAGTAACGCGGAGTCGTGAAATCCTGGGAAGATAGCACGGAGTTGTGAAACCCGAAGCACCAGTGTTGGTAGCACTGGGCGTGATTAGTGCGGGCTTGGTGATCAAAATACTAGATCACGGAATTCATTGTATCTAGGAACCAAGTAGTGGTGGATATAGTGAATTACTCTTGGAGATAAGAGCAAGTGGGATGATTACACCACCTCCGAGCCACTATAATTGCCTCGTGTTCTTTACTGCTTTCTTTACTTACTGCTTCTTGCTTGCTTCTCACGAGATATACTTGACACAATCTCTACACACACTTACTTTATTTATTTCCGTTGCGTACCAGACTCTAACAATCTAGTTAAGAGCTTTGGTTTCTCTGTGCCTTAGCAATTGTTGTGCTGTGTGAAAAAGTTTAAAAGTCTATTCACCCCCCCCCCCTCCCCCCCCCCCCCCCTTCTAGACTTTTACTTTACCTCTTTTGGGACCAACACGAGACACAACACTGTGGCCTACCATGGAGAGATGTGGCTAAATGGTTAATGTTCACCTACTTATCACCAATGAACTTTAAGAAAGATAATATGACAACCAAATAAATAAAAAACTCCGTGGTTAAGCGTGTTTGACTTACAAGATGGGTGACCTAACTCAAAAAAGTGCAATTAAATCCTCATACTATTTAAAATTATGCAATTTGACCCATTCCTCAAGTTATCGCTAACGTGGCGGTCATCCTATTAAAAAGATTATTAATTTATTTTAATAATTCTAAATAAAAAATAAAATAAACAAAAAAAACCCCACCTCCTCCCTGGCTTTATATCTTACTAGAGACGAAGACAGAGAGGGGCTTCTTTATTTTATTTTATTTAAATTATTAAAACAATTTTTTTAACAGAATGACCACCACGTCAACGATGACATAGGTCAGAGATAAAGATGGGGGTTTCCATTTTTTATTGTTTTTTTTTAATTTTTTAAAGTATTAAAATAAATTTAAAAATAATAATTTTTAATAAGATGACTGTCATGTCAGCAATGACATGAAGAACATGTTAAATTTGGACGAATTGTATAATTTTAGACAATTGAGAGACTTAATCGCACTTTTTTTTAGTTGGATGGTCAATTGCACTTTTGTGTATGGTTCGATGACTAATTTGAACTTTTTTCCCAATGCCCAAATAAATAAAAGTTAACTTTTAGGGCATATATACATGTCTAACAATAGAATCCTATATATATAATTAAGATTTATTATTTGATCTCGACTATTTAATATAATCTTATATTTTTGAGTATGATAGAATATTATATAATTAAGATTTATTATTTGATCTCCATTATATAATAGAATGATATAGTTAAGATTTATTATTTGATAGAGATTATTTAATAGAATCGTATATAATTAAGATTTATTACTTACTATGGATTATTTAATACGTATAACTAAGATTTATATATAATTTGATATGGATTATTTGATAGAATCATCATAATAGAATTGTATATAATAGAGATTTATTATTTAATCATGATTATTTAATAGAATCGTATATAATAATTCTGATTTATTAATTGATATCAAATTTTAAATTTACGTAATATTAATTTTACCAACTATATCCAGGAAAATTTATGAATAGGATACATTTTATATTATATCAAAAAAAAAAAGTAGATACATATCCATATCAATACCTATTCAAGTGAGTGTATATATAGAAAACCATTTTGTTATTTATCACAACAACAATTAAAGTCTCTTTGTTATATTTGCAAAAATCTTTCAAAAACCTGCATCCGTAGTCTTTAAGAATGAATTTAGAATATCAACTTCATATGTTTGTATTCTCTCTCCTATTTGTGCTTATTTCATCATCACCCACAAACCAAAATGATCATCAAGACCTTGATACCATTATTTGTTATCAACTCAAGGGAATCCAACATTGCTTGTCATTCCAATCACAATCATCCACAACAACAAAGGATATTGATATGAAATATGGGGTGGGGAAGAGAAAAATACCTGGTGGTCCAAACCCTATACATAACCCGCCGGGGACGCCAATTTTGACATCAACAAAGGATATTGATATGAAATATGGGGTGGTGAAGAGAAAAATACCTGGTGCTCCAAACCCTATACATAACCCGCCGGAGACGCTAATATCGACATCAACAAAGGATATTGAAATGAAATATGGGGTGGTGAAGAGAACAATACCTGGGGGTCCAAACCCTATACATAACCCGCCGGGGACGCCAATATTGACATCAACAAAGGATATTGATATGAAATATGGGGTGGTGAAGAGAACAATACCTGGTGGTCCAAACCCTATACATAACCCGCCGGGGACGCCAATATTGACATCAACAAAGGATATTGATATGAAATATGGGGTGGTGAAGAGAAAAATACCTGGTGGTCCAAACCCTATACATAACCCGCCGGAGACGCTAATATCGACATCAACAAAGGATATTGATATGAAATATGGGGTGGTGAAGAGAACAATACCTGGTGGTCCAAACCCTATACATAACCCGCCGGGGACGCCAATATTGACGTCAACAAAGGATATTGATATGAAATATGGGGTGGTGAAGAGAAAAATACCTGGTGGTCCAAACCCTATACATAACCCGCCGGAGACGCTAATATCGACATCAACAAAGGATATTGATATGAAATATGGGGTGGTGAAGAGAACAATACCTGGTGGTCCAAACCCTATACATAATCCGCCGGGGATGCCAATATTGACATCAACAAAGGATATTGATATGAAATATGGGGTGGGGAAGAGTATAACAACCGGTGGTCCAAATATTATGTTTTAGCGGAAAAATGTGTTATTAAAAAAATATGCTTCAATTTATGCAAGTTGTCCATGATTTCTTGATTTAATGAGAATAACTGGAGTTAATCCAATTTGTGATTTGAGTTTTTTAAAAATATTTTGAAATATGTTTTATATGTTGTTGCTTAGTAATTCTGATTTTGAAAGATTTTAACTTTTAATAAGTTATATCAATAATTAATGTAAAATTATAATTTAATAATATTTTACATATTTTACCCACTCTAAAAAAAATCATGTCAAATCCCTAAGTAAAATTTTTTAAATGCAAGTTTCAATTAGCATTTTTAGTTTAAAACGAATGCTATTTTGAGTTTCATTTTTGACTTGATGCTTTGAAAAAACAAATTCTATATTTATAAAATATTACTATTACTAAATAATTGAATAAAACTTAATTACAATAATCCCCCCCCCCCCCTCTCTCTCTCTCTCTCTCTCTCTCTCTCTCTCTCTCTCTCTCTCTCTCTATATATATATATATATATATATATATATATATATATATATATATATATATATATAGGAAAAAGTTCCTGTGCGGCGGTGCGGCGGGATTACAGAATACACCAACAGTGTTATCAACATGCACCAACAGTGTAAGGGAAACGCACCACAATGAAACGCAAAAAAAATCACAGAATACACAACAGACCCAAAAAATACACCATATAACTCATCACACCCCAATAGTGTATTTCCAAACACTGTATGGTGTTTTTTCTCACGCCTAATGGTGTATTTTTGGTGATGCGTACCTAATTTGTGTGTATTTTTATGGTGTATTTTCCTAACGTTAATGGTGTATATTTGTTGAACTATTGGTGACGCCGCACCGCCGCACCTAAGGACACCGCCGCACCTGAACTCGCCTATATATATATATATATATATATATATATATATATATATATATATATATATATATATATATATATATATATATATATATATATTGAAAGGTTCCCGTGCGGTTGAATGCTTCTCGTGCGGTTGTGCGGTTATTAATGTGCATGAGAGTTGTACTTAATGTGCGTGAGTGTTGTGTCTAATGTGCCTGAGATTTGTACTTAATGTGCGTGTATATGTAAGATGCAGCAGAAAATATGGATATCAGCTTCTTCCCCATCCCTAGTAGCCATTGCCCCCTCCCTGATGATGATGATGCAGAGGCGAGCTATGGTGATTAAGAATTATGAGAATAATACAATAGAAATCCACACTTAGCTAGTGTGCAAATTTTGCTGTGCGTGCGTAATATATATAAACATTCAACTGTACTGAAGGTAGCTGATAATCCAGAATCCATGGAAAAATTGAAGGAAGAAGTAACAAGAAGCTTGGGCGTTAATGTGCGTGAGTTTTCTGTTCTGCTTCTTTCTGAGCTCGTAATTCTGAACTACTCACGCACATTAAGCACAAATCTCACGCATATTAAGCACAATACTCAGACACATTAAGTACAAAACTCACGCATATTAACATTACGCACATTAAGTACAACTCTCAGGCACATTAAGACAACACTCACGCACATTAAGTATAAACCTCACGCACATTAATCCACCGCACGGGAAACAACAAATGCACCTGATCCCTTCCCTATATATATATATATATATATATATATATATATATATATATATATATATATATATATATATATATATATATATATATATATATATATATATATATATATATATATATATATATATATATATATATATATATATATATATATATACATGCACACTACAAAATTACCCGAGCGATGCATGGATTTTTTTTAATATATTATATATTTAGATAATAAAATTAAAGATGAAATTATAAATAATTCTAATATTTGAAAGTGTACATTTATTTGATTATAAAATTAATGTAAAAGTATCACTTGATTAATTAAATAATATATGACTCGTTTGTCTGCAATTATTTTAAAAAAATTAATATGTAATATGATTTATGTAATTATATTATTACTAAAATAAATATGAGAAAAGGAGAAATAATTAAATTGTAATTGTGATTATTATAAAAATAAATTCAATCACCCATTTTAAGATAATTACGATAATTATTATTAGGCATTTATACTAATTCTATGCAATTATACTTTTATACTTTAAGTATATTTTTTTCAGCATATTGCATTTACTTTTTTCCCACTTCCTCCATATCTAAATAATAAAATTAATGATAAAATTATAAACATTTCTAATTGAAAAGTGCACATTTATTTGAAATTATAAAATTTGTATATTAGTGTTGAAATTAGTTACTTAAAAATTATATTAGGAAAAAGTCTAAAAAAAAAATAGAAGGAAGAGCATGGTTAATTGATATTATTTTAAGTAAAAAAAAAATACTATAATCAAATAAAGAGAATCTCTATGTTTAATTATCATAGTAAGATTAAAGTGTTAAATACAATTTGGTAATATGGACGTAATATGCCCTACCAAATATATATATATATATATATATATATATATATATATATATATATATATATATATATATATATATATATATATGGACGTATACGTAATATGTGTATGTTTATTTTCTTTTGAATACCCGTCGTAAAATGTGTATCCCCATTTGTACAACGTATACATCCACGCCAACCGCACTGTCAAAATTACCTCTCCCACCGACGTGTTCAATATACTCGACCTAGATTAGGAAGAAGAAATCCAGCGAAGGAAATGACCCTTTTAGCCCTTCACTAACATCTATTTAACTCTTAGTTAACGGAAGGACCGATGGTGGAACAATTCTGATAGTCAAGGATTTATTTCGTCCAAATTAAACGACGAGGACTGAATTTGGAAAATCACAATAGTCGGAGGACTATTGCTGGAATTAACTCGTTTAATTTCCTATATGGGCAGGAAAAATTATCGTTAATTCCAATAAAAATGAGGTCGTTTTATTATGATTGCTATATGGTAATTAAGGAGTATATATATTATTCTTAATTAATTGATATTATGTTAATTATGGCGTCTATGTAATCTGAATAATTATGGTAATTAATGAGTATATATTATTCTTAATAAAATAAAATGTGTGTGTTTAATTTCGTTTAATTATGGACGTAATATGTGTATGCTTAATTTCCTTTAATTATGTATGTAATATGTATACCACTAATTTCCTTAATTGATTAGATAAAATATATATTACGTCAAGTATATAAAACTATTTAATAAAAGTATAATGTGTGAATTAATTTCTTATTTACCATAATTATTAAGATTTTATTCAAAAGTAACAATTGTCATAATTTTATATGTGTAATAATCTGTGAATTGGCATAATTTGCATAATTGTATGGATGTAATAATATTTGAATTGGAATATTTATCCTAATTTTGTTAATCTTATTTAATTATGAACCTAATAGGTGTATTATCAATTTCCTTAACTGATTAGATCAAATTTATATTATTGAAATATTAATTCCTTAATTGCCATAATTTTAAAAGTTTAATTCAAAAGTAATAGAGTCAATAGTATTCAAAAGTATTATGTGGCTCCCCTTGAGGGAAGGTCACAGAATCGAACCCGGTGGTGGGGTATTGACTCTTTGGGTTGCAACAGATAGAGAAAGTATAAAATAGATACTACCTTGTAATAGAGTCAATAGTATTCAAAAAAAAAAAAAGGAAGTGCACGGATAATTGATATTATTTGAAGTAAAAAAAATATAAAATTATCGTAAGAAGGAATTCGATATGTTTAATTACCATAATAAATGTAGATGTTAAATCCGGTTGGTAATTACCACGGATTATTTAGATGATAAATAGTATAATTATACTATATAGATTACCATAATAAACGGATTAACATATGCATCAACACATCTATGATTAGAGAGAAACATTCCATATTTTTACTTAAATATATTTTGCATGTTATTAAGATTATTATGTTAGATTGATAGTGCTTCAAAGTAATTTTTAAGCTATAACATCACAAAGTCCCCTTGTTAATGATTTAGTCGTTCATGGAAATTTATCAACAATTCCACCTGATGAATTTAGTTTTGTATGGGATGGAATGTGAAGGAAGGTGTAAACGGGAATTGGGAAACTCCCGAGTGTCGAACTCAAGGATGTCAAGTCAGAGCACGTGAAATGCAAGACAACCCTTTGTCACAATGCATCAATAAAGATGGTCTAGGTGCTAGATGGGGATGTTGGTAGTGTGTGGGAAAGTGAGAAACATAAGAAAGTGAAGGAAAACAAAGGAAACAAATACAAACAAGTAAAAACATGGATTTGGATGGAATTGGGCTTGTGGTTTGCGCACTCATAGGTCTTAAGGAGACACGAGTGGGTAAACGGCTTGGCTAAACCTAGGGAGACCTAAGGCACCATCATTAGGTGGCGTCACACTTAAACTCTCATTCCCTACGTCGGGCGAGACATTCTATCAAACATTTGGTGGGCGGTCTACCGTCTCCTCCCCTAAGCTCGCCCTCTCGGGTCGTAGGAAGGGGATTGCAAGGGTAAGACTAAAGAGAGTGTAATCTCTTGCTAAACTCCCACTCTCACACTCATCTAACCTGTTAGGAATAATATGTTATAGTTTTGATGAGCCAAATTTGTATTTTTAGAACCCCCATATTTTATTTTGAGTCTAGTTGTATATTAGCCTAAGTCCCAAGTCAAGCCATAAAAGTCTACGAATTCTTAGCAAAATATACTTATCCAGAATGTTACTATTTGAGATTTATTTACCTTTAAAGACACCAAAGGATGAAGCGGTGAAGTGGATAAAGAACAAGGTGAGTAAAGTTAAAAGTCACGAGTTTGAGACTTAATCTTTACATTTTTATGTAAAAGATAAAGAAGGGGACGACTAAGGGGCTGATGGGGACGACCAAGGGGCAGACTCGGATTAATCTACGAATTAATGTAAAATACTACTAAAGCCATTCTGGGAATAAAGATTATATCCAGAAATATTAACTAGTGAGTTAATTTGGCGTAGTGGTACAAGTTTGGAAGACAAATTTGATTGGGCTCATGTTCAAATCTCATTGGAAGCATATTTTTAAAGTATGACACTTGTTGGATGCATGCTACAATGTGGACACATGTAAGGCTATGTTGACTACAAGTTTTGGAAGCTTGTGGACATGATAAGAAGATGCACGTGAATTCTTCTACTCATCTTCTTTCTCATTTGAATCTCTTGCTGCATATCTCATATCACTTCAGAAGAAGAAATGGACGGAGATATAATTTTTACTCAAGCAAGAATCAGCAGGAAATATTTTGGAAAATTTCATCATTTTGAATCCGCCAAGATAAGGTAATTACTTTTTGGAGAAGTTTTAGCTGATGAGCCAATATGTATGACTTTTGAAGATTTGTCAGGTGAGGATTTTCAAACTCACTGTGGAAGCCCATCTCTTGCATTAAATCACCGCAATGCAAGTTGGCAATAATGTGTAGCTGATCAAGATGAACGATCAAGATCAACTGATGCTACAACGGTAATATAGCTTCTTCAGCTATATATACCATGAAGACTTGAAGACATGAAGCAGGGCAGAGAAGGCAAGGCAATACAAAGAAAAGCAAAAATTCGAAATATCCATTTTTGAGCTTACACGAGAGATTCTTCAAGTCCTTAGAAGAGAAATTTGTTTTCTCTTAAACTTACCTCTACTGTGTGTAGAAAGAGGGTTGAGTGTAGCTTTATGCAAGACACTACCCTGTTGAGTGTAGCTATGTGCGAGACACTCGTGAGTGTAGCTTTGTGCGAGACACTCGTGAGTGTAGCTTTGTGCGAGACACTCGTGGTTGCTGAGTGTAGCTGTGTGCGAGACGCTCGGTGGTGCTAAGTGTAGCTGGGTGCAAAACACTTAGTTGGTGTAGGAGTATAGCTTTGTGCAATATACTCGGGAGTATAGCTTTGTGCGAGATACTCGGGATTGAGTGTAGCTGTGTGCAAAAAACTCGGGAAGTGCCTGTGTGCACTTGATTCACTATTTGTATCTGGGTGAACGAGATAGTGAATTTCCTCCTTGGAGTGAAAGGAGAAGAGTGGACTAGGAGGATTACACCACCTCTGAACCACTATAAATTGTCTCTCTCATTTATTTACTGCCTTTATTTATTATTGCATGCATACTAACCCATTTACTATTCATCATATTTATTTATCTTATTGATTGAGTTATATGACTTTACAAGTGCATGCAGACACAATTCCATTTGGATTCACTCATTGATTCACACGTGACATCACACACATATTGAGTGCACCATCTCTTTAAATATTCATTTGTTGTCTTGCATGTTGAATATTTGACTGACCCATTTTATACTGTGCAAAATTATTCATTTGGGTCTATTAGTTTTTACGTTTGCATGTGGGCATAAATTTGCATACTTATTATTTGAGCCTTTGCAAGCATATCCATCATATTGCATGTTATATATCTCTTTGATTTTACGTAACACTTGGTTGTTTAATTTATTCCGCTGCGCATCTAAAGTTTCATATCTTTTTACTTAGAGTTGAAATTACCAAAGTGTTATTAATTGTGAAAAAGTTTAAAAAGTCTATTCACCCCCCCTCTAGACTTTTTACCACCCTATCGGGACCAACAATTGGTATCAGAGCAGGTGCCTATCCGAGTCAAAATTTGTCTCTAACTGATACCAAAAATTGGTATCAGAGCGGGTTGTCTATTTGGGTCAATCTGTTTCTGACTGATAACTGTTTCTGACCAATACCAACAACTGGTATCAAAGCGGTTGTCTATTTGAATCGATTTTGACTGCTAGGCAGATCTCGAAAAATCAAGATGATGAAAAGAGATATGGCTCTTGCCCAAAATTTATTATTTTCTCTCGAAAAATTTGATGATTGGAAAATTCACATGCAGGTACATTTATCCGCACTACATGATGAGATGTGGGAAGTAATCACTAATGGTCCAATTGAAATCTTGCAAGTGACCACTGCTTCCGTACAAACAAGTGAAACACCACAATATGTTCCAAAGCCCAAAGTGGAATGGACTCGTGAAGATAGAACACGAAATAACTTGGATAATATTGCCAAGGATATTTTGTTCAAATCTATTGATGATACGATATTCCCAAAGGTTCGAAAATGCCAATCAGCAAAAGAAGTTTGGGAGACACTCATCCAAATTGGTGAAGGAGACGAACAGGAAAAGGATAATAAACTCACCATAGCATTAAAGAAATTTGAGGATTTCAAAATGCTAAGTGGCGAGAATATTACCAACATGGAAACAAGATTTGCCAAAACCTTGGAAGAAATTAATGATCTTGGAAAAGAAATTAATAAAAAGGAGATCTCTCTCAAAATCCTACGTGGTTTACCATCAAGTTGGGACATGAAAGTCACTGCCATTCGTGATCATAGAGATCTAAAGACTCTATCAACTGATAATCTTTTTAGTGATCTAAAAGCCTATGAGTTTGAAATGAAGTCAAGGATGGAAGAAGAACACGGAGAAAAGAACAATGCACTCGTTGCCGAACAACCATCCACGTCAAGGTCAGTAGATAATAGTGAATTATTAAATAACGAAAACTTTGCTTTGTTTGTCAGGAAATTCAAGAGGTTCATGAGGAAAAACAATCACAAAAGTTTTCCTAAAGCAAGCATGTCACGAAGGCATAAAAAGGAAACCATGGAGGACAATTCGAATTTATGCTACAACTGTAGAAAGCCTGGACACTTTATGGCCGAATGTCCTTATCCCAAGGTAAGCAAAAATCAATCTAACACCATGCAGGAGGAAACCAAAGTCAAGGATAGGAGATTCAACAAGAAAGACAAAAGGAAAGCCCTTATTAGTGACCCACTAGAAACAAGTGAGTCTGATGAATCTTTTAGCAATGAAAGTGATAGTTCTACAGATGATAATGCACTATTTGGAATGAGCATGTCAAGCAATTCAAATAGTCAAGATTTATGTCTTATGGCACACGAAACAGATGATGATGAGGTAACTTCTAAATCCTTTGATTCTGTAAGTTCATCTTTCTCTAAAGAGTCTATCTTTCATATGATGAAGGATTGTCAAACCATGATGGACACTTACTCGCAAATCAAGGAGCGCAATAATTTACTGATTCTTGAAAAAGATCAACTAAATGAAAAATTGCAAAATGCTCTATTTGAGATACGAGACTTGAAAGACGAAAATATTCGACTTCAAGAAGAGTGTAAATCAAGGGAAGTGAGAGAACACAACCTTAGAGAGGTTATAGCAACGTTTACACATTCATCCAAAATAATGGACAAAATGGTAAATATGCAAAAACCCTCAAGTGATAAAACCGGACATGGTTATGATCCCTTGTGTTCTCAAGCCTCCGAGAAATTGACCAATTCTACTACTGCTTTAACTAATAAAGTCCAAGTAGTAAAATTTGTAAAAGGTCAAGATAGCACAATGAGACAAGGAATTGGTTACCAAGCTAATGCCAAAAATGCTACTGCAAGGCCGAAGCCTCAAAGAAAATTTAAATCGCCAATGCAGTCAAATAATAGGCAAAAGTTTGTTCCTAAATGGAAATATACCAATGAGTCGAGTGCACAAAATCCTCATAGGAAAACGGGAAGAACTCCAAGGATTGGGGCAGGGATACTTTATCCCTCTGAACAAGATTGGTTTGATGAAATTAAACCATGGACTAAGTCCAGATTTAATGCCTTTCATAGGCTCAAAAAAATCTCTTCCCAAGTGCCAAAAGATCGAGTCAAATTTAAAAACCCGGCACCAAAACCTTTTTCAAAAATTAGATATGATTATAATGTTTTCAATGGTTACGAATCACCTAATCTTGGATCCATAAGAACTAGGTGGATTTGGATACCAAAAAGGACTAACACTCAAGGACCCAAATTAAGTTGGGTACTTAAAAATGCATAAACTGTTTGCAGGAAATTTGGTACTTCGATAGTGGATGTTCTCGACACATGATTGGAAATAAATCTAGTCTTGAGGATTTTAAAAATATCGAAGGACCAAAAGTTGTGTTTGGAGGAAACGATAGATATGACACAACCAAAGGAATAGGAACAGTATCCCGCAATGATCTAAAAATAGAAGACATATCCTATGTTGAAGGATTAAAGTTCAACTTGCTGAGCACAAGTCAATTTTGCGATAAAGGCTATCTTGTAGAGTTTTTCAAATACAAGTGTCAAGTGAAGAACGGATCCACAGGCGAGATTGTTCTCGAAGGAATAAGAACGAAAAATATGTATGTTGTAGACTGGAACACAACCAAAGACTTTGTGTGTCTTGTAGCAAACAACTCAAGCAATGTGGGTTGGGAATGGCACAAAACGTTGAGTCATCTAAACTTCAAACCATTAACAAGCTCATGACGAGAAATCTAGTCAAACGACTACCCAACATCACCTACAGAAAGGATCAGATTTGCGATGCATGTCAAAAAGGAAAACAAGTCAAATTATCCTTAGTCTACTACATATGGATCTATTTGGTCCAGTGGAGCCAGTAAGTATGAGTGGTAAGAAATATATTCTTGTTGTTGTTGATGACTTTTCCAGGTACACATGGACAATATTTCTCAGCAAGAAAAATGAAGTAGAGAAGAAGCTACCAGAACTTCTCAGACAACTTCAAAATGAAAAGGTAGTCAACATTGTCAAAATTCGTACCGACAGAGGAACAGAGTTTGTGAATAGCGTAATTCAAAATTACTGCAATGCTCAAGGAATTTTGCATCAATTATCAGCCGCAAGAACTCCACAACAAAACGGAGTTGCCGAAAGGAGAAATCGAACGCTCAAAGAAGCCGCACGAGTAATGATAGTTGCAGTCGAGCTACCTAAACACTTTTGGGCCGAAGCAATCAATACTGCTTGCTATACCCAAAATAGAAGTCTAATCTACAAGCTGCACGACAAGACACCTTATGAATTGTGGAAAGGGAGAAAACCTAACCTTAGTTATTTTCATTCATTTGGTTGCAAATGTTTTTGTAATTTTGCATTTTCTCATCCTAGATAATTCGATAGAACTAGATGACTGAAACAGATTACTGATTGATCCAGTTAGGTTAATCAGTAAGTATGTAATGAGGGAGAACGATAGTCACGCACAAAAGTAAAGACACAGAGTGTTTTTTACCAAGTTCGATACAGTGTGTATCTACGTCTGGGGGACGATCACATAGGCGTCCAATCCACTAACTCATAATCCAATGTACAAAGGTAGATATACAATAATCTTACCCAAGTGCCCCACACAAGGTACAAACCCAGTCTACAAAGGTTTAGTGGATTGTTGAAGATGGAGAGCCATGCATACAGAAATCCAATGAAATCCCTTCACTTGGAGAGCCAACTCTGATGCAGTCTACTTCAATGATGCTCTATAAAGTTGTTGCCACAACAGTGTGATCTTTACGTCCTTTCGCTTAAGTAGCAGTAGTTCTTCTCAAGTTCATCATCTTAATCACCTTGAACATTCTGTTTTGAGAAGATGCATGCCAATCAAAGATCTATTCTCATATAGCCGGTATGGAGTGTTTCTTCGTATATTCGTCGTTACCCTAGTTCTCTCCAAGAACTGGTACTTATAGATCCTTCAATAAACACTCTCCATAGATGTCTTTGATTGTAGAAGGTAGGACTGTAAAAGTGGAAAGTAATCTTAGCAGATTAGGTCCATTACCTTCTTTGAAGATACGCTGATCTTCTTTCCATACTGGTCTGATCTTCTGTGAAGTACCGCGTAAGCCTCTTAAGGAAACAGCTTTCCTAAATCAGATCTTCAGTGTCAGTCCTTCTGTTGTTGTCTCTGATTGATCAGTCATCTGTAAAATCACCCGGACAAAACCCTAAACCTATCTTAGAAAGCCATAATAATATTTCCAATTATAGTGTGGGGTTTTTGAACATAAACACTAACAAACTCCCCCTTTGGCTATTATTTGGCAAAACAACTCAACTAAAACAACTGTATAAAAATAACAAACTAAGATAGGATATGAGCAAAAACAACCCGTGATCAATTCTGATTAAAAACATCCAAAAAGACAAACTAAATAGTCTATAATAAAAAACAGCAGTCATAGATCAATAGGAGACAACAACCGGACACATCGGTTAGAAAGAGCTTCGAGCAAACCAAAAAATAAAATTCCAATCATCATCACATCGCCCAGCCAGGTCCAGAAGGTACTCAAACAACCATCACAGAATCACAGAACCCCCCCTGAGTTCACTACTCCCCCTTTTTGCCAAGAGTTGCCAAAGATCAAGCGTTTGAGGGAGAGTCACTGTCTGTCTTCTCGGGGTCCACAGCAGCAGCAGTATCAGTCAGACTCATGCGGAGCAGAACAGTGGCTAGCTCAGTGCGTGCACCGGTCAGTTATTTAGCAACGATACCGTGCACCGTTTCCAGATCAGCAACACGCACCTTCAATTGTTCAGCCAGCTTCACATCTTTGTCATGCAGGGACTCGTCATTCACAGCCTCAGGTTCGGAATTTGCCGGAGCAGTGACAGGGACTACATCCTTGATATGATCTCCAGATAGTAGCTGTTTGTCGACAGTGTCAAGCAATGTCGGGCTGATGACTTCACTAGTCATAGGTTTAAGGCCCTGAGAAGTAAGTATTCCAAAGATTAGATTTGGGAAGGGCAATCTCACCTTTTGCTTCCTGGGATGAGTTAGGGTCAGAATATGATAGTAAATCCACTTTCCCATATCAAGCTTCATCTTAGTGCCAATCCGAAATAAAAACCCAGCAAGAAGCTTTCCAACTGTATTGAAATGGGCAGATGGAAGCCAGTTGTGCAGAGCCAGACGATGTAGAATAACATATTTTGACGTGAGATGAGATCTGAGCAAGTAATCCTTATCTCATGTAGGCCAAGATGTGGTCTGACCACCAGTGAGAGTTTTGGCCACCAAATTCCAATCAGTTACATCTTCCTCTTGAACCGCAGGCAACCCATAGTAATCATTGATCATATCTGGTCCAAATACATACCACCTACCTCTTATAAAGATTTGCATTGGTCGTGGCCCTGCAAGATCATCAATCTCATCACTGAGATTGCAATAAAACTCATAAGTTAGCAGTTTGGAGTAGGGGCAGACATCAGTGACTGTTTTCAACAACCCAACTTCACCCAACAAAGGCAGAATATCGCAGACTGAATTGAGCTGATTCTCATCCACAGTGCGTTGAACAATGAGTTCTCTTCTGACCATTTTGGCCCATTTGTTCTGTGCAGCAGAGGATATAAACTGAGGACGATAGGCAGAAGTATCAGTGTCTTCAGTAGGATGGCCATCAGGTGTGACACTGCGTCCTCTGGAACGCGTGGATGGCTTCCCCCTTTTGACAGAAGGGGCTGCTACAGAAGCAGATGGTACAGCAGAAGGTCCTTTGGGCTTAACTGATGATCGTAGAGTCTTAAACACCTGTTGAATTGGCGGATCACTTTCAGGCTTAGCAGATTCACTTGGCTTTCTCTTCTTTGCAGGTTGGTCAACATCAGCAGTATCAGCACTAGTTTCAACAACCACTTTTGTCGGGACATTCTTCCTTTTGGTTTTTCTAGTTTCTTTGGTTGGAGATGGAATCGGAGTCACTGAGTGGCTTGAATCAGACACATTCGCAGACAGGCTGCCCACAACATTCACAATCTCTCGAATCTTGAAATTGGTGGTATCTGGGTGAGCAGTATCCTCGACAGTAGGGGCAGTGGATGAAGGTGCTTGGGGTCCATACACCTCGGCTAGAATCTTATCATCTTCACTTGATGAGTCTGAGGGATGAATGACTCTGTAAGGTTGAGGAATTGAAGAAGTTGGTAACCCAGCAAAATATCTAGCATGTTCCAGATTTTCTTCCATAGTTCTTGCAGCATAAACAGGGATTCCACCTGTTCTTCTAGACTTCTTGGGGCTTGGTAGATTTTTAGTTTCAACAGTGGGTACGGTAGGTGGATCAATGGCTGAGCAGGGTTCTATAGGAACATTTTCAGTCTCAGACGAAGGCAGAGAAGATTTCTCAGAAGCATAGACAACTAGACTTAGGGGATTTGCCTCTTCAGAAGTCGTCGTTTTCTCAACATTCACATGCAACACCTCAGGTTTTTCACCAGAAATATCATGTAAAGGCAAGGATGGGGGATCAACATTCACAAGGGATTTCACAGAATCCAAAGCAGATACATTTGCAGACAAAACAGATACAGAAGATGAAATAAAGGGATCAACAGGTCTATCAGGAGAAATCTCAATAGGAGTATCAGAGTCATTTACCCGTTGTCGAAGAATTTCTTGTCTATGTGTAGCTTCTCTTTGAGCGGCCTCGAGATACAGAGCTTGGGACTCCTCTCGTCGACGAGCAGCTTCATCGGATTCTAGGGCACGCTGAGCAAAGTATTGCAGAAATGCCCCGGCCCGATTTCCATCATCCGGTTCAGGATTAGATACAGGTGAGACCTCTTCATTGGCTTCAGCAACCATCACAAGGAGTTCAGTTACGTCGTCTGCCGATCAGTCAGCATAAAACTCAGGATAGTTAGACATGACGGTCACAAGAATCTCATCTCGTAATAGAGGATCAAGCTTAAGCTTCTTCTTCATCGCCAACTGCAGAAGTGTCTGAATATGTTTCAGAGCGGTAGCCGGAGAATGTACCTTCCTTCCGAGTCTGATGATAATATTCCTCACCGGATCCGCCATTGAAGATTATTTGACGGAAGAAGATTAACTCTTTGAGGGTAAATAAGCAAGAGAGAGAGAGGAGATGAGGGTATGAATGATTTCTTCCTCCTTGACCCGGTAACACACAGCCTTAAGAATAATAAGCCCTAGTCAAAGCGGCTTGTCAATAGCATGCAGACGTGATTGATTGATGCAACGGTAAAGCTTCTTTTTAGGAAGGAAACAAATCCCAATAAAATTTGAATTTTAAAAAAGCCAATAAGATCGTTTAAGATATCCTCTGAGAGAAATAAGCATAAATAGACTTCTTAACTTAAACAGAGAGGGGACAATAAGGAAGGTCAACGTCATAACACTGACCCGTAGAAAACCAACACCTCTCTGATGGACCAACTGCTTTAGTCAGTCAATTCTGCAAATTCCCAGAGCAGATCTGAGAATTTCAAACCGATTTGCATCCAGTGGCTTAGTCAGAATGTCTGCCAGTTGTTTGTCAGTCTGAATATATTCCAACTCAATTTCCTTGGATTCAACCAGATCTCTAATGTAGTGATGCCTGATGTCAATATGCTTCGTTCTGGAATGTTGAACAGGATTCTTGGAGATTTTAATAGCACTGACATTGTCACAAAAGAGTGTCATTGTTCCCTGTGTAAGACCATAGTCCAGGAACATCTGTTTCATCCACACCAACTGAGTACAACAACCACCTGCTACTATGTATTCTGCCTCTGCAGTGCTTAAAGATATTGAATTCTGTTTCTTGCTGAGCCAGGACACTTGATTCTTACCAACAAAGAAACATCCCCCAGAAGTACTTTTTCGATCATCAATATTTCCTGCTCAGTCAGCATCACAGTATGCTACCAGATTCAGTTCACTGTCTTTAGAGTACCAGAGACCATACTGTATAGTTCCTTTAACATATTTCAGAATACGCTTTGCAGCTATTAGGTGAGATTCCTTTGGATCAGATTGATACCTTGCACAGATTCCAACACTAAACATTATATCTGGTCGACTGGCTGTTAGATACAACAGACTGCCTATCAGACTGCGGTAGACTATGTTATCCACTGATGCACCAGATTCATCTTTTGAAACTTTTGTAGAGGTGGAAATGGGTGTTCTGGAAGATTTACATGACTCCAGATCAAATTTTTTGACAAGATTCTTAGCATACTTTTCCTGAGAAATAAAGTATCCCTCCGAACTTTGCTTAACCTGCAGACCTAAGAAGTAAGTCAGTTGACCAACCATGGACATTTCAAACTCCTCTTCCATCACCTTTACCAGTTCATCTGTATATTTTTGCAAGGTTGAGCCAAACACAATGTCATCCACATATATTTGGGCTATGGTGACATGACTTCCAGTGGTTTTTACAAACAGAGTTTTATCAACACTTCCCCGCTTGTATCCATGTTGAAGCAGATACTGTGTCAAACGCTCATACCATGCCCGTGGGGCTTGTTTAAGACCATAGAGTGCTTTTCGAAGTTTATAAACATATGTAGGATGTTCTGGATCTTCGAAGCCTTTGGGTTGAGCCACATATATGTCTTCGTGGAGATATCCATTCAGAAAGGCTGTCTTGACATCCATCTGAAATAGAGTGAACCCTAGAATGCATGCTACAGCCAGCAATATCCTGATTGACTCAAGTCTCGCTACAGGAGCAAAGGTCTCGTCATAGTCAATTCCCTCAATCTGAGTATAACCCTGAGCCACTAATCGAGCTTTGTTTCTGGCGATATTTCCAGCTTCATCAGTTTTATTTTTAAAAATCCACTTCGTTCCAATAACATTGACACCGTCAGGTTTTGGGACTAGATTCCAAACATGATTCCGCTCAAACTGATGTAGCTCCTCCTGCATTGCCTTGATCCACAGATCATCCTATAAGGCTTCTTTGACATTTTTGGGTTCTATTTTTGAGGTATAACAGGCAGATCCAGACACCTCTGTCAGATTATTTCTTATTCTGCTCCTGGTCTTCATCCCATCTGATGGATCTCCAATAATGTTATCTGTTGGATGATTCTTCTGAGTCCTGGTTGGTTTATCTTTACCAACATCTATTTTGGGATCTGTCTCCTGTTCTGAGCTTTCTTCATCTTCATCTGACTCTTCTTGTGGCTTATACTGACTGTTAATATTATTTTCATCTGGATCTTTTGAAGAAGACTCTATTGTTATTGAGTCAACATATTCTTCTGGATTATCATCAATAACCACATTTACTGACTTCATGACAGACTGATTCTTCTTGTTGTAGACTCTGTAGGCTCGACTGTTCGGAGAGTATCCAAGAAAAATGCTTTCATCGCTCCTGGGTTCGAACTTCCCTCTTTGTTCTCTGTCAGCTAACATATAACACTTTGTGCCGAACACATGAAAGTATTTCAGATTTGGTTTCTTTCCATTCCAGATTTCATATGGTGTTTTGTTTGTTCCTGGTCTCAGATAGACCCTATTAATGGTATGACACATTGTATGAACTGCTTCTGCCCAGAACCGTTGTGGTAGATGTGAGGCATGTAGCATCACTCTAGCCATTTCCTGCAAGGTTCGATTCTTTCTTTCCACTACTCCATTCTGTTGAGCTGTTCTAGGAGCGAGAACTCATGTGATATACCATGCTCAGAGTAGAAGTCTGAATACAGTGAGTTTTCAAATTCCTTTCCATGATCACTCCTTAATCTCTGAACTTTTATGATGGACTCATTCTTTTCCTTCTGAATCCTTATGCACAAAGTCTTGAACGCCTTGAAAGCTTCAGTCTTTTCTCTCAGGAAGTACACCCAGCTGTATCGAGAGAAGTCATCTGCACACACGAATATATACTTCTTTCCTCCAATGCTCTCTGTCTGTGTTGGTCCCATGAGATCTATATGGACAAGATCTAGACACTTCTCAGTGGTGATACCTCTTACTGCTTTGTGTGCAGTTCTGATCTATTTTCCAATAGCACATGCACCACAGATTCTTTCTGGATCAATTTTGATCTTAGGTACACCTTTTACAGCTTCCAGTTTTATCAGTTTATCCATATCTCTGAAGTTTATGTGACCCAGTCGTCTATGCCAGAGTTTTGATTCATCAGATTTGGATAGATGACAGGCAACTTCATTAGTCAAAACGTAACAGTTGTCTGAGGACCGTGTTCCTTCCATGACCAGACGTTTCCCTTTATCACTGACTCTACAGCAGTTACGGTCGAAGCATACATTCCAGTTTTGATCACATAACTGAATGATGCTGATCAAATTTGCTTTCAACCCACTGACAAGCAGGACTTCTTTTAACTGAGGTAAACCATGGACATTTAGGGTACCTTTTCCAAAAATCTTACCTTTTTGTCCATCTCCATATGTTACAGCTCCACTGCTAGGTTGAACAGCCATCAGACATTTGATATTCCCTGTCATCTGCCTTAAGCACCCACTGTCGAAGTACCACCTAGTATCAGTTGTTGAAGCAGTCAAAACAATGGTGGGGTAGCAAATGACTTCTGACTTCCTTACCCAGACCTGTCTGGTGAAAGGTGTTATAGTCTTGTTTTGAAATTTTTCCTTCCTTTGATCTCTGTAGAAGAAGTAACACTCAGGTCTAGTGTGACCTTTTGTTTGACAGTAGTGACAGGTAGGAGTATAGAATTTAACTCTGGCCAATTTATTCTTGAATCTCGAATAGTGAGACTGATGAGTTGTTCTTCCTGAGTCAGTATTAGTGTTCTGACCATGCTTTCTTTCCTGGTTTTGTACTGACTGAGATGACTGTCCTTGTTCATACCTGTGATTTTCTGTGGTCTTAGTCATTCCCTCTTTGATGAACCTTGGTGTATTATTCGAAGATTCTCCTCGTTCAAATCCCAGACCCTTTTTATTGTTGGGACTTCTCCCAGAGTCTAAAATTTTATCCAAGGTAGATGTAGTATCCATCATCTGAATATTTTTCTTCAAGCTCTCCAATTCTTTGATCAATTTTCCCTCTCTGGATCGTATCTGTGTGATGAGATCATCTTTTATGACCAATTCTGCCTTCAAATCCTTTAGACGATCATCTCTTTGCTTCAGTTCGTCATTCAGATTCTTATTCACTTTCACAAGTTGTTCCCAGCTAGCAACAAGTTTCGCAAATTCTGTCTCAAGCTGAGTGTGTCTCTCTTCAAAATCATCAGTCGATATGTATGATTCTTCATCCGATGGTTCTTCGTCTGACTGATGATCTGTAGTAGTGAAGAAGGCTACAAAGTTTCCCACATTCTCCTCTGATTGATCATTTGATGATTCCTCCTCATCATCACTAAGAGTAGCCACAGACATAGCCTTTTTCCGTTTCAGATAAGTCGCACATTCAGCCTGTATGTGACCATACCCCTCACATTCTCTACACTGTATTGACCGATTGAGAGGTTTTCCTGTTTCTGTTCTGTCTTGTTCACCCAGTTTGAGTGTGACTGTTATGTGAGAAAGGAGCTGTCTCACCCTTTTGATATGAGGTATTGTTGCCTTTATATTGGGTTCTGGTAGATTGACCTTGACCTTTTCTGTTGAAACCTTTTAAGATCTTCTTGAAGTTTTTTGTGAGAAGAACTAAGGTTTCATCATCTATATCATCTGTATCAGATTCTCGATCAGCCTTAGCAACAAAAGCTACTGACTTTCCTTTCCGGTTGCTACCAATATCATCATCAGCCAGAACTTCCAATTCATATGTGTGTAAGCTTCCCATGAGTTCTCCAATAGTCTTCTTTTCCCAACCAGTGTGTTCCTGAATAGCAGTTACCTTCATTCGAAATCTTTTAGGTAAAGATCTAAGGATCTTTTTGACCACTCTCTCATCAGTGAATGGTTCCCCGAGAACTGCGGCACGATTCATCAAGTTCTGAACTCTACTGTGGAAGGTCGATATGGTTTCGTCTTCGATCATTCTGAGTGCTTTGAATTCTGACAACACCATTTGTAACTTTGACTGCTTAACATCACTGGTACCTTCAAACCTGGTTTCAAGAATTTCCCATACTCGTTTAGCCTCTTTCACTCCTGTTACAAGTGTGAATACAGATTCATGAAGCGATCCAACAATTGAGTTTAATGCTTTGTTGTTTAGATTAGAGGCATTCATTTCTTCGTCAGTCCACGTCTCCATAGGTTTTAATTCTTTGACTCCTTCAGCATTTCGGACAGTAGGGGGACTCCACCCAGTTAGAACAGTACGATAGACCCTGGTACCTTGCGCTTGAAGATATATTTCCATACGAGCCTTCCAGAAAGAGTAGTTGTGATTATCTAGTTCTGGTGGTTTCATACTTGCGTCCATCCTGAATACCACAACCAGCCAACAAACAAACAGACAGACTCGCACAAAAAGAGAGAATGCAAAATTATAAACAGCCCTTAGGATCAAGTCACTGTGTAGACTTAAAAGCTCTGATACCACATGTAATTTTGCATTTTCTCATCTTAGATAATTCGATAGAACTAGATGACTGAAACAGATTACTGATTGATCCAGTTAGGTTAATCAGTAAGTATGTAATGAGGGAGAACGATAGTCACGCACAAAAGTAAAGACACAGAGTGTTTTTTACCCAGTTCGATACAGTGTGTATCTACGTCTGGGGGACGATCACATAGGCGTCCAATCCACTAACTCATAATCCAATGTACAAAGGTAGATATACAATAATCTTACCCAAGTTCCCCACACAAGGTACAAACCCAGTCTACAAAGGTTTAGTGGATTGTTGAAGATGGAGAGCCATGCATACAGAAGTCCAATGAAATCCCTTCACTTGGAGAGCCAACTCTGATGCAGTCCACTTCAATGACGCTCTATAAAGTTGTTGCCACAACAGTGTGATCTTTACGTCCTTTCGCTTAAGTAGCAGTAGTTCTTCTCAAGTTCATCATCTTAATCACCTTGAACATTCTGTTTTGAGAAGATGTATGCCAATCAAAGATCTATTCTCATATAGCCGGTATGGAGTGTTTCTTCGTATATTCGTCGTTACCCTAGTTCTCTCCAAGAACTGGTACTTATAGATCCTTCAATAAACACTCTCCATAGATGTCTTTGATTGTAGAAGGTAGGACTGTAAAAGTGGAAAGTAATCTTAGCAGATTAGGTCCATTACCTTCTTTGAAGATACGCTGATCTTCTTTCCATACTGGTCTGATCTTCTGTGAAGTACCGCGTAAGCCTCTTAAGGAAACAGCTTTCCTAAATCAGATCTTCAGTGTCAGTCCTTCTGTTGTTGTCTCTGATTGATCAGTCATCTGTAAAATCACCCGGACAAAACCCTAAACCTATCTTAGAAAGCCATAATAATATTGCCAATTATAGTGTGGGGTTTTTGAACATAAACACTAACAGTTTTGTTCTTAATAATGGCAAAATCTATCTATAAGAACATTTGATCAACGTGCAGATGAAGCAATATTCTTAGGATATTCTTCTACACGCAAAGCATTCAGAGTATTAAATAAATCAACAATGGTGGTTGAAGAATCCATTCATGTCGTATTTGATGAAATTCTCAAAAAGCAAGGAATCTCCAACAGTTGGCATCAATGATGAAAATAATACTAATAAAATTTCTTAAGATATTTTACAGGGAAACAGTAATCTAAACTGCTCCGGAACGGAAACCGATGTGGAAGATGAAATAAGGGAAGAAGTAAGAGAATGTGTTAGGGTTGGAGTTGGAACTAATAGTGAGGATCAACGAATGGATCAAACCTCAAATCCAAATCCCTCCACCTCACACGAACACTCTACTTCTCAAGGAAGTTTTCAACCGGATTTGAAGTGGCTAAGAAATCATCCACAAGATCAAATCATTGGAGATATCCATGACGGCGTGAGAACTAGATCTGCATTACAAGAAACTCTATTTTCATGTTTTCTTTCTCAGGTTGAACCGAAGGACATAGATGAAGCTTTAAAAGATCCTAGTTGGATTGAAGCAATGCAAGAAGAGCTAAATCAGTTCGAACGCAACGATGTTTGGGAGCTTGTTTCAAGACCATCTAATCACAACGTGATTGGAACAAAATGGGTCTTTAGAAATAAAGCAAATGAAGATGGAATCGTTGTTAGGAATAAAGCAAGGCTAGTCGCAAAGGGCTATTCACAAGAAGGAATAGATTTTGATGAGACATTTGCCCCGGTTGCAAGATTGGAGGCAATAAGAATCTTTCTAGCCTTTGCAGCTTACAAGAATTTTACAGTCTATCAAATGGACGTAAAAAGTGCATTCTTAAATGGCCTACTTGAAGAAGAAGTATATGTTGAGCAATCCCTAGGTTTCGAGGTAAAAGGTAATGTTGATAAGGTCTATAAACTAAAGAAGGCATTATATGGGTTAAAACAAGCACCGAGAGCTTGGTATGACACCCTATCAATGTTCTTAATTAGTTGTGGGTTTACCAAAGGCCTTGTTGACAAAACCTTATTTAAAATTCAAGAAAATGATCATATATTATTAGTACAAATTTATGTTGATGATATCATTTTTGGAAGCACTAATAAATTGTTATGTGAGAAATTTTCTAAGCTCATGCAGAACAAGTTTGAAATGAGCATGATGGGAGAGCTAAACTACTTCCTTGGACTGCAAGTAAAACAACTGAAGGAAGGAATACTCATAAATCAGGCCAAATACACCAAAGATCTTATTAAAAGATTTGGTCAAGAAGGAAAGAGTTCAGTAAAAATTCCAATGAGCACATCAGTCAAATTAGACAAAGGCGATGAAGGCAAAGATGTTGACGAGACGCAATATCGAGGAATGATTGGATCTTTATTATATCTCACTGCGAGTAGACCCGATATATCTTACTCAGTGGGTGTATGTGCAAGATTCCAATCTAAGCCAAAAGAAAGCCATCTACTTGCTGTCAAGAAGATTATCTGATATCTTAAAGGAACCATTAATGTTGGATTATGGTATCCTAAAGAAGGAAATTTTGAACTAACCGGTTTTTTAGATGCAGATTTTGCAGGGTGCAAAATTGATAGAAAAAGTACCTCAGGAACGTACCAGTTCTTAGGGGGAAGGTTAGTTTCATGGTTTAGCAAGAAGCAAAACTCCATTGCAGCAAGCACAGTCGAAGCCGAATATATCGCTACAGGGAGTTGTTGCGCACAAATTCTATGGATGAAGCAACAATTAAAAGATTATGGAGTTAATTGCAATGAAGTTAGTATTTTCTGTGATAATACTAGCGCCATAGCAATTTCTCAAAATCCAGTACTTCATTCAAGAACAAAGCACATTGATGTCCGACACAATTTCATACGAGATCATGTTGAGAAGAAAGACATCGAAATCGATCACGTACCAACAAAAAAATCAATTAGCAGATATTCTGACAAAGCCTTTGTGCGAATCACGATTTATCACTCTAAGGCATGAGTTGGGCATGATCGAAATGAGCTAAGTATCACATTTTCTATCCTTAAGCTCAATTTGTTTAATTTAATTTTGGTTATTGTGTTTATTTTATTTGTCACATAGCTATATACGTTAATTTCATAACTATTTGCATTAATTGTGTTTTGCATGTTATGTGATTTTGTGTTAATTAAAGTGCATTTTTTTATTTAAAAAAAAAATTAATTATTTTTTTTTTCATATCTTATAAAAATTGATTATTAATGTTATCTTTTGCATGTTCTAATCTAGTTTGTACGTGTCTCTTATGTGTGCTTTTACAAAATTTTTACCCTACTCACTAGAATAGCCATCTGTAAAGTCATAGAGTTTTTACCTGGCACTTAAAAATTTACCTTGGAAAATGATTTGTCTTGTTTGTATAACACATGTACATAGTGTCAGAGAATGAAATTTATTGTGCATCTACCCCATTGAATTTGGTTGAACTAATCATTATCCCTTTTTGACAAAATATTTTTGCATGTATCTTTTTTGCATGTATCTAATTCATCTGGGATATCTTGAGCTGAACATATTTCTATACTCAATATTGACCAAATTACCCTCAATTTTCAAGACCCACTAAGCCTATCATTAAGGGTATTTTTCATCCATCTAGCCCTAAAAGTCTTACACGACCCTTCCGCTTCCCAAACAAACCCAATTTCAAAACTCTTCTCTTCTTCTCTCTCTTTTACGAGAACACCATAGCCGTACCACTCAAAACCTCTCATTCTCACTTCACTTTGATACCCACTCCAAAATAACTTCACAAATGGCATCCTCAAGTAGAAAATCATCCAAAAATACACCACCCACAGAGAAAGTCAACACGGGACATCTCCTCGACCCAACTGATTTTAAGGAAGTTTGCACAAATCCAGTTCTTGCTCAAGAGATTCTGGACGGATTGGAGAAATGTGGTCAACAAAAGGTTTGCATGTTTCGTTATATGGGTATTTTTTATGATGAAGCATTTGATTTTTTCAAGCATGCTAAAATGAAGAACAATGTGATTAAATCTATTGTGAATGGCGTACGGGTATCCATTAGTCAAAATGATATTAGGGAGTTGTTTGATTTCTCTAAGAATGATATTACTCTAGATAATTATTATTTTGATCAATTTGAATTTTGGACTAAGGTTCGAGTTAAGGATAGTTTAATAGTTCCCAAATATTCCGGGAGGAAGTCCGAATTGTTCAAGTGGGAATTTTGTAAACTTGTTGAAGTACTTGCCAAGTGTGTTTTGTGTAAATTAGGTGGATTTGATAAATCTACTATACAAATAGCAAGTATGATGCATGCTGTGGTTCACGGGAAGAAGTTGGATTGGAGTAAGTTGATTTTCAACCGATTGGTCACAATGGTGAACAAAGAAGACAAACCTAGTTATGGTCTCATGATTGGTGAACTCTTGAGAAGGAAAGGCATCCAAATGAAGGATAGGAAGTCAATTCTTTCTAGCAAGTATTTATTTCTAGTGAATGTCAAAAGAGAAAGAATTGAAGAACATGAAAGTGAAGAATAACAAATGGATGATGACCTTCCTTTGAGCCGTGTGTTTAGAAGGAAAAGAACACCAAGAATTGAGATTAGAGATGAGGATGTGGTAGCTGATGTTGATACAGTTGCTGTTGAGGAACATAATGAAGTCTTGGACACTGCCAACACCATCCGGGCAGAAGAAAATGAAGAAAATCAAGAAGAAGAAGCATGGGATGACACAGGGGATGACCAGAGAGCTAACCCAGGGGATGACCTTATGGCTGATTTGGATCCTAACTTTGTGGCAGATTTTAACACTGACTTTGTGGTGGCTGATGAACCAGTGTTACCAGCTGATCTAGGGGCTGATCCAGAGACCAAGGAAGGAGAACAACAAGATGTTGAGATGGATGAACAAGCAAAGGAGGATGAAGTTCGAAGAGATGATGATGAGCATATTGTTGTTGATGTTTTGGATGATCATTTGAATGAAAATGAAGAGATCAACAAAAATGATGAAGCAAAAGGTTCTAATGTTGAGGTGATCAAAGCCTTAAAGGAGCTAAAGGAAGTCATTGGAGCACGTAATGAAAATTCTAACACAACAATTGTTGAGTTTTTGAATTCATTTGTTGACAGGTTAACTATAGCCCTTGAAGAGGAAAGAAGTGCTCAAGCCAACCTTGAAAAGTCTCACCATTCCGACAATAATATGCACAAAATTATTAGGCATGAGAAGCTGATTTTCAAAGTGTGCATGGAGGTTGAAGATCTACGCAAAACAATCGAAAGGATTGACACTCATGGAGATGAAATCCGAATGATCAAGAAGGATTTATCTGAAATTAAGGATTTTCTCCAAGGAATGGCTAGCACAACTTTGAGAACCGACTCGGTGGTTAAGGAGATAGTGACCTTATCCAAGAAGGGCACGGATATGGTTAAGTCGATTTTTGATGACACCAAAAAGGGGGAAAGAAAACAACCCTCTCATTTTGGTGGTGGATTTGGCTATGTAGACAAAGCTCGAGCAGTTCGGGCCATGCATACCTTCAGGGGGAAGGGAGTTCACCGAATGAAGATGTCATTGCATCATTTGCCGCACTCGTACCGGATGTATCCAAATTAGAGGAAGGAAGGAGCATTTTCGAATGTGCCAAATGGTATACTCGGAATGTTTTTCCAACAAGCAAGGGAGATGTACGTGGAGCTTTTTCATGCTATATCAAATGGCAAGTGAAGAAATTATATTATCATGCTAATTGCAAAGGTAACTTCATTAAGCTAAGAGCTAGAGTCAATAGCATGATTGGACCGTGAGAATGTTGAATATTTAAATATATTTTGCTAAGTTTGTAATATGGCTTGTTGAACTTGATGCAATTAATCTATCTAGTCATATTTTATTTAACTTTATGCTTTTAAATTTTTAGACACATTGTTAGATTTGTAAATGCAATTTGAGGGAAGAAAACAAGTTGACAAAAGAAATTAAAAATAAATCCTCAATAAATTGCAAATTTTTACGTGTCTAAAATTAAAAAGGTCTTTAGGTCCAAAAATTGTCAAACTCGTCAATTTGGCTAGTCAAAATAAAAAGAAAAATAAAAGATTATTGTTTTTGACTCGACTAAGCCAAAATGTTCGGGTATAGGTTTTGGCATCATCAAAAAGGGGGAATTTGTTAGGAATAATATGTAATAGTTTTGATGAGCCAAATTTGTATTTTTAGAACCCCCATATTTTATTTTGAGTCTAGTTATCTATTAGCCTAAGTCCCAAGTCAAGCCATAAAAGTCTACGAATTCTTAGCAAAATATACTTATCCAGATTGTTACTATTTGAGATTTATTTACCTTAAACGACACCAAATGATGAAGTGGTGAAGTGGATAAGGAACAAGGTGAGTAAAGTTAAAGGTTACGGGTTTGAGACTTAATCTTTACATTTTTATGTAAAAGATAAAGAAGGGGACGACTAAGGGGCTGATGGGGATGACCAAGGGACAGACTCGAATTAATCTATGAATTAATGTGAAATACTACTAAAGCCATTCTGGGAATAAAGATTATATCCAGATATATTAACTAATGAGTTAATATGGCGTAATGGTATAAGTTTGGAAGACAAATCTAATTGGGCTCATGTTCAAATCTCATTGGAAGCATTACTTTTAAAGTATGACACTTGTTAGATACATGCTACAATGTGGACACATGTAAGGCTATGTTGACTACAAGTTTTGGAAGCTTGTGGACATGATAAGAAGATGCACGTGAATTCTTCTACTCATCTTCTTTCTCATTTAAATCTCTTGCTGCATATCTCATATCACTTCAGAATAAGAAATGGACGGAGATATAATTTTTACTCAAGCAAGAATCAGCAGGAAATCTTTTGGAAAATTTCATCATTTTGAATCCGTCAAGATAAGGTAATGATTTTTTGGAGAAGTTTTAGCTGATGAGCCGATATGTATGACTTTTGAAGATTTGTCAGGTGAGGATTTTCAAACTCACTGTGGAAGCCCATCTCTTGCATTAAATCACCGCAATGCACGTTGGCAATAATGTGTAGCTGATCAAGATGAACGATCAAGATCAACTGATGCTACAACGGTAATATAGCTTCTTCAGCTATATATACCATGAAGACTTGAAGACATGAAGCAGGGTAGAGAAGGCAAGGCAATACAAAGAAAAGCAAAAATTCGAAATATCCATTTTTGAGCTTACACGAGAGATTCTTCAAGTCCTTAGAAGAGAAATTTGTTTTCTCTTAAACTTACCTCTACTGTGTGTAGAAAGAGGGTTGCGTGTAGCTTTATGCAAGACACTACCCTATTGAGTGTAGCTTTGTGCGAGACACTCGTGAGTGTAGCTTTGTGCGAGACACTCGTGGTTGCTGAGTGTAGCTGTGTGCCAGACGCTCGGTGGTGCTAAGTGTAGCTGGGTGCAAAATACTTAGTTGGTGTAGGAGTATAGCTTTGTGCAATATACTCGGGATTATAGCTTTGTGCGAGATACTCGGGATTGAGTGTAGCTGTGTGCAAAACACTCGGGAAGTGCCTGTATGCACTTGATTCACTATTTGTATCTGGGTGAACGAGATAGTGAATTTCCTCCTTGGAGTGAAAGGAGAAGAGTGGACTAGGAGGATTACACCACCTCTGAACCACTATAAATTGCCTCTCTCATTTACTTACTGCCTTTATTTATTATTGCATGCATACTAACCCATTTACTATTCATCATATTTATTTATCTTATTAATTGGGTTATGTGACTGTTCAAGTGCATGCAGACACAATTCCATTTGGATTCCCTCATTGATTCACACGTGACATCACACACATATTGAGTGCATCATCTCTTTAAATATTCATTTGTTGTCTTGCATGTTGAATATTTGACTGACCCATTTTATACTGTGCGAAATTATTCATCTGGGTCTATTTGTTTTTACGTTTGCATGTGGGCATAAATTTGCATACTTATTATTTGAGCCTTTGCAAGCATATCCATCATATTGCATGTGATATATCTCTTTGATTTTACGTAACACTTGGTTGTTAAATTTATTCCGCTGCGCATCTAAAGTTTCATATCTTGTTACTTAGAGTTGAAATTACCAAAATGTTATTAATTGTGAAAAAGTTTAAAAAGTCTATTCACTCCCCCCCCCCCCCCCCTCTAGACTTTTTACCACCCTATCGGGACCAACAATTGGTATCAGAGCAGGTGCCTATCCGAGTCAAAATTTGTCTCTAACTGATACCAACAATTGGTATTAGAGCGGGTTGTCTATTTGGGTCAATCTGTATCTGACTGATAACTGTTTCTGACCGATACCAACAACTGGTATCAAAGCGGTTGTCTATTTGAATCGATTTTGACTGCTAGACAGATCTCGAAAAATCAAGATGATGAAAAGAGATATGGCTCTTGCATGGAGTAGTTAATTTTCTACTTTGATAATCTCCCTAGGGAATAATTTTAGGACTAGTTGTTTTATATTGCTTTAGTTCACTTTCCTTATTGAAAAAATGAAAAAAAAAACGAAAAAAAGAAAAGCACAAAAATATTAGGTAGCTAGGATCAACCTTCCCATCTTTTTTCGTGAAGCTCAACTTGTGCTAAATTTCTTATGCCACTTACAAATTTTCATGTAGCTTTCTTTGGAAAGGGGCAAAGGCTAATGGTTTTTCAAATTAAAGGGATATGCACTACATTTGGTAACAACTCTCTATCCCTTTACTTTTTAGGCCCTATGTTTTAATTCTAAAGTGTGGAAATCTTGGTTAGCATGCGCATGTTTAATTGGCTTTACTTTATCACGAAGGATTAGTTTTTAAGCTCACTCAAGTCCCCTAAAAATCCTAAAGTGTGGAAAGGGACAAGCACTTTTGTTGAGACCTTAAATTTCCTTGTCCACCCATGTTTTAACAACATCGAGGGCGATGTTCAGTTTAAAGTGTGGAAAGGAAAGCACTTTGTGCTTATATGACTTTTGTTGCTTAATTGATTCAATGGTGCTTGATTGACGAGTGTGTTGGATATGGAGAGTGCGTCATTGTTCATATCATGTGATAAATGTGATAGTGATGTGCCCGTAAAAAATGACGAAAAAGTTTTTATTCTTGGAATATCCTTTGGAAGTTACCCCCTTTACACCCATGTGAGAAAGTACATAGAAAAGCCAGTTAGGTTTACATTTGATGCATGCTTGTATGATTTCACCGCCTATCTTGCTTAGACCTTCGTAACGATCCCTCGAAGTGGGAGTGTGTACTCTCCAACCTTTGAAAGATAAAAAGAAGCAAGGTCGGGAATGAATTAAATCTTGGTAAAGTATGGGGCAAAAGTTGAGCCTTGTGGTGAGAATTGAGAAAAATTCCCTAATCCCAAAAGAAAAGTATGAGTGAAGAAGTAGGGGAATGACGATGAGAAAAAGTCAAAGACCAAAAATAAATGGTCATCCCGTGAGAGAAGAAAAGAGGTAAGCCATTTCGCTGAGACTTGGGGCAATTCCATTGCACTGTCTTTGAAAAAGCATAGAGCTCAATGTGAAGTCGGTTGTCCCAATGGCGATGTCTTAGGAGATGAGAAAAAAAAAAGAGCAAAAAGAGGGAACCATTGCTTATGTCGAGATCACAAAAGACTTCTTCAGGTTAAAACATAGAGATCTATGCCGTGGGAAGTCGATCTTTAGCATAAGGGTGGAAGCTTGTGAGAACCAACTCTTAAGTCGGGACCACAAAAAAGTTTTACCGGATTAAAACACGGAGCTCCGTGCCGGAGGAAATTGGACCTTGGCTTAAGGTTAGTGAGTGGCCCATGCCAAACCATTCACTTATTTTCTTGTAAAGGACCTTGGCGTTATAAGGAGGCCTTTGCAAGATGGGAGGTGAATACCAATTTTTGGATTTCATGCTTGATGATTGGTGTGAGAGGGTACCCTCATTTGTTTTCATTTTATATTTTAGGGGTTTTTGGCTTCCTTAGTATATTCGTTGAGTTGCATTAGTAGGGGTGCATGACTAGTGTATACATGATATGAGGGACCTCACCCCCTCCTTTAGCTTGACATTTATCTTGATTGACCGTTGGATGAATTGAGTTATCATTAAGTTGGAATATATTTCCTCCTTTAGCTTGACATTTATCTTGATTGACCGTTGGATGAATTGAGTTATCATTAAGTTGGGATATATTTTGAATGCTACTGGCTCTATTATATTGTAGTATCTGTTCATATACTTTCTCAAAGTATTGAAATACAAAGAACCAATAACACCTCTACTGAATCTCGAACTCACAACCTTCCAAATGGAAGTCCAACCCGTGTACCTATTAGACCACATAGTCTTGGTATATAATATAACTATATAATTGTATTTAAATCGTAATTAATACTTACTTGTGAACATATGGGCTAAATAACAATTTTTCTTTCCAAATTGCATAGTGGCGGCATTAATATACGATACCCTGTCTTCTCTACTCATCAATTTCGATTGAATATATTATGGATCTAGGAAGCGATACATGATTTTTTAGGCTAAACCAAAATCTTTGTAAAGACCTATTCACAATCACAATCAATTATATATATATATATATATATATATATATATATATATATATATATATATATATATATATATATATTACTAACAATTATGATAATAAATAAAATTAACTGTTATAAACAAGTAATACTAATTAAAGAACTTATTACTATATAAAGAACTGAAAAAAGAGAAATATTGATGGTCTCCATCTTTAAGAAACGTATGATCTCTTGACTCTCAAACTGCAAGTCATACGTAACGTTGCCCATAATACCACAAGGGATAGGAATGACAATATTTTGTTAAAGACCGGTAGCTATTCTATATGCCCTTTTGCATAGAATACTCAAAGACTCCAGATTAGCTACAATGTCATGATGAGAAGATTGCACAACCGGTTCAAAAGTCAATTTGGCATTTCCTTTTAACTGTACATTCTAATATAAGAATTATTATTTTTAAAGAAGCAAATTACATACTATTTTAGAATAAAAATATTTACGGTGTACATACCTCATCAGCTTCAGTACATAACTCTACTAGCTTCTTTGACCAAATAATAAAATGTTGATATGCATCACATAAACGCTGAACCCCATTGGTGAGGATGGGTACATTTGCACTAGGATCAAGACTTTATATATGCTCACCTTCACTTGATTTGCATCTAGTACAATCACGTGAACCTGTCTACCACTGTAAGCTGTCCCACATGTAATTGAACGTCTAATTGGATCTTCCCATAACAATTGACATCGTACCCCTTTAGTATTAATATTTTGCACCTTTAGTATTAACATTTGGCATATTTAGTACTCAGTATCATGGTTGCAATAGCCACTAGGTGCTAGTCGAGCGGTAGAGTAGCGCCTAGCACCTAGACGGTCTAGGCAGGCGCCTAAGCAACAAACTAAAACTAAAAAATAGTGCACGTGTGTGAGTGTATATATGTCATATTACACGCGCGCGCACACACCGAATTCAGCCGAGTTAGGCGCTAGGCGGGCAACTAGGGCAGAAATCGCCACAGTCTAGGGGCGCCTAGGGCAGAAATCGCCACAGTCTATGGGCGCCTAGCGCCTATGTAGGCGCCTAGACCGATTTTTGCAACAGCGCTCCGTATTAAAAGATTACACTTGAAATAATACGAAAGTTCATTGCACTTAATTTCAATTTTTAGTAATAGAACTAGTAGCATTCAAAAAAAAAATCGATTTTAGATTTTATGATTGAGTTTTTCATCATTTTATTTGATTTAGTGATTTACTTTTTACTGGGTCTAGCATTTATACTTTAGATGGTTAAAGTTTGCATGGTGAAATTAATGATACTTACGAAAATCACTGTATTCCCATGTAGTTCCGTCATTGTGAGAATCATATATCAGATTCTGGTTGTCGTCATATAGAATAGTAATGTAGAAGTTATTTATTTACAAGAGCAATGTACATTTCCTAGGCTTGAACAGGCACCTCACACTGGCCTATATAAAGAGCGCAAAAGCTCCAAACCAAGTCCAAGAGGATCACAGAGGATCGCCTCGTGTTCTTTACTGCTTTCTTTACTTACTGCTTCTTGCTTGCTTCTCACGAGATATACTTGACACAATCTCTACACACACTTACTTTATTTATTTTCGTTGCGTACCAGACTCTAACAATCTAGTTAAGAGCTTTGGTTTCTCTGTGCCTTAGCAATTGTTGTGATGTGTGAAAAAGTTTAAAAGTCTATTCACCCCCCCCCCCCCCCCCTCTAGACTTTTACTTTACCTCTTTTGGGACCAACAGGAGACAGAACACTGTGGCCTACCATGGAGAGATGTGGCTAAATGGTTAATGTTCACCTACTTATCACCAATGAACTTTAAGAAAGATAATATGACAACCAAATAAATAAAGAACTCCGTGGTTAAGCGTGTTTGACTTACAAGATGGGTGACCTAACTCAAAAAAGTGCAATTAAGTCCTCATACTATTTAAAATTATGCAATTTGACCCATTCCTCAAGTTATCGCTAACGTGGCGGTCATCCTATTAAAAAGATTATTAATTTATTGTACGTTGCACGGAATGAATTTTTTATAATACTTTAAGAATATTTGGATCGATAGACAAATATAAATTATAACAACGAATACTATATAGTGCAGTTGACAAAATGGGTTGTATCAATTATGTTTCCTGATGTTATCCTTGCTTGAATTCGAGCAAATAATTGCCCAATTACCCTTGCGATGTGCGTGCGATGCACGGATAAAAATTTTATTATATATTACCAATTAATAGATATTTATTAATTTCCATAACATTTTGTTACAAATAAAGCTTTATTAATTCTTTTACCAATAAATTAATTAATTAATATTAAGAAAAGTTTAAACTGAAAAGTTGAAGATGACATTTTACTTTTTATTAATAGTATAGATGTCACTGCGTTCCCATCGTAGGTCCATCTTCCGGCCAGGTTGTTTTTCATGATCACAATGTCAGCTCCCTCTATGGCTATATCCGTCCCCGCCCCAATTGCCATTCCAACATCAGCTGCTACAAGGGCCGGAGAGTCGTTGATTCCATCTCCAACCATTGCTACTACTTTTCCTGAAGCCTATCATCAAACACAGACAGATTAATACAATTGCAGTATCTGGGAATTTGGTGATTAACCCAACAAGGATAGTGTTGGGTAGAGGCCGATCAAGTGCCAAGTCTAGCCCACGGTTGTTAGAGAGATTTTTGGGCGGAGGCCTGAAGGGCCAAGTTCAACACCGCCACTAAAAATGTGTGCTTGTATAAAGAAATAAAATTGCGCCTTCACTAACAGCATGTTTGGTTCACGGAATGAATTTTAATGTTTGGTTCCTACAACATTTACACCGTCAGGTTTAGGGAAGGTAACGCGGAGTCGTGAAATCCTAGGAAGGTAGCACGGAGTTGTGAAACCCGAAGCACCAATGTTGGTGGTACTGGGCGTGATTAGTGCGGGCTTGGTGATCAAAACACTAGATCACGAAATTCATTGTATCTAGGAACCAAGTAGTGGTGGATATAGTGAATTACTCTTGGAGATAAGAGCAAGTGGAGTAGAATGATTACACCACATCCGAGCCACTATAATTGCCTCGTGTTCTTTACTGCTTTCTTTACTTACTGCTTCTTGCTTGCTTCTCACGAGATATACTTGACACAATCTATACACACACTTACTTTATTTATTTCCGTTGCGTACCAGACTCTAACAATCTAGTTAAGAGCTTTGGTTTCTCTGTGCCTTAGCAATTGTTGTGATGTGTGAAAAAGTTTAAAAGTCTATTCACCCCCCCCCCCCCCCCCCCTCTAGACTTTTACTTTACCTCTTTTGGGACCAACACGAGACACAACACTGTGGCCTACCATGGAGAGATGTGGCTAAATGGTTAATGTTCACCTACTTATCACCAATGAACTTTAAGAAAGATAATATGACAACCAAATAAATAAAGAACTCCGTGGTTAAGCGTGTTTGACTTACAAGATGGGTGACCTAACTCAGAAAAGTGCAATTAAGTCCTCATACTATTTAAAATTATGCAACTTGACCCATTCCTCAAGTTATCGCTAACGTGGCGGTCATCCTATTAAAAAGATTATTAATTTATTTTAATAATTCTAAATAAAAAATAAAATAAACAAAAAAACCCCACCTCCTCCCTGGCTTTATATCTGACGGCCAGAGACGAAAACAGGGAGGAGCTTCTTTATTTTATTTTATTTAAATTATTAAAACAAAATTTTTTTAATAGGATGACCACCACGTCAACGATGACATAGGTCAGAGATAAAGATGGGGGTTTCCATTTTTTATTGTTTTTTTTTAATTTTTTTTAAAGTATTAAAATTAATTTAAAAATAATAATTTTTAATAGAATGACTGTCATGTCAGCAATGACATGAAGAACATGTTAAATTTGGACGAATTGTATAATTTTAGACAATTGAGAGACTTAATTGCACTTTTTTTTAGTTGGATGGTCAATTGCACTTTTGTGTATAGTTCGATGGTTAATTTGAACTTTTTTTCCCAATGCCCAAATAAATAAAAGTTAACTTTTAGGGCATATATACATGTCTAACAATAGAATCCTATATATATAATTAAGATTTATTATTTGATCTCAACTATTTAATATAATCTTATATTTTTGAGTATAATAGAATATTATATAATTAAGATTTATTATTTGATCTCCATTATATAATAGAATTATATAGTTAAGATTTATTATTTGATAGGGATTATTTAATAGAATCGTATATAATTAAGATTTATTACTTAATATGGAATATTTAATACGTATAACAAAGATTTATATATAATTTGATATGGATTATTTGATAGAATAGAATTGTATATAATAGAGATTTATTATTTAATTAAGATTATTTAATAGAATCGTATATAATAATTGTGATTTATTAATTGATATCAAATTTTAAATTTACGTAATATTAATTTTACCAACTATATCCAGGCAAATTTATGAATAGGATACGCTTTATATTATGTATAAAAATAAATAAATAAATAAATAAACAAAAGTAGATACATATACATATCAATACCTATTCAAGTGAGTGTATATATATAGAAGACCATTTTGTTATTTATCACAACAACAGTTAAAGTCTCTTTGTTATATTTGCAAAAATCTATCAAAAACCCGCATACGTAGTCTTTAAGAATGAATTTACAATATCCACTTCATTTGTTTGTATTCTCTCTCCTATTTGTGCTTATTTCATCATCACCCACAAACCAAAATGATCATCAAGACCTTGATACCATTATTTGTTATCAACTCAAGGGAATCCAACATTGCTTGTCATTCCAATCACAATCATCCACATCAACAAAGGATATTGATATGAAATATGGGGTGGTGAAGAGAAAAATACCTGGTGGTCCAAACCCTATACATAACTCGCCGGGGACGCCAATATCGACATCAACAAAGGATATTGATATGAAATATGGGGTGGTGAAGAGAAAAATACCTGGCGGTCCAAACCCTATACATAACCCGCCGGAGACGCTAATATCGACATCAACAAAGGATATTGATATGAAATATGGGGTGGTGAAGAGAACAATACCTGGTGGTCCAAACCCTATACATAACCCGCCGGGGACGCCAATATTGACATCAACAGAGGATATTGATATGAAATATGGGGTGGTGAAGAGAAAAATACCTGGTGGTCCAAACCCTATACATAACCCGCCGGAGACTCTAATATCGACATCAACAAAGGATATTGATATGAAATATGGGGTGGTGAAGAGAACAATACCTGGTGGTCCAAACCCTATACATAACCCGCCGGGGACGCCAATATTGACATCAACAAAGGATATTGATATGAAATATGGGGTGGTGAAGAGAACAATACCTGGTGGTCCAAACCCTATACATAACCCGCTGGGGACGCCAATATTGACATCAACAAAGGATATTGATATGAAATATGGGGTGGTGAAGAGAAAAATACCTGGTGGTCCAAACCCTATACATAACCCGCCGGAGACGCTAATATCGACATCAACAAAGGATATTGATATGAAATATGGTGTGGTGAAGAGAACAATACCTGGTGGTCCAAACCCTATACATAACCCGCCAGGGACGCCAATATTGACATCAACAAAGGATATTGATATGAAATATGGGGTGGTGAAGAGAAAAATACCTGGTCGTCCAAACCCTATACATAACCCGCCGAAGACGCTAATATCGACATCAACAAAGGATATTGATATGAAATATGGGGTGGTGAAGAGAACAATACCTGGTGGTCCAAACCCTATACATAATCCGCCGGGGACGCCAATATTGATATCAACAAAGGATATTGATATGAAATATGGGGTGGGGAAGAGTATATCAACCGGTGGTCCAAATATTATGTTTTAGCGGAAAAATGTGTTATTAAAAAAATATGCTTCAATTTATGCATGTTGTCCATGATTTCTTGATTTAATGAGAATAACTGGAGTTAATCCAATTTGTGATTTGAGTTTTTAAAAAATATTTTGAAATATGTTTTATGCGAAAATATGTTTTATATATATGTTGTTGCTTAGTAATTCTGATTTTGAAAGATATTAACTTTTAATAAGTTATATCAATAATTAATGTAAAATTATAATTTAATAATATTTTACATATTTTACCCACTCTAAAAAAAATCATGTCAAATCCCTAAGTAAAATTTTTTAAATGCAAGTTTCAATTAGCATTTTTAGTTTAAAACGAATGCTATTTTGAGTTACATTTTTGACTTGATGCTTTGAAAAATCAAATTCTCTATTTATAAAATATTACTATTACTAAATAATTGAATAAAACTTAATTACAATAATTCTCTCTCTCTCTCTATCTCTCTCTAAATATATATATATATATATATATATATATATATATATATATATATATATATATATATATATATATTGAAAGTTTCCTGTGCGGTTGAATGCTTCCCGTGCGGTTGTGCGGTTATTAATGTGCGTGAGTGTTATGTCTAATGTGTCTGTGATTTGTACTTAATGTGCGTGAATATGTAAAATGCAGCAGAAAATATGGATATCAGCTTCTTCCCCATCCAAGTAGCCATTGTCCCCTCCCGGATGATGATGATGCAGAGGCGAGCTATGGTGATTAAGAATTATGAGAATAATACAATAGAAATCCACACTTAGCTAGTGTGCAAATTTTGTTGTGCATGCGTCATATATATAAACATTCAACTGTTCTGAAGGTAGCTGATAATCCAGAATATAATCCATGGACAAATTGAAGGAAGAAGTAACAAGAAGCTTGGGCGTTAATGTGCGTGAGTTTTCTGTTATGCTTCTTTCTGAGCTCGTAATTCTGAACTACTCACGCACATTAAGTACACAAATCTCACGCATATTAAGCACAATACTCACGCACATTAAGTACAAAACTCACGCATATTAACATCACGCACATTAAGTACAAATCTCAGGCACATTAAGAACAACACTCACGCACATTAAGTATAAACCTCATGCACATTAATCCACTGCACGGGAAGCAACAAATGCACCTGATCTCTTCCATATATATATATATATATATATATATATATATATATATATATATATATAGGGATGCACTCAGGTGCGAATAAGTGCCCAGGAAGGAATATGCGAACGAATCAGCGCGCGACACGTGTCCAGATCTAATAACTTAAAAAAGACGCGATGACATTTTCGTAAATAATTAAACATCGAAGTGCAAGTAAAATCACATACAAGTGCACCTACTTTCACCTATAAGTGCATGTAATTTTGCCTTGCTAGCATTCACTTTCCGCAAACATTTAGACTTGGCATACTTGGTTCATCATCATTCATCAAGTACGTTTAAGGAAGATTATCCTCGGAAGAAGTTCATTCAAAGAATGACAAAAAGAGCCATTGGATGATTGCAACTTGTTTGACACCTAAGAATCTATGGGGAAAATAAATTGGTGATAAGCAAGAATAGCTCTTTTTGACTTTTGGAACACTTATACACAAATAGGGTAATAGGTATAGTATTACCCTATGGATACCCAGCTGCACAAATTAAGGGAATGACAATGGATTTTTAGGGGATTATGACAACTTTTGGATGGCTACCATCTTCTACCAAAAAGAGGTAGGTTGTGCAATCAACTAACAAAGCGACTTGGTAGACGTACAACTCTTGGTTGGTGCTAATCACATAGTGAAGGATATATAGGGTGACTTAGTGTGTAACCCTTGTCTCAAGGACTATCCGGAAGAAGCTGAGGCTTCTATCACTTTGTATTTATAACTTCCTTGGAGTTAAGGGGAAGAGTAGCTAGAGTGTGAAGTGCTTTCCAAACAACTATAAAAACTTAGCTACTTCTCTTTTAGACAAGCTTAAAAGACTTTCGCTGCAAGAAAACCTGCTTCGAAGCTTTGATTTCAAAACTCTAGCTCACTTTGAGTTACTTCGAAAATGTTTTCAAAAATTTAGAGAAAGACATATATAGCACGAAGGAACCCTATAAGTTCTCAAGAAGTTGAAGAAATCAGTAAGCCACCTCAAATATTGAGTAGTGATCTTATAAGCCCCAATAAGTCAAAGATTGGGAAAGATCAGAGGAAGAACAAAATTAGATCCCACAATATTTTACTGACACAACGATTAATTGAGCTAAAGTAGTTTAGACTACAACTTGACCTTGAGTTAAGGGTGCATCTTGAGTGGATACTATTATCTTAATGAGTTCAAGTAAATGAATCCCTTCAATTTCATTGCACAATCCTTAGTTGGCCAACTTATAAGTGCACTAGTTCTATATAACTAACCTCTAGATGTTGAAACTCTAGTTAATTAATTGATCTGACTTCTAGATGTTGAAGCTAAGGTTGGTCAACCTTTAAGTTATTAGCTTCTTATAGCATAAACATTATTCAAGTCTTATGTTTCATTGTGTTTATGTGTCATAGAAAGTGGGGGATGCAATGTTGAGAATTATGCCTTAAGCTAGCCTAATGGTATTTTTCGAATAACTTTGAATTATGTCTAAAACATGAGAATTCATATCTTGCCATCAACAACATCACTAACGTCTACACTCGATTATATTGTTGAGACTCTTCTTAGTAGTTTTATCATTAGGTTTGTGGCTATAGCTCATTATTGAGTTTCTCTAGTGATCTCCATAATTGCATTTTAATCAAGTCCAATAGCTTGAATGTAAGGGTGGTCAAAGTTGCTAGCTAGCATTGTAAGGACAAGGGCAAGGGCAAATGGGCAATGACCATTAATATTTATCATCTATCATTGGACAATTTCTTCCCAACCTCTTAATTACTAGAGCAAATATGGATGTTGCAAAAAGTTGTTTATGAGCACAAAATTTATATTCAATAAATATATTTAAAATTAATAAACTTGAAAATATCAACCTCATATTGTCAACCTGAAGATATATCAAACTATATATTCTAGTTTATCTTATAATTCAGGAGTACGTATTCCTATTGACTACTCTTCTAATTTATCATAAAATACCTAGGACATTAGTATGTTGATATCAAATCATATAAAAAATTAAGGGATGTAAAATTAGGAGACTTAATTATTAGAAGATACAAAACTTAGAAGACATATTAAAAGGCATAAACCCATCTCTTTAAAAAAAAAAAAAAAAAAAAATCATGTCTATTGAAAAACCATATCTTTTGAAAAACGAAAAAAAAAAAATAGAACTCTTACTAAAATCATATCCTCAAATATAAAACATAGAAGAATAAATCTATTCACTGCAACAAAAATCCTTACAACGTCGGTTATTTGAGATTTTTAACGCCGATTTTCGACAGACGTTGTAAATAAAGAGATACGACGTCGGTTAAAAAAAGCCGACGTCGTATTTTTTTAAAATTAACATACGACGTATTATTTATAAATAACCGATGTCGTATATTTTTGTTTAATTTTTTTAAATTACAAAACGATGTCGATTTTTAAACAAAACCGACATCGTATATTTAAAAAAACAAAAAAAAAAAAAACAAAATGTTAACTTTAAAATAAAACTAATAATAAATGATGCCGGTTATTTATAAATAACTGACGTCGTTTATTATTATTTTTTAAATTTATTTTTTTATTTTATGATTTTTCACCTAATTAATCATGTACAACTTTTACAATTCTCAACAATTTTTAGAACATGTCCAGCAATTTGATATTCAAAATCTCACAATTGATCAAACTAATAAATCTTACAATTAATTCAAAAAGCAACTCAAACCATCAACTAAACAAGTTAAATTTATAGTAATTCTACAACTGATAATAATAATAATTTCAAACTTAAATTATCAACATCAACTAAATATCAAGCATTGTTTTAATACATTCATCAATAAGATACTTAGCTTAGACCATACGTCTCTAACTTCATCAGTCTCTAGTTGATTGTAGGGCAAACTTCCTTGTCTCTCTAAATGCTACAAAATTGAAAAAAAAAAAAAAAAGTAATAAATAAGCTAGTATTTTAAAAAATTTGAAGGAGAAAGATATTTTATTAAATTACTTGTCTTGTTCATTCATTTGAAGTAGTGGTTGGAAATAATTTTCAACATGAATTTCATTACATAATAGCCACATTCGATAGTTCCTCTTTGTATGGCACACTACATTTGAATTAAAATATAATTAAGAATTTTTTTTTACTAAAAACAATAAAATAAATGTACTTTTACAAAGTATATGAAGTACGTACTTAGCTTACCGAACATATACTTCACTTCATTTTGGTGAACGACTTGGTTTCTTTCCAATCAACATGCTTGTTGCAGTGACACATCTATTAATATAAGTAGACATAAAACATGTACAAGTACTTGACATCACTATATCAATAATAACTATTAATTATTTATAAATTTACATATGTTTCCATGATCTCTTTAATGCCATCACGTGGCGGGTAACCAAGTGAATCAAACCAAAATATTTCATATAATGAAGGACAAACCGCCATCAACATCTAATGCCCACTACAAAAAATTAATTTTTTTTTTTAACCAACCAAGACATTTTATTGACGGCGAACAGCCCGATGAGGGGCAAAGCCTCTAAGGTCATACAAAAAAGCCATCCTGGCTTGTACAGGCAAAGAGTTAACAGAATTAAAAAGCTTTGGAGATGGTGAGCGAATGCCCTCAGAGGCAAGTGCGTCTGCTACTTGATTAGCTTCCCTGTAGATATGCTTAATCATGGAGCCCCATGTACGCAGATAGTGACGGATGAATTGCACCGCATTGGATATCCGCCACGGGATCTTGGTAGTGTCTGTCCCCGCCAAGGTCGCGAGGGAGAGAGAGTCCACTTCAACTCGAGATGGACTTCTAGCAAAGGCAAGACACCAATAAAGAGCACGCTGTAGAGCTAAAGCTTCGGCTTCTAGTGCTGATGTTGCCTCGAGTTGGAAGCAGAGGCCGGCTATGAGCTGCCCATGACAGTCCCGCAAGCACGCCCCTCCCGCGGCCCCATCAGCCCCAAAGGCCGCATCCGTGTTTAGCTTGAGACGGCCCGCAGGCGGTGTGAGCCACTTGATCCAAATGGTTACCTTCTTAGGAGGCGTGTAGAATGTTCTCAATAGGCCCGCCGAGAGCAGGAAATCATCTCCCGAACCCGCGCGCTGTAACTTCCGAGTGGCAGCAATCAGAAACATATCCTGCTTAATTCGGTTGATTGTGTGGGAGGCTGTATGGGAGCCATCACCGTGTACTCCCTGATTGTAAGAACACCAGAGATATCAAAGAATCAGGCATGGCATAAGAGTGGCGTACCAGTCCGTGGCCGAACCCGGGGGCGCAAATAACCACCAGGAATGGCATTCCGACCGCAACGAGGATGCACCAGTTGTCGATCCAAAAATACCCCGATAATACCTCCAAACCTGCTGGGAAATTCCACAATGATATAGGCAGTGATCCAGCTCCGCTCAGGCTTGATGACAGAGTGGGCAGATTGAGGGCAAGCAAACATTAAACCGCTGAACAATATCTGGGAAAGGTAGAAACCCGCAAAGCAGTCTCCACATAAACAAAGAAACCTTCGACGGAATCCCTACAGCCCAAATACACCTGGAGGAAAGACTTGTAGCTGATTTGGAACGCAACGCATCATGAGCTGACGCAAGGGAGAAATCGCCATAAGGGTCGGGAGTCCAAATCAATTTGCCAGAGATTACCTCCGTGTTATCCTCTACAAAGTCCCTAATTTGCTGCATTCGCTTCCAAGTAATTGAGGTAATTCTGCGAGCAGGAGAGTATAGAGCATGCATGTAATCACTCCACAATGAACCACCCTGAAGGTAGCCGAAAAGAAGCTTTGCAGAGTAAGCTTGCTGCACGGTTCTTAGAGACCGAAAACCCAATCCTCCCTCTTCAGTTGGGAGGCATACCTTACGCCAAGCTGCCCAATGACGCTTTGGTTTTCCATTTTCTGTGCCCCACAAAAAATTGGCAAACTTGGATTCTAGAGCTGCTTGAGTCTGCCGCGGGAGAGGGACCGAAGCCATAGTAAATAAAGGAATTGTGTTCAGAACATGCCGTAGAAGTGTCAGTCTCCCTCCCGGGGGAGAGTAAATTGCGCTGCCAACTGAGGAGCTTGTTGTCAACTCTCTCCAGAAGGTGGTGGTAAAAAGAGGGCGGTTTCTGCCTTTAAAAAGATTGACTCCCAGATAACGAAACGGTAAGGCAGATTGTTGCATGCCTAGAATCCGTGACATCTCGGTTGTCCTGCTGCGTGTGCACCAATTCGAAGTCACAAAGAAGCTTTTATTGTAATTGATTTTCTGCCCAGAGCCTGCTTGGTAGTCATTCAGGACGGTTGTTAGAGCTTTCAGTGACGATGATGTGCCATTTACGAAGATAACAATGTCATCCGCGAACGCTAAATGGGTGATTAAAGGGCAACTTGGGGCTGTAGAGTATGGTGTGAGCAGTCCAACACCCATCCTCAGAATAAGAGATCTTGACAGAGCCTCAGAAGCTAGGATGAACAGTAGCGGGGATAGCGGGTCGCCTTGTTTAACTCCCCTTGAAGGTTGAAAATAGCCGCAGCTCACGCCATTAACGAGAATTGAGAGTCTTGTGGCCTCCAGGTTTTGCATTATGAGGTTGACAAACAACTCCGGGAAGCCAAACTTCCTTAAAACCTCCCGAAGGAAAGGCCAGGACACCCTATCGAACGCTTTCATCATGTCCAGTTTAATGATCACATTAGAGCCGCGACATTTCTTGTCAAGGAATTGTAACAATTCAAAGGCTAAGAGGATATTGTCTTGAATATTCCGCCCAGCTACAAACCCCGATTGCTCCCTGGAGATCAAGGCCGGCAAGATCGGCTTCAACCTGGTAGCTAAAAGCCTTGTTAGAACCTTGCTGATAAAGGTGCACAAACAAATAGGCCTGTAATCCGCAAACGAGTCCGGATGAGTTTTCTTGGGGATCAAAATGATTTGTGCGCTCGCCATTGCCCGGGGAACAGGGACCCCTAATAGGAAATCCTGAACTGCCCCATAGACATTATCTTTTACAATATCCCAACAGTGACGAAAAAAAGCGCCCGAGAAACCGTCTGGCCCGGCTGCACTATCAGGATCCAAATTCCAAACCTCATCTTTAACTTCTTCTTGCGAGAGTGGCTTGATGAGTGCGGCAGCGTCTAGAGGGCTCAATGCCGTGTTCAGATACTGGAGAAGATTATCCACGGCTAGAAATTTATGTTTTTCTGACCACTTTTCCGACCACCCACAAAAATGGTCGCAAAATGTGACTTTTTTTCTATTTTTCGTCCAAGAGTTAGACTTGATGGAAAAAGGTCGAAATTTCCCGCAACTTTTACTATAGTTGTTGGAATTTCCGACCATCTTTAGTAGACTGGTCGGAAATACCCATACCCAAGAAAAAAAATTTCGACTATTTGAATTTTTAAAAATTGATTTTCCATTTCGACCACTACGTTCGTCGGAAATACTCATTATTATTATCTTTTTTGGAATTATATTTAAAGCTAAAGTTAGAGCATGAGACTGTCAACCTCATTCGCTGCTCAGCGCATCCCTCTCACTCCGCACCTCAAACGCCATGGACTATCTGTCTCTCACCTAGACTACAGCTTCATATCCATCTTATTTCCTCAAAATTTAGCAGATTACAGCTTCATTTTGCGAACTCAAGAGTCGCCTTGTACTCAGATCTTCACTCCATGTTCACCGAAACACAAACACTTCGTTTTAGGGCACAACTTCAGGCTGCTTATTACCTCAATCGTCTAGATTCCGTTCATGAATGATAGGTTTCTCTCCTATACGAAGCTGAAAACCTAAGTAACGTGAAAATCAATACCATATTAAGACCGATCGGCAAAAATCACAGAACCCTAGCATAGATTTTCTGCAAGATGACGTCGGCGGAGTAAAAGCAGATAAGTTTCCAGAACTCTTATAATTCTGTTTATATCTTCAACATACTTTATTGTTGTAAATTCTTCACAGCATACCTTATTGTTGTATGGGAAAAGGTTTGTTGGTCCTGTTACACCAACAGTTTTATCTCTAAGGAAGGAGTTGTTCCCAATTCCTTATCATGAAATTAACTGGAACCAGGCACGAAACCAATGCGCAAAGGTTTGTGAGGCTTGTACTTAATCTCTATAGAGCGCTGAGAATTCATTCAAGTTTACCTGACTATTTCTAAATTCTAATTTTGGGGTACTCTAGTGGCTACCAACCTTAATTGTACACTATTGGTTCTTGTCATATAGTTCCTTAAGAGTCTATAATATCCTGTTGTAAATAGAGATTTATTCACTCTGCTTATCAACAGAGCTCTTCCTTGTGTTCAGTGGACATATGTTACAATTTGATTGATGGCAAAATTGCTAGGTTTACAATCTGTCCCGCACTCGTTTCTTTTACAATATCATCATAGTTATCCTTATTGTTAAAATATGTTGTTTCTCTTGGTAGAATTACTAATGGAGCCTCTCAAGTACTGAACAGTTTTCAAAACAAAGCCTTTACATGTGAATACAAGTACGTTTCATGGAACTTAAAAGTTTCTTTACATATTTCTGGTTTGTATATCATCCTTGTTCTTTCATCCTTTTTATGTAATTAGAACATAACCACACATTTGTAGACATGCCATCCATTTGGAGGTGCATGAACCCAAACAGTTTGTTAAGAATGTAAGAAACTAGTGGGTTTTGCAGCTTTTGTTATTCTTGCTAGAAGTTCAAACTTCATGGGCTTTTAGTTGAAGAGTTTAGTTTCATGATTAACACATGTTGGAATATCAAGAGACTCCTTAGCTACCTCTCAGCCTATGAATAAATGAGGCTATTGCAATATTTCTATCAAGTTGTTATTATTTGGTAATAATGTAACTCTACTATTATTTTACTTGCTTAACATATGGAGCTTCCTAGTGGTGGGTGGTGGATCTTTGTCCCCAAGGCCATCCAATTCATTATTTCTTAATGCAGTTTAATGAAGAAATGAGTTGTATGTCCATAAAAAATGAGAGCAATTTTTTTTTTCAAATACAAACTTAATATTCAACCATTTTATATGTTTTATTACTAAAACTTGTAATGTTAGAATATATAATCAGGGATTTGGACACTTATATTTTTACAGATATGATGGCCAGTGAGCCCAGATTCACAGATTAGCTGATGGCTCTGTGCGCGTTTTCTCAAGGAATGGGGATGAAACAACAAGAAGATTCCCTGATGTAGTTGATATAATTAAAGAATCATGCAATCTTACTGGACAAACTTTCATACTAGATGCTGAGGTATTACTTTTGCACTTAGTTGCACGGAATGTCACAGTAATAGCCACAACTGTATTGTTATTAAGAAACTTCTGCTGTTTAGTTGAGTGATGATACCCTATTTTGTGCTCACAGGTGGTTGCAATAAATAGGAAAAATGATTCAAAACTCATGTCATTCCAAGAATTATCTTCCTGAGAAAGAGGGAGTAAAGATTCCTTGATCACATTAGATACAATAAAGGTCTACCATCCCCATACATTTTCTTAGTTTACACAGAACTAAACATTATAGAACTATATTTCATTACCATACATTAGATATTAAGCAATAAATAGATAATTAAGCAACTAAATATTAACTAAATAGTTGAACTCATATGATTTTTTTTTCTGTTTATGATAGTACATCCATAATTTATACAATTGTCCAAGAACAACACAACCAACAGAACCTGAAAATATGTGATTCTCTACATCGCAAGTAAGTTTTATCTACTTTCTTACATAATACATAATACATCCATAATTTGTATTATGTAAGAAAGTACATCCATATTATGTAAGAAAGTACATTCTTATCTAGTTTTATGATAGTACATCCATAATTTATACAATTGTCCAAGAACAACACAACCAACAGAACCTGAAAATATGTGATTCTCTACATCGCAAGTAAGTTTTATCTACTTTCTTACATAATACATAATACACTATTTAATTGGGTAGTAAATTATCAGAACTAAGCTAAATTTATAGCATAGATTGTTTTTAAATCTTTCAGGACCTTAGTGGGTATTATGGATGACTATTTGGATCTGTGTTTCGCACAAGAAATGATAAGAGTCTCAGGTTTGCTTACATATTTACTCTTTTGGCTACACAATTTTCACTGTTGGCTCTAGTAACTAGTAATTTCTTCCATTTTCAGGTTGACCTACTTGTTTGTGAGGACTTGATGCGTGAAAGGTTTCTTAAACTGGGTCTTTACATTGTTTAAATGACTTCCTCTTTGTTGGCTATAAAGAAGAGTGTTAGTTCCTTAATTGATGATTTTGGTGTAGTGAATCATCTAGAATACTTGGGAGTGCAGTTTACATTGTTCTGTGCTCCTTGGTTCCTTTCAATTTTTTTTAACTGTGCTGACATGGGAAAGTGGTGAGTGATATGCTTTGCTTGTGTTTATGGGCTATCTATTGAAAGGTACCAAGGAGCAGATTAGTTCATGGACTAATTGATAGGCCATAAACTAATTGATATCACTTTATAGACTATCAATTATATTAGAAAACTATACAAAAAATGTTAGAAACCCTTTTTGCTTGTGTACTTGTCCATAAACTAATTGATACTGCATAAATTCTAGACTCTATTTTTGAATAATAATTACTTTAAATAATCCCTCATTAAAAAAATTCAGCTTTGTTTGGGTTCAATTATTTGAAGGAAATTCACATATAGTGCAGTTCTAAAGTATTAACATATGTGGTTTTGATTCATTCTTCTTTTGCAGATCTTTTTCATTGGAGTTCATGGACATGCCCCTCATGCCGAATTTATGAGGTGAATGTTCATATGTGCACATGCGTGCACACACAATGTTTTAAGACATTATCATTGCATTTTTGTGTTTTTACAAGGGCAGAAACAGGGGGAAAACATATCTAAAAATGGGTGACTTAATGTCATCGGAACACTATATGAGTTCTGGCTTTATTTATTCTAGACAATCCTAGTCCTAGAATCATGTTTGCTTGTTACTACTATCTTATGTTAGGTGGTCCATCTATATAAGAGAAAGTGGATTGAAAAAAACTACGTACCCCCGATTTACAATGATTGGTCAAAGCTTTGGTTCCATCTATCTTTCATGGGAAGCTTTATCCAAGTTCACCCCTCTGTACTATCTAGATACGAGTGGATATGCTTTTAGCTGGATGTATGGTTTTGTTGGTTCCTGCTCACATCTTGCAATGGTGAATTCCTCATGGACACTATCTCATATTGAAAAGTTCTGGGGAATATCATCTCGTACTAGGAGGGTGTATCCTCCTTGTGATACTTCTAGGCGTCAGGTTTACATGTTTGTCTTTTTACTTTGCGGTTCAGGGTCTTTTGTCATTGATAGTTATAACCCATATGTCACTCTTGATATCGTCTTGGCTTGTTGATTGTGTTAATTTGTCATGCAGGTGCTCCCTCTTGAAAGGCCAATGGATCCTCCTAAAATTATATCAGTAGCTCAATTTCGTCTAGAAAAGGTGGGGATCCTTATATAAATAAATCCTTACGAAATGAGGGTATCCATTTTTTCGCTAAAATTACATTTTGAGGAGCAAAAGACAAGTTAGAGTCATGTTGAATTGGTTTGCTATGTACCAGGCTCATCCCATCCAACTGGAGGCTTTAGCTGTTGCCGTAAAAAGTTAGAACCAGGCCTACCAAGGCCCAACCTCCAACTTGTGGGGTAGTTGCAGAAATGAAGCAGATGAGCGAAGACTTCAAAATTTGAAGGACTTGGCTAAAAAATTAAACGTGGAAAATGATGTGGAGTTCCACAAGAATGTGATGTACAGGTTTGGAGCATTACATTGTATATTATGTTACTAATGCTAGCTATCTAATACGATTCTAAAATCTAATATTTGCTTCTTGAGGCAAAAGCTTTGCCTCATAAACAGGACTTATTTTACTCTCAAAGCATTTTTAACTTCATTTTAAAGTATTGTGTTGCAAAGTTTAATTTAGCTCACCAGTAATAGGGAGGATAAAATTATATATATATATATATATATATATATATATATATATATATTCATTTCATTACAGAGGGATCCTCTGTAGTGAAATGAATTTTTTTTATTGACTGCGTCCAGTTTTCCGACCACCAAAGTCGTCGAAATTTCCGATCACCAGTGGTCGAAAAATTTGGACCTGCCTAGCTATTCTCTTGGCCATGTTTTCCGACGGTCTTAGAAAAGTGGTCATTATTTCCGACCACTCTCTCTGGAGGTCGGACATAGCGAGGGGGATTTTTCCGGACACCCAAATTGGTCGGAAAAGAGGTCGGAACAGGCGTTTTCGACCTAATTAAGGCCATTTCCGACCACTTTTCGGTGGTCGGAAAATGGCAAATTTCCAGCAGTGATCCAGGCCATGGTTGTCCTCGGCCGAAAAAAGCTCCGAATAAAATCTGACTGCTTCATCTTTGATTTCGGCTTGTGTGGTTAGTACCCGACCCGTTGCATTTTTTATAGAAGAGATGCGTTGCCGCCGGTGCCTCTCTTTCACAATCAAATGGAAGTATTTTGTATTGGCATCGCCCTCACGTAGCCACTTGGCGCGGGCTTTTTGCTTCCAAAAACATTCTTCCTATTTGAGGGCTAGTAAAAGGTCTGCCTGTAGAGCCTGCAGAGTTATACGATTTTCCCCGGATGAGTTGACCTCATACCTGTATTCGGCCTCGGAAACCCGTGTTTCCAAATCGTTAATTCGGTCGAAGATGTTACCAAAGGTGTCTTTATTCCAAGATTTTAGAGACTCTTTGAGTCGCTTTAGCTTGAATGCCAGTTCCCGCATTCCTCCACCAGAAGCTGGTAAAATCCAATTTTGGCAAACCCTATCTAGGAAGCCCGGGTGAGTTAGCCACATGGTCTGAAACCGGAATGGCTTGGGACAAGATACCGTCTCATTAGAACCATTGAATAAAAGGGGGGCGTGATCCGAAGTAGTCCTTGGTAACACAATGATCCTCACATCCGTGAAGGTATCCCGACAGACATCATTCATAAGAAAGCGGTCCAATCTTTTCCAAACCGGCCCTGTAGTGCGTATCCCGTGCCAAGTGTATTGATTTCCTATCACTGGCAAATCAATTAAATTACAAAAAATTAATTTTTTTAGTATTAAGTGAATATAATATATAATATAACTGAACTCAACATAATATATAATATAACTATATAATTGTATTTAAATCGTAATTAATACTTACTTGTAAACATATGTGGCTAAATAACAATTTTTCTTTCTAGATTGCATGGTGGCATTTATATACGATACCCTGTCTTCTCTAATCATCAGTTTCGGTTGAATATATTATGGATCTAGGAGGTCATACATGATTTTTTAGGCTAAACCAAAATCTTTGTAAAACCTATTCACAATTACAATCAATTATATATATTACTAACAATTATGATAATAAATAAAATTAAAACTGTTATAAACAAGTAATACTAAAGAACTTATTACCATATAAAGACTGAAAAAGAGAAATATCGATGGTTTGCATATTTAAGAAACATATGATCTCTTGACTCTCGAGCTGCAAGTCATACGTAACGTTGTCCATAATACCACAAGGGATAAGAATTACAATATTTTGTTTAAGACCGGTAGCTATTCTATATGCCCTTTTGCATAGAGTACTCAAAGACTTCAAATCAGCTACAGTGTCATGATGAGAAGATTGCACAACCGGTTCAAAAGTCAATTTGGCATTTCCTTTTAACTGTACATTCTAATATAAGAATTATTATTTTTAAAGAAGCAAATTACATACTATTTTAGAATAAAAATATTTGTGGTGTACATACCTCATAGCTTCAGTACATAACTCGACTAGTCTCTTTGGCCAAATAATAAAATGTTGATATGCATCACATAAACGCTGAACCTCACTGGTGGGAATTCCTACAATTTCACTAAGATCAAGAACTTTATCTATGCTCACCTTCACTTGATTTGCATCTAGTACAATCTCGTGAACATGTCTGCATACCACTGTAAGCTGTCCCACATGTAATTGAACGTCTAATTGGATCTTCCAATAACAATTGACATCGTGCCCCTTTAGTATTAATATTTTGCACATTTAGTATTAACATTTGCATATATATTTAGTACTCTGTATCATGGTTGCAGTAGGCACTAGGGGCTAGTCGGGCGGTAGAGTAGCGCCTAGCGCCTAGACGGTCTAGGCAGGTGCCTATGCAACTAACTAACTAAAAAAAAATAGTAGATGTGTGTGAGTGTATATATGTCATATTACACGCGCGCGCACACACGCACACACCGAATTCGGCTGAGTTAGGCGCCTAGGGCAGAAATCGTCACGGTCTAGCGGCGCCTAGATTGATTTTTGCAACAACGCTCCGTATTAAAGGATTATACTGGCAAAAATGCAAAAGTTCATTTCACTTAGTTTTGATTTTAGAGTTTGACTGAGTTTTTCATCATTTTATTTGGTATAGTGATTTACTTTTTACTGCTTAAGGTCTAACATTTATACTTTAGATGGTTAAAGTTTGCATAGTGAAATTAATGATACTTACGAAAATGTCACTGTATTCCCGTGTAGTTCTGTCATTGTGAGAATCATATATCAGATTCTAGTTGTCGTCATATAGAACAGTAATGTAGAAGTTATTTATTTACAAGGGCAATGTACATTTCCTAGGCTTGAACAGGCACCTCACACTGGCCTATATAAAGAGCGCAAAGGCTCCAAACCAAGTCCAAGAGGATCACAGAGGATCGCAAAGGCTAAAATAATAAAAAAACTTTTGCAGGTTGGATCTGAATTAGTCTTTCGGATTGCAAGTCCAAGAGGATTACAGTTACACGTAAGAAAACTCTTATGTCGCTTCTTGAATTGACTTTACGATCAATACTAGTGGCAGTGCTATGCCCCTTCTTGACGTATTGCTAGTATGGAGTATATTTTAGGGTGAATTTCATTTTTGGTCCTACTGTTATAGGAGCGTTTTTAATTTTAGTACACTTTAATTTTTTTTGTCACTTTACAACCACTGTTATTGGATGTGTTTCACTTTTAGTCCACCGTTAATATTTTTGTTAAGAGGCCGTATAATCCGGGGGTATTTTGGTCTTTTTTATGGTTGTCTCTTCTCCTTTAATCAAGACGCTTCGTCCTCCTCCTCCGATATTCGAAAATGGCTCTTCGAACAATGAGAATGGGAAGCCAAAGCTATCGTTTGTTCCAACGTGGACCGGTGAGGTTTCTTAGGTTTTTGGTTTAATGTTCTCATTTCTTTTAATCAAACATAGTCTTGGATAAGAAGAAAGATCAAAATACCCCTAGATTACACGGCCTACTACGTGAAAAGAAATGTTACAAGCATGGATGATATTGTGCCTCCTAGTCACTCCAGTCTTTGCATTTGAAACTACCAAGGATGCGAATCCCCAAGCTCTACGTCTTTCACCCCACCACCGCTAGCCACTTGGACAAGCTTTAAATTATCATTGACCTGGCCAAATGACTACTGTAAAATGCAGAAGTGTATACCAAACAAAATGGAGAAGTGGTTTACTTTTTTACAATTACCCGTGCGATACACGTGCGATGCATGAATAAAATTTGTATTATATATTACCAATTAATAAATATTAGTTAATTTTCATATAACATTCTGTTACCAATAAAGTTTTATTAATTCTTTTACCAATTAATTAATTAATTAATTAATTAATATTAAGAAAAGTTTGAATAAAGAGGAGGATTTTACTTTATAGATAGTATAAGTGTCACTATGTTCCCATTATAGTTCCGTCAGTGTGAGAATCATATATCAGATTATGGTTCTCGTCATATAGAACAGTAATGTAGAAGTTATTTATTTACAAGCGCAATGTACATCTCCTATGCTAGAACAAGGATTACTAACACCTTGCTCTGATTGCAACGGAATGAAAAGAGTGAAAACAAGAACTTAGTAGGAGTAATGAATTTACCACAGCACAACCAACAATCACTCAATTGTAATTCCACCTATCTCTAGACTATCTAACTTCTTGGGTCTCCTATAGTTCTTCAACAGAAGAGAACTGCAAACAACACTCACTGAAGAGGCAGCCATTGCAGCTCCGGCAATCCAAGGAGGGAGGCGGAATCCGGTGGATGGGAAGAGTGCCCCAGCAGCAATGGGAATTCCAAGCAGATTGTAACCCAAAGCCCAAAAGTAGTTCAATCGGATGCGGGAGAAGGTCTTCCTAGAAAGATGTATGGCAGTAATTACATCTTCCAGGTTGTTTTTCATGATCACAATGTCAGCTGCCTCTATGGCTATATCAGTCCCCGCGCCAATTGCCATTCCAACATCAGCTGCTACAAGGGCCGGAGAGTCGTTGATTCCATCTCCAACCATTGCTACTACTTTTCCTGAAGCCTATCATCAAACACAGACAGATTAATACAATTTCAGTATCTGGGAATTTGGTGACTAACCCAACAAGGATAGTGTTGGGCAGAGGCCGATCAAGGGCCAAGGCCAAGACTAGCCCCCGGTGGCTAGTGGGATTGTTCAGCGGAGGCTTGAAGGGTCAAGTCCAACACCACCTCTAAAAAATGTGTGCATGTATAAGGAAATAAAATTGCGCTTTTGCTAAGAGCTATAGCTTTTAGCATAGTGGTAAGCGGTTGATCCTAACAGGTGATATTAGAGCTAGGCTGGGAGGGGGAATTGTTGGACAGAAGCCAGTCTAGAGCCAAGTTTAGCACCCGGTGGTTTGGGGATTGTTGGCAGAGGCCTAAAGGGCCAAGTTGGGCCAAGTCCAGCCGTTTGCCTCTCGAAAATGGCCTTCGCTACGAGCTATGCAAATTAGAACAATTAAGTTTAATAATATATTTCAGGTTTAATTTTCTAAAGGGAAATCAATTTACTACCTGCAGCTCCTTCACTTTATTGGCTTTATCTTCAGGTTTGGCTTCTGCAATAACATCATAGTTAATTCCAACTTCCTTAGCAATGGCATTGGCTGTTCCCCAGTTGTCGCCCGTTACTAGCATACACTGCACATTCATAGATTTGAGAATGGAAATGACATGGGGTGCTTCAGGCTTCAAAGGATCTGATATTGCAAGAACTCCAGCAAGCTCCCTATCAATAGATACAAGAATCCCTGTTTGAGCCAACTCTTCAGTTTTCGTTAACAATTCTTCAGCGTCAATTGGAATTGCAATGCCTTGATCCAACATGAGGCTCTTGTTGCCTACAATGACTTCCTTATTTTGGACAATAGCCTTCACTCCGTAACCAGTTATGGACTCAAATTCCAAGGCTTCAGGCCATACAAGATTCTCTTCATCTTCCTTAAACTTTTTAGCATACTCAACAATCGCTTTGGCCAAGGGGTGTTCGCTATTTACCTGTAAATTAAAGAACAACTTCATGATAAGAAATTTTGATGGATCTAGCACTGCACTATGCTTACTTCCTAGTAGGTCATCTATCCTGTAAGTCAAGAACACTTAACCACAAAGTTTTTTTGGTTATCTGATTGTCATATCATTCTTAAAATCAATTGGTGATAAGTAAGTGGACATTAACCCTTTAACCACATCCCTCCACGGTATTCCACAACACCACGTCTCGAATCAAGCAGAGGGGCTGAACTCGGCCAATATGCCACACAGCCAAACAGTACAAAAACTAGCAGTAGACAGCGGCAGTAAATATATAACTTGATAAAGAAGTGTTTTTAACAGTCTTAATTTGTAACTAACAGATTGGAAGTAAGTTTACCTCAGTTGCAGCAACCAATTCATAGAAATCTCTTAGCACCATTGTTTTCAAGAGCCTTGTATTTACAACTACTGGCTTGCCAACTGTGAGAGTCCCAGTTTTGTCGAAGACTATACAGTTGACCTATGAAAATGAGAAGAAAATAAATACAAATTTGAAATCAGTGCTTTCAAAATGAAATATATTAGTCAGGCAGCTAGCTAACCTTTTGTGTACTTTCTAATGCTTGACCACCTTTAATAAGGACACCTTGAGAAGCACCAACTCCCGTGCCAACCATAACAGCAGTTGGAGTTGCAAGGCCAAGGGCACATGGGCAGGCTATAACCATAACAGAAATACCAAATTGAAGGGCTAGCTGAAAGCTATCCATAGAAGATGGAATCCAAGATCTGGGGTAACGATTGAACTTTCCAGCTAAAAACCAGGCTAGCCAAGTGCAAAACGAGAGAGTAATAACCTGAAAGTGCAAAAAACACCAAAGGTGTTTAGATGCTGTGCAAAAAAAACTGGATTATACTTGTTAGAAAGAATCTCAGTATTCGGTACTTACCAGAGGTACGAAGTATTTGGAAATACGATCTGCAAATTTTTGGACAGGAGCTTTAGCCATTTGGGCAGATTCAACTAGTCTAACAATATTGGAAAGAGCACTCTCCGATCCAACTGCCGTCGCTCTAATATGCAACACTCCATTCTCATTAACAGTTCCTCCGATTACCATTTCTCCCTTCCTTTTAGCCACTGGCCTCGATTCTCCAGTTATCATGCTCTCATTCACGTGGCTTTGTCCCCAGATGACAAAACCATCACAGGCTACTTTTGCACCGGGAAGGATTTTAATCACATCATTCTTTTGTATCAATCGACTATCAATTTCTTCCTCGTTCACCACGTTTCCTTCATCATCAAGTGTTAATAAAGTTGCGGCATCAGGAGCCAAGTCCATGAGCTTGGCAATAGCCTCAGATGTTTTCCCTTTAGCCAGAACTTCAAGATATTTCCCGAGCAGAATGAATGAAATGAGCATCGAACTGGTCTCGAAAAAATCAGAAGACTTGAAATCTGTAGAAGTGGCAGCTCTCAAGACTGAATAGACTGAATAAAAGTAGGCTGCATTTGTTCCCAATGCAATTAAAACATCCATATTTGCAGATCCATGCCGAAGTGCAGCATAAGAACCTATGTAGAAACGTCGACCAATAATGAACTGCACAGGGGTAGATAATATCCACCTCGAAATTTCCCCAACTGTGAGCATGTTAACAACCTTGGTATCCAGCCAATCCTTAATACCGGGAACATACATGAAGACCATAGAGGTAAGGAAAACGGGAATTGTGAAAATGAGGCTCCAGAGAAATGACCTGCGATATTGACTGATCTCCTCCTTTCTGTGGGATTCTTTAATCCCTCCTTCAGGGAATATCTTTGCTTTGAAACGCCCTGAACCAGTCGACTCAATTACTGATATAAAATTCCGAGGTCCTGTTACACCTGATTTGTAAGAAAGGGAAACCTTATTGAGGTGTGGGTCAATGTCTATATCTTGAACACCCGGGAGAGCCTCAAGTGAATTTGCAATCAGCCTCATGGAATTCTCAGTGCGTACACCGTCTACTTGCAGCATTACCTTACTCTTGAACTCTCCCGTGCTAATGAGAATCGATTCAAATCCTGTATCTTCTATAGCTTCCAAGATCTGATTGTGGCTCAAAACCTTTGGATCATAGTGGACTTCAGCTTCCTCAGTCGCTAATGCAACTTGTGCTTTTTGTACCCCAGGGATAGCCTGCAAAGCAGACTCAACAGTTGTGGAGCAAGATGTACAAGTCATTCCCTTTATTGCAACCCTACAGACTTGGGTGGCTTTCTCCTTTGTTTCTTCCTCTATTAACATAGCCTGAAATCCAGCATCTTCTATAGTTTCACGGATTGTTTCTTCCTGCAAACATGTATAATCCATTGATGAGAATAAATCTGAAATGAAAAGTATATATCCTCACTTGCAACTTAAATTTTTACTGATTCCGCCCAACAATTCCCCTAGCAACATAGTGCTGAACTTAGTCCTTTACTAGCCTCCGCCCAACAATCCCCTCCCAAAGTCCCAGCACCTGCCAGTCTTAACAGGAGTGGTAAGCGTTTACCACTAGGGCAAAAGCTATATAATTAGTAACAAAGGTGCAACTTTATTTCCTTATACAACCATACATTTATTTGACCCTTTACCGACCTCCGATCAACAATCCCCTGCTGTATTTATTAGACTTGACCCTTTACCGGCCTCTCCCCAACAGTATCAACTTAGACAACAGATTCCAAATTACAACTCCACCTCATAGGTGCATTAAAATGCAATAATCGCAAAACTTGACCTAAATCTAATTCCAGATACAATCATATCAAGCAATTCATGAAATCCATACAACCGCAGCAATCGGCGGGAGTTGAATCAATTCAAATTTGAAAAGTTAAAAATTAGAAAATTTGAATTTGCGTTAGTGTGGAAAGACTGAATATAACATCATCATCATTACAGAAATGGCAGAAACGAAAAGGGGAATATTACTTACATTGACAAAGCTGGGATAGAACAACACCTGAGCCTTGTTATTCAAGACGTCGACCACCGCCTCCTTGATTCCAGGGAGCCTCTTAACAGCCTTCTCCACCGATCCGGCGCATGCAGAGCAAGTCATGCCGGTGACGGAGAACAGAGCCTTCGCTTCCGTTCCTTGCATATTCCTCTCTTCATCCGACGATATCGATACTCCTTTTGGGTACTTGGGCATCGACGGGTAGTGCGGCCGCGGCGAGAGGTCGCCGTGGCTGCTCTCGCTTCGAATACAGGCCAGCTGTAGGAACTTCGCCATGAATGCACAAAACTAGCTTTTTCCTTCTTCTTCTTCGTATTCACCTGCTTTGACGTATGGAACTTCAACAACCACCAATAACTCAGTAGTCGATTTCTTCTTTACTTTTACTTCTTCATTTCCCGTTTTGAGAATTTATCACTGTACAGGAGATTTGCAGAAATAGAAAATTATTGTTTGAATATAACTTAAAAGATTTAATACTCAATTTCCTCTAGACGTTTTTTATGATTTCCTGATTTTCCTCTAGACGTTTTTTTATTTGTGTGCTTAATTAGTCCTGAATTTTGATGATTTTACTCTTTTATTAAAATAGCTGGGTAATTTTAGCTTTATTATATTCAATTTAGTTCTTGATTATAATAATTTTACTCAAATTAGTTAATACCATCGGGCATTGAGAATGACATTGCAAAGGAAATAGCAAATTCAATTTTAATTCATGGCATAAATGGTGAACCAAATGAAGAAATAAACTAATTTGAATGATGTGCCTCATTTACCTATTGCTTATTTAAGTTTATTTCTAAATCAGCTAATTTAATAATTTATACACTTACTTCTTTAGCTTTTGCTCAGTCTATTGTCATGTACTGAAATGATATCTCACCGGACTCTATTGCTGACTATCTTTAATATATGTCAATTTTCGATTACTTTCAAAAAAAAAAAAAAAAAACTAATTCGAATGAAATATCACTCTCTATTTCACAAACCAAACACTAATTTAGTATTTTATACTAGTTAAGTAGTACTCCCTCTATCTCATTTTATCCGTTTTATTTACTATTCATTGATCAAATCAACTCTTTTTCTTTTGTTTATTTTTTTACTTATTTTTAAATTTAATTTTTTGTGTTTAATAATATTTTTAATGTATTTTCTAAATATATAAATTTTGTTTATTAATACCAAACTTAACATTATACAAATTGAATTAAAAATAATTTCAAGTAAATTTCGTTAATCGAACCAGACACATAAAATGAGGCAAACGAAATATTAAGATAAATCAATTTACAATTAAGCATTAAATATAAAAAGTAATTATAACATATATTATTACATATCACATAGTCAAACAAAATATTTAATGAATAATGTAGACCAAATAACTTTTTTGATCAATTTAAGATAAAAGAATGATGCGTATTGCAATTTGCAACACCCTAATATACTTTTCCTAAAAGATTGAATCTTCAACCATAAGAGCTTTTCACACTTCGGTTCGATAAAACATTTAGAATGATATAAATTACGGTAACTTAATAACTCAATAAATATAGTCAAATTGTTAATATATACAAGAGATTTGTCCACTTTAAACATAATCGCCTTATTGAACACCCTAATAAACTAGTAGACGCGTACGCAACGTGCTATGTAGGAATAAAAATACGGAGTAAATGGTAAGATGAAATGCTTAATTTGGACGTAATTTCGCTCCAAGTTAAGCCAAAGTCATGGTGGGGTCAGATCGCAGCTTTCGCGGGCTATTTGAATTTGAGGTTGAAATTATTTATTATTTTTATTTATTGATATAATATTAATCCGTAATATTTATAAAATTTTAAAATGTTATTAGTTACTTGTGGACTAATAGATCTCATTATAAATGAATGATAAGAAAATGTGACAGCATCCACAATGGTGATTTTTTTTTTTTTTTGTAATTTTTAAGAGTTTTTGTAAGTGTGATTAGGAAATAAAATATGAGAAAAAAGAGAAAAGAGAGAAAAAAAACATTTTAAAAAAATAATAAAAAATAAATAAAGCAACATGTCAAGCACGCTTGACACCCCCACTGAGCGCGTGCAGGGCGTGGCTTTGCTATGCGCGAAAAGCGCACATCAGTGTTTCCTTGACATTCTCGCGTACTGCTCCACAAACTTATTTTTACAGAACAACCTGAAATTTCTCTCTCTTACACTCTCTCCATCACCTAAGTAATCATTGTTCCAAAAACTTCCTAATATTCATTGATATTGATGCTCTTATAAAAAGGGTTTACATAATTATCTATGAATTAACCGAATTATAAGTTAATTAATTAGATAAAAGAGATGTCATAAAAATTTCAATAATAAACTAAATTTAATAAGTTAATACATGAAATTTAAAACTAATTTAAATAGAAAGAACAATGTTACTAGAACTGCATGTATTTGATAACTATACGTACCAATGCCACGTATATTCTACTTTTTTTAAGGAAACTCACACCTCCATTCCTCCAATAAGCAATCAACCAATGAGCAATTCAAAAAAAAAAAAAAAAGAAAGAAACTAGATTGAGAAAATATAGAACAAATATTAACTTGTAAAAAATTATAAATGTAAAAAAAAAAAAAAAAACAAAAAAAAAAAAAACCAAAAACAAAACAATTAAGTAGGGAAACAAATTACAAGACTTTACCAACCGTTACCAGTTTGATTAGCGTGAGTAGTTGTGCACCCATAGCTGAAAATTATAAAATTTCTGACCACCTGAAAGTGATCTTAAATCAAGTCAAAAGCCTTGTTCCGACCATTTTTGGTATCCGGAAAAACCTTTATTGCTATTTCCGACCACTTTTTTACTTTCGAATTGATTTAATATCACTTTTAGGTGGTCAGAAATTCCATAATTTCCAGCCGGTACTATCATCCCATCAGAAGTTCAAACCCCTCTTGTATAAAAAAATTAATATAGCTCACACTTTGCACATTAATTAGGTTGGTTTGGTGCGAGCGGAAATTAGTCTAAATATGGTACGAGCTTAAAAGTGTCTCCTACTGTTAGAGCTTGGCTTAGATACCTTGTAGTCTTAAAAAAGAAAAAAAAAAAAAAAAGGAGATCAAGATAATTATACTAAATAGGATAGGTAAGAGGCTAAAAGTAATGCTATTTGAGCGTTTAACAATTATGAACTTAAGCATTTCAGGTGAAGTGATGCAAATATGGAAGAATTAATATAAACTCATCTCAGATGAGAGTTGAGGGAGAGGGAGGGAGGATTCTTACTACTCAAATGCCCCTTTTGGATGGTGTGTTAAGATTGTGGAGTACGTATAACTCATGCAAATGCACATATATGCATATTTATAGCGCTTATCGCCTTTGAATATTTCAATCTCCAAGCTCCCTGCTACAAATTAAATAAATTTTTAAGGAAAATATGCCGTAATGTTTTTTAAGGTATCAGTACAGTTAAAATGTATACATCTCATGCTTCCATAAGAAATGTCGACATTTCGATATATTAATTAATTCAGGATTCCATCAGCAACTTAATTGTCTACCCTCTTGCCCAATTAGTTTCTTGTTAATGAATACATTAATACGTCACCACTATGTATGAAAATTAAAAGAATAATTTTTTACTCTCTTTGACTCTCTTGTTGCATAGCATCATATATATATATGAGACGGATCACAGATCACGTGAGAAAACTTAGAACCAATCACAGCCGTTCACGTTGTAAACACGAAAACTTGAATTGTATATATTAAATTCAAAGTATATCGGTTACAAGAAGTATGTATCAAACATGGAGGGATACAATCTCTGGATGTAAGAAGTTCTCTGATTCTCTACTAGAAGTATGTCGAATCGTCCATTCTACCTAGCTTCAATTCCTTGCTGAAGGGCTTCCAGAGTTAAGTAACTTGTTCTTCGATGAAGGGCTTATATGCATCGTGATCTTCAAAGAAGGGAAACATATCCTAGCGAATCCCGGTAGAGTTTTGATACACAAATCTTCAGAGCTCTCCTTCTTTTAAAATGAAACCACTATTTATATTTTATAGTGGTGTGTAGGAGAAATCTAACAAACTCCCTCATTTGGAAATTCTCAAATATAATTTAATTATTTGAATTAAATATGAGAAATGTATCAGGACACCATCACGTCCAGATTCATGAATCCATTCAATTTCAAATAATATCTAATTATTCAAAATTCTTCCGAATTATATAAACACATATAATTTTGATGGACCAAACCAAGTCAAACCCGTCAATTAAGCTTCCCAATTAATCTAAATCAATCATTTTTGTGTATACCATGGTTCACACAATCACATAGCTGTATGGACCATATTATCAAATAACGTATATTCAGTACACAAATAATGAACTTTTAATATATTAAAAATGTACATTATATTCAAGGAAAGTACATTATTTTAATACTGAAAGTATATTATTTTGTATAATATACATTCAGTACACGAATAATGTACTTTTTGTTATGGTCCGCACATCTCTATGTGGATCATGGTCCACACAATAATTTGTCAATGACCATGGTCCATGCAATAATGATTGAATCCTAATAGCCTGGTCCAATTCCATTAAATATTCCTTCTATTTAGGCCTGCAATTAGCATACAATTACTCTTAATTAAGTAATTAGACCAATTAACTATTTATTGAGTCATTTAATTAACCTAAATAAATAAATAAATATTTGAAAAATTAGGCCAATACATCTATTCCACAAATGACATTTCATTTCAATGTATCCAATGAACCAAACATCCTATAAATGAATTGTAAATTTAATGATGTTAAAGTATGATCCACTTTTAAAGGTTATAAAGTATTAAGGGCCGGATTTTGAGCTGTGCAAGCTGTCCAATAATATAGGGTTTCAAATTTTAGAAGTCCAATATTTAATTTTTACCTAGTTAATTTAGAAATAATAAATTAATAAAAAAATTGTAAGTAATCTTAAGAGATTCTATAGAAAAATGGTAGAAGTGCGTGTTTATTGTATTTTATTATCTCGGAAGTCAGAGGTTTGAATCTTGCGTGCTTTTAGGGACATCTTCCCTTCCTTTGTGCACACCTTTAAAAAAAATCCTTTTTCCTCGACGACATTTTACAACCTTATTGTTAATTTTTTTTAAGACTTTATTATTATTGTTATAATTGTAATTTATTTTATAATATGTCTTTTGTCTTTCTATTTGTCCACAACAACATTTTACCACCTTATTATTATTATTATTATTATTATTATTATTATTAGAAAAAAATTATGACATTAGTTTTAAAGATTATGATTTTGGTAGGGGTTCATTTATTTACAAGAACGGGGACACAACAATCTAAAAAATCAACACTAATTATAGCCTATGGGGATAAGAATAACCTAAAGAGAATATCGAAACCTCAAAAAGTTAAGAACTAAAATGACTAAAAAGAATTAATTTTTTTTTTTTGAAAACACTAAAAAGAATTAATTGAATAAGTAGAATCGCAATTTTCCATTCCAATTTTTGTTTTAAAATAGTTGGAGGGTTAGTTATTCAATTGTTATACCATAGACCGGGGTCTACCTTGCATTGTGGATTTTGATCTAAAAATTATGTACTTTCAGTTAATAAATTATGTGCCTATAAATAAATTGAAGTCACATAATTTGTTAACTACATGCACATAATATATTATTTACAGATGCAATCTATAAACTGCAAAAACATAATTTGTTAACTGTAGCCGCATAATCTAAATGTTATTTTGGACCAAGATCTACAAGGTAAGGTGGACCCTGATCCATGATGTAACTTGTCTTATTTATTTAAGGAGTATGGATGAAATGACAAATTATTGTGTGGACCACGTTCTAAAACGCCATCGTTGAATTTTATGAGTTAGAATAATGTACATTATGAATTAGAATAATGTACTGTATGTGTTAGAATAATGTACATTATGTGTTAGAATAATGTATTTTATGAGTTAGAATAATGTACATTATGTGTTAGAATAATGAGACTTCTGGGTTAAGATATAATGTACTTTATGAGTTAGAATAATATGCATTATGTTTTAGAATAATGGACATTATTAGTTATAAAAATATACTAACTCTGTCCCATTTTATTTGTTATACTTATTACTATTCATTGGTCAAAGCAATTTGTTTTTGTTTATTTTCTTTAGTAATTTTTACTTATTTTTAAATTTGGTTTTTTGTGTTTAATAGTATTTTTAGTGTAGTTTCTAAATATATAAATTTGTATACTAATAGTGTCTAATACTAAACTTATATTATGAAAATAGGATTAAAATAACTCCAGTTAAACCTCATTAACCAAATCAGACACATAAAATGGAACAAATGGAGTATGTTGTAGTGGGTCACGTGAAAAAAATTACACGAAATAACGTCGTTTTTGGACCATGATTCACACAATAACTATTGGGATGAAATGGTTTGACTTTGTTACAGTATATATTCATAACTATTTTCTCAAAGTACATTGAGGCCCGAACCCAGAACTTCTCATATTGGAGATCAACTTAGTGCCACTAGACCACAAGGTCTTTGAACATCTATCAAATGCTTATCAAGGTCTTAGACATGTTAATTTGCTTTGGAACCTAGGGTTTTTCTCTTACGGCGTCTCTCCCTAAACTTAGAGCTTCTACTGCTTTCCGACGATGAGCTCACGGCGACAGCAACGATCGATCGGCGAAGCGGGCATGGCGTCCTCGGCACAGCAACAGCGTGAGGTGGAGGCGATCTCGGATCGCTGGGCAGACATAGCGCTCGACGAGGAGGAAGGTGGCGTTACTGCGGCTGATCCATATGAGCCGACGGTGCACCGGTGTACTCGGTCGTTGGAAGGTTTTTGACGACGAAATTGATCAAGGTGGAGTATATGAAGCAAGTTCTGGCATCGGTTTGGCAACCGATTATGGGCATGTGAGTCACGGAGTTACATGCTAACCTCTTCTTGTTCGCTTTCTATCATGTGACGGACATGAAGAGGGTTTTGGAGGACGGTCCTTGGTCGTTTGAGAATCATACCCTAGTTTGTCGGCAGGTATGTGAGGGTTTTCTTCCCGGGGAGGTGAAACTGGATACGGTGGACATGTGGATTCAAGCTTATGATTTGCCCATGGGTTATACGTCTAATGTAATCCTTGAGCAAGTTGGCAACTATGTGGGAAAGTTTATTCGCACCGATGACAGGCCAGTGGGTGGGGCGTGGAGAACCTTTTACAGAATCAGGGTTGCGGTTCCAATTGATAAACCCTTGAAACGTCGAATGAAGCTAATTCGAAGGGATGGATCGTGGGGGTGGGTGAATCTAAAATACGAGCGTTTACATAACTTTTGCTTTTGCTGTGGAATGTTAGGGCACCTGGATAAGTTCTGTAGGAAGGCAAGGGTTTCGGACATCCCTCGAGAGCTTTTCCCGTTTGGAGAGTGGATGCGGGCAGGACGAAGAAAGGGACCGAGGCCGATCGGGGAACCCTGGCTTTTACCGCCGGAGGGTACGGTGAGTTCGGTGGTGCCGGTCCCGGCAGTCTTGGAAGGGACGGCGTCGTCAAATGCGGGCCATGAGGATGTGCATATGGCTTCGGTAAGGCATGAAACGGAGGATGGTGTTGTGGCGTCGGCAAAACGGCGCAGGCCGGGTGTGGAGGACGAAGGCCGTGAGGCTACGGAGGTTGAGGAAGAGATGGCAGTAGAAAGTGATCCAAAAAACTTGCTTGTGGCGGGTTCTGGTCCCCAGAACCGCCCAGTCCAATGAGTACGCTAAGATGGAACTGTCGTGGCTTGAGCAATCCACAGACAGTTCGCGAGATCACGGACATGGTGTCCAAAAAGAGGCCTGACTTTGTGTATCTTATGGAAACTAAGGTGGCAAGAGTGCATGCAGAGAATTTACGTGTCAAGATTGGGTTTGAGGGGCTGTTTTATGTGGATAATGATGGTCTAGCCGGGGGACTGGCTTTACTGTGGAGGAGGAACAATACTGCGAGTCTGATAACCTATTCCAAAAACCATATTGATGTGGAGGTTAATATGCCAGGGTTCGAGAAGTGGAGAATGACGTGTTAGTATGGTTTTTCTCAACGACACAGGCAGGGAGAGGCATGGGATCTAATAAAGTCATTTGTGCCACAATCTGATCTCCCATGGGTGATGATTGGTGACTTTAATGATCTGTTGTACCAGTAAGAGAAAAGAGGCAGAAACCCACACCCGAATAGCTTGCTCAGGGGTTTTGGTGATACTATTGCACAGTGTGGTTTATCCCAACTGCCTATGGAGGGATACCAGTTTACATGGGAGAAAGGGAAGGGTACTGTTGACTGGATTGAAGAGAGATTGGACAAGGTGTTATCCACGGCAGAGTGGTGTGGAATTGTGCCTCAAAGACGAGTAGTCAATCTCTTGACAAGAAAGTCTGACCATTCAGCCATCTTCTTGAGTATTCATGATCCTGAAGGAGGGGAGGGAATGAGGATGAGAAGGTTCCGGTTTGAGATGTCCTGACTACATGATGAGGGGTGTAGGGAGGTGGTGGAGGAGGCATGGGGGGAATGGAGGGGTGGTGGGGTGCAGGATTGCATAGAACACTGTGGGCGACGTTTGTCGCGTTGGGGAGGTGAAAGGCACTATAATTATGGTGAGCAGATCCTGCATCTTCGGAAAGAACAGCTACGCCTAAGGGGACGTATGGATCCAGTGTCTCTTGCTGAATTCCAACGTCTTGATGGAATTCTGACCCGTGTTGAGAACCAAGAGGATGCCTACTGGAAGCAAAGAGCCAAGCAACACTGGCTGGAGGAAGCAGATACAAACACAAGATTCTATCACAGGTATGCCTCTAACCGAAAGAAAAAGAATACTTTGCCTAGAATTCAGAATGATAATGGGGATTGGGTGGAGGGAAATGCCATGCATGCAGTGGTGATAGATTACTTTAATAGAATCTTTACTTCGGATAATCCTGCTTATCGGAGGGAGTTTTTTGCAAATATTACTGAGAGAGTCACACCGGCTTAGAATGAGGGCTTGCTCCGACCTTTTGAGAGGGAGGAGGTTAAACCTGCTTTATTCGCTATGTTTCCTGATAAGGCACCTGGCCTGGATGGAATGAATCCGGATTTCTATCAACATTTTTGGGATATTGTAGGGAGAGATGTGTCGGATTTTATTTTGGAATGTTTGAATACACGATCTTTCCCCTCTAAGTTGAATGAAACTAATGTGATCCTGATCCCCAAGAAGAATACACCAGAACGAATGACAGACCTCAGACCAATTGCCCTGAGTAATGTGGTTTATAGAGTGATGACCAAGATGATTACAAATAGAATGAAGCCGTTAATGGGTAATATTGTATCCGACCCTCAGAGTGCATTTATACCTGATAGACTCATCACGGATAACATTCTAATAGCTGCGGAGGTAGGGCATTTTTTGAATCGTAAGCAGTGTGGGGCGATGGGTTGGGGAGCTCTAAAGTTGGACATGGCAAAGGCGTATGATAGGATGGAATGGCCGTTTATAAAAGGAATGATTTTGGCTCTTGGGTTTGATGTGAGATGGGTAGATCTTATAATGCTTTGTGTGACTACAGTATCTTATACTTTTCTTGTTAATGGATCTGAAAGTCAATCGGTAGTACCTACTCGCGGATTACGTCAGGGGGATCCACTATCCCCGTATCTGTTTATTATTGGTGCTGAAGGGCTCTCTTTATTATTACAACAGGCACAGAATAAGGGTTTGATTCATGGATGCAGGGTTGCCAGAGGTGCCCCACCCATCTCTCATTTGTTCTTTGCAGATGACAATTTGTTATTTTTTAGGGCTAATGTGCAGGAGGCCAATGAAATTAAGACTTGTCTGGCAAAGTATGAGGCGTTATCTGGACAAGTGGTTAATTACCATAAATCAAGCATCTGCTTTAGTAAGAATACTGTTGATAATGATAGGGAGCAAGTGGCGCAGACTTTGGGAGTTGTTCAAGCTCCAAATTTTGGGAAGTATTTGGGTCTCCCCTCCTTTGTTGGAAGAAATAAAAAAGCAGCTTTTGCTTATATTGAAGATAAGATTAAGCAAAGGATTGGGTCATGGAGTAAAAAACTCTTGTCACAAGCAGGAAAGGAAATCCTTTTGAAAAGTGCGGCTCAGGCTATGTCTACCTTCTCAATGGGGTTTTCTTGTTACCCATATCGGTCTGCACGGCTATTGAGCGAACGATGAACCGGTATTGGTGGGGTACAGGCAGAGATAGAGGAATCCATTGGAAAGCGTGGGATAAACTCTGTATCCCTAAAAAGTATGGAGGATTGAGGTTCAAAGATTTGAGAGCTTTTAATTTGGCAATGTTGGGAAAGCAGGCATGGCGCTTCCTTACCAACACTGACTCTTTGGTTGCTCGTGTATATAAAGCCCGATATTATCCAAATAATGATTTTACGGAGGCATCTTTGGGAGGAAACCCAAGTTATTGTTGGCGGAGTGTTATGACAGCCAAGCAGCTAGTATGTAATGGAGTCAGGCGACGCATTGGGTCCGGAGCTTCTACACTCATATGGGAGCATCCATGGCTTCAGGATGATACTGACCAAATGATCCATACTGAGATGCCTCCACAGTTGGCTGGGGCTAAAGTGGTGGGGTTAATTGATCAAGAAACAGGCCAGTGGGACCAGCAGATTGTAGTGGACATTTTCGAACCAGATGATGTGCCTAGAATTTTGAAAATACCAATATCACCGGATTATGAGGATACATGGTATTGGCATGGAGATCCAAATGGGAACTATTCAGTGAAGGATGGATACAAATTAATAGTGGGAAATTATGATACCCTGGCTAATGTGAGTTATGATAAATGGCTTAAACTATGGGGTCTGAAAATACCACCCAAATGGAAAATATTTCTATGGAGATCTTTGAATGGTATCTTCCCTACAATGGATAATCTTCTTTTAAAGAGAGTTGAGGTTGAGCCGGTGTGCAATATGTGTGGGATGGATCATGAAGATATAATGCATTCATTGGTATCATGTGACTATGCAAAGGCCATATGGGCACAATCCAACCTCCCAATCCCCAATATTATAACGAATATTTTTCATGAATGGTTTAGTGCATTATTAAATGTTCTAGACTCTGATGGGATTATGTTCACAGCGACCATCCTTTATCACCTATGGAGAGCACGGAACGGAGCGGTCTGGGATGCTTGCCTCCAAAGACCCACGAGAGTCCTTGCTACCGCAATGTCCACCTTGAGTGCATGGACTCGGGTTCACTCGCCACCCGCGCTGCCACATTCGGCCGAACAGCAGATGCCTCCCGCCGAGAGCTTAGCCACGCCACAGCAGCCGGTAGTGCCACGGCATGGCCCGCCCCCTACAGCCGAAGCGACGCAGACCACCCACCAGCTACAACCGCTCCAATGTTACATCGACGCTGGTTACAAGCACCGAACGAACGCGGCAACAGCAGGTGCAATCCTTTTCACGGCATCTGGCGACTATCTTGCGGCATTTTGTGCACCACTCACAGCATGCTTTTCCCCACTGATGGCCGAAGCAATGGCATGCAAAGAGGTGCTTGCATGGCTTCGAGATCGTGGCGATCAACGAGTACGTATATTTACAGATTGTCATGCACTACAATGACAATTAACTTCATCCATGCCTACACCACAGTTATACGTAGGATACGTTTTACAGGCCTGTAAAGCCTACTTATCGTCTTTTAATATTGCTCATGTTAGTTTCATACCTAGATTGCAGAATTTTTTAGCACATAGTTTAGCTTCTACTGCTTTTGATTTTATCACTGCTATGTATTGGGACGTTGTCCCCCGCTGCATATCTATAAAATAACCATTATGGTTGCCTTCAAAATATATATAAGCTTTTCTCTTTCTTTTCTCTAACCTCTCTATTACTCTATATTCGATCTATCAAGTGTTTATCAAACATCTATATAAGCAATTTACATGCATCAGCCTTTTAAGTCACCAAACTGCTCATCGACATATAGAATATGTTGGATGACCATCTATATAAATTTGTCGGCTCATATATATATATATAAAGGTGAATAATCTCGCTTGCATCATCGTGCATGTATCTTGGAACTGTCAAAATCAATTACTAAGATAATAGTCAAATAGGTATCTTTTTTTGTTTTTGTTTTGGTTTTTTTTTTTTTCTTTTTTCTTTTTGTTTTGGTTTTTTTTTTTTCTTTTTTCTTTTTGGATGTATTATAATAGAAATAGTCGAATAAGTACTCATGGATATAATAGATGGATCCAGGACAAATTTATCCAAGAACACCAGGCTAAAGTCAACCCAACACTACTGGAAATTATGAAATTTCCGACCACCTGAAAGTGATCTTAAATCAAGTCGAAAGCCTTGTTCCGACCATTTTTGGTATCCGGAAAAACCTTTTTTGCTATTTCCGACCACTTTTTGGTATTAACTTGATTTAAGATTACTTTGAGGTGGTCGGAAATTTCATAATTTCCAGTAGTGCAAGATAAGTCCATCCCGGGAGTCCCAAGGCCAACCCCGTTGTCGGCCTCGGGGGCCCAACGCCTACACCGTTGTCGGCCCCAGGGTGGAGGAAGTCAAGTATAACAGAAGTCCTTTTATTTCCTTTTAGGATGCGTTTGGAAACTCGTAAAATGACTTCTGAAAAATGTTTTTTGAGTTTTAGAGATGAAAATGAGGTCAACGGAAAATAATGTTGTAGTCAATGGAAAATAAGTATGTTTTGGGGGAAAATGACTTCCCCTTTTTTGGGAAGTCATTTTCCAATTCTCATGCTTAGTATGTATAGTATATAGTTTGAGTGTATGTGTGATATAGATACACTATACTGTGTATATATATAGATACATACAGTGTATATATAACACACATACACATACTATAATTATATACACACTGTAATTATATATATATATATATATATATATATATATATATATATATATATATATATATATATATGCCCCCCTACACGCGCGCGCGCGCGCACACACACACACACACACACACACACACACACACACATATATATATATATATATATATATATATATATATATATATTCAAAATTGTCCACAAGGCTTAATGAGTGTTATTCACAAAAGGATTAATTTACTGCTGGAAATTAGGGAATTTTCGACCACCTGAAAGTGATCTTAAATCAAGTCGAAAGCAAAAAGTGGTCGGAAATAGCAAGAAAGGTTTTTCCGGATACCAAAAGTGGTCGGAACAATACTTTCGATTTGATTTAAGATCATTTTCAGTAGTGATTTATCAAAAATATCAAATAATTAAAATGTTGAAGTATACAATTTTTACCATTTTCCTACTCATTTTCTGGAAAATGAACCAAACACACGAAGGTAATTTTTTGTTGTGTAACCAAACATCGAAAATTAAAATTGATAGTGTTAATTTCCACGTAGTGCGGTAATTAAAGAATACTAGACCAATTAAAGCAAATAGAGATTTTATTGATCAAGTGAAGTTCCTAAGTACAATCTAAATGGCTGTTCCGAGTACCGACTGATTGTGGTCGGGATGCTCTGATAACAACCTATCGATCGTCCAAAAGTCCCTCACACTGTTGCCACCGCGGGTATTTATAGCCGCTGGGCCGGAGACACAAGTCCGGCCGTCCGGCATGTCACCCACGTAGCAATGACGTGTCTTCTCCCCGTAAGCCCTGCCTGTCAACGCCTAACGCTGCCACGTGCCTCCTCCTGGCTCTCTCGCCTAAGGGCTCTCACTCGGGTAACGAAGACCTCAGTCGGGCATCAACCCGGTCGGGCACGACCGGATTCTTCTAAGAAAGTCCGACCTGTAACCTGCATAAACAAGAATAAAAGACAAAGGCATGTCGGTCGGGGTATTCCCTACCAAGAGCCCCCCAGCCCGGGCCTTTTCGACCGCCCGGGAGAAAACGGGACGGGATGAAGAAGTCCAAACGTCCGCCGCCAAACCGACCGGACAGCTGTCATTCCCCCGTGCCACGTGTCGACCTCTGCACGCCACTGCGATCGCAACGGTCACCTCGGAGTCCGGAACAGTCACATCGGGCAAGTGGATCGTTTCCCGCCCAAATTCTCTCCTATAAATAGGCCTTCAAGGAGTTCATTTGAACCTTTACCAAGCCTCTTGAGTCGATCGGTATAGCCAGAGCATCCCGAGGACCACTCGTTTCCTATAATGGCTGCTCCACGTCCTCTCGACCGGGAGGATCTACGGGTGGTATTCGGTCGAGAAGAGCCTGTTCTTCTACCCTTTGTTGTTCCCGAGAAGGTTCTCGATCGCTGTAACACCCCGAAATTTTGAAACTTTTAAAACTTATATAATAAAGGTAATTCCTCATTAAATCCCGAAATTCAACATAAAAGTATGGGGTGCTATGCCACACCTGAGCTAGAGAACTCAGGTGCACAGGCTAACTAACTAAAATCCTCAATGATGTCAATACATAAGCATGGCACGCAGGCCAAAAAGGGAAACTAGCTACTCTACGCTCCAGATCTCTAGCGCGCTCCGGTGTCTACTCATCTGTGCCTGAAAGCCAAATATATCTGTTAAGCGAGAGATGCTGGTAACCCACTCCAACGCGTTGAAATACAATATAGGTGTATATATATATATAGATATAGATATAGGAAAAACCATTTTGAAGCAAGAAGATATATACTTAGGAGACTCTAGCTTTTAAAACCAGGAATAGACTCAACAAGTAGGGATAAGCACATCAAGCAGTGATAGATAGCCAAGTAGAGATAGCAACATAAGGAATACGCATCCAAGGTCACAGTTCACTTTCCAATTCCATCACATCATCATTTATTCATCATTCCTAGCACATAATCCTTGATGGCGCCACCGGACCAATCGCATGTCCCGAACATGAGGGTTAATGCTTATAGCATTAACACGGCCCCGCAGCACCCTACCTCAGTACTGCTGTATGAGGGGAGTTGATCGCAACCAACCCTTTGAGAACCGCTGACGAACTCAACGTCGGATCACGATCCGACACACTGCTGACGCACCCAGTCGGTGGACCGCGATCCCCTTTACAAGGGGGGACTTACGACCCTACACACCGCCGATGGGTACATCCGGTGGACCATAGCGGATCAAGCCCGACACACTGCGGAGCTATACTCAGTCGGTGGGCGAAGATCCTCAGAGACTATGGCCCTACACACCGCCATCCCATCACCCGGTGGGTCGCAGCCAGCCGTAGCCCTACACACCGCCCGATTACTCGGATCGGTGGACTACAGCCTTCGTCGGCTTATTGGCCCTACACACCGTCCTGGCGTGTTCAGGTCCGGTGGGTCATAGCACCGAGGCCTATGTGGACCGCAGCCCAAGAAGTGAATCACTGACCGCAGCCAGGAGGATGAACCGCAGCTCATAAGTAACCAATTTGACCGCAGCCAATTTCTGAACCATAGCTCAGGAACATCCCATTTGATTGCAACCAAATTGGGGCATCATACATCACATAACACATAGTAGCACGTAGTAGCACATAGGGAAGGGAAAGGCATATAAATAACTTACGTGTGATCATCCACATACTAAGAATAGTCCTAAGGGTTCATATAACTTCCACCTAGGTCAACAGGTTACTAATTCAACTAGCATGCAATTCCTAAGACACATTTATCCTACGTGTTACGGGCAGCGGGTTGCCGGCGGGCAGTCGGCTGCCCGGTGGCTGCCCGTTGCCGGGCAGCGGGTAGGTGGCGGGTTCCCCTACCCCCACTTACCCCCACTGACTCTTTTCTCATATATTCGTCCCGGGAACCTTTGTGGAACCCGAAACCATGCTTAGACACTTTTAAACGCAAATAACGACACCACGTAAGCAATTAACGGATCAAAAGCGAGAATCATGTAGGACTTATCCTATTACGACTTCTAAATATAAACAACACCCGAACATGTGAATTCCCACCCAAATATAAATCAAGAACATCACAATACAAATTCCCAATCCAACCTAGGGCTCTAATCCCACCCAAATCATCAAGAACATATTTTATCTTTAACATCAAGAAATATCAAGATTCGTCAAGAATCATCACATCATAATCAAGAACTTCTTTTTAACATCGAGATCATCTAGATTATCAAGAAATCATATAAATCATCTTATCAATCATCAAGAACATAACACAATTATCATAGGAGAATTCAATCAAGACACATGAATATAGGGGGAGGCCAAGGAAGGAGATTATAGCGAAGAAAATAGGTTTTGTTGAGACATGGGTTACCTCTTTGCCTTAATTAATCGTCCCTTGGCTATTAAGGTTCTTCCCTAAGATTTCCATCCGTTTTAATCTCCCTAGGCTTGGTGGTGGGGAGTCCCTTGGGAATTCTTGTGTGGTGATAATTATTGTGGTGTGTCTTCTAGGTGCCTCCTATGTCCTTATATATATATATATATTTAGGAGTCCTAATTAGGGTCTGAATGGTATGGGTTTACTAATTCTATTCCTTATATGATTAAGAGCTTCTTTTAGGGATAAGGGTCCATGGTCCATGGTGGACCATATTAATTAATTAAAGAGAATCCTAATCATAATCTGAATAGTAAAGGTACACTTTCTTTATTTCTAATAGGCTTATGACTCTAGTTTAGGCAAGGGTCCACGATCCGTGGTGGGCCACATTAATTAATTAAAGGGATTAAATCTTTTTAATTATTATTAATGGAATTAATTAAATAATTAATTCAGGATTAAGGGCCGTAACACGGGGTGTTACACACTCCCCCCTTACAAGAAGCTTCATCCCCGAAGCTTAGAAATCATTTTGGTGTAAAGAGCCCGAATTAGTATAGTAGTTCATAAGGAAAGTATTATATGGGAAATATATACACATACACACATAAATTTACTGGGTTTGAGCCTAACTATTGTGCTAGCAAAAAGCACCAAATGACAAGGTTATGAATATGCAACATACAATATGTAAGTCCTACGGGTGACTGATATATAACATAGAAGTCTTACATGTGGCATGTTCCTCATTTAATTATTTTATAATGATTCAACATATAGGATCACGAGTTGTACCGATCATATAATTATTTTTGTACCTAAATGAGAGGCAAATGCCACGCGGGTGCAGATTCGGATAGCCACATAATCATTATAAAGTGTATATGCACATATATCAACACAGGCGAACCTCATTTATGAACGGATGCAGACGTTTAATCATGTAGTGTAGCATGTTGTGAGCCTAGGTGCCGTTTATGTAGGATCTATGTCTAATCTTTGTGCTTAGCAGATTATACCAAATATTCACAGTTACGAAATAACAAGCCTAACATGTATGATAATTAACTATTTATGTTATATGCAAAACCTGCAAGTTGGCATGCTTATATGTGTTCAATTGTAATTATGCTAAATATGCGATTTCCTTAAGTCTATAGGTATAGAGTGTGAAGGTATGTGGATTTATTTCAACTCTTTAAATAATAACTAGTCCTATGGAATCATAAAACACACACATGTATTATTCCACATGTTATTCTAGTGCATGATTAACAATTAAATTCACGTACTTAGTATCGTGGCATAACCAAACTTTTGTCATATAAATTCAGAAAGGTCATAAATCATATAACAACTATTCAAATAGCGGAAATTAGGTTCTGAGGAAAAGATTATAAGTAATTAGGAGGAAGGTTCTTGCTTTTTATGGGGTAAATAAATTCTGGGGAGACAATAAAATTAGGATCTTTATTTTGTATACCATGGATTACGGTGGGTGATCACATAACAAGTATTGGCACTTATATGCAGATTGTTTGTAACTAATAATATTGCATATATGTATAGTGGGATGTCTTATAACATACAGTTTTTGTCTAACATGCTGTGTATATATACATGAATGCGGGTAAGTGTGTATTTTAACGTAAACATGTGAGCTATGTGTTTTGACATCTAATGCACATGAAAAATACCTATAGTTTGGACCATGCAATTTGCATGCAAATATTTTAGTAATTACGAGTAAGATAGCCTACGTTCACAAGTACTAGAGGTTCTATCTTGAGAATTTAATCACACAAGCACTTAGGAAAATTAGTTTTATCTTGGTGGTAATTAGATTTTAGGTAGGCATAAATCTTACCTCTAGAAGCCCGGGATACCTAAGCAACTTTAGAGTTTGAAGACCCTTGGTTGCTAATTCCTAAGTCAATTGATGACTTGATGATGAGGTTAAAGTTTTTAATTATTTAGGGAAGGTAGGAGTGGTAACAGGGAGGTCATGCGAGGAGGAAAAGTAGAATTAGGGCTATCCCAGGATATGTGTATATATATGTATATATATAATAGTGATGTAATTTGTACGGGATGATATTTCAGGGTTAGGATATGCTAAGGGCAAGCTTATAGGTGTGTGTAAGATTATTGTAGCTAGGGTACATGTGTATGGTTTGGGGGCTAGGGACTTATTGTGTATAATGTAACAATTTATATAAATACGTATGAATAGGGGAGAATGTTCTATAGGCTCACAAGTTTATACACACACATATATATAGATTTAAGCGTATAGGGACGTACCGTACATGACGCAACCATTTTTAAGATTAGGCAAGGTGATTTAGGATTAGGGTGTAATAAAAATGAAAATAATAAAAATGAAAATAATAATAATAATAATAATAATAATAATAATAATAATAATAATAATAATAATAATAATAATAATAATAATAATTTGGTGTAAGTGTAGCATATGAATGTACTTGGGATTTACTATATATTTTAGATATATATATATATATATATATATATATATATATATATATATATATATATATATATATATATATATATATATATATATATATATATATATATTTGACAAGAGTTTTAGGGGGATATATCTAGAATAGTAGTGATGTACCTATTTATGTATAAATGTTTGTTTTAGGGGGGTCCTTATCTTAGTGGTAAAGGGTCCTAAACAGGGTATGGGGAGCTTGTGGTCTATTATGCAACATGGACCAAGGTCTAGAGGGATAGTTTTAAGATAGTTTGGGGATGCAATATATTTTTCCAAGGATAATTTCTAGATGACCACTTGTTTTAGGTTTCTACTGGTTTTACTCAGATTGTATTTCGGGTCGAAACTTAATATGCAATGTATCTGAGGGTTTAGATTTCTAGAAATGGAATTAGTCCATAGAATTTCTATGTAACATAGAAACAAGTCAATTAGGAAGATAATTCGATTTTCATGTTCAAGCATTAGATTGTTACTTATATGTTAAACACATAGGAAGTATCAAGAGAGACACACAAAGGCACAATGGGTCAATAAAAACGAGAAGTCAAGAAAACATACCGGACTAGTGGGCGCGAGGTGGGCGGTCGACCGCTTGTCAAGTCCCCACTGGAATGTGGCAGTGGGCACGTGGTGGGTGGTGGACCTCCTGCCAAGGCCCCACTGGAACATGATTGTGAAGGAGGAATCACCTCGGGAAAAGCCCCGAGAATGCACAATTATAAGTTTCAAGGAATTCCATACTTATGTGAACAACGAAAGGGGTTTGAACTCAAGGGATCATGTTATTATGATACTAATAAGGAATATGGGAGACTTCATCTAGATATCATAAGGATCCTACGCCCCATTCTTCCCCTTCTTAATTAAAGCTATGTTCCCCAAAATTTCCCTTCATGCAACTCATGTAAGTACTTATCGGGCTATTAGTGAGTTAGCTATATTGGTCAATTATGATTAGGACAATTGAGCTCTTATAAGCCGAATAAAATTACTAATTGCAAGTTCCAAAAAACTTTATCAAGAAGAAGATATCCAGATAACGCATGTTTGATCAAATAGTTAAGCAATAATATGCAGTTCCTAACTTGGTCAAAAAATCAATTAGGAACATATGTTTAGGCAAATAAACAGGTATGGTAAAAGAGTGATAAGCAACAAAGCAGGTAAAAGCATGCAAGGACACCACAGATTTCGAGGGTAAGTATGTTGAATGAAGAGTTAGTGCGTTGTACCCTTACCTTGGTGTGATAAGCGAAGGGGGAAATTCTTTAAATTAGTGAGGGGAGGTTATGTGATGATAGGTAGGCTCACAATCTCACCGTGCGTCCTAGGATTCCTAAATCCTATGTTCCTAAATACCTAGAGTTCATGCCTAATGTCCTAAAGTCTGGTCTTACGAGTCTTATCCTAGGGTCAAACTTATGCTCTGATACCAACTGTAACACCCCGAACTTTTGAAACTTTTAAAACTTATATAATAAAGGTAATTCCTCATTAAATCACGAAATCCAACATAAAAGTATGGGGTGTTATGCCACACCTGAGCTAGAGAACTCAGGTGCACAAGCTAACTAACTAAAATCCTCAATGATGTCAATACATAAGCATGTCAAGCAGGCCAAAAAGGGAAACTAGCTACTCTACGCTCCAGATCTCTAGCGCGCTCCAGTGTCTACTCATCTGTGCCTGAAAGCCAAATATATCTGTTCAGCGAGAGATGCTGGTAACCCACTCCAACGCGTTGAAATACAATATAGGTATATATATATATATATATATATATATATATATATATATATATATATATATATATATATATATATATATATATATATATATATATATATATATATATAGATATAGGAAAAACTATTTTGAAGCAAGAAGATATATACATAGGAGACTCTAGCTTTTAAAACCAGGAATAGACTCAACAAGTAGGGATAAGCACATCAAGCAGCGATAGATAGCCAAGTAGAGAAAGCAACATAAGGAATATGCATCCAAGGTCACAGTTCACTTTCCAATTCCATCACATCATCATTTATTCATCATTCCTAGCACATAATCCTTGATGGCGCCACCGGACCAATCGCATGCCCCGAACATGAGGGTTAATGCTTATAGCATTAACACGGCCCCGAAGCACCCTACCTCAGTACCGCTGTATGAGGGGAGTTGATCGCAACCAACCCTTTGAGAACCGCTGACGAACTCAACGTCGGATCACGATCCGACACACTGCTGACGCACCCAGTCAGTGGACCGCGATCCCCTTTACAAGGGGGGACTTACGACCCTACACACCGCCGATGGGTACATCCGGTGGACCATAGCGGATCAAGCCCGACACACCGCGGAGCTATACTCAGTCGGTGGGCGAAGATCCTCGGAGACTATGGCCCTACACACCACCGTCCCATCACCCGGTGGGTCGCAGCCAGCGGTAGCCCTACACACCGCCCGATTACTCGGATCGGTGGACTACAGCCTTCCTCGGCTTATTGGTCATACACACCGTCCTGGCGCGTTCAGGTCCGGTGGGTCATAGCACCGAGGCCCATGTGGACCGCAGCCCAAGAAGTGAATCACTGACCGCAGCCAGGACGATGAATCGCAGCTCATAAGTAACCAATTTGACCGCAGCCAACTTCTGAACCACAGTTCAGGAACATCCCATTTGATCGCAACCAAATTGGGGCATCATACATCACATAACACTTAGTAGCACGTAGTAGCACATATGGAAGGGAAAGGCATATAAATAACTTACGTGTGATCATCCACATACTAAGAATAGTCCTAAGGGTTCATATAACTTCCACCTAGGTCAACGGGTTACCAATTCAACTAGCATGCAATTCCTAAGACGCCTTTATCCTACGAACGGTAACCGAAATATCAAACTAGACTTGAGCACGACAAACGGGGTCTATTGGGACCCCATGGGGAGTGGGGAACATCAAATGGGGAAGCGGACCAGCGGGTAGCTGGTGGGTGGGGGTCACCCGCCGGCTGCCCGCCGGAGGGCGCTGTTCCGGGCAGCGGGTTGCCGGCGGGCAGTCGGCTGCCCGGTGGCTGCCCGCTGCCGGGCAGTGCCCCTTTGGGCAGCGGGTAGGTGGCGGGTTCCCCTACCCCCACTGACTCTTTTCTCATATATTCATCCCGGGAACCTTTGTGGAACCCGAAACCATGCTTAGACACTTTTAAACGCAAATAACGACACAACGTAAGCAATTAACGGATCAAAAGCGAGAATCATGTAGGACTTATCCTATTACGACTTATAAATATAAACAATACCCGAACATGCGAATTCCCACCCAAATATAAATCAAGAACATCACAATACAAATTCCCAATCCAACCTAGGGCTCTAATCCCACCCAAATCATCAAGAACATATTTTATCTTTAACATCAAGAAATATCAAGATTCGTCAAGAATCATCACATCATAATCAAGAACTTCTTTTTAACATCAAGATCATCAAGATTATCAAGAAAGCATATAAATCATCTTATCAATCATCAAGAACATAACACAATTATCATAGGAGAATTCAATCAAGACACAAGAATATAGAGGGAGGCCAAGGAAGGAGATTATAGCGAAGAAAATAGGTTTTGTTGAGACATGGGTTACCTCTTAGCCTTAATTAATCGTCCCTTGGCTATTAAGGTTCTTCCCTAAGATTTCCATCCATTTTGATCTCCCTGCTAGGCTTGGTGGTGGGGAGTCCCTTGGGAATTCTTGTGTGGTGATAATTATTGTGGTGTGCCTTCTAGGTGCCTCCTATGTCCTTATATATATATATATATATATATATATATATATATATATATATATATATATATATATATATATATATATATATATATATATATATATATATATATATATATATTTAGGAGTCCTAATTAGGGTCTGAATGGTATGGGTTTACTAATTCTATTCCTTATAGGATTAAGGGCTTCTTTTAGGGATAAGGGTACATGGTCCATGGTGGACCATATTAATTAATTAAAGAGAATCCTAATCATAATCTGAATAGTAAAGGTACACTTTCTTTATTTCTAATAGGCTTATGACTTTAGTTTAGGCAAGGGTCCACGATCCGTGGTGGGCCACATTAATTAATTAAAGGGATTAAATCCTTTTAATTATTATTTATGGAATTAATTAAATAATTAATTCGGGATTAAGGGCCGTAACACAGGGTGTTACAATCGCACACATATCGGCCCGGGATTGTATCATCAGAAACCCGCCCCCGTATTTGGCCGGCAAGGTTTTCACCTGGTAGATGAAGTTGAATACTTCCATCGTGCACGCCACCTCGTGCCGGGCGCATATTTGCGGGAAACACGCTAAAATCCTATGCGCGTTCGGGAAAATTTGGGTCGGGACCACACGGTAGTAGCCTAGAAAAGCGGTCAGGAGGGCAGAGATCGGTATCTGGATCGGGGCCAGGAGCGAGTCGTAGTGCATCCCGATCCATTTGCCCTCGTGCCTGTCGATGATGTTCCCCAAGTTCCGGCTGACGTCGAATCGAACTCGGCCGGTGAGCAGTGCGGAGATCTTCGCGGCTTCCGATTTCGTCAGCAAGCTATATTGCTGCTCGACACTGTCTCGGTTCAAGAAGACATACTCCCCATCGGTCGGTGCAGGTGTGGCAGCCGGGTCTTCCTCGACCGGCTCCGGGGTGGCTTCCCGGTCGCTAGTTGGGGGTGCTGGCTCGGGGTAATCCCCAATTACCCGGGTCGGCGTGCCCCGAATGCTACCCGTCGGGGAGTTTTGCGCGCTCGTTGATGTACGATCGCTCTTGCTACTCGAGCTGCCTAATCCGCTCGAGCTTGACGTCCCTTCTGAGCTGGACGACCTTCGTTGTTCGGGGGTCTCTCGTGGTCGTTGAGTGACCTCTGGTGAGTAGGACATGATGTCCACCTCTTCGCTGATCTCCTCGACCGAGTCGTCGTAATCTGCGACGGAGGCGTTATGGCTATCTGTATCTGACATCCTATAGTTTACCTAAAGGCTGGTCGGGATGGTGTTAGGGGTCGGAACACTTGGGTCGTGGTCAGCTAAGGCCCGAGTTCAACTAGGGAAGAAAATATAAAGCAAAAAATTGAAAAGTTAAAAGAGCAGGAAACTTACCGGGTGATGGTACTTGGCGAAGGAGAGCTGAAACTCGATTGCTCGACTGGCTTGCTGGAGTACTCGCTCGGGATGCTCTGGCTATACCGATCGACTCAAGAGGCTTGGTAAAGGTTCAAATGAACTCCTTGAAGGCCTATTTATAGGAGAGAATTTGGGCGGGAAACGATCCACTTGCCCGATGTGACTGTTCTGGACTCCGAGGTGACCGTTGCGATCGCAGAGGCGTGCAGAGGTCGACACGTGGCACAAGGGAATGACAGCTGTCCGGTCGGTTTGGCGGCGGACGTTTGGACTTCTTCATCCCGTCCCGGGCTTATGTCTCCGGCCCAGCGGCTATAAATACCCGCGGTGGCAACAGTGTGAGGGACTTTTGGACGATCGATAGGTTGTTATCAGAACATCCCGACCGCAGTCAGTCGGTACTCGGAACAGCCGTTTAGATTGTACTTAGGAACTTCACTTGATCAATAAAATCTCTATTTGCTTTAATTGGTCTAGTAATCTCTATTTGCTTTAATTGGTCTAGTATTCTTTAATTACCGCACTACGTGGCAATTAACACTATCAAAAATATTTTCTGAAAAATGACTCATTTTATGGAAAACATTTTTCAGAAGTCATTTTCGTACTTTCTAAACAGAGCCTTAGAACAATTGGTCTTCATCTAGACATCTCTAATTGTACTCTCATTACACGAGCAATATAATACAAGGACAGTTTTAATTTTCTCCTTCAAATTAAACTTTATACATTATCTTTATTTCCTTTTATTAATTCGTCTTAGTTGATTTGCCCCCCCCCCCCCCCCCCCCCCCCTAGGTTAATGAATTTCACCATTATTGGTGCTTTCATTGAGAGCTCGAAATGCAAGCAACTCGTGCGAGATCATGGCAGGAGACCCTTCTACAGCCAAGCAAGCATATCGTTAGATACCAATAAAACATGGCTTTGTAAAAGCATTTTTCCTACATTGGTTTGGAAAAATTGGCTCCAGAGTACCTTTCTGGAAGATTTAATTATGACTCTTCTAAATTAACTATGAATAAATTCCAATTTTTAATTTTAGAATGAAAGAATTATTTCTCTATCTCCTATAAAAGCCTTGTTGTTGGTAGATTGTTTTGCCTATTGGATTTTTTTGTTTCCTCTCTTCTCCTCTCTCATTTTTCACTTGAAAATTTCCGCCAACACTTCCAAAGTACAATGTGCTCATCCTGTGTTCTAGTTCGCTGGGTTTTTCGTTTGAGTGCTCAAATGTTAAATCTTAATCCGATTTATCTTAGGAAACTGACGTTACAATGTTTCTAGTACCCTCGGGAGGTAGCAAATCGGTTTTAAGTGTTAGTACACATGGCTCGATTTCATCCAACTTTTTATCTGTCAGGTTTACATTTTCAGATTATAAAACCCTCTTCTCGTTTACGTTTTTATTTGGTATAAATAATTTTTTTTTTTGTTTTGTACTAAAATTTTGTTGAAATTAATTTTCTAAAATTAATTTTCTAAAATTAATTTCCATTTTTCTTTGGGGTGTGTTTGTGTGTGTGTGTGTGTATTATTTTGGTAAAGGATGTGTTGGTCGAACCACTCTAAAAAGGGGTTAACATAATTTTCGTTGTGCATACTCTTCGAAACGTTAAAGTCACCTCTCGGGTACTTTAACGAATCCAAATTGTTTTCAAAATTCGTACAAGTCTATTCACCCACCCACCCCCCCCCCCCCCACCTCTAAACTTGTACCATAACCTCCACAAGGACCAACATGAAGCCTTTCTCAATGTCATTTCACACTCTTATAACACTTAAGGACATTTTCATGACTCATGAGTGTTTCAGAGATGTTTCTTCAAAACATGGTGTCCTAGACATCCCATACATCCCACACTTGGGAATTGGGATGTACTCACATATGTTGATGATATAAATGAAAATAGTTTCAAGATCAAAAGCACAATTCATAACAATCACCAGCAAAAGATCAAGATAATCAAAGTAATAGGTAAAAATGTAAAGAAATGAAATAAGAATGGACTTATCTATATTGAGATGAAATTGGAAATGGAGATCTTCAATCCTTGATCAAATGTAACAATTGAAATTGAATCTAAGTAATGCTTGTATTTGGAAAGTGAAATTTACAAGAAATTGTATCTAAAAAGTTTTGAAAATGTGAAAGGTAAAAGGTCTCTGAAAGTATTCTATGCAGTTTCTAAAAGAAAAGTAAAAAAGCTCCCTTCTAAAATTATATCTTCTCCCTTTTATACTTAACGGATTAGCCTTTGTTATGAGGTCCGTCACGAGCGTAACGTGCCTCATAACAGCAGGAATGACTTGTGGATACCTTCCATTATGACTAGAGTTACACGCGTAATGCACATGGTTGTAAAAATCGGTCTAGGCACCCGCCTAGGCGCTAGGCGCCTCTAAACCGTCGCGATTTCCTCCCTAGGCGCCCGCCTAGGTTACCGGCCGCCTAGGCGTCCGCCTAGCGCCTAACTTGGTCGATTTGACCGCCTAGTGTCTAAGTTAGTCGAGTTAACTCGTCCATTTCAGTCGAGTTAACCCGATCGGCTCGGCCTATTTTTTTTATTATATATATATGTGTGTGTGTGTGCGCGTGCGCATACATATATATAATATGACATATATACACTCGTAGACTAGTTTGATACTTTGAATCTTTGGATGATTGAAGTATTTCGGTATTTCATATTTGAGTATTTTTAATTTTTAATATTGTTTTAATATTTTTTTTTTTTTGAAAACCATTGTTTTGATGTTATGACTTTTGAAGTATCATTAATTCATTTATTTGGATGTGTTATTTGATTAAATGTTGAAAACAACCTCATTAAAATTGTCAAACTGCAAGTCTACCACTGTTTTTTTTGGCGTCCGCCTAGCGCCGCCTAGGCGCTAGGCGCTGTCCGGGCGCCCGACTAGCGGCTAGCACCTACTGCAACCATGGTAATGCATGCTTGTAGTAGCAAAAACGACGTTCAGAAGCCCCCCATTATCCCCGAGGTTACGTGCATGCTGCTTGCTCGTAATAGCATAACGCTCTTTCAAATGTTTCTCATTATGAACCCTGTTATGAGTGTAACTCTACTCATAATAATGGAGATGGACTTTCTGAACTTGAGCATTATGAGCCCTATTATGAGCGTAACGTTGCTCGTAACAGAAGAGAGTTGGCTTCCATCCTATTTTTGCTTCATTTTCTCCAAATTACCCTTGAATTGGTTATTTTTAGCTTCAAAATACAAAAATGTCAAAAATTAGTTCTTCAACACAATTTATAATATATTTGGACATTTAATTTTAAGCTCAAATAAAGAAACTCGAATCCCATATTAATTAGCATGCATCTTAAAAGTAGCACAATTTAACACTTTCACAATGTTCACATTTTAAATCTTGCTTGTCCTCGAGGAAGACAAAGAATTAGCCCAGAAATGACACAAGTATGAGTCTCAAGCAATGGAAATCACAAGTTCACAATCATCAAATGAACAAGCTATGTACGAGTCCAGGTATGTTGTCTTTTTCTTTACCTTGTCTATGAACCAGAGTGGGTATGGACAAGTTTTTTAGACCAAAACTCAAGGGAAAGAACCATGGGTTACACTCAATTCTTTTCATTATGGACACACCCAAAAGTTGACCTCTCAAAACACACCAATCATGCAAACAAATTAAAACCAATCAATTGATAAATCAAAGGGCCTTCCCAAGAAGCTTGAACCAAAAACAATGGGAACAAAAATCACAAGTTATTCCAATCTTAGTTGGCCTCAAAGACGCATTTAAGCAATGTGGTAGTACCCTTCAAAAAAAAAAAATAGCAATGTGGTAGTATGATACAAGTCTCTCCTCGCATTTTGGGTTAGCAAGCTTTCTCTCTTTTATTCTAACCACTAAAACTTTCCCAAGTGAAACAAGACTACAAAAACACAAAGTTCAATATCCTTATGAACTTTGGTACATATATCTGTTTAGGATATAGTAGCAAATTTGGTCCTTACGAGGTAGTCTCACCTTTTTATTTTCCCACTAAAAATAGGATAGCTTAGAATCTTTTAACTTTTTAAAATTGTTTCTTTCACATCCTTAAAATCTCAGGTCTTTTTCTTGGAAGAAGAGGTTCACACAAGCTCACATAGAAAAATAAAACTCATCTCATCTTGCCTTGTATCATACCGAGAAAGTATTTTCTGGTACCACCTTACAAGCCAGAAACCATATTGTGCAAGAATTTCCATTAAATAGTGAAACTAAGGTACAAAAATCAATTAATTGAATTGCACACAAGCACACAATGAATATTAATTGCAAACTTAAAGTGGAAGTGTGCAATTGTGGTCCTACACAAGCCTCACAAGTGGGTTAAGAAAGCAATTACCAAAAATTTTGATGCAATAGGCTTATCCACCAACCACTCCAACAACATAGACAATCCAAAGACAAGAACAATACAATATTAAATCATACACGTGCACAACATATTCATCCAATTATTGAGATTTATGAAACCAATGGATTAGCTCACACACCAAAAAGTGCCAAGTGCAACAAACACCCCTTTCCACACTTTAGAATGGAACATCTTAACGATGTTCAAGGAAAAGAAACACAAGGATAATGGTGGGATGGGTAAAACATACATGGCTTCCACTTTTCACAGTTTAGAAATTTCTATGGGGATAGCAAACCATGACTTCCCCTTTCTACATTTTAGAAGTGTGTATGGGGAGACACAGACAATGCAAAGCAAGATATGTCAAGAATAACAACTGAAAGAGAAAGGAATATAAGGTAAGGGATTGTGGACTCCCTCAAAGGAATGTGGTGGAAGGAGGTTGGTCTCCACAATCAAATCTTATCCCTTACCAATCAGCATAACAAGATAACCAAAGGTAATTAGTACAAATAAATAGGATGGGAGTAAAGAAAGGAAAATGAAGGCATACATCAGTATAAAGGGAGAAAATGTCAAATAGCAAGAAACTACATAATAAAAGAGTCTAAAATGAGAGTCAAAGTAAAAGTGCAGAAAAATAAAGAGTGTCAAATGATGCATCATAATAAGTACAAACCAAAGTCCAATATCCTCAATCTCAAATGAACAACAGACTCAAATGATTAAGAAAGTTCAGGGGTACGTGGTCTTGTGGCAGTGTAGGATGTGGTGTTGAGAGGTAGGAGACCTAGGAGGGCGAGGGTCTAACTAGAGGGACTTCTATTGGGGCCTTGCGGGAATGGTTCTGAGCCACTTTTTGTGCCTTATATCCCATCCCCTAGATAAAAGACAATAGGGTTCCCTTTTTCTTTTTTAAATTTCTTCTCTTTTTTTTTTTTTTTTTTGTTGGAATAAGGACTACATGATGAAGCTATGGAGAGGAAGAGAGAATGGAAAATGCAGAGAGTATTATTGAGTGTTGAGTTTGGTACAATATATAGGGAGAGAGAGAGAGACGGTTACAACAAAAAAAAGAGAGGGAGAGAGGGAAAAGATATTTTCATCCTCCAACACCCCCCCCCCCCCCCCCGTACGCTGGAGCGTGTAGATCCTACACGCCCAGCTTAGATACAAAAGAACGAAATGGAGAATCAATAAAACTGCTGCTTAATCCACTTCTAGATTGCTTGTTTTTGCATGTGAGCTAATAACAGGGTTGCTAATTCTTGGTAGATATTCTATTAGATGGCTATGGCTCTCTCTAGAGACTACTGTCTCTGATATATCTGAATCAGAGATCTGCTGAAGAGACTCAAATGGATGCGCTACTTTCATCCAAGACCATTGAACCAATCACGTTGCTTGTCTCATGGCCTTTGGGAATTTTACTGAGAACCTTTTCATTGAACACTGCATATTGCTTCTTGATCTCTGCCTCAGCCTCGAAGTCTCGAAGTCTAGCTAAGGCTGTGTTGAGTTTGTCTCATATATGGATTAGGAATATGAGTTTGTCTCATACTAGGAGTAGGAGTGAAACGGGTAGACCCTTTGTACAGGGATTAGATGCCTATAAATATATTGGTTCTATCCCTAAAGGGTTGTGTCACCACTATCACCATCATTATGAATAAGAGTATTAGTTTCACTCCCGTGGATGTAGGCACATTGCCGAACCACGTAAATCTTGTCTTCTTTACCCTTTCTGCCATTGTTATTGTTTCTTGTTCTTGTTAATCTCAACAAATTGGTATCAGAGCACGGTTGAGATGGTTAGTTCAAGTTCAAAATTTGAGGTATCAAAGTTTGATGGTATAGGGAATTTTGGGTTATGGCGGTCTAGGGTAAAGGATTTGTTGGCATATCAGGGCCTTCTGAAAAACTTGAGGGCGGAAAATCCAGCAAATCTAGAAGAGGCTGATTGGAAGGAGTTGAAGAAGCAGGAAGCTACGGACGTGGTACATGCTGATGACTCTTATTATAGTGAAGGTGATGTTCTAGCAGCTACTAGTAACAAGTTCGAACATTATTTGGACTTGTTGGGTGTTTCTAGATGCTAGATGAGAAGGTAGTGAGGCGCGTTGTGGTGTTGGGCAGCGCGGATACCAGGAGGGGTCGTGGACCTGGTATCGGTATGAGCTTGGGACGAAGCAGTTCGTGAACATGCACGGGGAAACATTTGATGTTGCGTGGTGCGTGTTGTTGACCAGTGGCAATTGCTGGTTAGTGGAGCATTGGGCAAGGCACACGGGTTTAGTGACTTTGCAGGGGCGCTGTTGTGTTGGAGGCAGCGTGGATACCAGGAGGGGACATGGACCTGGTATGGGCGGACTCTTCAAGATGAAGAGGTTCGTGAACATGCACTGGGAATGTTTGATGCTGCGTGGTGCGTGTTACTAACAAGTGGCAATTACTGGTTAGTGGAGCATTGGGCAAGGCACACGGGTTTAGTGTGACTTTGCAGGGGCGTTGTTGTGTTGGGGCAGCGTGGATACTAGGAGGGGACATGGACCTGGTATGAGCTGGATGCAGGATGTCAGCTAAACGAGACAGTTAGCATGAGTCGCGACTGGTATAACAAGTCGATGGCTGAGGGCGAATGGCTTGGGACGAAGCGGTTCGTGTACATACACTGGGTAACGTTTGATGCTGAGTATGCGTGTGGCTGGCTAGTTGCGATGAGCATGGTTGTTCCTACCCATGTGTATATGTGAGATATAAGTCTTTTTCTCCTAAGTGGCATAATTGTGAAGGTGGAGATGGTGAGATAAGTCTTTTCTCCTAAGGGACATATTTGCTAAGGTGGAGATTTGTTGAGTTATCTTTTTCTCTTAAAGAACATATTTGCGAAGGTGGAGATAGTCTTTTCTCCTATAGAGCATATATGTGAAGGTGGAGATGGTGAGATAAGTCTTTTCTCCTAAAGAGCATATTCGTCAAGGTGGAGATTTGTTGAGTTATCTTTTTCTCCTAAAGAGCATATTCGCCAAGGTGGAGATTGTTGAGTTTGTCTCATATATGGATTAGGAATATGAGTTTGTCTCATACTAGGAGTAGGAGTGAAACAGGTAGACCCTTTGTACAGGGATTAGATGCCTATAAATATATTGGTTGTGTCCCTAAAGGGTTGTGTCACCACTATCACCATCACTATGAATATAAGAATAGTTTCACTCCCGTGGATGTAGGCACATTGCTGAACCACGTAAATCTTGTCTTCTTTACCCTTTCTGCCATTGTTATTGTTTCTTGTTCTTGTTAATCTCAACAGGCTGTATTGATTTCAATCCTAAGTGCAGAAGCCACACCAAGGACAATATCCCCAGGAACGTAGACTTAGAGCATACTTGTAGACGCGATTGATATCGCATACTTGTAGACGCGATTGACATCGCATACTTGTAGACGCGATTGACATCGCATAATTGTAGACGCGATTGATAATAAACCATTTTCTCTTCTTCCTGCTTTCACCTTCGACTTCTCTCTTCCTTTCCAGATCTTCTGGATTATAGTTTCTCTTCTGCGTGAACAAGTTCCACTGCGGAACGGTTATGGATGCCTTGAGCTCTGCCTCCAGCAATGCCTCTAGTCCTCTCTTCAGTGCAGAAACAGGCGTCCTTGAGCTCTGCCTCCAGCAACGCCGCTTCCTCCGGCGCAAGTCCGGCTCGCACCAGGTCCTTCACCTGAACTGGAGATCGACTCCAAATTGACGGACGAGCTCCTTCCTTCCGTTGTGGAACGGCTGTGGAGATCACCTGAACTGGAGATTGAATGATCGGTAGCGATGGACAGACTCCTTGGATCGGCTACGGAAATCTGTTGCTCCGAACTCAGATTCCTCTGCGGAATCGTTGATGATGCGGATTGGATGATCGGTAGCGATGTGGATTATGCATGTTCTAAGATTTCCTTGAGTTGCATTGAAATATTCACTTCAAAGTCAACAAAATGTTTTTTTTTTTATTTTTTATTTTTTATAAAACCTATGTCTCTCTCATTGTTAGGATGTTTTGATAAAACCTATGTCTCTCTCATTGTTAGGTTGCTAAGAACTTTGTGTTTTTTAAATCCTAAAACTCTTATCAATGCCACGTAACAATTTATCTTGCAACAACTCTAGTTAAAATATATGGTGGAGAATGACCGCGTATGTTAAATGTGTAGCAATGAAACTAAAGCTGCTAATGAACGTAACGGAATAAATTGAAAAAATTATAATTTATGCCCCTCTATAATATGCCAATTATCAATGTCATCTTTAAATTATTAGTGGTGTAAATGTTGCCCCTCAATGGTACATATATTGCATTTCCCGTATTGTATAGGAGGGACAATATATGTACCATTTTGAAAATTGAGGAGCAACATTTACACTATGGAGGGGCACTAAGTTACTAACATAATTGTGTAGAATTTTCAATCATGAAGTATAAGAGGAAAAAAACTAATACACTATTAATAAGACAACATACAATAAAATAATAAATAGTGTACAAAAAGTATTAAAAAAAAAAAGACAATAATTACAACAAGAATAGAAACAGTTTACTATACAGCAGTCAATCCTAAAGGTCAGCAAAACCAAATAAACCAGCAACTAAGGAAAAGAAAAATAACACACTGAAATTATATGTATTTAATAAATTAAAGATTTAACATTTTAAAACTATACAATATATCCACCATCAATGCTTTGAAAAAGAAAACCAAAACAAAAAACTAATATATTATATATTGATTTAGAATAAGCATATATAAGCGCAACTTTAATGGTGGGTTTTCTTGAGTTTTTTTATTAATTTGGAGAAGAGAATCTTTGATTCTTTGGATTTGTCTGCAAGAAACCTGTTTTGTGTAAAAAAAAAAAAAACAAAAAAAACAAAAAAAAAAACAAAAAAAAAAAAAAAAAAAAACTGAAGAGGCACTTGCTCTTTAGCTTGTGACTACTTCACTTTTTAATTTTTAATTTTATTATATTTCTTACTTCGTTTAATGGGTTCCAAAAAATTCCCAAAAACAATATTGCAGAGTAGATCAAGTACTCGACCAATCAACGTTTAGTTTTTTCTTTCGATGGTAGGGTGGGAATTCAGTAGTGATGAAGACCTCTTGTGCGGAATGCCCCATAACTATTTCTTTAAAATTTAAACAAAACTCCCAAAAAATTGTTAGGAAAGACCGTAAATTTATAAGAATCGTTATCATGTCAAGAGCTTCATTATATTATATTTTCTTTTTAAAAAATGGTCAAATAAGTTCCTAAACTAAGTCAATTAGGTCCTAAAGTTTCAAAATGTGCAATTAAACCCATAAACATATTATTTTGGTCCATTGAAGTCCAAAAACCAGTTGTTAAGCTATGAATGTCATTAGGATTCGGGCGATCCTCCGACCCGCTCCGACAACCATCTGACTAACACCGACAACCCCCCAACCATCTTCACGCGAGATTTTGGGGACAAACACTAGCGATCGACATCTGTTGAATCGTCACAGGTCGAGTTTGAAGAAGGCGACCATTTTTTGCTACCTTATGCTCCAAAAGGCGACCATATTTTGCCGCCTACTCCAGCAAAAAGTGACTATTTTTCGCTCGCCTTCAACTCTAATAGAAGGCGAGGGTTTTTTATCACTGCTCTGGAAATATGCAACCATTGCTCTGGAGGAAAAAAAAAAAGGACCAAATTTGGTCACCTTCTTTGGCAAAAGAAGACCAAATGGTCACCATTCCAACAAAGCGACTACTTTGGTTAACTTCTCAGGCAAAAGGTGACCATTTTGGTCCCTAGAGGTTGGTTAGAGGGGAGTTAGTGGAAGGGTCGTAGGAGTTTGCCAGAGGGTCACTAAAACCTTAGTGACATGATATTTCACTAAAAATATGGGCATTTGGTCTAGTGGTATAATTCTCGCTTAAGGTGCGAGAGGTACCGAGATTAATTCTTGAAATGCCCTATAATTATTTCTGTAAAATTAATATATTAAACAAAACTCAAAAAACTGTTAGGCTTAACTTAACATGACAAATCGTAAATTTATAAGAATCTCGGGTAAATGCAATGGCATGGTTTATGGATTGGTTATCATGTTAAGATCTTCATTATATTTTCCTTTTAAAAAATGGTCAAATAAGTTCCTAAACTAAGTCAATTAGGTCTTATAGTTTCAAAATGTGAAGTTAAACCCATAAACATATTATTTTGGTCCATTGAAGTCCAAAAATCAGTTGTTAACCTGTGCATGTCATTAGGATTCGGGCGATCCTCCGACCCACTCCAACAACCATCTGACTAACACCGACAACCCCCCAACCATCTTCACGCAAGATTTTGGGGACAAACACTAGCGATCGGCAACTGTTGAATCGTCACAGGTCGCGTTTGAAGAAGGCGACCATTTTTTGCTACCTTATGCTCCAAAAGGCGACCATATTTTGCCGCCTAATCCAGCAAAAGGTGACTATTTTTCGCTCGCCTTCTACACTAATAAAAGGCAAGGGTTTTTTATCACTGCTCTGGAAAAATGCAACCATTGCTCTAGAGGAAAAAAAAAAACAAAAACAAAAAAAAAAAAAAAAACAAAAAAAAACAAAAAAAAAAAAAAAACAAATTTGGTCACCTTCTTTGGCAAAAGAGGACCAAATGGTCACCATTCCATGAAAGCGACTACTTTGGTTACCTTCTCAGGTAAAAGGTGACCATTTTGGTCCCTAGAGGTTGGTCAGAGGGGAGTTAGTGGAAGGGTCGTAAGAGTTTGCAAGAGGGTCACTAAAACCTTAGTGACATGATATTCCACTAAAAATATGGGCATTTGGTCTAGTGGTATGATTCTCGCTTAAGGTGTAAAATTAATATATTAAACAAAACTTAAAAAACTATTAGGTTTACCTTAACATGACAAATAAATTTATCAGAATCTCGGGTAAATGCAATGGCATGGTTTATGGATTGGTTATCATGTTAAGATCTTCATTATATTTTTTTTTTAAAAAATGGTGAAATAAGTTCCTAAACTAAGTCAATTAGGTCTTATAGTTTCAAAATGTGCAATTAAACCCATAAACATATTATTTTGGTCCATTGAAGTCCAAAAATCAGTTGTTAACCTGTGCATGTCATTATGATTCGGGCGATCCTCCGACCCACTCCAAAAACCATCTGACTAACACCGACAACCCCCCAACCATATTCACGCGAGATTTTGGGGACAAACACTAGCGATCGGCAACTGTTGATTCGTCACAGGTCGAATGTGAAGAAGGCGGCCATTTTATGCAACCTTATGCTCCAAAAGACGACCATATTTTGCCGCCAACTCCAGCAAAAGGTGACTATTTTTCGATCGCCTTCTACTCTAATAGAAGGGCGAGAGTTTTTTATCACTGCTCTGGAAATATGCAACCATTGCACCAGAGGAAAAAAAAAAAAAAACAAAACAAAAAAAAAACAAAAAAAAAAAAAAACAAAATTTGGTCAACTTTTTTGGCAAAAGGGGACCAAATGGTCAGCATTCCATGAAAGCGACTACTTTGGTTACCTTCTCAGGCAAAAGGTGACCATTTTGGTCCCTAGAGGTTGGTCAGATGGGAGTTAGTGGAAGGGTCGTAGGAGTTTGCCAGAGGGCCACTAAAACCTTAGTGACATGATATTCTACTAAAAATATGGGCATTTGGTCTAGTGATATGATTCTCGCTTAGGGTGCGAGAGGTCCTGAGTTCAATTCTCGGAATGCCCCATAACAATTTCTGTAAAATTAATATATTAAACAAAACTCCCAAAAAACTGTTAGGCGTATAAGAATCACGGGTAAATGCAATGGCATGGTCTATGGATTGGTTATCATGTCAAGATCTTCATTATATTTTCTTTTTAAAAAATGGACAAATAACTTCGTAAACTAAGTCAATTAGGTCTTAAAGTTTCAAAATGTGCAATTAAACCCATAAACATATTACTTTGGTCCATTGAAGTCCAAAAATCAATTGTTAACCTGTGCATGTCATTAGAATTCGGGCGATCCTCCGACCCACTCCAACAACCATCTGACTAACACCGACAACCCCCCAACCATATTCACGCGAGATTTTGGGGACAAACACTAGCGATCGGCAACTGTTGATTCGTCACAGGTCGCGTGTGAAGAAGGCGGCCATTTTTTGCCAACTTATGCTCCAAAAGGCGACCATATTTTGCCGTCAACTCCAGCAAAAGGTGACTATTTTTCGCTCGTCTTCTACTCTAATAGAAGGCGAGGGTTTTGTTTATCACTACAATAGAAATATGCAACCATTGCTTTGGAGAAAAAAATATTTTCTAAAAAATGACAAAATTTGGTCACCTTCTTTGGCAAAAGATGACCAAATGGTCACCATTCCATGAAAGCGACTACTTTGGTTACCTTCTCAGGCAAAAGGTGACAATTTTTGTCCCTAGAGGTTGGTCAGAGGGGAGTTAGTGGACGGGTCGTAGGAGTTTGCCAGAGGGCCACTAAAACATTAGTGACATGATATTCCACTAAAAATATGGGCATTTGGTCTAGTGGTATGATTCTCGCTTAGGGTGCGAGAGGTCTTGAGATCAATTCTCAAAATATCCCATAACTATTTCTGTAAAAATTAATATATTAAACAAAACTCCCAAAAAACTGTTAGGCTTATAAGAATCACGGGTAAATGCAATGGCATGGTCTATGCATTGGTTATCATGTTAAGATCTTCATTATATTTTCTTTTTAAAAAATGGTCAAATAAGTTCATAAACTAAGTCAATTAGGTCTTGTAGTTTCAAAATATGCAATTAAACCCACCATCTGACTAACACCGACAACCCCCCAACCATCTTCACACAAGATTTTGGGGACAAACACTAGCGATCGGCAACTATTGAATCGTCACAGGTCGCGTTTGAAGAAGGCGACCATTTTTTGCCACCTTATGCTCCAAAAGGTGACCATATTTTGCCGCCTACTCCAGCAAAAGGTGACTATTTTTCGCTCGCTTTCTACTCTAATAGAAGGGCGAGGGTTTTTTATCACTGCTCTGGATATATGCAACCAATGCACCAGAAAAAAAAAACAAAAAAAAAAAACAAAAACAAAAAAAAAAAAAAAAAAACAAATTTGGTTACCTTCTTTGGCAAAAGATGACCAAATGGTCACCATTCCATGAAAGCGACTACTTTGGTTACCTTCTCAGGCAGAAGGTGACCATTTTGGTCCCTAAAGGTCGGTCAGATGGGAGTTAGTGGAAGGGTCGTAGGAGTTTGCCAGAGGGCCACTAAAACCTTAGTGACATGATATTCTACTAAAAATATGGGCATTTGGTCTAGTGGTATGATTCTTGCTTAGGGTGCGAGAGGTCCCGAGTTCAATTCTCGGAATGCCCCATAACTATTTCTGTAAAATTAATATATTAAACAAAACTCCCAAAAAACTGTTAGGCTTACCTTAACATGGATTGGTTATCATGTCAAGATCTTCATTATATTTTCTTTTTAAAAAATGGACAAATAACTTCCTAAACTAAGTCAATTAGGTCTTAAAGTTTCAAAATGTGCAATTAAACCCATAAACATATTATTTTGGTCCATTGAAGTCCAAAAATCAATTGTTAACATGTGCATGTCATTAGGATTCGGGCGATCCTCCGACTCACTCCAACAACCATCTGACTAATACCGACAACCCCCCAACCATATTCACGCGAGATTTTGGGGACAAACACTAGCGATCGGCAGCTGTTGATTCGTCACATGTCGCGTGTGATGAAGGCGGCCATTTTTTGCCACCTTATGCTCCAAACGGCGACCATATTTTGCCGCCAACTCCAGCAAAAGGTGACTATTTTTCGCTCGTCTTCTACTCTAATAGAAGGCGAGGGTTTTGTTTATCACTGCTCTAGAAATATGCAACCATTGCTCTGGAGAAAAAAATATTTTTTAAAAAATGACAAAATTTGGTCACCTTCTTTGGCAAAAGATGACCAAATGGTCACCATTCCATGAAAGCGACTACTTTGGTTACCTTCTCAGGCAAAAGGTGACCATTTTTGTCCCTAGAGGTTGGTCAGAGGGGAGTTAGTGGAAGGGTCGTAGGAGTTTGCCAGAGGGCCACTAAAACCTTAGTGACATGATATTCCACTAAAAATATGGGCATTTGGTCTAGTGGTATGATTCTCGCTTAGGGTGCGACAGGTCCCGAGTTCAATTCTCGGAATGCCCCATAACTATTTCTCTAAAATTAAGATATTAAACAAAACACCCAAAAAATTGTTAGGCTTACCTTAACATGAAAAATCGTAAATTTATAAGAATCTCGGGTAAATGCAATGGCATGTTCTTTGGATTGGTTATCATGTTAAGATCTTCATTATATTTTCTTTTTAAAGAATGGTCAAATAAGTTCCTAAACTAAGTCAATTAGGTCAAATAAGTTCCTAAACTAAGTCAATTAGGTCTTATAGTTTCAAAATGTGCAATTAAACCTATAAACAAATTATTTTGGTCCATTGAAGTCCAAAAATCAGTTGTTAACATGTGCATGTCATTAGGATTCGGGCGATCCTCCAACCAACTCCAACAACCATCTGACTAACACCGACAACCCCCCAACCATCTTCACGCAAGATTTTGGGGACAAACACTAGCGATCGGCAACTGTAGAATCGTCATATGTCGCGTTTGAAAAAGGCGACCATTTTTTTGCCACCTTATGCTCCAAAAGGTGACCATATTTTGCCGCCTACTCCAGCAAAAGGTGACTATTTTTTGCTCGCCTTCTACTCTAATAGAAGGGCGAGGATTTTTTATCACTGCTCGCGAAATATGCAACCAATGCACCAGGAAAAAAAACAAAAAAAACAAAAAAAACAAAACAAAACAAAAACAAATTTGGTCACCTTCTTTGGCAAAAGTGGACCAAATGGTCACCATTCCATGAAAGCGACTACTTTGGTTACCTTCTCAGGCAGGTGACCATTTTGGTCCCTAAAGGTTGGTCAGATGGGAGTTAGTGGAAGGGTCGTAGGAATTTGCCAGAGGGCCACTAAAACCTTAGTGACATGATATTTTACTAAAAATATGGGCATTTGGACTAGTGGTATGATTCTCGCTTAGGGTGCGAGAGGTCCCGAGTTCAATTATCGGAATGCCCCATAACTATTTCTGTAAAATTAATATATTAATCAAAACTCCCAAAAAACTGTTAGGCTTAACATGACAAATCGTAAATTTATAAGAATTCACGGGTAAATGCAATGGCATGGTCTATGGATTGGTTATCATGTCAAGATAGTTCCTAAACTATGTCAATTAGGTCTTAAAGTTTCAACATGTGCAATTAAACCCATAAACATATCATTTTGGTCCATTGAAGGCCAAAAATCAATTGTTAACCTGTGCATGTCATTAGGATTCGGGCGATCCTCCGACCCACTCCAACAACCATCTGACTAATACCGACAACCCCCAACCATATTCACGCGAGATTTTGGGGACAAACACTAGCGATCGGCAGCTGTTGATTCGTCACAGGTCGCGTGTGAAGAAGGCGGCCATTTTTTGCCACCTTATGCTCCAAACGGCGACCATATTTTGCCGCCAACTCCAGCAAAAGGTGACTATTTTTCGCTCGCCTTCTACTCTAATAGAAGGCGAGGGTTTTTTATCACTGCTCTAGAAATATGCGACCATTGCTCTGGAGAAAAAAATATTTTTTTTAAAAATGACCAAATTTGGTCACCTTCTTTGGCAAAAGATGACCAAATGGTCACCATTCCATGAAAGCGACTACTTTGGTTACCTTCAGGCAAAAGGTGACCATTTTGGTCCCTAGTGGTTGGTCAGAGGAGAGTTAGTGGAAGGGTCGTAGTGGATTTAGCCAAAGGGCCACTAAAACCTTAGTGACATGATATTCCACTAAAAATATGGGCATTTGGTCTAGTGGTATGATTCTTGCTTAGGGTGCGAGAGGTCTTGAGTTCAATTTTTGGAATGCCCCATAACTATTTCTGTAAAATTAAGATATTAAACAAAACTCCCAAAAAAACTGTTAGGCTTACCTTAATGAGTTGTTGGGCAAAGGTATAAATAGGGGGATTATGTTTTCTTGTCAAGATCGTAAATTTATAAGAATCTCGGGCAAATGCAATGGATTGGTTATCATGTCAAGATCTTCATTATATTTTCTTTTTAAAAAATGGTCAAATAAGTTCCTAAACTAAGCCAATTAGGTCCTAAAGTTTCAAAATGTGCAATTAAACCCATAAACATATTATTTTGGTACATTGAAGTCCAAAAATCAGTTGTTAACATGTGCATGTCAGTAGGATTCGGGCGATCCTCCGACCCACTCCGACAACCATCTGACTAACACCGACAACCCCCGAACCATCTTCACGCGAGATTTTGGGGACAAACACTAGCGATCCGCAACTGTTGAATCGTCACAGGTCGCGTTTGAAGAAGGCAACCATTTTTTGCCACCTTTTGCTCCAAAAGGAGACCATATTTTGCCGCCTAGTCCAGCAAAAGGTGACTATTTTTCGCTCGCCTTTTACTCTAATAGACGGCGAGGGTTTTTTATCACTACTCTGGAAATATGCGACCATTACTCTGGAGAAAAAAAAAATTAAAAAATGACCAAATTTGGTCACCTTCTTTGGCAAAAGAGGACCAAATGGTCACCATTAGGGCTGTGCAATACTCGAAATATCCGAACAACCCGTCTGACCCGAACAATGATTCACCGAATGGGGAGGAAATCCGAGAACTTCGAATAATATCCGAACCGTCAAGTGATTGTTTGTATATAAAAGGCGGAAGGGTAGGGTTAGGATTTATCCCATCCGAACCCGTCCGAGATCCAAAGTATATGCTTAGTATAAAACCGTGCTTAAACCTAGTGTAACACCCCCTAATTTCCATACTGAATTAAGCCTTAAACATGCAGATAACTAACCAAAACATCAAACACAGCGGAAGACTGAACAAGGTTTATATAAACTGGAAATGAAAAGGGTGTTATGCCATGCTCACCCAGAGGTGAACGCACAGGCTAACATCTGCATAATTTACAATCTAAAATCCATACATAACAAAAGTACTAATGTCTATCCTCGGCACACAGGCCATAACAACACAAACGAGGGATCTACACTAATGGGATCTAAACCGCGCTCACGTCTACACATCACCTGAAAGAAACACATAAAAGATGGGACGACGCCCGGTCAGCAAATGATGCTGGTAACCCACCAATACATGTGAAATATCATACATAGATAGGATATACGTATGTAAAATCATTTGCGAAACGGAATATATATATATATATATATATATATATATATATATATATATATATATATATATATATATATGTTCAAAGCCAAGAGTAGAAGTCAACACAAGACTCTAAGCACTCACAACAAGACAAGGGAGCACATCCCAAGACCATAAGGAACAACAACGACTCACAAGAACGGCTCAAGGCATAATCTACCATCACACAGTAGATTAACACCCGACATGCATAACACAAGAGAATAAGGCACAACTAATGGCAACACATGCCTTTGTGACAACACATGTCACAAATAGAGAAACACAACAGCGGCTACACAAGCCTTCGTGACATCACCCATCACGAATTGATATGTCTTCCTTATGCCCGGTTCCAACCTTATGGCTACCCCCAACCTTATGTCTAGTTCTAACCTTTACCTCCAGGACCCCTGTACACCAAGTCCAACCTTTTCCCTCCGAGGACCGTCGTCCCCATCCGCCAACGACCGCCAACAAAATCACCGATTCATAGTACACGAGGGTACCGATCACACACACGGCAACACATGCCTCCCAAGAAATACGTGAACCTTACACAAAGGTCACAAACTCCATAATCGCGTCATGGCCACCACGAGGACCACTGCCGTACCTTGGTGACTAATGTCCCATACCACAAATCGTGCAATCCAGGTACAGCCACACACACCACACCACAACAGGAATCAATCAACGGATCACAACGAAGATATGAAACCATACTCAATCAAGGAATGGATCACAGTCCAACAACAACGATGATTAACACAAGTCATCATCAACCAATAGGAAAGTACAAACAACACACATGCAAGCATTTAAACACCGAACTAGCATGCTTATCAAACGGGTAAACCAAACATAGTTCCGAAGAACACACAAGACTCATCACGGTTCAACGAATCACAATGTTGAACACTTAGCACGATTCAAGACACCAAAACCTACATGGAATCCTACCATATAGTTCTAGACATACGAAACATCAAGGAAACGCTCAAATAGTTCCACAAAAGAACAACGGGAAGTCAAAAGACCAAATACCGAGTCAAAAGAATCACGGGGAACAAATCCCCAAACAACACCATATTGTTCCCCACGGGTGGACCCACGGGTAGGCCCCCACCCGTGGTTCCGCCCGTGGGTACATACCCACAAGCCACTTGTACCCCGCGGGTAGGGTGGCGGGTAGACCCCCTGCCCGCCGTTCCGCCCGCGGGTACATACCTGTACACCAAATAATCCCTTCGGGGATTTTCAACACCAAGCTCAAATTCAAGTCCAAAACATGCCAAATCTCACAAAATACAACAAAATGACTTGAATCAAAGGAATAGCCATGCAATGGCATACAAGAACCCTAATAACAAGCTCTAGATATGCATTTTCACAAGACAATGCATAAACACTCACATTTCATAGCAAAATCACATGTAGAATTCAAGAATCATCATATAGGTAAGCAAAATAGATTTTGTAGAGCATGGGTTACCTCTTGTATACAAAACCTTCACTTAACACTTCACCAAGCTCCTAAAAAGGATCACCTTCCAAACCCACTTCAAGAACACACCAAAAGATCATAAAGATTATATCTTTAAAGAAAGACATCTTAGAAAATACTACAAACACAAGATGAACATAGATCTTACCCTCCTAGGTGCTCAAATGTATGAAAGGTAGAATCTTGGAGACAACCTTTGAAGATTTAACAAAGCTCCAACTTGGCTTGGAAGAAAAGCTATCTAACTTTTAGAGAGAAGGAAGAGCTCAAGTTTGGGAAGTGTAAGGAGAAAGAATGAGGAGTGTTTACTAGGTTAGTTTACATTACTAACACAAGGTGAAATGTCTTGAATACCCTTACTAGAATGAAGAGGTGTAAGGGAACAAGGGAACTACTCACAAAGCTTAAGGTACAACCTTGACTTTGGGTTGACTAGTCAATTACTAGTCCCCGACTATTGAATTTTCAGGAATTTAAGGAATTAAATTACCAGTTGAATTATGATTAATTACTTAATTAATCTCTCAATTGAATTTGGATTACGGGGTGTCACACCTAGGGTTTGCCACTTTGCCATTTCCTTTCTCTGATTCTCTCCACTCCTTAGAGTTAAGAGAGCTTCTTCTCGATTTCTCCTTCCCATCTGATCTTCAGTCCTTCTCATCTAATCTTCTTCCATAAGTTCCGTTCTCCTATGAATCTCTGATTCTCTGAAGTCTGAGAGTCTCAGAGTCTGTCCATCCCGAACTCCCCTTCGAGTCTTCGACAGTTCGACGGGAATCTTGTGGAAGTCTCTGTGCAAACTGGAAAGACGTCATGACGGTAGAAGCCGGACGCTAGTGGAAGTTTGACGCCTTGAATCCCTAGATCTCATAGGGAACCTTTGAGAAAACAAGTAAAATGTAACTCTGTCATTTTTTTTTCTTATTTTCCCGTTGCATGTTTGTCTGATCTGTTCTAGTTCTATGATGTTGCATGAACACTAATTTGTAACTGAACCCTAATTTTTAGGGTTTTCCACATGCGTGATGAATTTGTGCTTATTCTGATATGTGTTTGTAAGTTTATGGTTAAAGGACCCTTAAATTTGTAATTTCAAAATGTATGGTGGTGGTAGAAGCCTATTGGAATTGTAATTTATATTATGAATTTATGATGTCCATGTTGAATGCTGATGGTTGACTGTTGGAAATTGGAATTAATGTGTTATATCACTTATATCAGTTATATGTATGTTGTTAAGAACTTATGGTGCCATTGTGGAAGTACTAAGTATGGTTGTATGGTTAATTGGTTATGTTAGTTGTTGGATGTTGAATACTTGAATTGTTGATGCCTTAATGGTTGACTGTGGAAGTGTTAAGCCCTAATTTTTGGGCATTTCCATAAAATGATGAGTTCATGATTCATGAGTCCTGATTATGGAATGAATTTGTTAATGTGTTATATGTAATTATGTATGTCAGTACTGAGTACTTACTACTGACTTACTGAGTATGGTTGTATGGTTAAATGGTTAATTGGTTAAATTGTTGATCCCTTGATGGTTGACTGTGGTCTGTGAAAGTGTTAAGCCCTAATTTGTGGGCATTTCCATAAAATGATGAGTTCATGAATCATGAATCCTGATTATGGAATATGTATCAGTGTATGTCCTTATGTGTGCTTGTGTGAAATGTGAATCACTGAATCCTAAGTTTGTAAGTTATGTGAACCCAATTTGCTCATCCTTAATTCCTTATAGATGGAGAGCAATCAAAATATAAGTAGAAGTGGAACTGGACCTCTTCCATCTTCAACAGTGGATGAACAAGGAGTACAAACCCCAGGCATTGAGACAAATGCTCAACAGTCTATGGCCACTCCTAATTTTCCTGCTGTTAAGAAGAGGAAGGAATTAGATTCTAGATCCATAGTTAGGGAGCACTTTGAAAAGATCAAAGATGCTGATAATAAAGTGATTAAAGGCAAATGCCTTTACTGTGCAAAATAGTATTTTTGTGAAACTAAAAAACATGGCACATCATCATTAAGAAATCATATGGTGAGTTGTCTTAAAAATCCTCATTCAAAGGATACAAGGCAGTCTCTACTCACATTCAACACTCTGTCCACTTCTGAGGGTGGAACAGAGGCTCCTGAGGGTGTTTTGGGGACATGGGTATTTAATCAAGATGCCATTAGGAGGGCCCTTTGTGAGATGATAATCATAGATGAGCTCTCTTTTATGTTTGTAGAGGGCCAGGGGTTCAAGAGGTTTATTCTGGTTACTTATCCTAGGTTTCTTATCCCTTCTAGGTGGACCATTTCTAGGGAGGTCTACCAAATTTTCCTTGATGAGAGGCTAAACCTTAAGAAGTTGTTTAGAGTGGGCACTCAAAGGGTTAGTCTAACCACTGATACATGGACTTCTGTCCAGAGAATTAATTATATGTGCATTACTGCACATTTTTTAGATGACTAGTGGAAGCTTCATAAAAAAAAATTATATCCTTTGTCCCAGTTTCTTCTCATAAGGGGGAGTACATTGCAAAAGCCCTAGACAGTTGTTTATTAGAGTGGGGAATTAAGAATGTGTTTACTGTAACAGTGGACAATGCTTCCTCTAATGACACAACTATGGGGTTTTTTAAGAGTAAACTGTTATCTTGGGGTTCTTCTTCTGTTGAGGTTTAGTACATGCACATGAGGTGCATAACCCATATTCTGAATTTAGTGGTCCAAGATGGGTTGAAGTTTGCAGATGAGTTAGTCAAGAGGGTGAGGGATGCAGTGAGATGGGTTAGGAACTCACCAGCTAGGCTGAAAAAGTTCAGAGAGTTTGCTGAACTATTTGGTGTGGAAGCTAAATCAGCTTTGCATCTTGATGTCCCTACAAGGTGGAACAGAACCTACATTATGCTCAACACTGCAGTTCAATATCAAGTAGTGTTTGATGCATATGAGAGAAATGACCCCTCTTATTCTGCTGACTTGGGGAGTGCTCCTTCCTTCTTGGATTGGTGTTCTATGGAAAGCTTAGTGAAGCTGTTGAAAGCATTTTATGATATGACAGTGAAGATCTCTGGTTCACTTTATGTCACATCTAACACATTCTTCTCTGAGATCTCTGATCTCAGTTGCATGCTTGAAGCTATGGTGAACTCTGTTCATGAGACTGAAAAGGTATTATCATTTATCTTTAAATTTGTTTGCTTTATTACTTTTTGTAAGTTGTAAACTTGTAAATTTTTTTTTCTATTTTAGGCAATGGGTACACAAATGAGGAACAAGTTTGACAAATATTCGGGGGATCAAAAAAAATGAAATCTATCATTTTTTTTTGCCAATATTCTGGACCCCATAGATAAGGAGGAGTACATGCCTCATCAGTTTGCCCAGTTTTATGGAGAAGTGAAAGGCAATGTTTGTTTTACCAAGGTCCAATCGGCAACGGCTGCTTTGTATGATGACTATGCAGCTACATACTCTGTCAGTTCTACCCATACTGCATCCTTTACTCAAGCAGTCCAGTCTGAGGCTAACCAGGCTACTACTTGTACAATTGGTAGGCCTCAGTCATCTTTGAAGAGCCAACTTAAAAAAAAAATTTAGAAAGTAGTGGAAGTAGTATGCAAACTGAGCTGCAAGTGTACTTAAGTGAAAGTCTTGTGGAGGATGATGAGTCTGTTACTTTTGATGTGTTAAAGTGGTGGAAGAGCCATAGCGAGAGATTTCCTATTCTCTCCAAAATGGCTAGAGATGTGCTTGCAGTTCCTATCTCCACAGTTGCATCTGAGAGCTGTTTTAGTACATTTGGAAGAGTACTTGATCCATTTAGGAGTTCCTTGACTCCTAAAATAGTGGAAGCACTACTATGTACACAAGATTGGTTGAGGGCACCTAATCAGCCAATCCAAGTTGAGGAGAACATGGAGGATGTTGAAAGATTAGAGAAAGGTAAGACTTATTACTTTCTTAGTTACATTTTTTATTCTTTATTTCCTAGTTTACTTATTCTGTTTTTCACTTTTGCAGAATTGCCCACTGGAGCTTCATCTACTATATCATCAATGAAGCCAACAATCACTGTAATGTGTTTAATATTTGTTTAAAATGTGTTCATTTCTTTAATCTGTTTGATATTCTGTTATGGTGTTGCAAGTGGTGTTTAGCCTCTAAGTGGCTTGGCAACTTTCTGTTATTGAAATGTTGCTGCCATTAGATAAGTTGAGCCCAATTTGGTCATTTCTCTGGAGTCTGGAATTCTGGTATAACTCTTCCTTGCTCTCTTTTCAGTTTGAATGTATTTGTTTTATTTGCTGGCTATGATGAAGCTTCCACTTTTGTCTGAATAAATGGAATGGAGTTTGTACATTGCCAATGTGCTAATATAACACATTCTGAGCAATTTGCCCACATTCTTACTTGATATGAAAAATTGCATTCTGAGCTAGTTAACCTAATGAATAATTGCCTAGTATTGTTAGTCTAAATGTCTAATAGTCTGTTCTTTTGTTCTCTAAACTCTAAACACTAATATTGTTTTAAGTTTGAATACTAGCATGAAGAAGAATAGATTACATTAGTGTTGATTTTGCCGACTGTTGATAGTCTGATTTTGCTTATTGTTGAGTGTTGATTGCTGAAGAGTGAATTGCCTAAAGGTGCTGATAGCTGACTGAATGACTCAGTTACTGCTTAACAGCTTAAGTGCTTAATGTATTTTGATCAAGTTAAACACTTAAGTCTTAAGCATGATTTTTTGTATAATCATTGAAAATCTGTAATTATTAACTTAGTTTGAAACTTTTATAGTTGTATGTTTTGCTATGGTATATTGGTATGCCTTTAATTTATTGCTATGGAGTGACGTAGTGACTGCTATTTTGTTTTGTTTTTTTTTTTTTTGTTTTTTTTTTTTTTTTGCTATAGTTGTATGACTTATTTATTTTAGAATTATTTTATATTAATTTATTAATATCCGATTACCATCTGAAATTCGACAACGGATAACCGAAATTCGAACCTATGAAATCCGATAGGATCTGTCCATAAAAATTAACGGATTGAGGGGTAAAAATGAAATCTGAAATCCGGTCGGATGGACGGATTGGAAATCCGATCCGTCTGTATCTGACCGATGCTCAGCCCTAGTCACCATTCCATGAAAGCAACTACTTTGGTTACCTTCTCAGGCAAAAGGTGACCATTTTGGTCCCTAGATGTTGGTCAGAGGGGAGTTAGTGGAAGGGTCGTCGTAGGAGTTTGCCAGAGGGCCACTAAAACTTTAGTGACATGATATTTTAATAAAAATATGGGCATTTGGTCTAGTGGTATGATTCTCGCTTAGGGTGCGAGAGGTCCTGAGTTCAATTCTCGGAATGCCCCAAAATTTTATTTCTATAAACTTAACATATTAAACAAAACTCCCAAAAGCCTGTTAGGCTTACCTTAATGAAAACACTAGTGATGGGCAACTGTTGAATCGTCACAGGTCGCGTTTGAAGAAGGCGACCATTTTTTGCCACCTTATGCTCCAAAAGGCGACCATATTTTGCCGCCTACTCCAGCAAAAGGTGACTATTTTTCGCTCGCCTTCTACTCTAATAGAAGGCGAGGGTTTTTTATCACTGCTCTGGAAATATGCAACCATTGCTCTAGAGGAAAAAAAATAAAAAAAAAATGACCAAATTTGGTCACCTTCTTTGGCAAAAGAGGACCATATGGTCACCATTCCATGAAAGCGACTACTTTGGTTACCTTCTCAGGCAAAAGGTGACCATTTTGGTCCCTAGAGGTTGGTCAGAGGGGAGTTAGTGGAAGGGCCGTAGGAGTTTGCCAGAGGGCCACTAAAACCTTAGTGACATGATATTACAAATCATCAACAAGTTTTTGAGCTCTAATGCACCAAATTAATATGCTTGTGAGCTTAATTACACCTTTTAAAAGTTTAAATACTTAATTAACTTTTAGAGTAAAATTTAGGAGTCTATTTAACTATTTTTCCCTCTTCTTTCAGTTTCTTGTTAGTGTCCACACTAGGAAGCATTGCTAAGGCGGAAGCATAAAGTATTATATTCAATCTGATGATGAGATGTCAACTGGAATATCTGAAACAAATATATATTAAAGGGTGCTTGATCTTTGCCTTATGTTGATATCCCAAGACTTTTAACCGTTAGACTGTTTTAATGGCATTCAATTCTTGATTTTTCTCTTAAGAAACTGGTCAACACTAATGTTCCAATTATACCCTACAAAATATGCCCTCACTGGAGAATGAAAATAGTTAAAATCATTTGACATTCAAAGACTAAATTAGACAACTTTGAAAAAAAAAAAAAAACCATAATTGCTGTTCCATTGTACTTTATTAGGACAATCCAAAAGATCAAGAAACAGTGTCATCCTGCCCTTAATACTTCTTATTCTCAAAAACATCTCTCATACCATTAAACTCAAACCTCCGATACCATTACAAGATGCCGATAGAGGCCGAGAAAGCATATTCCATTACACAGCCTTCCATGTTGACAACGGAGGAGTATCCGAATCTTTCCAAGTTCTCATGTCGGGCGAATACCTATCGCCCTTGACTGCATCAGCTGAGCCGATTTTTTCAAGCTCGGCCATGTCTTCTGGCGTCAACTTCACAGATAAAGCACCAATGTTCTGGTTGAGATTCTCGATCTTAGTGGTACCAGGAATGGGGCATACATCGTTCCCCTGATGGTGCACCCAGGCTAATGCTAGTTGCGAGGGAGTGCACCCTTTCGTTTCAGCAATTTCAACAATCCTTTCATATAACTTTATGTTGTGCTCAAGGTTTTCAGCTTGGAACCTTGGTAAATACTGCACAATTAAATAAACCTTTAACATCTGAAAAAGCCGACTTTTCCAAAGTTACAATCGTTATACCAATGTGTATATACCAAAAGAGGGTACGAAAACAAATTCGTTTTACATTGGTAACCTCGAGTTAATACCAACCGAGGTCCCCCGAGTATAGTGGCATAGTCCTAAACTTTCAATTTAACCACTCCTGATCCTTCTACTTTCAAATTTAACCACTACCGGTCGTGGTCCATCTGTTAGTTTAAGTAAGGGAGTAAAAAATTTCGAAGTTGAAGGACCATAAGTGGTTAACTTGAAAGTTGAAAGATCATGGGTGGTTAAATTTGAAAGTTGAAGGACCACAGGTGATTAAATTGAAAGTTTAGGACTAAATGTCACCGCCACTATACTCAGAGGACTCCAGATGGTATTAACTCGGTAACCTCACTTGTCATTTAATTGAAATTCTCTTTGTTTAAAAACTATATCTCATGTGAAATCAGAAGTTAAATGCAATAACTGAAATCCTTGAAATGCTTAATATTAAGAAGAAAACACTTAAATATGGGCAAACCTTTCTGAAATCTCCATTTGTGAAATCCTCAAGCATCTTTGGACCTGATGACAAAAATCCCCTGCCCAAAGGACTGTATGCAACAATCCCAATTCCTAGTTCTCTGAAAAATTGGTAAGAACATTAGAAACATTAATTTGGATCTTGGCACTAACCACTAGGAGGAGCTAAACGATGGTACCTGCAAGTAGGAATTACGTCTTCCTCAACATCTCTCGACCACAAAGACCACTCCAACTGCACTGCCGATATTGGATGAACAGCGTGTGCTCTTCTGATTGTGGAAGCCGAAGCCTCAGATAGACCTATGTATTTTATTTTACCCTCTTCGACTAACTTCTTAAGTTCTCCCATCTTGCACAAGGAGAATGAGTTTTAGATTGAGATAGGCAATTTGTATCAATGGCACATATGAGGGCAAAAGGGGACTTACCGTGATTTCAATGGGCAGTCGTGTATCAACGCGGTGTTGATAGTATAGGTCAATGCAATCAACGTCGAGCCGCTTCAAGCTGGCCTCACATGCAGCCCGCACATAGGCTGGGTCTCCGCATATATCTCTCTTCCCATCAGCAAAACTAATTCCAAACTTTGTTGCCAACTCAACCCTTTCTCTCACACCTCCCTTCAATGCCTTTAGAACAAAAAGATTTCCATAACACCAGTTAGAAAATACATAAAATAGCCTCAACATAAAGTCATAAACCTATCACTTCCTACATACACAGGCCCTATGTGGTAAAATAGGTAGCCTATCGATTAATTTTGTCTTATTTGACCACTATTAGTTGTATCAATATGAGTGTTTGATTAATTAGGTTTTTTTAACAATTGCTCCAAAATACTAAAATTCAAAAAGCTGCTCAAAGTAACTTTTTCGATCAGCTTTTTGAGAAAGTTTTTGTATGTAATCAGCTATCAGTCAACAACTAATTTACCAAACACTTTTCTACAATCAGCTAATGTTATCAACTAGTTAAACCACTAACTCAATCAGCTAAGAGCTATTTACCAAACACCCCCTCAATCAGTTCAAGCAATTAAATCTTATAACACAATACATGTTTACAGAATTCAGTGTCTTTACAGTGTCTACTCGACTACTCAGTAACCCCCCTCCTCTCTCTCTCTCTCTCTCTTCCTCTTTCCCATTTACTAACCTAAATTGACTCTCACTAATAGCTAGCTCCATAGTTACCCAATACTTCTGTTACTTAACAATTAACATCATTTATTTTCTTCCAAGTACTCTGTAGTTATCTTTACTTAAACTATTTACGATTAACATCTAAAAGATCTTAAAGAATTGGAAAATATTGAAAGATTTTAAAGGAACATTAACTAAATACTTCAATATTTAACCCAATCCACAAAATAAATAAAGATAATTTCTCCCAATTTTCATTTCTAAATCATATATCCTAAATAAGATTCATCTCAAAAAGGTAAGGAATTTGATCATATGAGCAAGAAACCAAGCAAGCAAGCAAAGAGAAACAGTAATCCATGAATTACAGAAAAATAAGAAAGCGAGTAGCAGCATATACACCTTGCCGACTAGGATCTCGTTGGTGTGAGGGCCATAGATGTCGGAGGTGTCGAGGAAGGTGACGCCGGAGTCGACGGCGTGGTGGATGAGGGTGATCATATCCCCATCGGGCTTGGGCGGGCCGTAGAAGGCGGACATGCCCATACAGCCCAGCCCCTGAGCCGACACTTCCAGGCCCTGTGAACCCAACTTCATTCTCGGGACCTTCGCTCCCTCAGCCGCCATGGATTCTGATGTGAAGAAGTAGACGGGGTTCACTATTTTTCACAGTAGCGGACAGGCCACCGAAGATGTAGAATTTGAGTACTCATTACTTCATTAGTCATATATATTTATAGCAATTAAAAGGGATTGATTTGTTTCTTTCAGTGGTCAGCATGATCAAAGGAGTGAGGTAATAAATAATAATACTCCACTGTCCAATTTTATCTATCATACTTATAATTCATTGGTCAAATTAACTTTTTCTTTTTTTACTTACTTTTTTTTAGTACTTTTTACTTATTTTTAAATTTGAATTTTTGTATTTAATAATACTTTTAGTATAGTTTCTAAATATATAACTTTTGTATATTAGTTAATATTATGAAAAAATTAGATTAAAAATAACTATAATCAAGCCTCGTTAACCGAACCAAACACATAAAATGTGACGGAACTCTGTAATTCATTTTTATACGAGTAATACTACATGTACTCTCACTTTCTACTCCATTTTGTACTCCTTGCTGAAGTGTCATTATCTGATTAGTTTAAATAACAAGTGGGCCATTATTTTTCTTTATTCACTTGAATTCATTGGTACACATGGCGAGAGTTTATACTACATGGGAGTACATATCGCATTTTCCTTTTTATACTCCCTAATATTCCTTCAATATTTGACTATTTATTTATTTATTTAATACACTAGAAGGTTCTTTAATTTTATTATTAAACATTGACGGACTCTCGTATGATATCGTTCCTTGAAATCGTCTAAAGAATTTTTATTCGAAAAACGATTGGGGTGAAATGAAAATTTAATCCTAATTTCATAAAAAGAAAATTTAATCCTAATTAAAAATAAAACTTTTTTTATTATAAATGAAGGGAATATCCACATAGAAAACCTACTAGTCTACTAGAATAGACATCATTTCTACTGAGGCTCAAACTCATCCCCTTCCATATAGGAAAGTAAGTTGGTATTAGTGGATCACAAGGTCCTTGGTTTAGAAATAAAATATTTATTACTTATAAAAGGGAGTGTAATATTTAAAAGTATTTTTTAGTATAAATATTATTTTTCTTATGAGTAACAAATATTTTATTCTTAATTAATATTACATTTTTTAAGTATAAATATTATATTTTTATGTTGACTCAACTTGTTTCACATATAAGAATTTATGAGATTGTTTCATACAAATTTTTTCCTTAAACATTTGATTGACGTAAGAAAGAAAATATAACATACTCTCATATAAAATATGGATTAAATTTGTTTCTGAGTGTAGTTTAATATTTTTTTTGGTTGCTCAAAAGCATCCCTCCCGTCGATAGTCAGAAGACTAATTTATCGTCTTTACTGTCAGCACATTAAGGTAGTTTAATGTGATAACACTTAATTAGTAGTATAAAAGATATATTTTAATGAAAAAATGACATTTTTTTCCCTGAATTATAGACTTATAGTATTTTTTTTTTGCCCTGACTTTTTCATGTATTCACATTTTCCCCTCAATTATTTTAAAAGTGACGGTTTCTCTTCCCCCTCCCCCTCCCCCCCCCCCCCCCCCCTCTTAATGTTAAATGGATATTTTTACTCTTAAAAAATTATTTTATTTATTTTTCTTCTCTAACAAATTATTACTTGTATGTACAAATGACCATGGTTCTATTTGAACCGAACCGGACACCATAACAAATAAACTAAAACAGTGTGGATGGTTCTTTTTAGTTGTTACGACTCAGAACTAGAAAAAAAAAACTAATGGTTGAATGGAACAAATTATAATGTATATAAAATAAAATTAAATAACATTTTCACATATTCGAGTGTATAAATATCGAGTGAAACTGTAGTTATATCGAAATGAAACTATAGTTATGTTGCAGTGTATACAAAATGAAATTGAATAACAAAGGTACTTTTTGCAGAGCGACGTGGAACGACGCGAAACGAGTGCCGTTTCTTTTCATTAAACAAAACGACTTAAACAAAACGACGTCGTTTTGAATCTCGGTGCATAATCGATTATGCACCGCGGTGCACGATATAATTATTACAGTTCACCAAACATTTTTTGGACTTCAATACTCCAAAATAACATGTTTATGGATTTAAATGTAACTTTTAAAAGTTTAATAGCCTAATTGACATTTCGTGTAAAGTTCTAGAACTTATTTGGCCGTTTTTAAAATAAATAAATAAATAAATAAAACAATACAAAAGTAGTATTGGCACTTCAGTGGGGTGGGGTGGGGTGGGGTGAGGTGGGGTGGGGTGGGGGGCAATACTACTGTTTGTGCAAATCAAATTCCAACCACACGAGTCAATCGGAACCGAACTGAGAGCACCTACTCTCGTGCTACAGAGGAGCAAGAGAGGTTGTGGTGCACCGAGAGCACAACTCTCGTGTTGCCTGGTCCGTGTGAACTTGCACCCCAACGGTCTGAAACCCGAAAGTTCAGCCAGTTGTACAGATTAAACTCATCTGTTACGGAATTAATTCTGTTTTAATTCCAATTTTAAATTCTGTTACGGAATTAATTCTGTTTTAATTCCAATTTTAAATTCTGAGTTTAATCCTACTTAGTGGGTGACCGTTACAGGTGTTATACAATTGGTTTCATACCAATTAAAGGCCATGTTGAATGCTATCCCTTCCAACATCCCTATATAAAGAGAGGTAGAGCAGTAGCTCTTTTAAACAGAACGAAACTAAGGAATTCCAGTATACTTTGCTTCAAAACTTCTGCTTCTACTCTCTTCTTTACCTAGCAGTGTTCTTGCTCTTGCTTTGTTTGCCAGGTTCCTTGTTTAGGTGCTTAAACAAGGAATCGAAGCACGTTTTATCCTGGGAAACCTAGGCTACAACGCTCCTAGCACTTGTGGGAGGTAGCAAATAAGGTTTTAAGGAAAAGAACTTCGTGTTCGAACTCGTGCTAAACCTATACCCAAACACTCAACATTTTCCTTTCCAATTCTTTCTGTTTTCCCATATAATATTAATCTTTTCGTAGGATTATTATTTTTGGGGATTTTACAACCATATTACACAACAGAAGATAACTTATCATCTATTACCACACCAGGGAGTAAAAGTGAAGTAATAGAAATTTGGAGTCCATATATAAGTCTTAGAGCATCCATATCAATGTTTTTTTGATGGATTTTGGAACAGTGCAAAAAAAATGGGTATGATTTTTTTGTTGATGTGGGATGGGTTTTTATTGAGTTTTAACTCCTGCAAGTTAAAAGAATTTTGTGGAGTTCACATTTGGAGAAGGAAAACAAAGCCAGTCTCCACATGTTGGAAACGTTGCAGCCCAACTAGGCAAGTGCAGTGCACGCGCCCACTGGCGCGTCGCAGCTTTAAGTTTTTTTTTTTTTTTTTTTTTTTTTTTTTTTTTTTTATTTGTGTCAGACAATTTTTTTTTCTTTTTTTCTTTTTTTCATTTTTTTCCTCCCTCTTCTCGCTCCTATTTGGAACATAATCAAAAAAAAAAAAAATATTATGGATGCTCTGGGACAAGTTTTAAAACATGTCACTTTGGCAGGCCTATTAAAAGGCTAGAGGAACGTTATGCTATGCAACCGTGTGTACCATGCAAGGTGCACATAGTTCCAATTCATAATTTGTATAATACAGATTCATAATTACTATACTGTAGATTTATAATTTCTATGATGTAGATTCATAAAATCTATACTGTAGATTCATAATTTCTAAATCGTAGATTCTTAATTTCTAAAACATAGATTCATAATTTAAATATACAGTAGATTCATAATTTCTATATAGTATATTCATAATTTCTATACTGCATATTCATAATATATGTACTGTAAATTCATAATTTCTAAATTGTATAGTTATCAAATTATGAACATATAGTTCTGTGATTTGTGAATACAGGGTTCAACAATTGGGAATATCAACATTGAAAATTATGAATATAGAGTTTTGTAATTGTGAATATAGAGTTCAATAATTATGAATATAAAGTTCAAAAATTATGAATATATAACTTTATAATTATGAACATATAATTCAGTAATTATAAACATAAAATAATGTGCATCATACATGGTGCACACGATTGCACAATATAATTAATTTGCCAAGGCTAGCTAACACCCTCTTAGGTTTGCGGGTTATGACAGACCGACCTATTAAACTCATAGAAAATTAAGTTTGATTAAAAATTACTTTTAAAACTTTATAATTGTATATTAAAATAGTTTAGACACTTTAAATAAACACTAATATAATTTGTTAAAGCCAACTAAAAAGTTCAAATAAATAGATAATTCGTATAAATTAATCAAAAATTTAAAATTTTGAAACACCTTAATAGTTAATATTGATACACATATTCCAAATTATCTATACAATTTATTGACTTAACTTTCCGCATCTCTAGTATTCTCGACTGTTGTACAACAATTACGAAAAATTTTTTACAACAGTAGCGGATTAGATGTTTTGTACTAGTGCATGCAAGTACTTCTCTTCGTTATTGCAAGCATTGAAAGATTAATTTTAAAATATATCACAGAAAGTGGTGATTGGTTCCAAATAAAAAGGGAGGTTGAGTTAAAACTCTTAATTAATCCTTTTACAAAGTATTTTAATATACAAACAAGATTAAAAGGATTAATTAACCTATATGTGAGCATGAAGTGTCGTTGCTTAAACAAAATTTAGACTTTACATGGCACATGTTTATGAATAGATACAAACATATGGTTTTAATAGTTTATAGTGTTTAGTATTCAAGGTCAAATTGTGACATTAAAACTTCTGTGTGTTATACCTTTGGTATCTTGTAGTGATTGCTTGGTTCAAAACTTCTCTACCATTGTAATTAGAGGTATTGTAAAATGTATTAGACTAAGTGGAAATTCAATTTTTGGACACTCTCATTTATGCATGAATTTTTTATTTTTGTCTTATAGTTAGCCGTATAAACTAGGTTTACTATATTATCAAAAATTTCTATGGTAAATGGTTTATTTTATACTTTAATTTGGACATTACTACTGGAAAGTGGAAACTTAAATAATATTTTGGTGCTTTGTAATTATCAATATTATTTTAAGTTTGATAAGGATTTATTGTTTTTATTAATTAGGAATCTTGATCATCCGGTACCGGTTATTAGGGGTTGGCGACCGGGCATTTTGGTATTCGTTTTTTTTTTTTTTTTTTTTTTTTTTTTTTTTTTTTTTTTTTTTTTAGATTTCGGTTCGTTCGGTTTTTTTAAAAATGAAATTATTCATTTTAACATTTTAATTCGTGTTGGTCCCGAAAGGGTGGCGAGAAGTCAGACTTCTCTAACTTTTCAAACTTTCTTCGAAAACACACAAGGCGAATAACACTTTGATAATTTCAACTCTAAGTAACGAGCATCAACAAGATAAACAACTTAGAGTGTGCAGCGGAATAAGTAGCGGTAAAGTGTTATGCTTAATTAGTGGGCACACGTGTCAAATATGCCCATCTACTACTCCAAAGTGCTCAATTCCCCCATCTACTAAAACATAAGCTAATCAGACACACTTACCTCTAAAAATTTGCCAATTAACTTTTTTTGCAGGTTATCTCCGGTAGAGTCTGACTTGGTCCGGTCACTGATTATGTGGCAATGATGACATGACAATTAAATAACAAAATTTGATGACATGGCAATTAAATTAAATAATAAAATTAAACCATCCTAAAAATGAAATTCTAAACCCTAAATTGTTAATTCCTAATCAGTGAGATGCGAAAATTGAGCACAACTAACGTCAATTGTTAATTCCTAATCAGTGAGATGATTCTTGGAATTCTTCATAGAGGTGATCCCCAATTTGATGCAAAAGCAGCTTTAGATGATTTGCATGTTAGGCTTACTGGCCTTCTAGTGAGGGAAGTTCTCTTAGGGATATTGAAAACGGCAAATTATGCAGATAAGAAAAGTTGTGCCCAGATGGGGTCCTTGTTCTTTGAATGGTCTGATAACCAGGAAAACTATATGCACACTGCAAATTCATACCATTTAATGATGATATTTTTTTCTGAGGCAGGGGAATTCAAGGCCATGTGGGCACTAGTAGATGAGATGATCGAGAAAGGTTACCCAACAACCGCTCGTACTTTCAACATATTGAACGCAGGTTATTTGGAGATTTAGGAACTGGAGATGTGCGAATATATGAACGCTGGTTATTATGAAGAATATGTTTGAATATCGGAGATTCAGAACAGCTTGGACTAGGGTTGTCATGAAGATTTAAGAACTAAATTCCACATCAGCATTAGTTTTATTTAAATAAAATTACATGTCAGCAGTTTGGAGGGGCAACCTGGAGGTAACCTGCAAAAAAAGTTAATTGGTAAATTTTTGGAAGTAAGTGTGTCTGATTAGCTTATGTTTTAGTAGATGGGGGGAATTGAGCACTTCGGAGTAGTAGATGGGTCTATTTGACACTTGTGCCTAATTAGTGTGGTGCTCAAAGAGAGATTCTAAACATGCAACACGTTAGAAACACTTGATATGGTTCAAAGATGATGTACGTAAAATTTGGCTTGCATGCAAACGTGGGAACTATCAAACCCAGACAGATAAAGATATGCGATAAATCGTAATCGGGTTAGTTCGCAGTTAGAATAAGCATTCAAAAAATGTATGAGCAGTAAGTAAATAGAGAAAGAGATTTATAGTGGTTCAGAGGTGGTGTAATCCCCCTAGTCCACTCTTCTCCTTTCACTTCAAGGAGGAAATTCACTATTCTTCGATCACCCAGATACAATAGTGAATAAGTGTCCACCGACACTTCTCCGAGTGCTTCGCACAAAGCTACACTCCTCCAAGGTTTTTCGCAAGCTCTTCTTGTTACTCCGCCTTCCCGAGTACTTCGCACCAAGCTGTACTCCTACACCACGAGAACTACGCACAAAGCTACGTCCTCACAGGGTTTTCACAAGTTCCTCTTGTTACTCTGCCCTTTACAACGAGTGCTACGCACAAAGCTACACTCAACCAGGGTTTTTCACTCTCTCTAGTTACTCCGCCCTCTTTCTACACTCAGTAGAGAATATTACAAAGAAATAAAATTTCTCTCTCACTCAGACTTGAATTTAATTCTATGAAGCTCTGTTTCCCCCTTTTCGGCTAATTAAAAAAAAAAACTTGTATCTTTTGCTTGTATGTCTTAGCCGTTGTTCAAGTTGTTGAACTGCTCTATCGCTTCTTGGTTTTTTTTGTCTTCAAGTCTGCTTGGGCAATTTATAGTCAATGAAAGCTATTTGCCCGTTGATCAACTTTCGATCTCGATCGTCCATTTTGAATTGTAGTTGATCAAAAAGATATTGTCAACTTGATCTGAAATATTAGGTAGATGTCATTTTTCCTTTTGTCAGATGATTTGAATAATTTGCCCGTTGCCGTGTCTTGAATTTTGTAGCCTCCAAAATTTGAATAAGTTCGGCGCGGCAAGCTTGATATTTCTTGTCCTTCATAAATGCTCTAACATGTCAAGTTAATCAAATAATTTATCTGCTGATTCTTGCTTGAGTATAAAATAATTTCTCCGCGAATCAGCCTTCTTCGAGCGTCTCTGGTTCCACCGTAAAAACTTGATGTTCAGATGAAAATATATCAGATATTTTCTCCTTCATGATCCTTGTAAAATAATATACTGGAACCTCTGTAAAAACTCCATAGTTGTCCATGGTGAGATGCTCTGTTTCGATTTCAAGCTTGGTCCACCATACTTGGTGTGTTTCTACATATGGTGCATGGCTTTTGTGAGACTTGTGCATTTTCTTCACTTAGTCTCCATATTAGCTAGTCTCTCAGTTAGTCTCCAAGCTTTAGCTAGTCTCCCATACGGTCCAATATACTTGAGCTAGTCTCCCATACGGTCCAATATACTTGAGCTAGTCTCTCAGTTAGTCTCCAAGCTTTAGCTAGTCTCTTTTAGAGAGTCTCCTTTAGCTAGTCTCCCATACGGTCCAATATACTTGAGCTAGTCTCCCATACGGATTCCCATACGGTCCAATATACTTGAGCTAGTCTCCCATACGGTTTGGGCTAGTCTCCCATACGGATACGGTATTAGCTAGTCTCCCATACGGATACGGTATTAGCTAGTCTCCCATATGGTCCAAGCTAGTTAAAAATGCTTCACTTGAGATTTGAACTTAAGATCACATGGCATAGCTAATACGTGTTTCTTCCAACTCCTCTAGCATGGTTCTTTGTGACTTATCCGCATCATAATTGTGTTAAGCTATAGTCCCGCTTAACATCTAAAATCAACTTGTGATTTTCCAGACTTGTACATGGGTTGCATGATATGGGTGCACCATACTCTGTAGACTTGAACTGACTCAAATAGAATAAAAATGGGGACTACTTGATTTTTCAAAAATACATTCGGCTCATCAAAATTTACAAAATATTCCTAACAGTTCGGTTTGGTTTCAGCTTGGTTTGAAAAAAATTCGATTTTGATTCGGTTTAGGAACCTCAATTCTCAACATTTCTTAGGTGACAGTGTCCACTCAAATGAATAGTTCATGACTTTAATCCAAACCAGTCAATAAAATCATAAATAAGTGAAATAGAATGGAAAAATAAATCACTCAAATGAATAGTTCATGACTATAACCATAAACAACAATTGTTGGAACCGTTGGTAGAGAAAATAAATAATAATCAAAAAATAAGATTATTATTTTCTGGAAAAAAACAAGGGAAGGAAAGATGGAGAAATTTGGCTAGTGTTTGGTGTTGGGTTTTTGCAAGAGTCAAGTGAGCACTCTTTCCTTAAAACCTTATTTGCCACCTCCCAAAGATGCTAGAAGTGTTGTGGCATAGGCTTACCAGGATAAAACTTGCTAGTGATTCAATGTTTGAGCACTCAAACAAGGAATCCGGCGAGCAAGACACGCTTATGAACACAGTAGGCTAAAGAAGGAGTAGAAGCAGAGAGGTTTTGAGGCTAAAAGATGAACTTTCGTGTTCTATATTTTCTGTGTAAAAACTCTACTGCCTCTACCCTCTCTTATATAGGGTTGAAGGATTAAATAGCATTTATTAGGGCACTTTAAAGCTGGCTTTCCAACAGCTATAACAGCAGGCCATTACATGAGAATTGAATTCAGAATTCAAAATTGGAGTTAATAGGATATTAATTCCGTAACTGATGAATTCAACCCCCATAACAGTCAGAACTTTTGGGTTCCAGACCGTTGGCGTACAGGGTTCGGTCTCAACTTAGCCCGCACCCATTTCGGCCACAAGACTTTCGGCCACAAGACCGAAAGTACTGGACATAACTTGCTGTTGCTGAGCCGAAACTACAAGTGGAACTTAGCCCGCACCCATTTCGGCCACAAGACCGAAAGTACTGGACATAACTTGCTGCTGCTGAGCCGATGATACCGAAGTTTGGCATAACTTAGCCCGCAAGGCCAGCCAATTTCCAGACGACATTCGTGCCCGCAGGTGCCGGCGCACACGAGCTCGGGCTTGACTCGTGTGGTTGGAATTTGATTTGCAAGCATAAACTTAGGTGAGGGCATCAGGGCATGCAACATGTGAGGCTTGTTCAATTGCAGATTTGTAGGCGAGGCAACAGTGTCAGAACGGACGAGTGGTGTTCTTCTGCGATTAGGAGTTTAGTAAATAGAGATTTGAATTTATTTCGTTGTTGTTATTATTATTATTATTAAAATGAATGATATTCGGTTCGGTTCAATTTTTTACTGAATTGTTCGACTCGATTTGATTTTTTACCGAACCATTCAATATACAAGAATTCGTTACTGTTCGATTGTTCGACATATTACCGAATCGCTTCGGTACAATTTGAAAGAATCGAACCAAATTGTCCACCCACCGATTATTATATAGAAGAGTTAATCTTATGGACTTATTAATTGGGTTTTAAAATCTAAAGAGATTCTACAAAGAGGTTATATCTATCTAATTATTGTTGGTTGTCCAAGAGAATCATAGAAGTTTTCTTTTACTGTACTCCTGAAAGAAAATAGGATCTGCATGCAGTACACTGCCTTACCAATTAGTCATGTTTCAAAAAATATTATTGCATTAATCAACTTCTTGTACTGTTTATTTATTTGCACAAATCACCTCAAATCCTTCAAATCGAATTTTTAAAATTAAAGTTGTCGGTTATCGTAATGAGAATGCCGTGTGAAATTGAATGTCTTCTTTCTATGCATGAAACCACAACCCTATCAACATTTTTTTATCTGTCTCTTAGTTCTTAAAGAGTTAAAGTTGTGGCTTAGTTTCTTTTTATAGATCTACTTGGTTTTCGAGAAACACATAATAAAAATACAACAACATATCGTTGTAGTAAATTCAATTATTTTATTTCATTGTTTCAAAAAAAAATCAATTATTTTACTTTTGTTTTTTTTTTTTTTTTTGAAACATGATGAGGGATTACTCCCGGTTGATTTTACTTTTGTTTTATAACAATGGCTCTGGTGATCTTTAAAAAAAAACAAAAAAAAAACAAAAAAAAAAAAAAAAAACCTCAGGTATTTTTGTAACCGTACTGTATTTCGATAATTTGAAGGCAAAGTAACTATTGACCATCTCTTTTAGAAAAAAAAAAAAAAAAAAAAAAAAAGGTCAAATAGACCCTTGACTTTATTCAAAAGTACAATTAGACCTTTAAAATAAAAAAAAATATACAATTAAACATTGGAGCGTGTGAAAATGAGTTAAATAAGTCTAATTTATCGAATAAATTATTGACTTTGATTACCATTGGCAGTCGCTAATCACTGTTCACAACCATTCAAATAAAAAAATCATTTCCGGTGATCATTTCTACTGGAGAAGATGATTGGCCGATCGTCTTCTCCGGTTGAGGCCATCTCGATCATTTCCATTTCTACTTTTTTTTTTTTTTTGTGGTTGTCAGAATTTTTATTCGCTAGAATTTTGAATGACCGGTTATTCCAGGTAAATAACCGGCTACTGGGTTTAGATGATCCCAAAATGACAATTCAAATTCAAATGTTTAATTGCACTTTTTCAAAGTTTAAAGACCTAATTATACTTTTGAATAAAATTCAAGGGTCTATTTAATCATTTTCCCTCTCTTTTTAGTCCAAAATGCATAGGAATTAACCAGAATCAGACAGAAACCCCAAATTAAATCAATTCAAGAACACCCCAAAGGTCACCTCTCAAAGATTTAACTCAATTAACCAATAAACTTTACTCAAAGAATTAATCCAAGTGTTTTCCCAAGATTGAACATGGGATGGAAAACATGCACAAGCCATTAATGTCTTCCGCAATTAGTCCCCCAAAGACCCATTTAACAAAATGTGATGACCTGGTGATCTTTATTACTTTAATCTAAAACCATTGTCATGCATCCTACCCTAACATGGTTCTAATTCTCAAAAGGTAACACTCAAAAACATCTCCCATACCATTACAAAATGCTGCTTGTATAGGCAATTCCATCACACATCTTTCCATGTTGACAATGGAGGGGTATCTGAATTTTTCCAAGTTCTGACACCAGGGGAATACCTACCACCTTTGACTGAATCACCTGAGCCAATTTTTGCAAGCTCGGCCATGTCTTTTGGTGTCAACTTCACAGACAATGCACCGATGTTCTCGTTGAGGTGCTCAATCTTAGTGGTACCTGGAATGGGGCATACATCATTCCCCTGATGGTGCACCCAGGCTAATGCTAGTTGTGAGGGAGTACATCCTTTCTTTTCAGCAATTTCAACAATCTTTTCATAAAACCTTTTGTTATGTTCAAGATTTTCAGCTTGGAACCTTGGTAAACACTGCAAAATTGAATAAATTTGAGTGACATAAGTTATATAGCTAGGCAACAATATTAATCGGATCGAAGTGCTTGATATGTTTTATATTAAGAAGAAAACATTATAATATGGGCAAATTAAACCATCCACAAACCTTTCGGTAATCATCATTTGAGAAATTTTCAACCAGCTTTGGACCTGACGATAGAAATCCCCTACCTAATGGACTGTACGCAACAATCCCAATTCCTAGCTCTCTGAAAAGAAAAAAAAAAATAATAATAATAATAATAAAAAACGGTAGGGTAACATTAGAATCTATTACTTTTTGTAAGGGTGTGTTCTGTGAAGTGACAACCCCAATAGAATTGGTCAGACTATTAATTTTATAACTATCACGTTATCAGGACTCCAAATGAGAACGGCCTGGTCTATTGATTTTCTTGGCTTAACCATGTCAGTTATTAAACAACCTAGGCTCATATACCTCAATCATTTGTCAATAGTTATTGTGTGAATAGTGGGTCATACAGCTGTGTGGACCACGGTCCAAAAACGACGTCGTTTCGTGCAATTTTTTTCACAGTGGCCCGCTGCAATATACATTTTTATAACTCATAATGTACATTATTCTAACACATAATGTACATTATATTACCCCAAAAGTTTCATTATTCTAACTCATAATGTATATTATTCTAACATATAATGTACATTATCTTACCCTAGAAGTTTTATTATTCGAACACATAATGCACATTATTCGAACACATAGTGTACATTATTCAAACACATAATGTACATTATTCTAAAATTCAGCGATCGTTTTGAATCGTGGTCAACACAATAATAATTTACTGTCATTTGTTGACTAGGCTCACATGGTGAGATGTATCCGGTGCATACTCTCAAGTAGTGTATGGTATAACACGGGAACAAGTTGGCACTAATTAACCAATAGGCCGGAGAGCTAAATGAAGGTACCTGCAAGTAGGAATTACGTCTTCCTCAACATCTCTTGACCACAAAGACCACTCCAATTGCACTGCTGAAATTGGATGAACAGCATGGGCTCTTCTGATTGTGGAAGCTGAAGCCTCAGATAGACCTATGTATTTTATTTTACCCTCTTCAACTAGCTTCTTAAGTTCCCCCATCTTAGCTTCCACAATTAAGGACAATAATTATCAAATATGACTAAAATGAGAAGAAACTAAGCACATATCAAACTAACCGTGACTTCAATGGGCAGACGTGTGTCAACCCAGTGTTGATAGTATAAATGAATGCAATCAAGTTGGAGGCGCTTCAAGCTCGCCTCACATGAAGCCCGCACATGGGCTGGGTCTCCACGCACTTCAATCTTCCCATCACCAAAAGTTATTCCAAACTTTGTTGCCAACTCTACCCTTTCTCTCACCCCTCCCTTCAACGCCTTCACACACAAAAAGTTTCCATAATACCTACTATCACTGCTGGAAATTATTGAATTTTTGATCACCTGAAAGTGATCTTATATCAAGTTGAAAGCAAAAAGTAATCGGAAATAGCAACAAAAGTTTTTCCGGATACCAAAAGTAGTCGAAACAAGACTTTCGACTTAATTTAATATCACATTTAGGTGATCAGAAATTCAATAATTTCAAACAGTGATATATACACAAGGAGTCCCTATATATAAGGGGTGGATGGAGTGGGTAGAGGGGGACAGCTGTTCTCATTGCCCCCACACTAGATCCACCCCTACGTGCATCGCAGGCAAAAGAAAGTTAAGAAGTCAAGAATTCATGGATCTCTATAAGTTTTGAATTTGATTATATGTGCTAATAGGATTTACCATTAAGATACATCCAAAAATTATAAATAGTAAGAAAAACGCAACTTTATTTCCTTATATTATTTCATATTTTAGAGTCTAAGTGTTAGACTTAGCATTTAGTCTTAGTCCAACAATTCTTAATTATCCAATGCTAGACTTGACCTTTTACCGGCCAAGCTCGCCCAATATGTGCATACAAAGAGTGATGGCATACCTTGGCAATGAGGATCTCGTTGGTATGGGGTCCATAGATATCGGAGGTGTCGAGGAAGGTGACGCCGGAGTGGACGGCGTGGTGGATGAGGGTGACCATGTCGGCGTCGGGCTTGGGCGGGCCGTAGAAGGCGGACATGCTCATACACCCCAGTCCCAGAGCTGATACTTCCAGGCCCTGTGAACCCAGCTTCATTCTCGGCACCACCTTCACTCCCTCACCTTGCTCTGCTGCCATGGATTCTCAAATCAAAATCACCGCTCACTATTAATTATTAAACATATATATGCTCTAAAATAAGGATTCGAATCTTGTTTATTTAATATCATAAATCTTATTCAGTAGTTCAAAATAATATTTTATTACGGTGATAATAAATCTTAATCACTAATCAGTACTCCAAAATATATTACGGAGTATATTAAAGTGTAATTAAGTCTCGTTGTGACATCGTCTCAATGACCGTGAAACATGTCGAGTGAATATTAAAATGTACTATCTCCGTCCCATTTTATGTGTCCTGGTTCGAGTAACGAGGTTTCACCTAGTTCGATTAACGAAGCTTGACTGAAGTTATTTTTAATCTAATTTTTCATAATATTAAATTTAGTATTTGTATACAAAATTTATATATTTAGAAACTACACTATAAGTACTATTAAACACCCAAAAAAAAATTAAAAATAAGTAAAAGAAATACTAAAGAAAATAAACAAAGAAGAAAGAGTTAGTTTGACCCAATGAATAGTAAGTAGGACAAATAAAATGGGACAGATGGAAAAATACTTATACTCAAAAATTTAATATTAATCAGGAATAAAGTGTTTGTTACTTGTAAGTTAAGGGAAAGTGTTAGAAAAAATATTACAATTCCTCATATACATAACAAACATTTTATATTTTAGTAGTATTACATTTGTTTTGTATAAATATTACATTTTCATCTAGATTCAACCCGTCTCACGGACAAGGATTCATGAGACAGTCTCTCACACGTTTTTACCTATATTTAAATATATTAAGTATTAATATGATACGGCACAAACTTGTGTGAGATCATTTCATGGATTCTTGTCCGTGAGACACGTTGAGTCAAAATCAAATGTAATACTTATACGAAAAATGTAATACTAATAATAAATAAAATACTTAAAGAACAATGACAAATACTTAAATGACTAGCACATGCTTTACCTAGGTTACTTTATTCAGTCTATACCCAAAAAACTCAGAATACATGAAAGCAAAAACAAAAAAAAAAAAAAAAAACAAAAAAAAAAAACAAAAAAACAAAAAAACAAAAAAACAAAAAAAAAAAAAATCGAATTTTACCTAGGTTTTTGTGGTCCATCGTCCTTGCTTCCTCCTGTGTGTTATTCGTCGATTAAGCTTTGCAATTTCTTCAATTTTGGTTGGGATTTGCTTCGAAGAATGTTGGAATCGATGCTTCGTTGCTTCGATTATGCTTGATTGAAATTCGATTTTAGGTTTTACGTTTAATTGTCTGATTTCCTTAGTCAAACATGGTCTCGGATGGGAAGAAAAGGTAAAGGAGAAGCTTCAACCATAGAATGATAGAAATATCCCCGGATTACACGGCTATAAGACGAAAATGTTAACGGTGGACTAAAAGTGAAACACTTATAATAATAGTGGTCGCAATATAACAAAACAAATAATGGTGGACTAAAATTGGAATAGCTCCTATAATAGTATGACAAAAAATGGAATTAACTCAATTAACCCTAACGTGGTTTGGGTCAGAACCCTTAATTTCGTTTTCGCTACAAGTAAATTAAACATCCTACACTAATACTAAGCGCTCATGGCCTAATGGATAAGGCGTTTGACTTCTAATCAAGCGATTGTGGGTTCGAGTCCCATTGGGCGTGCATTTTTGTCTTGAAACTAGAGCCGTCAAAATTGAATTTTACCCGCCGGGTCGACCCGTCCCGTACCGCCGTAGGTAGGGGACGGGTTCTTCAAATTTTGATCTGCCAGGAGGCGGGCTTTTTAACCCGCCCCGCCTGGGTCCAGGTGGGGCGGGTCAGGCGGGTCACGGGTCCAGGTGGGGCGGGTCACGGGTTTAGCCCGCTACTTGCTAATACATATATATTTAGTATTTAATACATGTTATTTTGGTTTGTGTAATTGTGTTTGTGTGTTATAACTTAAAGGATTATAGATTTATAGGAATACAATACTAGGTAGTGTTATTGTGTTAGTGTACTGTGCGTCTATACAGTGATATTTTTAATTATTTTTTTAAGGATATTGTACAGTGATATTTAAAAAAAAAAAAAATAACACAATAAAATATTGATTGGCGGGCTAGCCCGCCCCGCCAGCGGGCTTTGACATGACGGGACGGGCCGGCCACATTCCAAGCCCGCTAAAAGGCGGGCTTTTTAGCCCGTCCCGCTACGAGGACAGGCTTTGGTGTGTTTTGGCCCGTCCCGCCCCGTGAGACCGTCTCGACGGCTCTACTTGAAACAGGAACCATGTACAGAAAAGTAATGTAATAAATGCCTACGCAGGCCTGTGAATGTTTTTTTAATTACGGAGTGATATGTTGATAGAGGAATGGGGCCTAAGCCCAACATCACATTAGGCTAGAAAGTGGAGATCAATGAGTTAATTAGACTTAAGGAGCAATCATTATTCCATAATTATGGTCCACACATTTGTGTAAATCATAAATAAAAAATACATTTTAATATATTAAAAGTACATTATTTGTATTCATAGCGTATATTATTTGTATTCATAACGTACATTATTTGAAAATACATGATTTTTTTTTATATATTATCAAATAATGTACTTTCAGTACACAAATAATTAACTTTTAGTATATTAAAAATGTATATTGCATTCATGGTCCACACGGTAATTTGCCCTTAAAGGGTAACTAGGGCAAATTATTTCGTGGATCTGGATCCAAAGGTACACAATTTATCTTTTAAAAATTCACAATTTGTGTTTACCCGGGTTCTAAATTGTGTATTTTTAGTATTGTAATTGTGAACATCTAGAATATAAATTGTGTTTATTATTGTATATTGAATTCATGGTCCACACGGTAATTTGCCCTTAAAGGGTAACTAGGGCAAATTATTTTGTGGGTCCGGATCCAAAGGTATACAATTTATCTTTTAAAAACTCACAATTTGTGATAATCATGCATTGTATTTACAAATGTTCAAAACTTAGAAACACAATTTATATTCTAGATGTTCACAATTACAATACTAAAAATACACAATTTAGAACCCGGGTAAACACTATTTAAGATAAAATTGATTGTTAATAATGATAAATATTATAATATCTATAATTGAAATTGTGATAATACACGCCCAATTATTTACTACCGGGCCGTTACACGAATAAATAATGAATCGCGAAATGATTTCACACTAGTTTTTGTCATGTATTAAAGTTTCATATTTAATGCATGGAATGACTTTTTCATTTTTTAAAATTATTTTTCATTTTTTCTTCTTCATTTTTGATTCCATTGTTCAAAAGTAAACATAAAAATGATAATGAGTTAATGTTTCGAATCTAATAATAAGATAACAAAAGTACACAAACAAACACATTAATAGATACCAAATCCCGTAGATAACAAACAAAAGTACAAAAAGTGTACAACCAAACACAAACCTAAGTATAAAGGAAGACAACATTAGGTATAACCCATGACTAAGACCTAAGTATACAAATTTGTAACCACGGGATCACAAGTTCAAAACCTTGCCCTCTTAATTTGAACCAGTTAGTTATGGGCAATAACTTATGCTGATTTACCTTCTTGTGGTCATTAATCTTTTGTCAGCTAAAATTACAAGGCATGATTTACCCAGTGCACATTCTCAGATAGTGTGCAGGTTTATGTAGTTGCATTAGTGCATTACTACATGCATGGTTTTCACTCTCTTATTCTCAAACAATTCTAAAAGACATATATAGTAAAACTCCAGAATAATTTTCTTGGCTACCATACAGCCTCTAAAATGAACATTACCAATTATGTAGCCTTCCATGTTGACAAAGGTGGAGTATCAGAATCTTTCCAGGTTGAAACACCCGGGGGCTGCCTGTCGCCTTTCACTGCCGAAGCAATGGATTCAAGCTCCGACATGTCTTCCGCTATAAGATTCACAGACAAAGCTCCGATGTTTTGGTTGAGGTTTTCGATCTTAGTGGTACCAGGAATGGGGCAGACATCTTTTCCCTGGTGATGCAACCAGGCCAATGCTAGTTGTGATGGGGTACATCCCTTCTTGGCTGCCACTTTGTTGATCCTCTCATACAACTTGTAATTGTGCTCAGCATTCTCACCTTGGAACCTTGGATGACTCTGGAAAATTTAAAACATTTAAAATACATCCTTCAAACTTCAATGTAAGAAAGCAAAGGGAAAATTGTCAAATATACTCTTGAACTTTATTCAAAGTTATAATTGAACATGTCAATTTAGTGCATCGAAGTTTAAAAACTTATTAGTGACCTGTAATAGCAGGATCACTAGGGTTCCAGGATACTTTGACAATATTCTGGGTACCTGCGCAGGGAAGCTGGTGATCGGGGGCCACCAACTGGTTACCTTCTCCAGAAGGCGACCGGTGACCATTTGTCGGTAGCCGACTGTCTGTTTTCCCAAAAGGTAGCTCGAATATTGCTGAAGCATCATTGGAAGGAACCCTAGCGACCAGCTATTACAGGTCACAAATCTGTTTTTGAGCTTAGATGCACTAAATTGACATGTTAATGTGTTTGATTGCAACTTTTAAAAAATCATAAGTCTAATTGACTTTTCATACGAGTGTGTATTTGACCTTTTCCCCAACAAAAAATGATATATATTTAAATAGTAAACTCTAATATACCTTTCGCCTATCAACTTCTGATAAATTCTCAACTATTTTTGGACCTGACGACAAAAATCCTCGTCCCAGAGGACTGTATGCAACAATTCCAATCCCAAGCTCCCTGTATCATTTTAAGGAGGACATATCAGACTTAAAATGTTTATATTACTCCATACTATTTTAGGCCAAATATGAAACATAGAAGACCTGCAAGTAGGAATAATCTCTTCCTCTGCATCTCTCGACCAAAGAGACCATTCCAACTGTACTGCTGTTACCGGATGAACAGCATGAGCTCTTCGGATTGTTGAAGCTGAAGCCTCAGATAAACCTACGTATTTTATTTTACCTTCTTCAACCAGCTTTTTAAGTTCTCCCATCTTGTCAAAACACAAATACAAACAAATAAGAAACATAAATATATATATATATGCAGTGCATTATATTCGTTAAACAATCAATATGTGTTTTTGATTAATTAGTTTTTTTGTAACAACTTATTGCTCCAAAATGCTAAAATTCAAAAAGTTGTTCAAAGTAACTTTTCCAATCAATTTTTTGAAAAAGTCATTTTGTATGTAATTACCTATCAGCTAACAACTAATGTACTAAACAGTTTTCTATAATCAGCCAATGCTATTAACTAGTCAAACCTACTAACCAAATCAGCTAACGGCTATCAGCTAACAACCATTTACCATTTATCTTGTAAAAAGTTGATCATACCGTAACTTCAATGGGAATGTGTTTATCAATGCGGTGCTGATAGTAGAGGTCAATGCATTCAACATCAAGCCGCTTCAAGCTCGCCTCACATGCAGCTCTTACATAGGCAGGATCCCCACATATACTTTGTTGCACACTTGACTTTGTTGGGGTGCTTATACTACTTCTAATTCCAAACTTTGTTGCCAACTCCACTTTCTCTCTCATCCCACCTCCCAAAGCCTAATAAAACATATACTTATAGATAGTGAAAATTGCATTTTTTATCCTCCAAGTATATTTATTTAAACCCTAATAAATTATTGACATATTAGTGGCAGGAATAGTTCTCAAGAGACTAAAGACGTCACTTTGCATATCACATTAGGACTTAAAATAATCAGTATATAACTTAAAGATTAAGTCTATACTACGAGTATAATTAGATGACTAAAAATGTAATTTTTCCTTATAGATTCCACAAAGTTTAAAATATAAAATTTCAAGAAAAGAAGAAAATTAAACTTGACGAAACATTAGAAATCCAAATCTCTATCCCAAATGGGGGAATGTTCAAGCATCATGAACTACTTGTATCATATCATAATATCATATCCTTTGAAAAAACTAACAAGGGTTGTGTTGGCCGGAGGTTGTTAAAGTATAAGTCCATCAAGTAGGTTGGGATTGTTGGTTGAGTTGGCTTGTAAGCACCCTGTCCATCAAAAAATGTAATGGTAATTTTTAAGGAAATATTAATTCACTACTAACTATAATTTTGATATAGTGATAAATATTTGATCCTATCTCATTCTCATCCTAGTATAGTCTGTCGCATAAAGCGGGATTAATTGGCATGGAATACTACATAAAACAAGGAATAATTGGGGAATTGAACCGCTATAATGAAGACCTACCCTAAATTGCTAAAAAAGAAAATGAAACAAAATAAATAGAATATATAAAGAGTTACTACTATCTGAGATACTCTGAGTATAGTGATTTTATTACGTTTGGTGCTAAATTTTTAAATTGATCACCCATGATAGTTTGATTTTCAAATTGTTACCGTTCGTGGTCAAAGTAAAATATGGTCCTTCAATTATCAAATTTTAACCACACATCGTCCTTCCAGAATCCAGATGACCACAATTGGTTACATTATCAAAGTTGAAGACCATGGTGGTAAACTTGGATGGATGGAAACAATTTAAAACTCGAAGCATCAGCCGTGATAAATTTAAAAGTTTAGAACTAAACGTGAAAAAACTCATATGACATTAATTAATTCATATATATATATATATATATATATATATATATATATATATATATATATATAATATAAACACTAGAAATTAACCTTGGCAAGGAGAATCTCGTTGGTATGGGGGCCATAGACATCGGAGGTGTCGAGAAAGGTGATACCGGAGTTGAGTGCATAGTGGATGAGGTTAATCATGTCGGGTTGGGGCTTGGGTGTGCCGTAGTACGCAGTCATTCCCATACAGCCCAGACCCTGGGCCGAAACCTCCAGACCTTGCGACCCGAGTTTGATCCTTGGAACCATTATTGTTGCCATTAGAATTTCTCCTCCAGATGAGTTCTATCAGTCAAAGCCAATGGAATGGAATGAACTCATTAGTATTTATTACTATTCCTTGTGATGTAAGCAGTGACAGAAGCTTTTAGAGCATCTATAGTAGTCAAGGTTTTTTGTGGCTTTTCAAGTTCCTTGTAGGAGTGAGACAAAGGAAAATAAACGCAGTCTGACAACTCTGAAAAAAAAAAAGTAAAAAAAGGCTTTTTTAAGAGCATTCATAATAGTGGGTTTTTTTTTGTGATTTTTGAGGAATTTTTGTAAGTATAACGAGGAAAAAGAATATGGGAGAAGGGAGGGAAAAAAAATAAAAGAAAAAGAAAAAAACTGATTTTTTTTTTTAAAATAATAAAATAACACAGTTAGGCGCGCTGCACGTGTCAACGCGCCTGACACATCATCGAGCACGTGCACTGCACACGTCCATATGGCCAATTGCTGTAACGCGCACAGCTTCAATGCTTTAAACATTTTCTTATGACGCGTGCATTGATCTAAAATCCCTCATATTTGCAGATGAACCATTTTCTTCTCTCTTACCTTCTCTCTCTATTTCTCTCTCCAATTTGTCAAAATATCTCCCAAATATCCACTAATATTCACGCTTTAAGTCAAAGTGACTGCCAGTACACTCTGGCGCACCACAGCGGGCGCGAAGTGCGCTCCATTTGCGCACATCAGGCCTCCCCCATCTTTTTTTTCTTAAATTCTCTGCAAAACTTGCTTTATTTTTGCAGGAAGAAAATTTTGACAAAAAATCGCATGTTACATCTCTAAATATCAATATGCACTGATATTGGTGTTCTTATTATTTAAAAATTCCTTGTGATGTAAGCAGTGACAGAAGCTTTGATTATTCAAAATTGGATTACTATCATACTATCTCTATCAGCATTCAACAAAGTGACTGAAGATTTGAAAGGGATGGGTTGATCCACTTGTGGATTCTGCCATGTCAAGTCCATTCCTATAATTCTAACTCACTTTTAAAACGAATAATGAATTGAATTTCATTCTCAAGGTCATATTAAAAAATTATTACTCCTTATATTTTATCAATACATATTATTTTATCGTCACAATTATTCTTTTGTATTAATATATAAATTACAATCACATTGAAATGAGTTGAAATAACAATTAAGAAGAAAGAAAGAAAAATAAATTACTAATTCAAGTATTATATATAAATTACATAAATATTCAAATACATTTAATCATAAGAGTTAATAGGTGTAAGTTCATTTTTAGTCTTTCTTTAAAACAGTCTAGTTTGGTTTTAATATTATTGTGGCACGACCATTTTGGTCCTTCATCAAAAAATTCGTTTAAATGGCGTTAAATACATCGATATTTTAGTCTATTCAATTCTAAGTGTTAAGTCGTTTTCCACTTTTGGTCTTAAATTTATATTTGTTATTCCATTTTCAGTCATTTTTTCAAAACATTCCTGTTGCGGCTAACATCATTGTGGCTGACCATTTTTTACCCTCCATCAACAAATATATTTAAATAACATTATAAATGATGTTATTAATCACTTTAAAAGAGAATTATATATTAGTAAATATTATTTTATCTTCACAATTATTCTTTTGTATCAATATATAAATTACAGTCAAATATTAAAAATAACAGAAATCGAAAAATATTTGCTTTATGTATATAATTGAATAGAAATTATATTATTTAACAATTTGAAATAAAATAATTCATATTACATAACTATTCGAATAAAAACTTAATTTGAAATAAGTGAAATCATTAAAATTAAACAAAAGTAAGAAAATGAAGACATAATTAAGGTTAAACAAAGAACAAATTCAAAGAAATTGAAATGAGTTGAAAATAATTCTGGAAAAACAAGCACTAAAATGAAAAGTTACGGGTTTGATATTTGAATCGTGTAACATTCGCACTTTGGGCTACCAATTTTCGGACGACACTCATTTTGGAATTTGATTTGCAACTCCCCCCCCCCCCCCCCCCCCCCCCCCCCACTTTACTCATTCACTTTGCTAAGTACATAAGCTAGATTCCTAACACTGGTAAAATTTCTTCAGTCGTAGCGAGTTCCATATGCGATCGATCAGCCTTCATTCCATTGTTTCTAAAACTTATAAGTGCCCAGTCAGATAATCACGACAATTTTGTATGTTAATTCCCAATTTTTTGCCATTTTTCTTCCTTAGGTTGATGAGTGGCTTCTCAGTCTCAAAGTACTAGGTTGCCTATGTCGAAATACTTGGCCACTCGTCGCTCAGTCGCATCTCTTCGTTCCTCTAAGAAATTTTTTTTCAACTGTAGTAATTCTTCATTTACTTGGTCATCGTACTATTGTACTCTTCTGGTCAGATGGAGGATTTCCACAGGGGCCTTAGCATCGAACCCATAGGTCAGGCTAAAAGGGGCATCTCCGGTCGCTCGACATGGTCTAGTGAGCCCAAAAGATGTAATCAAACTGGTCGACCCAAGCACCACTCTCTTCCTCAATTCTTTTCTTCATTTCGTCCATTATCGTCTTGTTTGTGTTTTCTACTTGTCCATTCGCATAAGTAAGACATCGAGAATTTGGTGTGTTTGATGGAGTAGGTTAACCAGAATTCAGCGATTTCTTAGTTGTCAAATTGTCGGCCATTGTCAGTGACTAGGTGTTCAGGCAGTCCAAAGCGGCAAACGACTTTCTTCCATATGAACCATTGATAGTGGTATTTAGTGATGGTGACCAATGGCTCAGCTTCGATCCACTTGGTGACGTAATAATTGGCGACTATGAAGAATTTATGTCAACTAAGTGTTCGAGGCAGAGGATCCAGGATGTCGACTCCCCATTTGGTAAATGGGATGGATGTGGTGATCAATGTATAGAAGGTGATTGCTCGAGTTTGTTTCTCGGCAAATTTATGGCAATACCTTGTAGTGCAAGACCTTTTGGATGCAAGCCTAGACCATACTAGGCCAATAGTATCCTTTTACAAGCAACTTTCGATCTAAGATATTTGTTCCTTGGTGGGCGGCACAAACCCCACTATGAGCTTTTTCCATGATCTGGTCTACCTCCTTAAGCAGAAGGCATTTGAGTAAACGTCCACCGAACGATTTTTTATATAACTATTTGTCTACTATTTAGTAGGTAGGGGCCCTTCGAGTATTGAGAAGAAGACACGACAGTATATAGGCAACGCAAACCCCACTATGGGCTTCTTCAATGATCTGGTCGACCTCCTTAGGTAGAAGGCATTTTGAGTAATGGTTCGCAGAAAGATTTTGTTGTATAACCATATGTTTATTATCTAGTAGGCAGGGGCCCTTCAGTATTGAGAAGAAGGCACAACAGTACATGGAGTCCTCTGCTCCTATCACCATCATCTTGGCCTAAAAACCGATGGGATGATCGCTTGGGTCGTAAGTCCCGTCATACATGGGCATCGAAGGGAATTTGAAATTCCTCGACACTTAGTAACATGGTATACCCTCGGTGAATATATGGGCTGGTGGACAACAGCGATCGAGCGGTTGGCAAGTCCTTCCCACCCTCCACCTTGCATTATATGTCCCGAACTTCCTTTGCTAATTTTACAACATCTCAGGTTTGGGTTTCTTGGTTGATTCCAGTGATCCGCCGCTACTCTCAGTTATCTTCTTAGAGGAATCGACCTCTATGTATTCTACTCCTCAGGACATGTCGATCCGGTGCTCAACTATTTGGGCGACTTTGGCTCGTCGGTGGGGGTTAAGCCTGACCGTTCGGCTTTGCATACCAATTGATTAATTGCCACGACTTCGATGTTCCAATGTGGCTGGGTGATTTTGAGGACCCAAACTGTCCAAGATTGATCGTGCTGGTTGATTTTCTCGATTATCCAGCGAACTTGGTCCTCTTGTCCTTTTCTGAGATCGGTCCGGGTCAAATATCCTTTGCGGTTGACCATGGCCAACGGGGTCCACCGTCGTGGGGACTGCCACTTCCGGTGCCTGGATGCGTCTCAAGGCCTCCAAGAAGAGGCGTTCCACGGTTTCTGCCATCGCCATGTTGGGTCTTTTGGTGTCGACTGGACCAATGGATGATCGTACATCTTCTCCCCAAGGATCTTCTTCCGAGTTTCTCTCCATTGGCCAAGCAAAGCGACCAGACTGGGCATGGGAATTAGGTCTGCTCAAGGTTTCACATAGATCTTGAGTTAATCGTCCATAGCAAACTCTTTGAGTTTTGGGTAGGTGATGACCGTGTTTGAGGTTCTTGAGTTCTAATTGCTTGGAGGAACGAACGTAAACCTTTCATATATCCCCCAGACGGCGCCAATGTTGGTTTTATGAGTTTTGGGCGGTCAACCGTTAATAAAAAGAGTATATGAGAAATATAAAAAAGCATGTAAAGAGAATAAATATTTTGTATTAATGATAATCGTTTATCATCACTCCCATGTATGGGGGTCTAGTTATACAAGTGTACTTAGAGTTGATAAGCCTGAAAATATGCTAGTTTCTATGAGCTTTTTATAGGAGTTTTGCATTCGTTTTCATATAAAAGTCTTGCACTTTAGAGTAAAATGTCCTAAAAGCAGGGTTTAGTACGGAAATGCCTTCCTAAATATATTTTACTTGTTTTTAGGTACTTTTGTACGGAAAATGTGGTAAAAAGGTTAAAAGGAGCAAAGCCGGGAAAAAGAACGCACTGGGACTACACACGAGAAGAAGGAAGAGAAGGGGAAATATTCCCCATTTACACCCCTCCCCCCCCCCCCTCATGGCGTGAGAGGAGTGTGAATAGGATTTTAAAGCACCGGACAAAAGCTTGGGCGGAAGGAGTTAAAATCCTATTCACGCGCGGCCTCGTGCGTGAACAAGGTGACGAACCAAAATAGAGTATTTAAGGGCAAAAATCATATTTGGAAGGAGAGTTCAATTCATTTTTTAGAGAGTTCTTCTAGATTTAGAGAGAGGTTTTCTAGGGTTAGAGTATGATTATAGAGATAGAAACTAGATCTACAATAGCAAACATCTATTTTCACTAGATTTGGCTAGAAGAGTTGGAGATTCAAGGCATTTGGCAACGGATCTCCATCATTTGCTTGTATTTGACGGATCTAATCTTCCATTTGGGTAAAATCTTTCCTTGTTCTTCATTGATCATATCTATTTTTATCCTTTGTTGATTTAGATTTTATTATGCTTGGCTAAACATCTAGTGGGTAGGATTGTGGTGTAGATTTGTATTGTGATGATGATTTAATTTGTGGATATTTTGGCTTGTGATTAATTGTTGACTATGTGGATGTCTTGTTGTTGAGGATGATCTTTGTGACATTTTTGGAGTGGCCCAACTCCATGGATGATGTTGGAAACCTAGATCTAGGCAAGAGATTGCTAGATCCGGGTAGCCTTGATCCTCTTCATTTCCCCTTCTTCGATCCGAGAGGGCAAGACCCGGAAAGAAGTGAGGGCAAAGTGTTTGTTTAAATGCCTCGTAGAGAATAAGAATTCCTACGGGTGGCGTTAGACTGAATCGGCTAACGTATTCGCCATCCACTTCTCTTGACTAGTAGCGCACAATCTAATTGCCACAAATCTCCCATTTCGGGATTGAACAATCACACAATGCAATCGAAACCCAATCCGTACCACATTTCTCTCTCTAAGTAATCCCTACTCCCGCTTAATTTTAATCTAGTCTTATTACTTTCTTTGCTATGATCTTCCCCGCACACTCGCCCATACACCACTTACACTCCTTGCACCTAGTTTTCTCTTGAAATGCACCGTGACATATGATTGTTTTGCACTCTACTTACTCCGCATTGCCATCCTTGAGTACGACACTCGGGGTGGTTCTCACTCACCCCGTTCTAACTCTTTTCATCTCTTTCCACAGACGACCATGCTCATCTAATCTTTTGACGACGCTTCTAAATGAGAACTATAAACAAAAAGTGTCCGGTCAAGAGTCCTAAAAAGGAATTGATTCCTAGATTGCCTCATATTGCGAATCCTTATTACATAAGAATAGGAAGTTCAATCCTACTACACTACGGATTGGCCCAATCTTACTGTACTACGAATAGGCTCAATCCTACTATACTATGAATAGGTCCAATCATATTAAACTCATAGGCTACTTCATACTGGGTATCCTTCTTTGAACTCTTTCGCCTAATTACCTTTTGGGCCTATTACCCACGTGGTCGTGTTTCGTCCAATCAACTGCCTTAAAGAGTCCATCTGGTCAACCTCTTAGGGAGTGTTTGGAAAGTAGGCAAATGACTTTTGAAAATGAGTCATTTTACAGAAAACATTTTCATTTTTAGTGTTTGGTTGCATTTTAGAAAACTGTATCAATGTGTTTAGTTCATTTTCCAAAAAATCCAGTTACAAAAAAAACTTTAACATTATCCAATCACAAATTATTTCTAACTTCTATTCAAAACAAACATGGTCATCCTATTTTCATCCCTAGACAATCCACATGTATAACCCAAAATTCAAATGAATCCATAACACTCATTTACAGATAGATGGAAAGCAAAATCAAAGAAGATATGTATTAAAAAATTTTAAAAAAAAATTAAATAACATTGGTTCCCCAAGTCGAAAATCAGTCTGGTTTCTAACTTCAAAAACTAGTTCTGGTTTTCGATGCGGAAACCAGCCAGCAAGTTTCCGACTATGTTTTTTTGTCCCCACATTCGGAAACCGTCTCTGGTGGCAGTGATCCGTTATTGAAAAAAATCCAAAACTATAAATAAAAAAATAAAGAAAAATACCTTAGTGGATACCGTGGACATAGCAGTGGCGGTGGACAACGACGAAAAGGAAGATGCTGGCAAGAAGATGAAGAAGAAGCAACTGGTGTAGCAAAAAGATGAAAGAAGGTTGGTTGGTGTAGCAAGAAGATGAAAGTCGTCAGTGCCTAGTGTGTCTGTGTAAACTAAATCAAGAACACTAGAACTGGAGGACTCAACACGTGCCAACGGGAATCGAGAAGATTTACCCAATTGACACGCATTACACAAACTAGAATTACATCGAATAGAACTATTAACCTACTAACCGAACACGACTGCAGAATACGAAGTAAGACACGATGATGTGGATGTCCTAAACAATCATGCCACACTGACGGAGATGTACGAGCTGTAAGAAAAGCTGAGGGAGATGACGGGGAAATTGGAAGTCTATAAAGGCCCCCACGACTATTGCCTTTAAGTAGAATTTTCTTGGTGTTGATATCCTTCACAACAAAAAAAGACGGGTGAAACTCAAAAAGCACCTTATTATCTATTGCAAATTTTTGAACAAATAATAAAGATGTAGATAGACTGAGAACATGGAGGATATTAGATAATTGAAAAGAACGAGGTGTGGTATTAAAAGAAGCATGTCCTACATGACTAATAGGAAGTGCATTACCATCACCCAAACGCAAAGTGTCATTACCCGTGTACTCTTCTGATGTAGATAAGGCCACAATATTTGGAATCACATGGCTGATTGCTCTAGTATACGGAATCCAAGCCTAAGAGCCATCTGTGGAGGATGATCATAACGATTGTAACAAGCCAAAGCTGAGTGCCCCGTACGACCCTAGATCTGATAGACCGGCGGTCCGCCATTACAGCCGTTGCCACCGCGTCCACGCTGACCGCCACGCCCAACTTGCGACCTGCCGCCGCCACCTCCACGCTGGCCACCGCGACTAATGTTCTGTCCGCCGCGGTTATTGACGTGGTCGCGGCTAGTGGATCCACGACGGGTCTGCCCGCCTCGCAGAACGGTGAAGGCTACCGGTGGAGCTCCAGGAGCCGTACCACGGATGAACTCCTGAGCACCAAGAAATTCGGCCAGCTCGCCTAGGGTTACGGTACCGCGGACAAACAGAGATGCAGTTAGGTTTTGAAACTCTGGCCGTAAACCCCGAAACACATAAAGATTCATCCCGTCTAACCCGACCAGTCGACCGGCTAAAGCAAGATCCTCCAAAATAACACGGGCACGACCAATACAATCAACAACCGTGGAATCTCCCTGGCTCAGAGACTGGAGTTTACCAAGGATATTTAACTAACGGGTGCAAGATGCGGAAGCCAAAGACTGTTCAATTGACTCCCAAACCACCCGTGACGTACGACATCCAATGGCGAGGTGAATAACTTCTTCATGAGAGAAGAGATCAACATAGACATAAGGGCCCGATCATGTCGAAACCACGTGGCATGCTCAGGATTCGGGACCGGCGAGGCACTGTCGACGGCGGGAGGAAGGGCGCCAGACTGGGATGAGATCCATCTACGAACGACATGAGACCATGTCCGCCAAGAAACGGAACGACTTGAGTTCTCCAAATAGATAATTTTTATGGGTAAGCTTAATACTGATAAAGTGATGAGCAGTAGAAAGCGAAGAAACAACAGAGCTAGCAGAAGACGTGATGGATGCATTGGAAACGGTCCGGGTGGAGGAATTAGCAGATTCGTCAACCACTGGAATAGAAAAAAAAAAACCCTAGCTTAACTAATACCAGATGAGAACGGTAGAAAATTGTATATTATTGACAGTAATAACAATGTACATGTAAGGGGAATATATATACAAGAGGAATCATAGGGAGACTAGAATAGGGAGTCCTAGATCCTAATTCTAGTCCTAATACTCCCAAAAAAGAGGAGAAATCATTTTCTTGAAAATCATAGTCAATTTTTTATTAACTA